>NC_134186.1:4425242-5025242 GCF_964188355.1 Buteo buteo
CGCAGGAGGTTGAGTTACTGCTCCGTGTTGGCAGAGCCCGATCCTGCCGAAATCTGTTTTGGGGGCTGTTTGCTGTCGGGCAGCACCCGGCCAAGGGGAGACCTGCTCTGCCAGAACTGGGCTCGGAGCTGGGCTGAGGCTGCCGCATCCCAACGGGATTGCGATGGCATCGCCCAGTGGCAATCGGAGCCGTGCCCCAAAAAACTGGGCGAGCGTCAGCCCCTGCACGCCGGCTTAGTCCTGGCGCAGGAGCCGAGGAAGGGGCTGCTCTGCACTGGCTCTGCCAAGCCTGAGCTCGCCCCTGGGGGCCGGGGGTCGCTGAGGGCTGTGGTTGCTCCCCCAGGAACGTGTTTCTCCCCTGGGATGGGTCCTTGGGGGTCGTGGGGGGCGAAGGTGGCCGGGATGCCCTGGGCACAGCTGTGAGTGCTGGCTGAGCAGAGGGCACTGCGGACGGGGTAGCCCCAGCCTGCTGGTGAAAGTGGGGTGCAGTGATGGGGGCACAAACCCCCTGGGGGCTCAGCAATCCCTGTGCCCACCAACAGGACCTGCCGGGGAGGGGGTGTCCGTCTTTCCTGGCTCCTGTGGGCCACTTCCCCTCCGCAGAGTTGGGGAAACTGAGGCACGGGTACTGGCTGCAGTGGGGTCGGGCTGCCCGAAATACTCCGGGCATGGCCCGGCCGTACCCCTGGCACAGCTCAGCACCACCACTCGTGTTTCCACAGCCGATTGTGACCCAGCATCCCAACCCGGCTTGTTTTCCAAGGGATTTGAGTTTAAACGGCTGTAACGCTCCCGCGCTCGTAAGAGGCGAGGTGCAGCGGCCGCTCCGCCCCAGGCCCCTCTGGACACAAAGATGGTTTGATTGAGTGGCCGGGGCTGGCTGGGAATAAACGTCCCCTTGTGTCACGCTGGGGAGGCCAAGGGGACAATGGTGACCCCGGGGCTGGCCGAGCCCCTCCGGAGCTTGGCGGGGTGGGGGTGAACCGGAGCCTGGCAGTTTGGGGAGCAGTGGCTGGATTTGGGGTGCTCCACAGTGTCACCCCTCTGGGAGGGGAAGCAGGTCTAGCTGGGATCCATAATGAGGGATTTGCTGGGTGGGAGGAAGAGGAGGGATGAAGGCACCCATATGTAGGTGGGGAAGGGGAAGGGGTGAGGGTGGGGGACACCCAGCGCCGTGGGGGTGGTGGGCAGCACTCACTGCTGCGTCTTTGTCTGCCGTAAATAATTGCGGAGCTGCCGTAAATAATTGCGGAGCTGCTGGCGTGTGGGATGGGTGGAAAAGCGGAGAGGTGCCTGCTGTGCCGCCTGGTGAGGGGGTGCCTGGGGGGACTGCAGATAGCTGGGTGATACTGCACCAGCTCTGCTTCTGTTCCTTGTCCCACTGGTTAACTCTGGACCCTAATGATGACAAGTGAAATCCTTGCGCTAGGATATGCTTTAAAACATTTTTATTATGAGGATGGCGATGCTTTGTGACCCCAAGCCCAGACGGAGCCCAGATTCACCCTACGCTCCCCTGTACCAAAACCATCCCCCCAAGACTAACCCCTCAGCTCCGCCACGGGACCCAGACCCCAAATCCCAGCACCCACCAGGCGCGACCCGGTTCTCCCACGGCAGGCGAGCTGGGCGCAGGGCTGATGTGCAGAGGGGCTGCAGGGGGTCAGAGGGGCCTCGGCCATGCTGGCCACCCTTCCTCCCCCCGCCGTGGCCTGGAACTCCTGGAATTTGGGCAGCGGGAGCGCGGCCGCCGCCGGCCCTTTGTTCTCACTGGCCGGTGGCTCCCGGCCCTGGCCCTCCCCTGCGCTCCCCCTCATCCCCAGCATCCCCGGCTTGCTCCAATCCCCCCCTTTCCTCTCTTTATTTTTTGGGGGTGGGGGGGGGGGGGTGGAGGCCTGGGAAGGCTCCGGCTTTGTGTGTGGTGTGGGACAGGGGCTCTGGGCCCCTTCCTTTCAGATGCAGGAGGTATGCAGCTAATTCAATGGGCTGCAGTTTGATTACCTATCTGATAACAGAGGAATGCCAGCAATGTGTGTGTTTTGGGAAGGGGGCAGGGGGGATGCGCAGGGACCACCAGCCACTCTGCAGCTCACATCAAAAGGCTGCGGGGAGGGGGGGGTGGGAAGAGCTGGGGTGCCCCAGCCGCTGCCCCCCCCCTCCTTCCCCGGGGAGAGGGCGTTTCCTTTGGCCTTTTGGTGGAGGGGGCCGGGGGGCCGGAGAGGCGGTTGTCATCCTCACCCGCTCCTGGAAAATAAATCGCTTCCCCCGTCATGTTGCGGCAGCTTCTGCCCTAGCCCTCCTCTTCCTCGAAATGGGAGTAACTGATGGCTCATGGCGGGGGGGGGGGGGGGGGGAGAAGGAGTTGGACCCCTGGGGGTGTAGCAGTTTGGCTGCCCACGGGTGATAGTGTCCAAGGCGTGGGCTGTGCTGGGGGTGCGGGGGTCCCCCCTGCCACGGCTCGGCTTTGTCCTGAGGCTTGGGGCCGAGCGCCTGGGAGTTTTCATCTCCGCAGTGTAAACACAGCTGGGCTGGCTGGGGCTGTAAACACCCCGATAAGGATCTCTGTCCCCCAGCCTCCGGAGCTGCCTCCTGTGCCATGGAGTGATGCTCGCCCCCAAAATGCCGCGGCTGCTGCTGGAGCCGGGCAAATTCGCCATCCATGGCAGCCCCCGTCACCCAAACCGCCTCGAGTGGCAGGGCTTGAGGGGGGCCAGTGGGGTGGCACGTTAGGGATGGGGCAGGGTTGGTGGCTGACCCCGAGGTGCCGAAGCTGAGCCAGGCACCTCCTGGGTTGTGCTGGTAGCTGCTTTGGCCACAGAGCTCCTGCGTGGGTGATGCTCAGCATCCCGGACCCAGAGCTCCTGCTTGGCATCCTCCTGGTGATGCTCAGCGCTACGGAAAAGCCGAGTTGGGGTTGGGGAGCAGTGTTTGTCCATTGTGCTGGGCACAACAGGGTGTTTGCCACTGGAGGGTGGTGATGGGGCTGCCCAGACCAGCCCCGGATGGGCAGAGGTGGCTGTGAGACCCTGTCACGGCCTTGTTGTCGTTGGGGACCTTGTAGCTCATGGTTTGGCTCTCCCTTTTGGGAGCAGGAGCAGGTCAGAGAGCAAAAGTTTCTGATGATCCCATCTGGCCCACCCTGGACCCCATCCCAGCAGGCAAGTGGACCAGGTGGATGTGGGTGACTTGGCTGGGCACATGGGGTCTGTTCCACGCGGAGCTGGGCCCTGAGACACACAAAGGGGGGGAAAAGCAGCAGAAAAAGGGGCCTCAAGGGTTGTTCCTCAAGTTCTGCTGCATTCCCACTTCCCTCGTGTGCCCACGGACACATGCACGTCCTGCAAGACCCCGCTGAAAATAATTCACTCCTAAAATCCAACTCCATTTCCTCCCTCTCTGCTTTTATGTGGAGTGTTGCTTCCACGTGGGTCCTGGCAAGATTTGGGGTGGAAGAGGAGAACCAACCATGCTTGCCTGTCCCTGGACAGCACACACGCGGAGGCTCGGTGCGGGAATAATGGGCGGCCGTGGCCCACGTGACGGGAACTCGCCAGGCCATGAATGGGGGAGATGCTCCATTCATAAATGCAGGGTCCTGCTGCAGTCGCGCAGGCGTTGGCGCCGAGCCGGGAATCCCCAGCCTGCTAGAGCTGCTCCTCCCTCTGCCAGCAAATTCCCCTTAACTATTTGCTCATGCTTGTTTGAGCTCCGCTAACGAAGTTGAGCGAAAGCCCTGCTCGAATCGCTGCCTGGGATGCAGTGGTCCTCTGGCGCAGCAAGCAGCGATGCTCGTGGCAGCGCTTGCTGGCACAGGGGGACAAGAGATGTCAGGTCCATCACCCGGCTCAGCTCCTTACAAATTTGTTCCGCTAAAATGGACAGAGCTCATGAAAGTGGAGTGGATTTTTCTGTCATGTCACAACCCCCCTTGCCAGCCTGGGTCTTTCTGAACTCCCGAGTTTGATTGCACAGTGATGACCGATGTGGTGATCCTGGGAGAGATGGGAGATTCTCCCGGCAGTGATGATCCAGGGCCAAATGGCTGCTTAATTAATTACTGGAGGCAATTAAAGGGCTTGAACCGAGGTGACCTGCAGTGAGGGGGCTGGCTGGGACCCCAGGCTGGCAGTTCCAGCTTCCAGCCTCCCGGCCTTACTGCAGGTCCTGCCACAAGCAGGGTTGCACGTGCCTGTGCAAAGCCTCGAGATCCTTTTGTCTTTTTATAATGATGTTTTGGATCTCCCCACCAGCATCCCCAGCCCAGTGTATCAGGAGGTGCAGGGGTAGCTCTCGCTGCCCAGTGCGGGGCTGGGTGGGAGAAGGGAGCTGTTTTGCAGCACTGAGAGCCAGCGTTTTGCAGCAAACACTGCTGAAATTTGGGTCAGAGCTGGCTCTGCCAGCCCTTGCTTGCCAAATCAGTGAGCCCACGCTGCCAGGTGCCTCAGGTCACTGAAGGCTCTGCGTAATCAAATGGGGCTCCAGAGATTTTAGGGAGATGAAGATGCCTGGTCGATCTTGGTCCCTGATGTCCGTCCTCTCACAAGGGGCAGGCGTAGGGGGGCTTTCATGCCTCGGGAGGTGTTTGTCATGTGTCCAGCGGACACACCAGCTTGGTGCTGACCTCTCTCCTTTCCCCGTGCCCCCCCCAGAGCAAGCTCCACATGGAGGGTTTCCGCAGCCTGAAGGAGGGCGAAGCTGTCGAGTTCACCTTCAAGAAGTCATCCAAAGGTTTGGAGTCCATCCGGGTGACCGGCCCGGGAGGCGTCTTCTGCATCGGCAGTGAGAGGAGACCCAAAGGCAAGAGCCTCCAGAAACGCAGATCTAAAGGAGACCGGTAAGGGGCGGCCGGGGCCTGATCCGGGGCATGGTTTGAGCTCAGTGGGCGCCAGGAGCTGCCCGGCACCCTGCCCACAGCATGGGGACAGGCTCGGATCCAGCGGGGTGGGCAGCGACCCTTCCTCCGGGAAAGTGGCTTCCTTCGATGGTTAATGAGTGGCAGATGCAGCTTAGTGGGGAAAGGGCAGCAAACCAGCAGCGCGAGGGCAGAGGTCAGGGACACCCCGGGCGGCCGCTCCCCTTGTCTCAGGGAGCTGCGCTGGGCAGGGGTAATTTTCTCGAAGAGAAACCCTTCCTTGTGGGAAGGAAATGGCCGGACGTCCTGGCAGCATCTCCCACGGTGAGGCTGGGACCCCCGGGGCGAGTTTCTGGCCAGCCCTTCGTCCCCCCTCTTCTCTCCCGTCCTCTCCATCTGGGCTGCCCAGGGATGCCTCGTCCCGGCTTTCCCAGCGGATGCTGTCTGCCCCACCCAGCTGTTCTCACAAGTGGGTTTTAAAATTAGTCGGAAAGGAATTGGGAAAGAAAAGGAAAGAGCAAAACGTTGTGGCCATCCTGGACAGATGCAGGATTTAAGATGGACACAAGGCAGCTCCCTCTGCCCACGCTGCTCTGGTGCAAAGGTAGCACCCGAGGGACGAGCGCTGCAAGGGTACAGCCGTGAGAGAAGCCACGTTTGGGGTTGTCCCCACACCGATGGCCACAGCCCCTGCAACCATTCTTCCCGGCTGGGGTTGTCAGTCGTCCGATTGCCTGTTCCTGCTCTACCGCAGGCTTTTGGTCCATAGCATGTAACCCTGGGTGCAGGGACTGTAGACACAGGACCCAGAACCATGATGGAGCCAGAGGGGTAGAAGCCCCCGACATCCCCGATTTTTGTCCCCAAGTGCTTGGTTTCGGTGTAGGGGTTTGCTGCCATCTCCTGGGTACCAGCAGCACCACTGAGCCAGGTCCAAACTGGCCGTCCTGGAGCTGGGGCTCTGCGGGGACGAAACCCAGGGCCACCATCCGCCCCCAAAGAGCTGACCCCACACCCCCGCAGCAGCCAGGCCATTTTAAGCCCAGCTCTGCCTGCGAAGCCGGATGGGTCCCAGGCCCGGTCACAGCAGCATCCCACCTCATTTTATTTCTCCTCCTCGAATCTCTCTCCTCCCCCCCCGCCCCCCCCGCAGATGCTACAACTGCGGCGGGCTGGACCACCATGCCAAAGAGTGCAAGCTCCCGCCGCAGCCCAAGAAATGCCACTTCTGCCAGAGCATCAGCCACATGGTCGCCAACTGCCCTGCGAAAGCACAGCAGTCCCCCAGCTCCCAGGGAAAACCTGCCTACTTCCGAGAGGAGGAGGATATGCACAGCTCGGCCCTCCTCCCCGAAACCCGGGAATGATGGCGGGTGGCGGGGAAGGGCTTCCACCGGGATGAAAAGGCTTTGGCAAGGCAACGGGCAGCCGTGGGGGCTCGGAAGAGGGAGGGCAGGGTGAAGGACTGGGGAGGGAAGACGGCAATGCTAACGGTGGGGACCCGGTGTCCCTGCAGAGACCTTTTCCTCCTGTTCCCAGCCCAGGGAAAGCCCTGCTTTCATCGGGATGGCTCATTCTAAAACTAGGGGAAGGCAGCACCCAACACACCTCTTCCAGCTAAAAAAACCAACCCCAACCATATTTGATTCATCTTTATCCTTTTCCTAAATGAAGCCAGGCAGCAGTGTCCCTGGGAGGAGGAGCAGAGAAGCAACATCTCAGGGAGGAGCTCATGGCTCCTTGTTCTCCTGAGCTTCAAACAGGATCTGGCACAGCTTGAATGAGCTGTGGGCGACCCACTCCTACTCCTGCCCCATCTTTCTCTGCCCCAAGGAGGGAGGCCGAGGGGGAAAGGCTGGCTGCAGACCACCGAGGACATGCCCGTGGGCCGGTCCCGCGGGTGCCTCTGCTCCTCACGGCTTCTTTCTTGCAGGTCGGTGTGAGGATTTGCAGTTTTTTTCCGTGGTCGCCCCATTGCTGAAACCAGCAGAGCCCAGATTTGGCCTCAGTCTAGAAAGAAATAGGGCATCATCTCTTGGGGCTGGGCTAACGCTTGCCGCCTGCTTGTGGGCTGTGAGCTGTGGCTTGGGGGAGATCAAGTCAAAAGAAAAATATTTTTTTGGTTTTTTCCCCCCTAAGCCTTCCCAAGTGCCAGCCCAGAGAGCGCAAGGTGTTTTATACAGCCAGCTCTTTTCCTCTAAAGAGAACCCTGCCTCTGAAACGCAGAGCTGGGGAGTGGGAGGGCTTCGTGGAGCAGAAATGCTCTTCGTTAAGCCTTGGGCACCAGACACGGGGCAGAGCTGGCTCCCGGGGATGTTGCTGGCAGCGTTTCCCTCAGAGTGTACACAACCCACCCAGGACTCACACAGATCCAGCCGTGGCTTGATCCGGACTCCAGACTGCCTGGGTCTTCCCACGGGCTGTGGACCAAACCCACGCAGGACAAAAACGCCCCTCTGCTCCTCCTGCCCATCCCACGCTCCAGAAACCGATGGCTCTTGGGCTGAGCCTCCCCAGGGGCAGAGGAAAAGGGTGCCCCAGGTTGTTAGCGGCTGCTGTCCTCCCTCCCCACCGGCCCCCCCAAGTCTTGCCTTTATTTATTGGCCCCGGTGACAGCCCTTCTCCCGGGGCAGCCCCCCCGTCCGTGCCGAAGCCAACGCCAAGTGAAACCTGCACTAGGACGTGCGTGAATGACGTATCTTTGGGTTTGTTTGTTGTCTTTGTTTTGGTTTTGTTTTTTTTTTTTAATATAAATATTCTGTTTTTGTATTTTTGTATATTTTAATCTTTAAGAAAAGAAAAAAAAAACGAGAGAGAAAGGACATAATTCCTGCAACTTATTCTCAGGTATTCGAGCAATCTCAGGGATAAAATGCCTCTGTAGCCCAGTGCTGGACAGAGAGGAGGGTTTTTTCTAACAGCACAAAGACGTGACGAAGTTTGTATTGGAAGTGTAGATCTACCTCACTGGACGTTCGCTAGGTGGACTGACGTGTTGTTGAGCTTTTCAGTTGTGTTTTTTTGTATGTTTGGGATTTGTTTTCTTTTTAACTGTATTTTAATAGTCTCTTTCCCTTCCCCACTGGACTGAGGAGGAATTTGGGTCTGTAGATCCGTGTAGTCCCCCTGCGGGGATGGAGAAGCCAGGCAGTGCCACAGGGCAGGGAACAGCTGCTAGAGCCCGTGTCGGCTCCCCAACTCCAGATTTTCTCCCAGCCTAGTGGCTTTTGAGGACTGTCCTCCATTTCTCTCTCCTGTTTACGCTCACACGTCCCCTCCCCGCCGTCCCGACGGGAACACTCCAGTCCGCCCCGTGCTCGAGTCCTCCCATCGCCCCCCGGGCTGGGATGTCGCACAGGCTCCCAGCAGGCTGGTGCCGTGTGGCTGGGGGTCGGAAAGCCAGGATGGGGGTCCCAGTCCGTTCAGGGGAACATGGCAAGAGCTGACAGCGGCTGGGGAGTCTGTTGGGAGACTGAGGGTTATCCTCAATCCCCTGCTTTAGCTCGCCCTTGAGCAAAGGGCTGGCTGGCTGCTCGTGACCTCCTGGGACGAGGGACCTCATGCCAAGGTGGACCCAAGTCCCAGAGAGGTGAAACTGCTCCATCTTTCTCCTCCCTTCCCGGCTTCCCCCCAAATGCTGGCTCACAATGGCTGGGGGAAACTCTGGATCCCTGGTTTTGGGGCATTAACACTCCACTATACAGCCCAGGGGCTGGCTGGAGCCTTCCCAGGGAGGGCATCTCACCGTGCCGGCATGTCAGGAGGTGGGCACGGTTTCTGCTGTTTTTTAGGTAGCAATAGGTTTAGATGTAGAGCAGGGCTGGAACAGATGGGGAGCACCTACTCCATCCTTGCCGACGGGCATCACTGGGGGGACTTGCTGAGGCTGCTGGAGCCTGGTGACCCCTCTGAGGCTTTGCTCTGTCTTGTGTCACACAGGCACCGGGCAGGGGGGGATGGAGAGCGGCTCCCCGGCTGTTTGCTTGCCCTGCTCCAGTAGTTTTTATGGTGAGGTGGTGGTCTCTTCTTGGGAGGGTGGGGGGAAGGACATTTTAGTTCTCGACTAGCAATGGGATCTATACAAAACTACTTCAGGAAAACGGCTTTTGTCTGAACGGGGTAAATGCAATAGAGCGCACTGGGCTGCGCATCTAAGCCTGGGCCTCGGTCCCGCTGCCGCGTTGCGGGGGGCTGTTGGCCTTCCCCTGGCACCTCGGTTGTGCCGGGGAAACTGCTGCCCCCCTAATGCTTGTATCTGTCTTGAAGAATGATGTAGGACCTTTCCCCCCTTGCCCCCAGTTTAATGGTTTGGTGATTTTTCTGCTAGATGTCTAGTGTGTGTAAATACCTCTGTAAATCTTTCAATTTTCTCTCAGTATTCTCCTTGATTATTGTTTACAAAAGTAAGAGGAAAAAAAAAAAAAGGAAAAAAAAAATAGCCAAAGCATCTAATAGGTTATGGACCAGGGAGACAGGATCTTCTCTGTATACTCTGCCTTGCAACTCTGTGTGGGGATATGAGCTCTGTAACCATGCCTGTCCTAGGCTAAAGCAAATAGCAAATGGCTTAGAGAATCACTCAGGTCTCCCCCGGGGCCAGCGTGGTACCGGGATCCAAGAAAACAGGGATTTTTATCTGTAAAAGGAAGCCACGTTGGAGAAGATGAGATTGACTCGCATCTTCTCGTTGCATTTGCCATCGTGGTTCTTCCCGTATCTTGACAATAATTAACTAAATTGCTGCATCATCACCCACCCTGCCCATGCTCGGCTTGCAGGCGCTGGGCACTATGCATTTTGGGACAGTGAATCGCGGGCGGATGAGGCTGCATACTCAGGGTCCTGCTGTAACACGGGAGCTTTTGAATGTATGAGAAAAAGATGTCCCTCGCGAGAGGGTGTCTCCCCTGGTGCGAAAGCCTTGAGTCACAAGATTGTCTACGAGGAGACGGAAGAATGTAATCCATGTTTACTGCTAGCAACCAAAGCTTGTTTGTGTCAAACTCTTGAATTTTTATGAAGTGGGTAGGAGGAAGGGAATAACCGGGGTGGCTGTGTGTGGCTCAGGGTAACCCCTGAGCCACGCTTTCCAAAGAGATTTCCTGCTGGAGTCCTTGCAGCAAGATCCCCAGGTCCTGTTGCTGCAGGATTTCCCCCCTCCTTTCTTTTTTTTTTTTTTTGTTTTAAGTTGTTTTTGTACCAACTATGTAAAATGTTGTTTTTTTTCTTTTCTGGAAAAAAAAAAAAATAAAGACCATGGGCAATGGCTGCTGGTGATGTTCTCTGTGTGGTTACTTTTTTTTTTTTTTCCCTCTCCTGGGGTTGAGAAGCCCAGACCCAAAATGGTGGGGAGGGGGGAAGCAGTACTGGGAACTGGGGTACCCCAAAATGGGGGGGAAGGGCAGAGCTGGGAACTGGGGTACCCCAAAATGGGGGGGGAGGGCACTGCTGGGAACTGGGGTACCCCAAAATGGGGGGGACAGAGCTGGGAACTGGGGTACCCCAAAATGGGGGGGGGGCAGAGCTGGGAACTGGGGTACCCCAAAATGGGGGGGGAGGGGCAGTGCTGGGAACTGGGGTACCCCAAAATGAGGGGGAGGGGCAGAGCTGGGAACTGGGGTACCCCAAAATGGGGGGGGAGGGGCAGTGCTGGGAACTGGGGTACCCCAAAATGAGGGGGAGGGGCAGAGCTGGGAACTGGGGTACCCCAAAATGGGGGGGGAAGGGCAGAGCTGGGAACTGGGGCACCCCAAAATGGGGGGGAGGGCACTGCTGGGAACTGGGGTACCCCAAAATGGGGGGGGAGGGGCAGAGCTGGGAACTGGGGTACCCCAAAATGGGGGGGAGGGGCAGAGCTGGGAACTGGGGTACCCCAAAATGAGGGGGAGGGGCAGAGCTGGGAACTGGGGTACCCCAAAATGGGGGGGGAAGGGCAGAGCTGGGAACTGGGGCACCCCAAAATGGGGGGGAGGGCACTGCTGGGAACTGGGGTACCCCAAAATGGGGGGGAGGGGCAGAGCTGGGAACTGGGGTACCCCAAAATGGGGGGGGAAGGGCAGAGCTGGGAACTGGGGTACCCCACAGCTGCCTCCATTTACAGCTGACAACCAGCCTGACCAAGCTTCCAGCCCCCCCCATCAACCACCCTAGGCCTCGCCACCATCCTGCAGCCGCCTCACCCCGTACCCCACCCATCCTCACAGCCCCTGCCAGCTTGCAGTCACCCACCAACACCCCAACTGCACTAGGCCACCCCAACTCCGGCACGGCCCCCTCGCTCCACAACCCCCCCCACAACCCCCTCTGCCCTACTATCGGCCTGTAACCCCCCCCCCCCTCTAGAACCGCCCTGGCCCCTCTGCCGCCCTCCAACCTCCCGCCCCCGCCTCACTCCGCCACAGAGCGGCCTCCCCGCGCATGCGCATGCGCACGAGCCCCGCCTCCCGCCCCGCGGCGCTTGGCGCCTGCGCGCGCTTCCCGCCCTGGGCGCCGGCGGGTGACGCAGGCGGAAGGGCACGTCACCCTCTGGGGGAGGCTGAGGCGGCGCCGCCGGGCGAGGTAACGGGCGGGCACCGGAGGGAGAACCGGGGTGGTGGTGGTGGTCTGGGTGTCCTTTTCGTCTTCTACCTCCGCGTCTGCTCGCTGCTCGGCGGTGGGTGGTAGCCAGGCCGTCGGGAAGGAGAGCCGCGTCCCGGAGAGAGAGCGGCCGGTGCTGGTTGCACCCAGTCGGTGTGGGCCTGAGAGAGTCGTGGCCTTTCTGGTGCTCTGTCCTTGGCTTATAGACGAGGGGCTTCCTTGTGTAGTTTATTTTTTTTTTTAAAGATGACTGTGTGAAATGGTGTGTGAAAGATTGATTGCTGTTAACAGCCAAAGGTGGTATTGGAAGAGGGTGTGTTTTCAGCCTGAGCTATTCAAGGAGAGCATTAAGAGCTTTACTAACAGAGCCCGAGGTTCAGCAGTTCCTTGCCTTAATGTTTTGTGGCTGCATCTGTGGCTAGACATCCCTTCCTGAGGGAAGAGGCAGCGAAGGCCCATACGGAAAATTAATGCAGTCGGTGTAATTTGAATCTGCTTCGGTCCCTAGGTGGGTACCAGGTGGTTGGATCTGGACCGTTGCCCCCACAGCTCTCTCTTCATAGCTGCTTTGCCCATGTCTCTCAGGGTTCCTAGCTGAGAGAATTGAAGATTAACGTGGAAGTTCAGCAAACTCTTGTGTTTTGTTAGCTCAAGCCAGAACTTAGTATTCGATGTGCAAATAATGTGGTAAAAACCCCGATATTTTTACAGCTCCAGAGTCTGTAAGGGAGAACTATCAGTGGTGAAGCTAGTGCAGGGTAGTCAGTGATGTAGGTGGTTGCTTCATTTGAAGGATTTCCAACAACTCCAACACAAAAGCATCGAAGGTCAGTTTGCACTGCTGCCACCCTGTGACTCGCCTGGTGGTAGCCCAAATTGTGGGCCTCTACTAACTCACCAGCTAGTTTGGCTGGAAGAAACATTAATGTTTTTTCTTAGTGCAGAATCTACTCTGATGACATACATCTGGAAAATTCCAGAGGTCATTTCTGAGCTCCCCCATTGTCTGCTTATTGAAGTACTTGCAGAGGTGATAAAAAGGGCTCCAAAGCAGCTAGGCAAAGCTTATTTTTCCAAGGTGATGGTTTGTTGCATTGCTTTGGGCTCAGACAGAATCTTCTGTACTTCTAACCCCTTTATTTTCATCTTTCCATTGAAAAAGAAAAGGAGCTCCCAGTAAAACATGTCGTGGATCAGAGAGGGCGAGCTGACCATCATAGAGAGATTTTGTGCCAACATCATTAAGGTAAGGAATTAATTTGGTTACCTGTGGTAAAGAATTGACAGGTTCATCAGGGTTCAGAGTGGAACTGTCTCTGTGACTGCTCTGTTCTAGAAAGGTAGTGTTGTTAGCAAGGGTACATATTAATGCTGGCACTGGATATACATTCCTAAACAGCATCTGGGAATGGAAAATTACTTAAGCTTAGTCTTGCAAATGAGCAAGGCTGTAGGCAGTGGTTGCCAATAACGAGCTTATGCTCCCAGGCTTCTGTGTTTTGTGCCCTTGCTGATGAAGGCAGGGCACAAGAAGGAGGGAGAGAAGCAAGATGGTCGGATTATAAGTCTAAGAAATGAAACTGAGTTTCTCTTGATTAGAAGAATAACTCACCAGTTCCAGGAAAATTCTACCCTTGCTCAGCAGAGTCTTGAGACTGGTGATGCTGTCCTTCTCGCAAAAGGATCTGTGCAGACCTAATGAGGTCAGTGGAAAGGAATACTCCTCTTAAGTGGGGGAAAGTCTCATGACTTATTTTGTTTTCTCTTAACTTAATTGTGTCTGTGAAAATGCCCTTGAACTCTGAAATAAAGAATACTTACAGTTACGGCAGTGTAAAACTGTGTGCACTCTCCCGCATGGCTACAGAGAGGTAGCTGGGCAGTGCTGCTCTCTCTTCTGAGTACTAGTCCTCTGTCATGGGAAAGAAATGAGGAGGGCAAAGTTGCTTTTCAGTTTAGGCAATTGTCAATACTGACAGGCTTTTTAGAGAGCCTAAAATGGGATTAACAAAGAGGTAATTAGCATCTTATTCTTTCCAGCTCCGGATTTGAAGCTGGCAAATACGTGCTGCACTCCTACAAATAGGCAGTGCAGCCAGGAACAGTGGGACTAAACTCTCTGCGATGCAAGAGAACCAGCTTGGCTGTTTGCTTTCTGGTCTGTTCTGTTTGTCCTTATTTTCTAGGCAGGTCCAATGCCCAAGCATGTTGCCTTCATCATGGATGGCAATCGCCGTTATGCCCAAAAGTGTCACGTGGAAAGACAGCAGGGGCATTCGCAAGGCTTTGATAAGCTGGCACAGGTGGGATGTTTGCTGCCTTGAAGTTATGTGTTGAAAATTTCAGCTGTGTTCACCAGCTGGCTGAGTTTACCGCTTGACTGGTGTATTGTGTTCCTTTTCTTCACTGGAGTCAGGCCTGTGGTTGGAGCTGATGTTAGTCATCAGAGTACCCAACTTCAGCTCCTCACTCTTCCTGTTATTTTGCAGAGTCATTCTAGTAAGCTATTTTTTTCCCCTCAGTTTTACACTGGATTAAAATATCTGCTTTGCAGATCTTGAAGCTTTTAATTCTGTGAAACAGGTTGAATTTCTCTGAAAAGGTTTTGAAAGGTACAGTATTATATAATTTATAATGTTTTCTACAAGAAGTGCTTTCCCTGGGTGTATTAGTCCCAAATCTGTTGTGGATTCACTTCCTTATTTTTCTCCTGTTCTTTAAAATGAATCTGAAATTCTCATCAAGTGGGTTTCATTGTCAGCTCTTGATGGTTGTGTCTTTTGATCCAGTCTCAGCATAGTGGGAAAAGACAGGAAGGTTTTAGCAGTGGGTAAGCTGTGTCTTGCTGACCTGTCTGATTGTCTTGAGTCTGCTTGTCTGACTTTTGTTTTCCATTAAATTTTGTCTTCCTGCAGACACTACGGTGGTGCTTGAATCTGGGCATTCGGGAGGTCACTGTTTATGCCTTTAGTATTGAGAACTTTAAACGCTCCAAGGAGGAGGTGGATGGACTAATGGATCTGGCAAGACAGAAATTTAGCCGCCTACTGGAAGAACAGTAAGAATCCCCTCATGTCTGTATCCCACAGGGTAGAACTAAAGCAGAACATGATTAAGAGGCAGTACAGGGATGTTGGAAGTTGTGAAAATGGATTAAATGAAGGAACCTGTTTTCCACCTACCTCCAGCCAGAGATTTGTGTTGAGGCGCTCTGCCTACCTGGATGGGCTGTACAGCACCTGAGCACACACAGTCCCGCCGCACACCAGATTTGTGTCTGTATCCTATGGCTTAATGTGCAACAATCCCATCCAAACAGTTGGGACAGTACAGCTTTCAGATAAGCACAGCACAATTAGAAATTCCTGCTTAGCACTAGGGTGCTAGATGCCTTGCTTTCATGAAGTATCAAAGCCTTGTCTTAAATTGTGTCACAGTATTCTTGACAGATCAGAGTTTAGCTCAGCAACTTGCTTCGCAGTAACTTGAGACTTGCTTACAGGCACATGGTGTGTTAAGTCACTTGTTGGAGTTGGAGAACTAGTTCACGTATTGCTTGTAGATGGAACTAGTACAGGTTTGAGTGAGCAGGGAGTGGTGTTACAGTGCCCTGTTGCTCAGTGGATATGTTTGTTTCCCCATGCCTGACTGGTGTGAAGAGCGGTGCATGGAAGGGGTCCTTATCTGGTTGAAGTAAATTTGAAAGGCAGTGAGGGAACGCAGCTGGAAGAATGGGAGGGAGAGGATGGTGTGTGTGGGCTAGTAGAATTTGGGAAGATCAGGGCTATCTGAGCGCTGCAGTACATTGTGATTCAAAGAGGCTATTTCCCTAGTTTCTGCCCAATGCAGCCCTTCGTCAGGGAGTGTGTAGCGTCAGACAGACAGCAGCAGGAACCTGTAAGATCCCATGGGATGTCCTGTCTACTCAGAATAATGCTATGGCAGGCGTGGATGATTTCCTATTTCATCTGATGTTCACTCCACCACCTCCATCCCACCCTCACCGATATGTTAATCTTTCCTTACACCAGAAAGTAGTTGTGCTGCTCTGTGGGTGACCGTTGGTCATCTTAATTTTTTATTAGTTATAGGTGCCCAGAGTCTATAGTTGTATTCTGTTTTCCATGTGGATTTTCATAACTTCAGGTAGGAATGCCTAATCTGTGATCATTTTCTCGTCCTTTGATTATGTCTGTACCTCAGGAACTTGTATGGGGAATGATCAGTTTCCCTTTACGCAGTGGTTTGGGATGATGAAATCTAAGCCAGCTTTCAACACCTGAAAAACATCTGGTCATTTTGCCTTTTTCTAATTCCCAGCTTTGTTGAAGCTATGCCTGCTACATGCCTGTTGTTTTCATTTGGTGGATGTTATGCAAGGCAAACGTGGCACTTGTGCAGTAGAGACTGATCTGTTTTCTGTAGTCCTCACTCTTGTTGTTGGGTGTAGGGAGAGCTTGAAGAAGCATGGTGTGTGTATCCGTGTCCTTGGGGACCTGCCACTTCTGCCCTTGGATATTCAGGAGCTGATTGCCCAAGCTGTGCTGGCAACTAGGAACTACAACAAGTAAGTAACACACAGTTTAAAGTAGCTGGTACCTCACATCTTCCTCTTCTACCTGAAGGCTGAGACTTGGCAGACATGCTACACTTTTTTTTTTTTTTCTTTGTTCTACAAGCACACGTAACTGCTGTAGGTATTCTTCTCTCTGTCATCTACTGGACCTTCCTTAGGTTAGTCTTTCACATCTTTCTCCTCTTTTCAGATGCTTTCTAAATGTCTGCTTTGCGTACACATCAAGACATGAAATCAGCAATGCTGTCAGGGAGATGGCGTGGGGGGTAGAACAAGGACTGCTCGAACCCAGGTAACTCTTGTCTTTCTGTGTGAGGCTTCATAGATGAAGACTGCCTGTCTTACCACCTACGCTTTATTAGTAACCTCTCAGAAGCCAAGTGGCTTTTAAATAGATCTTGTTAAACCAGTATGACTGGAACAAATGACTTAAAGTTACTATGCAATGTTTGGTTTTTATTATTTCAGTTACCATGGTGATAGATACACAACCAAGACAGAAGAGAAATTAGGTCTGTGTCTTAAGTTAGTTTAAATGTGAAGGCAGATTTTTTATGCCACAACAATTGGCTGCTTGGCTGGCAGTCTTAGCTATGAGGTCAAACAACAGATGAATCATGAATACTGTAGTGTTCCTCCACCCTGGAGGAGATGGAGTAGTTAGCACTCTGCTCTCTGCTCCAGATGGAAGTCCTCACAGCCTGGTTCCACCACTGTATTATGTTTCACAGGGCATGCGGGGGGATGCTCTGGGGGCTGAAAGAGTGTTTGAAATAGCCTGTGGAGCAGACAGCAGTGTCCATCAGAAGCAAGTTGATGACTGGCTGTGGTACAGCTCCACTGCCCAGTTTTAATCTACAGTCCTGTGTTTATAAAAAAAAAAACTCAGTAATTCTGATTTGGTAGTAGTGCCACCTCCATTGGGTCAGGAAAGTGATCTTAATAAGATGCATCTGTCTTTCGTAGTGATGTGTCTGAATCGTTGCTCGATAAGTGTCTGTACACCAACAACTCCCCTGACCCAGACCTCCTGATTCGAACCTCTGGAGAGGTTCGGTTGAGTGATTTCTTGCTCTGGCAGGTAAAGTCTTTGTTTTCTCCTTGAAATACTCCATTTTTGCATCAGAGGGTGTTCTACTGACTCCAGGCGTGAGCTGACATAAGGGCTCTTAAACTTTCTTTGCCAGGGTTAGGTAACTTTTTGGATGGACTGAGTGCTTGGGCACCTCTGAGGAATCTGTTTCTTGCAGTTCTGTGATTGCCTAAAATACCTTGCAGCACAAGTCTGAAATTGTATCATCCTGAAAACACTTAATAAGAAATCACTAATTAGTCTAGCTGACAACAGTCAAGGAAATTATGAATTGCTCATCCTTTTGCTCCACTTGTCACATTTAGCTAATTCCCCATCTTACTGGTAAATTGCTGGCTTTGATTAATTTAACCTGGCAATATGTTTCCTGGGATGAGGAAATCCCAAGAAGGATTTCTAGATTCCTGGGAGAGGTGTTTGTCATATGTCAGCTGTAGGTGTTGGAGGTGTAACCCTATAACGTACACGTAATGTACGTGCCTGACTTGTCACAATTTCAGAAGTGTATTTGACTTTCATAATGAAATGAGACCCTGCAAGACAGGTTCTAAGGATGGCAAAGTCAAATCAGCATGACTAGGCTGTTAAGCTAAAACATAGTAAGTTCTTAAAGTGTATAAAGTTAATGTATTTGCAGTTACAGTATCTAAAGCTGCTTCCATTTCTCTTTCTCCTGTGCTAGGCAATATTGACTTGTTTGTAGCCCAAACTTTGCAGGAGAACATTTGAGTCGAGCTGCTTTGCTTAAAGCTAATATTTTGTTTTACATGTACAGTTTGGAGCCAAAACCCAACTGCCTTTAAGCAACCACATCAAATGTTCCCACTCCAAGTTATTTAATTGGCAAGTTCACAGAAGTTGTCTGGCCTGAGTTGCGGTTGCCTACCAAGGCATCTCCCTCTCCTCCCTGTATTTTTGGGCACATGTATACCCTGGATGGGTGTCAATGCTGCGAACTAACATTTTGCTTGCTTCTCTTGGTGGTAGTCCTGGCACAGATGCCTTGGAGACTGAGCCTGTAACTGGTGAAGCACTACTGAGGAAGTCAGTGCTCTGTGAGTCTGGCTGGCGTGGTGCCCCTCTCCCATGCCGTGGATTACAGCAGAAGCAGCAGAGGAGAACGTGTGCTTGTGCTTCCACTCTGCCAGCTCACATGCCAGAGCATTAGTGCAAATTTCCCTTTGCTAGCAATCGTGTGTGTCCTGACAGCCCCAAAGTAGGAGGAAATTGTGCTTTCAGCATGATTCTCTGATGTCAGAGAAAATATCCTTATGGTGGTTTTTTTGTATAGAATTGACACTAAGATTTTCTGTAGCATTACAATTTTAAGAGTGGGGTTTTTTTACATGTTAGATTTTGTAGTAATGGTCATAGGAACACATTTACCTGAAACTTTGAGGAACTTGATGGCAAAAATAGGTTTTAACTTGAAAGCTTGCATCTTTCAGCTCTAGAATATCTTCAGCGCACCACAACTCTTAGATTCATTAAGCAGTTAAATGGCATGAGTGGGCAGTAAGAAATATCACGAGATGTCATTTGATGAATGGCTTAAATGTCATGTCCTGATCCTCAGTTCATCTGTTATTCCCTTAACTCAGCCTTTGGTAGTCCAGTGTTGCTATTTTAGTTTTGTTATAAGTATGTGATGCTTAAGCTATTAAAAATACCTCTGTGAAGACCAACATAGCACTAGAAAGAATTCTGCTGGTATCTTTGCAGGAATGGATGACTAGTGTCCCAGCATTAAAAACTAATTAGAAAGACCCTGCATTGTGCAATGTGAAACTCTACTGGCTGGTATTTATTTCATTTTGAATAGAATCTGATAACACAGCCTAGGTAAAGTCTTTGTGAGGAAACTGGCATAGTTTGATCAACAGAGCTGCATCTTGATGACTTTTCCCTCTCTAGATGATTAAATTGTTGGTGATCTTGCTTTCTGCAGACATCCCATTCATGCCTGGTGTTTCAGTCAGTCTTGTGGCCAGAATATTCCTTTTGGAACTTGTGTGAGGCTATCCTTCGGTTCCAGATGAACTACAGTGCTTTACAGGTAAGGGAGCCTTAGGGAGATGGAAAGCTCAACACAGCACGTTACCTGCACAGCAATGTGCTGGAGATCAGGTGAAAGCGTGCAAAGTAGGAACAGAGGAATTGTTCATTTAGTGTGGTTAGTTAAGATCTTGTTTCAGTAGCAGATAATGCCAGGTGTGCTGCTTTTCCTGTACCCATGTGGCTTGTTACAACATCTTAGTGTGTGGACAGACTCCTGTACTTTCAGGAATACCTGAAGTATCTGAAGTCACCACTGTCTCTATTACTCATTGCTCATTCTACCAGCTGGAAGTATCTGTCCCCACTCCTCAGCTGACAGGACAGAACAAGTAAGCACTCCTAATTTGCTATGGGGTAAAATCAGCCAGTTAACTCAAACTGCAGCATCAGTGGCTTAAGCAAAGACTGCTGAGTTTGCTCTGGAATGAGCAGGGAGAATTTGTGTGCTCTTCCTCTAACTCTGCCATTGTTTTTAGGGTTGTAACAAGTGGGTTTAGTGTTTCCTTTCTGGGAGCTGAAGTGAGGCTGCCTGGGCTGTGGGACTGTGGACAAGTGTCCTCTTTCTGGTGGGTCCAGATGTGCCTACTGAAGAGATTGTTCCTATTGCTCAGTCATTGTTCCTCTCCTCTTAGATTTGTTGTTGTGAGCTCTCCCTGACCTGGTTCAGATAAATCTGGCCAACTTAGTAGTGATTTAGTAATCTGGCTATTTTTAAGCAAAACAAGTCCAGGAGCTGGAGCTCTTGATGGGGAAATCTGGGTAGCAGCAGCTTGTAGCAGAGACAGCAATAACTGGTAGGAGGAGGAAGTTGGTGTGGTGGCTCTTACCTCCACCGTATCTGGTTGCTGAGTGTGTCGTTCCTTAATTATTTGGGTCCTCTTTTGTTAGAGGCAGACATTATATTGCCCTTTCTACCTTCAGGGACCTTGATCACCTCTGAGAGTTGTCAAAGAGATTATAGACAGTCGTGGTTATGGGTGAATTTCATCAGGTCCGGTCAGTCTGGAAGCATCCAAATTCTCCACATCCTTAACCTCTTCTATTCCTATTTCTGCCCCAAGTCTGTCCTTTTCCTACCAGCAATTTGTTGTATTAATACAACTAATGGCAATTCACCTTCTGCGTGAAGAGGAAAGCAAAAAGGCAGTAGTGTTTGTCATGGACATTAGCTTTGCTTCTATCTTGAACAGTACTGAACAGTAAGGTCACTGTTCTGACTGTGCTCCTAGTGCTACTTTCTGATGGGTAAAAAATGCTGCTTCTGTTCCTAGCTAGTCTTGTCTTTTCTTAGTTCTTGTTTGTGGCTCTATGTGATCACGCTGTGCTATAATCAAGGTTTCTTATAATCCAGATTTGTTCTTTGGTCAGTTTTCTTGCTGTAAGACCCACTTTGCAGTAGATAAGGCTGCTCTTTTTTCAAGGGGTGCAGCCCAGTTGTGCAGAATGGAGGATTTCTCACTCAAAGGAACTGCTGAGATTTAGGAGCTGGTTTTTTTGCATTTGAAAGAGGTGATCTTGAAAGCTGAAAATATCTGGAGCTCTTGAAACAAATTACCTTGGTGGAAGGGTTGCTTGTCAGTGAGGATGGTGGGGCTAGGGAGTTGACTTGCTGAGAAGCCAGAATATGTTACAGCAGCTGTGTTTACTTTGGGAGAGTGCTGCTGTGTTAAGGACACGGGAGGCAGTTATGGTGTGGATAGACAGCAGGATAGAAGGTTTGACAAGGTACATAAAAAAACCTTGAGTTGGAGGTATTTGACAAACGATATTCTCCTTCCATCAACTCAAACAGCATCATGTTTAATGGCCATCTTCTTCATTTTCCAGATAGCCTGCTGCTCAAAGGAGTCTGCTAGCTGGTTGTTGCTCACCACTTAGTCCCAGGATCAGCTATAACCTCCTTTTGGTACATGGTAGACCTGGGGAGAGAATGCACATGTTGGTTGGCAAGCCTGCCCTATGGAAGGGGTCATGCCGAGTCTCTTCTGGTGAATAGACAGAATTCTACTTTGTTCAAGGGTGGAAGTCTTATGCTGAACTGGCTGATGATCTTTGCATTTCAAATAAGCAGAGCTACAGCAGCGGAGTGCTGTCCATTCAGTGGGCTTTCTGTAGTTAGGGATATTTCTACTCTCGTTCCCAGCACAACAAAAGCTAATTTACAGTGCCAGAGCACAGACTACTGACTTGGGCGCAGAGAAAGTGTGGTGCAGAGTGAGTCAGGCTCTCATTAGAATAATTATTTCTTCTTGCTTGTTTGAAAGGCCAGCAATTCCTAAGTGTGTGTGTGTGTCAGGTTATGTCACAGTGACCAGTTTTACTCTTTCTAAAAGTGAAAGCTTAATATTCCTGCATGCAGATGTGGTAGTGCTGTTGGAGGCTGCAGGCTAGGATATGTGCAATAAGAAGAAATCCAAAAGTGACGTTCTGCAAAAATATTTAAAATACTTGAAGGGTAGGCAAGGATAGCTGCTGCCTTTACCTTTCTCCTGCTCATCCCGCTATGTCTCGAGCTGGTACGTTATTAGATCACAGGCATTTGGGAATGCTGAGCCCACTCATGCTTTTACGGTGAAGCTGATTAGCTCAATACCTGATCATTTGCTCAAAGAATTGTCCCATAAATCATTGTTCTGAATCCTCTAAAACCTTTCAGCTGCCATGTGAATAGGATCAAAGATTCTGTGATGACACTGGCAGGGATAGGTTGTGTTTTAGAAGTCCACTTGTATGCTGTTCCTCTCTGATTCCAGTATCTGAGGGTTTTTCCACAATCTGTCGTGACCTTTATCTATTTTAACTAGGAGCTAATGCTGTGAGCAAACGTGTGTCTTGGGGAGAAGGTCCAGAAGGATATCCCTGTATTTTTTTATAACCAATCAAGCAGGCCGCCTCAAAGTGGAGGAGATGCGCACAGAGCCACCCTTCATTTAACCTGCAGATTGATGGCCAAGCAGAGGCTATTTCTTCCATAACCTGTGCTGCCTTGCATCTGTACCACAGAAGAGCTGAAAGGCCTGGTAAAGTGCTAACGCTCTACTGCTTTTCACTCTAGAAGGCCAGAGACTCCTACATGGAGGAAAGGAGGCGACAACAGATGGAAAGGGATCAGGCTTATGTGACAAAGAAGCTGCAGCAGGAGGGGTTTGCGTCCCACGGAGACTCTCGGCGTCGACGGACACTGTTGCAGAAATGCACCGCCATGCGGGAAGAGAGAATCCAGGGCTTTCTACAGGCACTAGAGCACAAGAGAGCGGACTTCTTTGAAAGATTGTGTATGGTGTCTGCATGACATAGGTGCTGGGTTGTTCTTGGGAAGACAATTTTTAACCGGGTTACAGGGAACAGCTGCTGCCCAGAGGAATTTACTCGGTGTGGTTCTGCAGTGGGGATGCAGGGCTGCTATAGGACTTTACGTCCCCGCTGGCTCTGTCTGAAGGCAGGGACAGAGTACTGTGAACCTTTCTAGTTCTGTGAATGCTGCTGAGGAAGGTAATGCCGTCCTTCTGTCTCGCCTCCCTGCCCCTGGTGATGGAGAATACATGCACCCTGCCATATCTCTGCTGCTTGGCACTTTACAGGCCTGGGTGTTTTGTTGACAAGAAGTTAACTAAAATGAGCCTCCATTTCTGTTTGACTCCTCATGAATCGGCCCAGGCAAACCAATTCAGTCCTGTTAAATCAGTCTGAACTTGAATTCCTTCCATGGCTTTGCAGTAGTGAATCTTCTGTTGAGATTTCCTCTGCTGTCCCATAAGGGGAGCCTTGCTTTCTGTAGAGAGAGGACTATTCCTGGTGTAGAAGGGAGCCCTGTGCCAAGCGGTGGCAGAGATATTCCCCACTGCCTATTTCATGATGTCATCTTGTCTTTTCCCCACCTTACTCTGCTGGTTTTGATGTATCTGCTCTTGGCTTCCAAAGAGCTAAAGCGAGGTGTTGTCAGCCTTGCCAGAAAGAAAAAAAGGTACTCCGAAGCTTTGCCAGGTCCTGTAATCCCTTCTGAGCAGTGTATGTGGGGAAAACCCAAATGCCGAAGATGCTGGTGTTGGAACAGACTGACTGTGCTTAGGAAAGGCTCTGAGCAGGCAAGCAAAAAGGATTGGTTGGGAATTAACTTCATGGCTTAAAAAGGAAAAGAAGTTAGCTAAAATCAGGTGACGGATACAGTATGCCAAATCGCTCCGAGACCTCTCTAGAGCTATGACTTAAAGTCCTGTTTCCAGGGAATGAGGGTGGGCTTAGTTCAGGAATACAGTAGCCAAAACCGACCTCTGACCCCAGCCAAAATGGTCTAGAAGGGCTATTGAGCTGATTTTAATGGGAGTGGCCAGAGCAGCTGTGGAATGGTGTTTGTTCTCAATTTTCTATTGGTGGGGAGATGGACTAGCTAATTTGGAAGATTGTTTCTGTCTCTTATTTCTCCTGGTTTCCGTCCCCATAGTCAAAATAACAGAAAATGTCTTGATTTTTGTTTCTGATGCACATACAGGTGCAGCACTACCAACTATTGCTGTTTTTAAAGTGTTCTTTTTTTACCTCCAGGTGAAAACTAGAAAATGCAGATTTAAAAGACTTGTAAGTGCTGCAGACTCAGCACTTTGAATGTGATTGCGAAGAGGGTAACTACATTGTCAAATCGTGAATAAAGCATATTCATACCAAACTTATTTAAAAAATAAGCTGAACGTTTAAAAGTACATAGAGCTTCTTATTCTAAGGTGTAATGAAGCTGGCATCCAAGTCTAATATAATATTGTTTAACCTGTGACAGACTCCTCATCTGATTCCTGTTAGACTGGAAATGATGTGAAGGCTGTGTTCTTTTTACAGTCTAGTGTGAGCAATTTGCTGATATCCGGAGGCTTGCCCGAATGAAGCTCCGTGCACGTACCTCCTCTTGCGTAAGTAGCAAACAGTAGTTTGGATAAAAGTGTGCTGAGATGACGGGAGCTGTCGATTTTAAATGTCTTTTGCTGTTATTTTATTTTCCCTGTCTTCACATTTCAGAAAGCTGTCTGTGGAAATAGTTTACTCTCCGTGAGATGGAGCACTCTCCAGTCTGCTTTGCCAGGCTGATGGGGAGACTGTTTTCTACCTGGGAATGTATTTTTACCTTGGGAGGGGGGGGAAGCTTTTCAGTCGTGTTATGACGATACAGGTGGCCAAAGCTGCAGTGGTGGTTTTTCACAAAGTAATAGTACTGTTGCAGGTGTGGTAATTGAAGGATCTGGTTTACAAAAGGCTTGTAGGGAGTTTTAATCGCTTTTATAAAAGCCATTGCTGTAGTAGGGGACGAGAAAAAGTCAGTCCTTCGAGGAGTGGAAAAAGGCTTGTGTTACCTGACAGTTTGTTTATTCCAACTGCATCAGTTCCTCCAGTAAAATACCAACTTTCTTTAAGCCTTGCTCCATTAGAGGATGGGTGTAAGTTACACAGGCAAACTCTTGAGTTTCAGGAGTGCATCTTTCCAGTCAGTCTTTGTGACAGTTGTGGAAATAGAGCTACAAGCTTCTTCCAGTGAGACTTTAACTTCCCTAATTCATGTTTAGATAGTGAAGATGTGAAAAATTCCAGCAAGACTGGAAAAAATGTGCTCTTCTTGCAGCTGAGGTCTTATAAAGCCTGAGAGATTACCTGGGGAGGGAAGGAGTGGGGTGGAGGGGAAGTGTGCTGCTGGGGGTGTGTTTTTGGATGAGGTTCAATTAAAAGGTGAAAAGTTTGGGGCACAATGAATCTTGTAATTGGATTTGTAGCAAATGGGCTGTGCCTGTATGCAGGTGTGAGAAATGGCCCTGTTTGGAAGGAGCCCAACTTTACAAGTCACTTAAAGTAGCGGCCACCTGTGTGAATTGTTTTAGTGTAATGTTCTTGCATTTTGATTTTTTTTTTTCCTTGGTCTTTCATTTTACCACTGCCTCACTCTCTCCTTTACTTCTCTTTTGGATATAACTCTCCCCATCTCCCATTTTTATTTTATTTATTTCTTTTTTTTTTTTACAGGAAAAACTGCTAAACGTTGATTTCCCAGACCCGCAGCCGCCTCTCCACCTCGTCCCGCTGCCTGCCCACCCCTCGGGGGTGCCTGGGGGGGGGTGATGGTGGGATGGCTGGCTAGCTGTCTGCCGTACTCGCCAGCCTCCGCCGGTGCGGAGGGTCCCCCGCGGCAGCGGGAGGTGCGCCTGGTGCTGAACGAACAGCTCCGCTCACCTGCGCGCTGCACCGCGCAGCCCTGCGCACCCCGGGGGGGGGGGGGGCGGGTTTGCAGCTCCCCGCGGAGGAAAAAAAAGCCGGGGGGGGGGGGGGGGGGCAGGTGTCGTCGTGTCCCCTTCCCCATCCCTCAATGGGGAGCGCGCAGGCAGGCCCCGCCGCCTTTTGGCATTGCTGCTTTTCTCCTTTTATTACCCTTTTTTTTACGCCCCCCCCCCCCCAGTGTTTCCCGCCCGCGGAGCTCTGCGGGCAGGCGCGCGGGAAGGCGGAGGGAAGGGGGGGGGGGGCGGGGGGCGCGAGGCCCAGTTGCGCGCGCGCCACCTCCTCAGCGGCGGCGCCCCCCCCCCCCCTTCGCCATCCCCCCTCCCTCCCCGCCTGGCCCCACCCCACGTGACCTCGGCGGGCCAATGGGCAAGCGGGGCGGTGGGGATCCGGCTGGAACCGGTTGGGCCGCGTCCGGCTCTATATAAAACTTTATAAACACCCGATTCAAATTAGTGGGGTCGGGAGCCAGCGGAGCCAGCCGGGAGGCAGCCCCGCCGCGCCGCCCGCACCGCGCAGACAGCCGGTCCTACTCCCGTCTTTTTTTTTTTTTTTTTTTTTCTTCCCCCCTCCCCTCCCCTCCCGCCCCCCCCCCCACCCCCAATCCCCCCCCCCTACCCCCACCCCTCACTCCCTCCCCTGCTTCTCGCCGCCGCCCCGGACCGAACGCGCCCGGCTCCCCCCCCACCCCCACCCGCCCCCTTCCTCCGCCTTCTCCCTCCGCCCCCTCACGCCGCCCAGCCGAGCTCCTCTCTCCCTCACACACACACATATACACAACACGCCCGGAGCCATGCCGAAGAGAAAGGTACGTGGCGCCGCCGGACCGAGCCGCCTCACCGCGCCCCTCTCCGCCGGAGGGGCCTACCTTCCCACCGCGCCCCCCCCCCTTCTTCTCCCTTTGCGGCCCGTGCCTGTGGAAGGGGGAGGCGGGACTACGCGCTCATTTCCCCCCCCCCTCCTTTCTCTCTTCCCCCCCCCCCCCCCCGCTTCGGGGCGGTAACGGTTGCGAGGTGGCGCGCGCGAGGCCCCAACGGGCGCGGGGGTGGGGGCGGGGCGGCGCGGAGACCGTTACCGGCCGCGCGCGCGTGGAGGGGGGGGGGGGCGGGGGTTGCTTAACGGCCGCGGGGGGCCCTGTGAGGAGAGAGAGAGAGAGAGGGGAGGGGCGCGGTGAGCGGCGCCGGTCCGATCCGGTTGGTTTTGGCGGGAGGTCGGGGTGAGGAGGAGGAGGAGGAGGAGGGAGAGGGGGAGGGGAGCGCCGGTAGGGCGGGAAAGGGCGGGAAGCGGCCGCGCTGCTGGCGCCCGGGCTGCTTTGCCGCCAAAACCGCCGCCCCACGGGGGCAGCCGTGGGCGGGAGCGGGGCCTCCCTGAAGGGGCAGCGCCGTTTTCTCCCCCCCACACACACGCAGCCCCCTCATCCCCGGGGGTGGTGTGTGCTCCCGCCCCGCTGTGGGGTGGGTCTGTGTGGGGGTTTCCGCCGCGGTCCGGCGGTTTGTGCGGGAATCCCACGATGGAGGGGCTGCTATCCCGGCCCCGGCGGTACCTTCAGCCTTTCCCCGAATCTCGGCGGTCTCCGGAATGCTGTCCGCGGCTGGGCCGTCCGGTCTACCGGCGCCGAGGGGCAGGTGGGGGGAGGCCTGCCGGCCCGAGGCGCGGTGAAGGCCCGGCACCCCTCGGGAGCGGGTTGGAAATGTTTGCAGATGGAAGGGGGGGGGGGGGATTAAAAATAACGGCTGGTGCGGGTATGGGGGCTGAGCGTGCCTCCCCTTAACTTGTGACTTATGTTTCACGCCCTAGGCTGAAGGAGATACCAAGGGCGATAAGGCCAAAGTTAAGGATGAGGTAAGAAGTTCAACATTTTGAGAAAGTTGGATCATAAAGTGTTTGCGTTGGAAGATGAGGCTTAACTTCATCAAAATAAAGAACTGGAGAGCAGGGGAAGGGTTGGTCTTAATGGATTCTGACTTTTCGAAGTATTAACTGTCTTTTAACCTTAACTGTGAAAAGTCTGCTTAACTATTGTTAGCTATTAGTAGTGATTTAAATGAGATAGTTTCATGGTTCTTGAGAATGGGGGAAAAGGGAACTAAAAACTGCAGTGTTCTGAGATTTTACTCTTTTGAAATGAGAGTTACTTTATGAGGTGCTGAGAGTTCATATTCCATCGCATTAAATCCAATAATTTTTTTTTTTTAAACAGCCACAACGGAGATCGGCGAGGTTATCTGCTGTGAGTATTCTCTTGTTGGCTGAGATGTTATAATGCTTTGTAGTTTTAAGCTTGAATATTGGGTGCTGCATCTGTGTGAGATTTGTAGGTATTTTGGAGAGACGCGTTGTTCAGTTGCAAGAAAGTTACTGGCTTAACAAACTGCCCCATTGCATGGTGCTATGGGAGTGATAGCATAATTGACAAATTGAGAGCTTCAATTTCAAATGTATTGATTTGCTTTCTTACAACTAAACTATTTGGGTTGAATGTTTTTAAAAAGTAGTATGTTTCTCTTAAAATAATTTGAATAACAGAAGGGGGTTTTCTCACTTACAGAAGCCTGCTCCTCCGAAGCCAGAGCCTAAACCTAAAAAGGCAGCTCCAAAGGTAAGTTGTTGTGTCAGTCGGCACTATTATTGAGAGGTAAATGGTTTATGAGGTTTAGATTTGTCTAGTAATAAGTAATAAAACTTTGAGTAACAGCATACGTAGCGATGAAATTAAGCTGCATTGTCACTTCTATAAAGTTGTACTGAAAACTTTTGAATTTTACAAAATTTGCATAAAAACTACCAAAGTGAAGACTCTTCGCAGTTGCCGTCGATCTCTTAAACGTGCAAACATTTGTGTGTTGTGTTCTTTTTGGGCCAACATCCAATGTTGGTTTTTACCATTCTAGTTTTTGGATTCTTGTGGCTTAATGACTGGATGCTGGTAATTGTAATGGTGTACGTCGTCTTACGTTTACAGAAGAGCGAGAAGTTGCCCAAGGGAAAGAAGGGGAAAGCTGATGCTGGCAAGGAGGGAAACAACCCTGCAGAAAACGGAGATGCCAAAACAGACCAGGTATAACAGCGGGTCTGGCAGCTTGTCTTACATCAGCAAATTATTTTTTTCCATATCAAACATAGACAGGTCTGGGCTTGCGCTAATGAAGAGGAATTATTGCTTGATTATTTAGACTTGTTGCTTATGACCCTAACAACACATCTACAGATGCGGGGGGGGGAGTGTTGCTTGGTTGGTAAGGAGTTAAAGTTGTCTGTTCGCTAGTTGAAGTTGCCACGTGAAAGTTACTGTTCTGCCTTGTTCTGAAAATGCCTGAAGTTTGCATGTAATAAAGCAACTTCAGGTTGCCTTTTACAGTACTTCAAATGTTAGATTTCATTTTGTTAAAAACGATGGTGGTGCAGCCCAGGTAAGATTTCTTCTGTTCAGAGAACTGCTATTTAGAAAAATGAGTTATTGGTTGTTTGGTGCAAGTGTGTTGTGTATGTTGACTGGTTCCCCTTTTTCTTTTAGGCACAGAAAGCCGAAGGTGCTGGTGAAGCCAAGTAAAATGTGTGAATTTTTGATAACTGTGTACTTCTGGTGACTGTACAGTTTGAAATACTATTTTTTATCAAGTTTTATAACAATGCAGAATTTTGTTTTACTTTTTTTTAAGCTATGTTGTTAGCACACAGACCGCTTCGTTGTTGTGTTTTGAGGGGGGGCAGTGGGGACAAATGTCACTTAGTCTATTTCTCGGAATCTAAATTTTAATAAGAAAAGTTTTCCTGGTCCCCCAGTTTTTGGAAGAAGGGCTCTTCCTGAATAGAGGAGGAAGGGATTCCTTCATGCTGCACGTCTGTTAAGTTCTGTGAAGTGCATCCGAGTGAACATGGAAGCTCCCAAGATGCCTGTTGTCGACTTCAAAACGGCAGTTTGTAATGCCCTCTGTATTTCCTTTCACGTCCTCGTTGTTTGCCTAGAGCCTATCACTCCGAAATACGGCAAAAATGGCATTTTGGGACTTACCACTCTAAATGCATTGTCAGGTGATCCGGGCTTCTGGTGTCTAATTTGGGATATAATGGCTCTAAAAGGAGCTACACTTCCTCTTTTATATTGTGGATCTTCAGATTAAGAAACCTGCATTTTAATTTTTTTCCTCTAAAAGTCAGGGTAGGTTTGTGAAGAGTTGTTAAACAACATGCTAAATGTGAAAGTGTCCACCCTCACTCTAAACTTTTCCCTCCACAAGTATGAAATGAAGATTCTTCGGGTTTATAGCAACTTTTACGTTTTGGTAGTCCTTGAAGGGAGGGGAGTTTGACAGTTGTTGTAAAATGTTGCAGATTGTAGCCCATGTCCTGCCTAAATTACCATGATTGTTTATGAAAAGTACCTTTAATAAAGCTGGATACGGTTTGGCTTGGACTGTTCTTAATGCCTAATTTCTCTTGCCTTTCCTTCATCTCTAATGTGGTTAATGTCAGAAGAATACTTGCTGTGTACATGTGTGCGTTTGTATTTAGGCAATGTTTTGCTAATGGCCAAGAATTTGTTTCAAGCATCTTAATTCAGATAATTAATTCAGTCTTAATTCACAAGTGAAAAGCGAGATTTCCTTACCTAAAAGCTAGATCGCTGCAGGAGGTTTTGAAACTCTTGGCTTACTAGGAGGCCCAACATGGAGCACGTAAGTGAATCTACTGGGATACATTATCTTCGTTATTGTCTAAAAAGTAGTACTATACAAAAGGGGGAAGAATACAGCAGTCTTGCAGTCGCTGTGGCAAAAAACAAATTTAGGTAAGCTTTTCTTGGTAGTGAAACCAGAACTAGCTCCATAAAACTGATTATGTGTTAGATTTCTGCACTTAAGCTTGAATAATGTTGCTTCTGCTAATGAAATACAGGCTTCGCTGTGGTAGTGACTAAGCAGGAAACAAGATTTGTTGAGTAAAAATGCACCATTTTTATAGTCACTACTTACACTATAGAGCAGAGCCAAACCAAAAACCCTAATGTGCAAATGTCTCCTTCAGAAACTTTCTCAGATGGAATATTTTTTCCATCTCTGCTTGGCCTTTTCTGGGACTTGTGTATGTTCTTGATTAAGTTCAGTGACCTGTTTCAACCTGTGCTGTTTTCAGAGGGAATCCAATGAAAATGAACAGGGCAGTTTCACATCAAGAAATTTTTGGTGTCTGGAGTGCTACAAGTATTCTAGAATGGCTGGACGTACGGAAAACAGCCAGTTTGAAATGCACTAATATGAACTACTTTTCCGTGTTGCGTTATCATAGCTGGTACGCCTTACATTTGCCCTAGCAAATGTAAGAAAAATAACGTTTAATAATCTCACGTGTACCCCACCCAGAAGCAGCAGCTTAGAAACGGCCAACAAAAACACTGACGACTTGCTTGAGCAACCGAGCAGTAGGATGCAGCTGCTGAAAGGCTGCAGCTCCCCGGCAGCGGGAACAGGGAAAAGAGGTTGTTGACTGTCCAGGGTGTTCTCCAAGTGATGCGGCTTGTGAGAAGCCCTGGGACATCGTGTGTGGGGTTGAGATGTCGGGGCAAAGCAGAAAGCGAGTCAAGGATTTAGAAGAAAAAGGCTGTTACGGTGCCGTGACATTGTTCTGCCTTGCTCTACCCTGTCCTGCGGAAAAAAACTCGGAGGGAGCAAGAGCTGAGAGGGCTGATGGTGGGGTTGAACTCTGCATTTCCCAATGAGGCTGAATTTTGAAGTATCGGAGGGAGGGAGATGAGCCTTGAGGCTGTGGAATGGTCTGAGACTTGGTCACAACGTGGGTGATGCTGTAAGCGCTCTCTGGGCGGTGAAGTGGGGATTTCCGCCAATAGTAATAATGTAATTATCATCACATTAAAATAATATTTTAATTAAATGTTTTAAAAACAGAAATTTTGAAATAGCCTACCTTGCATTCGTAGAGCTGTATGTTGTTGGGCTTCTACAAAGACAACAAGCAGTTCCAGATGAATTGGGTTTTGACCGGGTTGCAGCTGCCCACGTTGCCAGCTGGAATGCTGTGGTGTTCTCTGTGAACATCTTTGTGGTTGGAAGGTCTCTTCATCCCCTAGTCATTAAATAAAGTACTGCTAATAAAGTGTAATTGCAGGGTTGCTTTTTGTTGAAGAACTTGCTGCTTAACTATTACTTGATCTTTTCAATACCTAGAAGTCTAAACTGTGTGTTGCTGTCCTGCGCGTTACTGTACGGGACATTTTCTCCAGCCAGGCAGGAAAATGATGATTTTATGTGGTAACTGCCACGTAAGTTTCTCTGTAGTTCCTCAGCCATGCTATCTTACTACTAACCAGTGAACTTCCAAACCTCGTTATATCTCAGATGTACTGAATCGACTGCCTTAATGTCTTTGCCACACGTTACTTCATGCTGATGCTATAATATGCTTTGGAAAGTATTGATGCTTTCAATTTTGCTACAAAACTCTTCTATTTTCCTTCATCGTGGTCTGAAATCTACTTGCTGACCAGAACGTCCCCTCGCCTCCATACATATAAAAGCTGCTAAAGAAGTTTTAACCCCCCTGGATGATCTGTCTTGGCTAGGTGAGGGTTCTGCCTGTCTCTTCTCTGTGTCATAAGTGACACGTATGTTCGGTGCTGCAAGATTTGAACCTCTTGCTACATCTAAGGTGTTTCCCACTGGACATGCCCTTATGCTGGAGTTATTGGCCTCTTGGGCTTGACTTGACATGCGGGGTTCATCTATTTCTCCTTAAGCAAATAGAGGGTAAGGAATGCTCAAGACAGTAAATCCAACTAATTAGTTCTATAAATTAAAAGCTAAAGAGCAGGCAATGCTGTGCTGCAATCCGTGCATGTTTAGTGGTTAGAATAGCCACAAATCTGCATCTCCAGCTGCCAGAACGCCTTAAGCTAAAAATAAGTTTTTCTGTTAAATCGTAATCGTTTTACATGGAAAATTGTCTCTCTGTATCGTCTGGGAATGTGATTTATGCTGCCGGGTGCATTTAAAAAGCTGGCCTGTCAGGTGGTCTTTGCATTAGCGTGTGTTTTATCCTATTTGAGCTTACAAAACCCGGCGACCACCAGTGTTTAATGGAAACAAAGCTAACGTGAAAAATACCCAATGATTTCCTGTTGCAGGGTACCAGTGCTAGGTGGTAATGTGCAATTGTTTTCCAACTTAAAATACAGAGAGCATCCTATTGTAAATCAAGCTTGAGAATTCAAGCGTTAAAAAAAACTCCTGGGAATGCACAACACCAGTTCTGGCTTGCAGCTGATGATTAGGAAGGACCGTGGGTTGCACTAACTTTAGGTAAAAATGCAAGTACTAGGTGTAGAGACAAATAGTGCTGTCAGAGCTCGGTTGCATTCCTGGGCTTTGCTCAAGTATCCTATCTAGGAATTTGTCTGTTGTGGAAGACATCATCCTCTGTTTGTTGTCCACTATTCTTCAGTCCTTCTCAAATGTTGGTATCTTGAGGACCAGCAATGACATTTTGGAAGGGTAAGCAAGCTGGGATGCTGGTACTGTTTCGACAGCTGTATCACCTCATTTTAGGTGGTTACTGTACGTCTTGAAAGCTGTGCTAGGCTGTTAGGCAGTGCGGGGTATGTTGGATGTGTCCTGTACTTAAAATAAGACACGAAAGCTTTTTGTCTTTCTGCTAATTACCCCAGTTCTGAACATTCACTGACAATTTACATAGTAATTTTTCTTGTTCTCCTGTCTGATACCTTTCCCACCTTCATTTTACCCATCCTCTTACAGAAAAACTTGACTTGCCCAAGAGACGTACAATGAAGCAGAAGCCTGATGCAATATGCCAGGGGAATCTGTTATTCGGAGTTGCAGCTGCTTATATGCAAAGGGGAACGGCCACATCCAGAAAGTCACCACTGACAATAAAAAGGCAAATGAGTAGGTTCAGTGTTCCTTATCAGGCCTTGAAGAAGTAAGTTGTGTACCAGTATGGTTTAAATCCACGTAAAATTAGTGGCTATGCCACTAAATTGTTTCTCAGTTTATTAATTTCAGCACAAATTGTCTGGGAAATAGACCCAAACTGCTGTTATAATTTATTTGCCTCTTAATAGGTAAGATTGCAAAGAATGGCCGAGTTCTTAACGGAGCTGAAACCTTTGGCAGGCTTCCAGTGGAGCCTGTGGATGATTCTTGTTTCCCTAATACGTGAGGTTTTTTGCTGGGCTCTTAAGAACATTTAGATTACTGAGAAATGATAGAGCAAAGTCTCTGGTCTCCCCAAAAGCAGTGTACTAAGGGACGATTAAAACCAAGTAGAAGTTAATGTGAGCTAGTTGCAGGCCAGTGGGTCACTTACCGTAATCCTACAGAACCACCTTTACCCCAACTGTGTTTTTACTTTCAAGTGAAGGTGGATTGGGTTAAAAAAACATGAGAACAAGTGAACTAGATCACGTTGGGAGGACTCCCTGAGAGCAACACGTCCCTGCTCCTCCCAGTGCAATGCCCTTGGATTAACAGTTCTGAGTTTCAGGATAATTTCCTCCTGCAGCAGTTTTCATCTTGCATTCGCAGAGCTCAGTTAAATTTGGAAGAAGTGACAGTATACTCCTCGCATCGGCCGAGCTCTGCCATGGGTGGGTATGAAAAGGAGCAAGGAAGGAAAAAGGACTAAATTTCAGTGAGCGCACACAGTGAATATTGAGTTGCAGGTTCATCTGTGTCAGAAGAATCGCCTAGCTTGATGGCACAGGGATTCCATTGTCCCTAAATCATCCCAGATATGGTAATGCCATACCCAGGGACTAATATTGCTGGCTATAATTTCTGAGAAATGGGTCCTTATCCTGCAGTTCATAGGGATGAAATGGAGCTATAGTTAAACTCACAATTTACAATGCAAGCCCATCCTCATTTGCAAGGGATGGGAAGGAGATGGCACAGGGGGAGCTGATTCCGAGTAAAGTTTGACAGAAGGCAATGAGGAGGAGATGCCGACCAGTAAAGCGCTTTAGTAAGTTGGCCTTAGGAAGACTTCTGATATGAAAGGCTGGGCTTTTTTTTAAAAAACTATCCTGACAATCTTTCTGGTTTTTAACCATCTTCTTGCAAAGGGAATTTTTAGCATGCCAGAAAAATCTATGGTGTGGCAGAAGAAACAGCAACAGAAAACATCAGGGAAAACTTCCTAAATGCGAGATCTATTAAAATGCATTAAGGCTTCCGAGCCAGAACATTTCACTGCCTTAAGTACATAAAACCAGCCTGGAGAAAGTACTAAGGGAATGTAGGAGGAATGGTCCTACAGGGGCTGCAGATGACCCAGGTGTGTAACATCTTGTTGCTTCACCTTCCAAAGCACCTGCAGGTACTGGAAGACTTTGTATTTTGCTACTGGCTACTTAAACCCCAAACATTCTAGGTTTCCCCTTCTAAACAGATTTGATTGTGGTTTTCGTTTTATCTTACTGAATTATCCCACTGAGTTTACTTTTGGATTTTTAACAATTTTCCCTCCAGGCAATGGCTCTCCCTGACTCTCAAGCTTGTTGGTCACAGTTGCTGTGCAGAGGTGAGGGTGCATGGCAGTCATGAAGGAAGAGAGGAGTTACTATTAGATTACTATTAATCTAGTTACACTAGATTACTATTTTAGCATTGCCCAGACAGGAGATTTTGTGTGCCTTTATTCTCATAAAGTGGTATCTCAGTGCTTATTGTTGACGGAAATAAGTGTTCTTTCAGTATAAGAACTGAATGTACATATATTAGGGGTTCTGAGTCTAGCCTGAGGACTGATTGTAAACTTAGGCAATTAAATTAGTTTTTCTCGTAATTTCCTTCTTACTTGAGATAATAGCAGAGATTGTTACTCTGTTGTGGGTGTTCGGTGAATAGGTTTTCTTGGACTGCAGCCTGGTTCAAGATGCCCAGGTTTTCCTGCCGTACCACGATCAAATTAGCTTCTGTGTTGGCAAGCCCTGCAGAAATCAAGGAAGGAAAATTCCATTGATACCGAATTAATTTCTCTTGCAAAAAATACCCATGGTTTCAAAAGTAAGCTGGATGTGAGGCACATTGGCAGGGGCAGGCTGGATTTGGCAGCCTCGTGGTACCTCCTTGCCACAGCCCAGTGGACTCGGGGATTTGTGCAGTGCTGTTTTATCTCATTAACCGCTTTGATTAACAGCCTATTCCTTCCCTTCACCACACGGTGGTACCAGCAAACACAGAATCGGTGCTTGGAAGCCAACAAATGGCAGGCAGCGTCCAAATGCAGCACAAGCTCCCGGTTAGCAAACTTGGGAGACTGGAGCCTGGTTTATCACAATCTAATGTGTGTTATTTGCTTTTAGAAAGCGGGAGAAGCGCTCCTGCAGCAACCTCCATCGCCCTGCTCTTGTGCCACCTTCGGAGGATCAGCATTAGGTAAACGATAATTGCCTGAGCCGTGTGAGTCCCCTCTGAGGCTCCCTGATGTAGCTATACCATCACAGTATGTGAGTGCTTTCCAGTTTTTGTTATGCTTTTGCTTGAAGTCCAGAGTGCTCAATTCATCATCAGTTTACAGGCATAGCTGACATCTCACAGGAACCTATCTGTGGCATAGCAAGCCTTTGAACTTAGGCTTCCCAAATTCTATTTTAAGAATCACCGGACCATTGCTTTTCTTCCTCAGGCAGTTATTGCAGCTGCTGTGGCACATGTCCTGAAAGTTTAAGCCTAAACTAGAGCTGCCGCTATCCATCTCGTCTGTCCTCAACTGGGGAAGGGATACTTTATCCTAAACCCAGATTTAAATAGGTATTGTATAAGCCTGGTCACTTTTAGGTTTGTTGGTACAAACTGCTTATATCAGACTTGCTGAACCTTCAGCCTGAGATTACAGAATAAATCGTATTGTTCAAAGAAATAATACTTTATTGAAAAGCTTCCTGCGCTTTTTGTCATGTGTCCTTTTGCTTTTGTATGCCGGTATTTGGAGCATATGTGCTTTTTCTCTACAAGCTAAATCTAGGAAATTGAATTGTAATATTTGTGCTGATTCACAATGCTCCTTAAAAGTCTAACCAGCATGGTATTTCTGATGTTGTAAAACTCTCTGCTCCGTTTGCTAGCCAGCAACTTTTACCAGCGTTGCATCTGTTAAGTCTCACAGAATGCCATCCTATAACGTGTATTGGGGCTGAAGCAAAGCCATCAGTTGCAGAGAGCTGTTTTTCCTTCACCTTTTACATTATGAAATACCTTAGTCATTGGGTTATCTCCTTCAAACACATGCTTTCCATGTTTACCTTTACTAAGGAGCGGTGTATAAAGTTGGAAAGGAAGTGGCTGCTTCCCAGAGTTGGTAAGATTGCATGTGAAGCACTTGGCACCCTCATGATACTTCCTTGAAGTGGATGCAAAACAGAAAGATGAGCTCCTGGTAGGCCAAACTCATTCCTTTTCTTCAGTTCTCAGTACGTGCTTGGGGCAGGGATTTATGCATTTATTGGATGAAGAGGGCAAAACACTACTCAGAATTACAGGGAAAAGGCAGAAGGCAGAGAATTCCAGTCACAAGTATAAATGCTGTGGCATGAAGATGTAGCAAACATTGAAACCAAATGTTCCAGGGACATCTGAGTGTGCACTGTACTGAAAAATATGATGTAGATTTTATTCACATGTCTCCATTAAACAGGCCCTGTCACCATGCCCTGCTAGTTCCTAGATAACAAACCTACAGTGATTATTCAGTGATTAGCAAAATGAGCAGACCAGGATTCTTATCCATTTGCGTGGAACGCTTTGGGAGTTTGGTTTATTGATTAACTCAGTAAATGAACAATTTCTATCAGCAAAGCAAGGATGAGCCAGCCTTAAGCTGAGCTTATGGTTTGTGTTTGGGGAGGAAAACAATAGACTGGCTCAGCCCAGAACTGGGGATGCCGATAGACCCTTTCCTCCTGTCATTCACCGAGCTGGTGGGGCTGGCAGCCCCACAGCCACCTGAGTGAGCCTACTGGTTGGACTGAAATGTACTGGCCCCAGCTAGGTTATGTTCTATACAGTGCCTGGCTTGGACAGATGAGTAAACAGATTGTTTAAGATAAACTACCCCAATGTCATACCAAGGTCCTTATCACGTGCTGTGTGCTGGGCACTGTGTTTGTGCATTCGCTGCCTTTGTGCACCAGAGCGGTGAGAAGTGCAATGATTTATTTTTTTGAAATCAAAGGCGTTGGGTTCCTGCCCGGTATGAAGAAACGGTGTCTGAGCAGGTAGCTCATTACACAACCAGACGTAGGTGAAGACAGAACTGTGGCTTTTTGCACTTGTGTGCAGCTACCCAGCAGCAGTTCCCATGCACGGTTGCCTTATGTAAGTCTTCGTGCAATACCGGGCTTTCCTCGCAAGAGGGATTCTTCCAGCATCGCCAGCTCACCCACACTCAGGTTCTGCAGATTTTTTTGCATTTCAGACACAGTCCCCATCTTACACCGGGAGGAAAATGACTCAATTTTCCCCGTGACTGGTGCTAAGAACTGCAGGACCATAAGGGGTAACTAACCGATACTCCGGGTAGGCTGGTTTACCCTGTTCTTGATCCAGACTGGTTTGCTTGCTGACATAACCCTTTCACTTTACTGAACAATTAATTTCTAAGGCCATAGTGATGATATTTAAACCCATCTGTTTCTGTCTGTATAGTGATGATATTTAAACCCATCCGTTTCTGCCTGTATCTTCCTCTTCCGAAATACTTCTGGCACGAGCCTGCCTGCTGCCAGAAGTGAGCCAGTGATCTTGTAGAGCGGACATTTGTCCATTGGTAATTGACTCCCATATTAATTTCCAAGGAGCTGGCAAACAGCTGCCAAAAAAACTGTTTTCCATCTCTATTGATCAATATTACCTTTCAGCAACTCTATGGTGTTACTCAGTGTTAACAGCTAATAGCACTATGTTTCTTGTACTATTCTAAGGACTGTAGCATACCCCAGAGTCCTTATACTTGAGAGAAGACTTCTAAGTTAAATAACGTTACCTCAGACATTATTTGTTATCCATTTCCAACACACTGACCCTATTTCCACCGTACCTTACGCTGGGCTGCTGCCACAGGATATTCCTCTCCAACATTATGTTAGTGGCTTCTTAGGTTGAGGGGGAAAATGATTCTGTGCAGACTGTAAACAGAAAAATAAGACAGCAGGTCTGGCCAGGTCTTGCTGAAACCAGGTTGTGAGCAAATATCTGATTTCCCACAGGAAAAGGGTAAAAGGAGTTGTTACGTACCATGCAAGTCTCATTTTTGCTGTCATTGAAGTCAGCGGCAAAACTCAAATCAGCTTCCAGAGTTGGAAGCTTTTAAAACACTCACTGCCTCTGGCAAAACCTTTATTGATATAAAGCAGCATGCACTGAAGCTTTTATCTATCCATTGGGTGACAAAATACCCGTTGCATCAAGTTTTTACTCTGTAAATTACCGTTACTCGGTGACTGGAGACACACATGCGAGCAAAGCAAAGACGAGTGAGACGGGAGGTCCCACTGCCTGCCCCACGGATGGTGAGGATGTGTCCCTTGAGCGCTCTAGGTGCTGGAGGTTTTTCTGTGCGTTGAGTAGTCTTTGATTTAATTTTTTTATATGCTTATTTTATGAATTCTTGAATATGAATGTTGGGACACATTTCTCCATAACAGATATTTAGTCCCCAGTGGTAAGACTTTACTGTCTGAGCAACAGTACCCTCCCCTCTTTGCAGTGACAGAGGAAAGACACAGCCGCAGTGTAACAGAGATGGCTTTTGATCACACGGGTGCCCGCAAAGTTAGCGGAAGAAAGATAAAAGTAAGCTTCTTGCTTTTGATCTTTGAAATTATCTTTTCTGAGGAATTCTGGAGTATGACAGTGAAATGAGTGCAGCACACAAGAATCAGGCAGGCGGATTTTTAGCCTGCTAACGGAAAACCCTTTGGGCTGAACTTTGAATGCCTATATGGCCGCTAGAGAATAATTCTGAAAGGGATTTTTCTAGTTAAGGATCAAGTGGTTTCTCCCTCATCAGCAGAGGTGTAAGTGCTCTAGGTAAACTCACCAAGAAACGCACCAAGCCTCTCCTCAGAGAGCCAGAAAAGGCCCAGCTGGACAGTCCTTACATTGCTAATATAAACCACGAGTGCCTCTTTTGGGAAGAAGAATGTCTAAAGAGCAGTCTCCAAGCTCCCTTCCTTTACTCATCGTGAAGGTGAGAAGAGGAGAAGAGCAATTTAAGTAGTCAAACAGCAAAGTACCAACCTTGTATTTCTGCACCATTTTACAGTGTGCTGTAGGACATGCAACACTGCAAAATATCTAAAAGACCTTCACTAACTCCAGAATCTGGGGGGGGGGGGGGGGGGCGCGGTGTAATGCTGATAAGGGACGGATAGATTTTCTTTTGCCAGGTAATCAGGTTTCTGACATCCCTGAACTTCTTGTGCCTTTTGTTCACTCCCCAACAAGGAAACCATTGAGCACCGTGTAGATGTATCTTCTACCTGACCATGCAAGCCAGATGAGTCATTTCTGTGCTGCTGCGCTGCCTTAAGCAGTTTGTAAAATACAGAAAACAAATGTTATTAGAAGAGAAGTTGGAGACCTGCTTCTCTGTCCCTAAATGATGAAGGCACCTCTTTCTCACACCTCTCTCAAAAATTACGCTTGTATTATTCTCTTCCTATGTGATACAATTCGTCATTATGCCAAAATAGTCCCAGTCAGGATCATTTCCCATATTTTGGAAGTTTATTTCTCTGGTTATTTTTGGGACGTGGCTTTTCAATGCTGGATGTGTGCAACAGTCTCTGTTTTGTAAGAGGACTGAGAAGTAAAATACTGCCAGTCATGAGTATATCAGTCTTAAACAAATCAGAAATAAAGTTTGTTTTTTTCCCCCTAAGGAAAATAGTTTACTGGGGTCTTTAGGCTTCTCATCAGGATTTCTGAAATTCACTTCCAATTTTGAAATGGTTTCTTTCTTTTTTTTTTTTTTTTTTTTTTTTTTACTTGGAATGATGGCGTCCCAAACTGTGGAATGGGGCAATGAGGAACGGGTATTTGTGTGTGCCCTCTATTAAGCAGGACGAGACTTGTTCAGTTGCATGATGTAGGCTTGAGACCGCGAACACTGGAATGACATTTTCCTCTTGCTGGAGCTGAGTTTCTGTTGAAATGTGCTTTTGTTTTCCCCTACCTTGTCTGACGAAACTGGGACCTGTGTGCTCTGTAAGTAGCACAAAACTGAGGACATCTATTTGTATCCACTTAAAAGCTTCATCCCTTGTTTACAAGTTCTAAAACCTAAAAGAACCATAAAACCCGACTGTACTTAGCACTGTTGTTTACTCAGCTTTCTCCCTGGCTGGGGGACAGTGAAAACAGGCCTGGCAGTTTCACTTCTGTTTACAGTTTCTAATAGTTTTCTCTTTCATGTTATCACTCCCTCGCATAGTGCTACACTGAAATAAACTACAAACATATCTGTGTGCTAATTAAAAACAAAATTTGCTGGATAACTTGCTCTAAATAACTTACCACCTGGGCTGCAAATCTGCTTTAAAAATTAAAATTAAAAATAAAGCAACTGCTTCTATTTTATATGGGGCTTTGTAAAAGCCTTTTTCAGGTGTAGTTTGAGCCACACTTGACCTCTCGTCTTCCTGTGAAACAGGGAGCTGAAGTCACTGGAGCCTGCAAAGTTCTGCCCGTGTGTGTGTGTGCTAAGGCAACAGCAAGCGCCTGCAGCCGGCAGAGTCCAAGTCTGTAGCCGCTTGTCATGAATCCAAAAGGCTGAGCCAGAGCAAAGGCTGTGCTGAATGGGCTGTGAAAACAGCTCCTCTGAGGTCCTAGGAAATAGCCAAAGGTTAGGACAAAACCAAATGCAATTGGGCAGAGCATGATCAGAGTCACATATTTCGAATACCGAAAAAGCAAGTCACCTCCCGCTCTCCCCTCAGATGATGTTAAGAGATGTCTAGGTTTGAAACGGATGATTTTCTCCTTTTGTTTGGATGTCAAGGGTCGTGTCCTGCATAAGAACAGGAGCAGACCACCATTCGTTTATTTGCATCCAGGAAAGGGAAGGTAACGGATACAGGAGACCGGCAGCGATTGTATCCATGACAACCAGCAGATATGGCCTCGCTGCCTCGGTGGATCGTTCCCCATCGCCTCCCCTGCCTTCCCAGGACACATCCTGGCTCCAACAGGTCCCTCTCCTCAAGGCACCTCTTGGCTGCAGTTCAGCGTTCCTGAGAGATAGGTGCAAAATTCACAAATTAAGCGTGTTTCCTGGAGCCAACAGCTTAATCAATTCTGCTAGCAGAACTCTTCCCTGGCTTGAGCTGTGTGTGCTTCAGCCAGGGGCTCCCTGGGAGATGTTTCAGAAGATCCGGACCATGGAGGGACAGCATGGTTTACAGTAATACCACGTAGAAGCAGGGTGGGCTTAGCAGACTGATAGTTTGCAGAACCAGCAGGCAAAATGCAATATATTCTGCAAAAGAAAGGGTTTCGGATATGCTAGGCACCTTCAAAAATGCAGGTGAGCTGAGCAAGGTGGAATGATGCTCACCTTTCCAGAAAGTATCGGCAGAGGTTAAAGGTGCTTGTTCTAGGAATAAGCCTTCAGTCTGCACAAACCTCTTGCAGGGGAATGAGAGCTGCCTGGGCTCTGCTCCCCGAGTAGCTCTTCATCCTACTGCCTGCTGTGGTGTAGTTTCTGCATTCCGACCGCTGCCTGGACCTGCCTTGGAAAACGCTGGCATTTGAGGCAGCTGCAATCTCAAGACGGTGCTAAGGAACGGAAAGAAATCTGTCAGAAAAGCAAAAAAAGCAATTCTGCTGTTAAACACAGTCAAAGTTTCTCATTTCCAGGGCCCCTGCTTTGTATCTTCAATGTGATGTTTGTACCACGCTAAGGAAAAATGTGTCCCTGGGATCAAAACAAGGTGATCTATCATCTCTTCCTTCATAGCGGCAAAACAAAGCAGAAGAGGCAAGGAAATGAGATCGTGAATTGAGAGCTGGGGATTAGAAGACAGGACGTGGAGTTCAACTTCTGCCCTGACAACCTATTGAAAACATGACTCAGTTTCCCTATTAGTACAGCGGGGATAACAATGAACTACGGAACTGATTAGTCAATCTTAAAATTACAAAGAGAGTTGCTGCGAGCTCTAATTAAACGACTGTCTTAGCGTAAACACAAAGCAGATTACACGAGTCTGTAAATTGTAGCAGGCATTTGGGACTCAGCCTTGCGAGTTCTTGTGCCTGTAAGCTTTCTGCATTTCCTTATATGTGTAAAAGCAGTGTAGCATGAAGCAGGCAGTTAATAAGAGATGCTCCCTGGCTTGGTAAAAAGAAAGGATATGGTGAGCCGTGGGAGCACTGGGTTACTGTCTGGTTAGGTGGAGAATCACTGGGGCAGCTTTTGGAATAATGAGGAAAAAATTGGATCTGGTAATGTGGGTAAGGACCAGTCTCAATACATCTGCTTTGGAAGTGCTTCTTTGGGGATAACTGGCTTAACAAATGTTGTCAGCCTCTCTGAAAAAGAAAATGTTACACACCAAAAGCCAGCCAGCTGCAGAGGCAAAAATATCTACAATTGTATTTGAGGAGGATTTGATGTTTTTAAAACCAAAGTAAAACTGCAGCATTTTGAATTTTCAGCAAATGCAATGCTGACAAAAAGGCCATCCAGCTGATCTGGAGTCTCTGTTTACTATAACAGCAGCTCTCCCCAGCCTGCAACCGTCTCAGAAAAATGCCAGTATATATGTTTTAATCACTGTACTTAGCCGTGACGCTCACCCAAACAGCAGGCTCTGCTGTTCAACTCCAAAGAACACATTTTGTACCCTGCTTTCAGGATAGGCGCTGCTTTTTATAGCTGTTCTTTGACTAGGAAATAAACCCTGGGGGAGACCACTACCTCATTTCTCTTACTCAAACATCCTGCCCTGGACTTAGCAGCAATCTGGTGTGGCACATTTCATGTTCTGTTAATCAACTACGATTCAGCATTATCTGGTGCAGGAATCGAGGGAAGGTCAGTCTGATAACAGATAGCTTCTATCAGAAGATAGCTGGCTTCTCTTTGGGTGCTGGAGCTGGGGATTGAGAGGCTATAGCTGGCCTAGCCAGCATTGCTGCTGAATTGCTGTGGTATTGCCTAGGCTTTTTAGGGGGGGTGTTAGTATAATTTTGAGGATACTGTAGAGCTACCTCAGCAAAATCCTCTCCTATCCTTAAATAAAAGTAGCTGCAGAATTGCAGGGAATAATAATAATGCACAAGTCATTTGTGGTCTCCCCAATATCTTTAATTTGCTGTTTTATTAAACGAAGTGGGCAGGATAATTTGGTAGTTTTATTTAGGTGCAGTGGTACCCATGGGTTTAGAGCCATCTTTTTCTTCCAGTCTAAAGAAGTCATTGCTCTATAAAGCTCCATAATTTCTGTCTTTTGTCAAGTTCACGGTCAGCCTGCCTGTCTTTCTGCTGTGAAATATGAAGGACTTTCTGCATCTCAATAGACCTGCCAGGGGACGGAAGCAGCGGCGGTTCCTGTCTCCCTTTCTTCACTGAATTGCAATAGGCCTTGCTCTGCCTTTCAAACAGTTCCTCTGGATATCGCCCATTAACTTTCACTGAGACCTTGAAAATGAAGACTTGCTTTTCTACTGGTTACTGTACCACCCTAGAACTTTTGAAGTGTTGAAAAGTTATTTATTTTATTTTTAACTTTTTTTTCTTATTGTTTATAATAACAGTCAGGATGTTGGAGTCAGAAATTTCCCAGGAGTTAATGACCAGCCTGGCTGAGATTATCTGCTCAAGCTGCTGCAGGTAACTGCTCAGCACCTGATCCTGCCTGACTTCCATGCGTAACCCTCCTTGGAAGTTGGGAGGCATTCAGTGGGTCACTTAATGGGAAATGGCCTTTGTGCCTGCCATTATAGCTTAAACATTCCCTGTGGGCTTCTCACCCAGGTAGGAAGCTCCAGGTGCACCAGGATGTGATGTCCAAAGGTTGGATTCCTGGGGCCTGGTGGTAAAGCATGGCAGGTCCCCAAGTAATGTCTCATTTTGTTCTCCTTCCAGAAAGGATGCAGAGAGCACTGTCCTACCCTCACCCGCCTCTGCATTCCTACCCCAGACCTGCCTGACACGCACGCAGAGCAGAAGGAAAGGGAGATGCGTTTTGCAAACAAATGAAGAAGGTAAACGGGATGCTGGTACTGATATCATCGCGTTATTGATGCCATATAAAGCAGGTTGCAGCAGCTGGAGGATGAACGTAACCAGACGGCACACCGTGTACCGGGCAATAAGGGGAAAATATGGATAGCTTTAGAGCTGAATGAATAACTCTCCGCAAGATCTGCTTCAGCTTGCTCCAACAGTAAGTGATATGAGTTTAATTGGCTATAACAGGACTTCACTTAGTACCAGTTGGGTAGATTTGTGTTATTTAATGCCTTCATCTGGGGCTCCAACACTTACGGCACAGAGGGGGGCTCTGAGCACAGGTCTTAGAGACAGAAGTTCCCAGGCTTGGCTCAAACACTTACTGTCAGCGTGGGAATCTTCTACACTCGATTCCCCCACATGCAAAAAAGATGACAGCTCTAGCCTAAATCACAAGCAGGTCCTGATGTTGACTTACAGAATAGCTTCAGGTGCTGTGAAGAGTAACTGGAATTTTTCAGAGTGCTGGGCTCTGTCCTAATTCACCTTTTTTGGAGTTCGCTGCCCTCTCTGAACAGGTTAAGGGCTGTACAGCCCCGGCTTCCAGGGACAGCTGCCCTCAGAATGCAAAACCCCAGCTGCATATGCTTTTACTTAGGCTCATTAAGTATTTCCAGCCACACCTTGATGAAGTCAACCCTTAGCGATGCACCCTTTTAAAAAGATATTTTTTTTTTTTAACATATAATTTTATAATGAAATATGAAAACATGGTGCTTTGGGGTTTGGTAAAATGTGAGCAGAAGAAAACTTTTTCCTATTTGAGAAACCCAGCAGGTGAGAATAGCCATGAATTATGAACACTTGTGCTTAAGGCACCTTTCCTCTGAGGCTCTCCAAACGCTGTAGAAAGGTGGGTATGTTTTTTTATCCATGTTTTGTAGGGAAGGTGGCGGAGGGGGGGAGCACTGCAGGTGGTGATGAGCAGTGACTCATTGCACATCTCAAACTTGGAATCCGGATTTCCCAGAGCAGCTTCCTGCTTTAAGCAGCAATATCTGAATTGTGTCACCGAGTTTATCCTCACCACCTCTTCTTCTGGTGATGCTACACAGCGTTGCGCGTACAGTGAAGCAGCTGGACGCTCCTAGAGTTAAAAAAAAAATCTTTCCAAGGCACAGAAGAGTGGGACATTGGGGTGCTGGGTATTTTTCTGCAGATGTTTTCTGCTCAAGCGTTCTCAGTGCCTTGAGGATTCCCTTGCTGGACAGGAGCGAGCGGTACCCTCCCAACAATTTTAAACAATCTTTGCTTCCAAAATCTACCAGAGCAAAACGCCCAGGGAAGGGTGCCGCTGGCAGGGAACAGCTCACCCCCCCGAAAGGCTGCATCTAGCATCCACGCCCACCTCCTCATCTTCCTCCCCCCCCGAAACCCACCACAAACTGGGAGAACACCCCGCCGCCTCCCTCCACCTGAAGGGAACCCCCAGACCCCCCCCCCCCCTTCCCACCCCGCAGCCGAGTGGGCGGAGCCTCCCAGCCCCGCCCCACCTGGCCCCTCCCCTGCCCCGGCCCCGCCCCGCCGCTCCCGGCCCGGCCCGGGGAGCCGGTGCCCAGCGCGGGTCTCCGCTCCGAGCCCCAACCGGAGCCCCCTCGGGGCAGCCCCGCCGGCAGCATGCCGCTCGCCCAGTTGGCCGAGCCCTGGCCCAACATGGAGCTGGTGCATCTGGACACGGAGGTGAGCCGGGGGCGGCGGAGGGGGGGGGGGGAGGGAAAGCACCGGTCCTTCCCGGTGGGGAGACGGGGACGGGGGGGCGGCACGGAGGTTCCCCCCCCCACCCACCCCCCTCGCCTCTCCGGCGCCTCCCCGGGGGTCTCCACCGAACAAAGAAGCGCCCGGCCCGGCTTCCCCGCCCCGCCCGGTGGGACCCTCCCGGTTGCGGGGACCCCCTCCCGGCTGCGGGGACCCCCGCCCCGTCCGCTTCCCCCGGGTTTTGGGGGGGGCTGGTGGGGGTTTGGAGACCCCCGGTGTGCGTGGGGGGGTCGCAGCCCGCCGGAGGTACGCGGTGCCGGGGGCGGCCGCCGGCTGCTCCGGTGCGGTGGGGCACCGGGGGCTTCCCGGCTCCGCTGCTGCCCTTGCAGGCGTTGATTATTTGGGGAGCGTGAGCAGCGTGCGCCTAAATCCCTTCCCAGACCTAGAGGAAAACGGCCGCCACTGAAGGCCCAGGGAATAAATATCTTGGATTTTGAGTCTTTTTTTCCCCGCAAGCTTCCTCGCTATCCGCCGCCCCAGCTGCTCTCGCAGGCCTGTGTTGCAAACTCCGGTCGTGGTCCTGTGTCACTTTGCTGGATGTCTGCTCTCCCCTCCTGCTTTGCTCTTTTCCTTCTAATTAAGACCTCCGAGCCAGATGTGCAGGACAGCGCACAGCATCTGTCCACATCTGCAGGCTTGCATCACAGCCATTTCAGAATAAAGGGGACAGCTTGTAGCAGTTTTCACCCGTTGCAGAGCAGCCAGCTGAGGCACTGTATCCTGGCACTCTTTAGTTAAACATCTTCTCATCCAAATTGGAACTAGCAGCCTTCCTGGAGAAACCAGAGGGATGGTGGGGATTTTGTCCCAGGCGCTTTACTCAGACTTGGTGCTTTCCCATCATTTTGGCTGGGTTCGATGCTGTCACGCTCCTCTATCCTGCCAAGGGATGTCGCGACGGTGAATCAGTCAGATTTACTCATTCTTATTTAAAATTGCCTCTTAAGAGATCTCTGCTTGGAGTGGAGGCAGCGTTTCACCACTGCTGCAATGACAGCGGGGAGGTCTGCTGGCAATCAGAGGTGAGGTTGCTTCGTTTTCATCGGCCAGATACGGCACGACTTCTCGTAGAAGACCCCCCACGCGGGTGGAACGCTGTGCTGAGGGTCCGCCTGTGCGGACAGCCGGCACGAAGGTGCGGTGGGCTAAGAGTATCTGCTCTGAAGCATCGCTCGAGTCACGAGAGTGGGTTTGTGCTCGAAGGTGGGAGATGAGGGAAGTCCTGCGGCGACTTGATCGCGATTCCTGAAACCACATCGTGCGCCCAGAGCCAGGGTGTAGGTTATTGCTGCGAGACAGGGCTTTTTGGTTGCGGTTTCTCTCTTCCTAAGTAGGAAGATAGCCTGAAAAGCCAGAAAACGCAACTAGGCTCGTTATGGGAGGAAACTAATGCCAGTGCCCAGGGCAGCGAATGCCGTGGGCGAGATTCATTTACTCCTTAATCCCAGGTCTCCCAGGTGCCAGGCAGGCGCTGTGTCAGCATCACGGGATCTCTTCTGAGCGGAAGCGGCCAGGAGGGTCCGGTGTATTTGTCAGCCCGAGTCAGCTGCGAAGATCATGGCAGCAGCAAGGACTGTTTTCCCTATTGCATTAGTAACGGGTGTATTAATTGTAAACTGAAACTGGAGGGCCTGCCTCTGGCTTCTGAGCTATCCCATTCCCCCATCTCACCTTGGCCAGAGCTCTAGGTCAGGGTCAGGAGCTGCCTGCAGGCGATATTTCTGCAGATTAGTCTTTTTACGTCTTAAGATCACAAGTGGGACATTAGCAATTTACCTCCCTTTGTTTTAAGGTGAGCAAGTATGTGCGCTCAATTCCAGTGAGGAAAATAATATGGGCGTTCTTCACCTCCAAACCTGATGTGAGGTTGCTTCGTTTTCATCGGCCAGATACGGCACGGCTTCTCCTAGAGACCCCCCCTGCCGTGTGGCTGGGGTGCTGTGCCGAGGGTCCGCCTGTGCTGCGGGTGTCAAGCAGCCGGCACGAAGGTGCGGTGGGCTAAGAGCATCTGCTCTGAAGCATCGCTTGAGTCATGAGGATGGGTTTGTGCTTGAAGGTGGGAGACGAAGGAAGTCCTGCAGCGACTTGATCGCGATTCCTGAAACCACATCGTACGCCCGGAGCCAGGGTGTAGGTTATTGCCTGGGTCCGATGTTAGAGTGTTCCCTGAGATCCAGCAGCGTATCTGCGGAGAGGGACTTGGGCTTGGGGGGAGTTTTGCACCTTGAGGCTAAAATCACCAAGGGTAAGGGCCCAAGGAGAAAGTTTTCACCACTCCTGGGCAAGGTGGCACCACTGAGAAACCAAGGAGACTTTTCTGGAATGCCAGTTACGTGAATTGCCCTGGGATCGCTGCCATCCAGGTTAGAAACCGGCTTCCTCCAACCTTTGCTTTCTGAGTCATGGAGCAGAGGTGCTGTCACCATGCTGGTGGAGGCATCAGTCCTATTGTTAAGGGATTTGGGTTTTTTCCACTGTGCTCTGGGAGTGTTGGCTGTCTGCTGCTAGAGATGGGTCATGGCTGGTGCCCCTCGTCCCGGCCCGCCGGAGCTCAGCCTGGAGCTGTGCCGGGGAAATGCATGGGAGTGGGTGGCAGTGGGAGCTGGAACTGATCCCTTGCAGGAGACAAGTCCCTCTGTCCTGAGGACTGAGCTAGCTTCGTAATACTTTTTCCTTTTTTTTTTTTTTTTTCCCCCCTCCCTGTTCTCTCTGCTGCTTATATTATTCAGAATATTGCTTATGTAGTAGAAAAACTGGGCTGGGGCAGAGTACAAGTGATAGAGAGTGGAGTTGAATGACTTCATCACCATAGCGATGGATACTGTCATCAAGGCTATGCTTTTCTTTAAACTCTTGTTACACAAACATACAGCAACACAACTGACGTGGGATTACACCAAACCCAACCACTTCAAGCTAATTATTTTTGCCCGTATATGTGTATCATCCTTTATTGAGCAGGAGATATTCATGAATAACTATCTTTTTCAAGCATCTTCAGTGAACAATGCATAAAACAATGATCAAAAGATAGGGGAGGAAGCTGAGCAACTGTGGTCTCCGATATGCCTTGTGTGTAGACTCCTCAGTCTGCTTGGGCTACGTGAGTTCTTTTGGAGATCTTTATTTTTGCAGAATCATTTCCTTTCTCTGAACGGCAATAGGTAAGATTCATAAATTCCACTTAATAATAATAATAATAAAATCCCTTGTTCTTGTGTCAAACTAGCAGAAGCTCTGGGGTGAAGGGTTTCTTCCCCCACTCCTTTCTGCCTGAATGCTTCATGGTTCATCCAAGTTGGGTGAAACTGCATCTCTGGGTACCTGGTACCCTTGCTGTGTTGTGTATAGGCATCTCAAAAGTGACTAGTCAAAACCTAGAGGTCCAGAAATAGCAGCAGGCTGCTTTCCTAAGCAGAGCTGTCGATAATCCGGGATGACTTGTGCTGATGGTGCTAACTATAGAGCGCAGCCCTTGATGGCAGCAGGAGTGGGCACGGTCTCGCACGGTCCTGCCAGGGGTGCGACTCGTCCTGCGTGCAGATCAGAGCAGCACCGGCCTGTTCTGTAAATTGCTCCCTGTGCTGCGGATTATGTGGAATTAAAGGGATTTAAAATGCAAGATGTCCTAAGATAAATATCTCTCAAGTTCAGCCAGGCTGGCAGTTGCATAACTGAATGCACTTGTTTTCCAATATACTTTTCTGCGTGCTATTAAGAAAACTTATTAGAGCAGCGTGTGTGCAGAAGGGTTTTTGCGTTACCTCTCGGGCAGTTTTCGCTGTCGCTCGCCCAGAGGTGCCCTCGCTGCCAGGCTGCCGCTCCATGTGCCCATCAGATTAGCTCTGTAATCCCCATTTCCATTCGCCCCAGAGCAGTGCTGGCTGGAAAGCTGCAGGGACAGGCTGCTGGCCCCCAGTGAGGCTCGTGCCGCTGCCTTCTCGGTAGCCCAAGCCCTGCTCTGCCACCAGTCTGCGTCGGCTCCTTGCTGCCCTGGGCACCCAAGGGAAGTTGCTGTGCCTCCCTCCTGCAGCAGGTATTGCTTGGTTACTGCCTGCGGGGAGATCTTCGGGGTTGCTCTCGGAGTAGGACATTCAGGAGGCTCCTTTCCAACCCTGAGAACAATGTGCTGGAAAAGGGTATCTGGCACAGAGACAAACACACATGCACTTGCTAACACACTGCGCGTGGTATTCAGGGGGAGTGCAGAAATAAAGCATTTTAAAGAGACAAATGTCAAACCAAGAAACCCACAAACTATTTCAGCTCTACTTACAACGCAATGAATGGCTGTATTTTATCTCGGGAGGTGATGAGTCTGTAGCTGTGAGTGTGTTTCCATCTTCGATGCTTACAAATGGCTCTTGAATTCCATATGAGGGAATAAGGACTGGGTTTGCTCTGGGGTAGAAGGAAAGCTCTTGGCTCTAAATACTGCAGTTCTCTCCTTATACATCTGCCTTATGTCAGCTTGAGAAAGTGACTGTTTCATCAGAAGCTTCATCCCTCTAAGACTATGGACCTACATGCCCAGGAAACCTCCCTGGCACAGACACTGTTCTCTTTCTTTCCGCATCCCTTCCACCCCCAGGTAGGATGGATTTCTGTCAACAGCAGCGTGTAGGACAAGTGTTCCTCGGGGTAGGGAGCTGATGAAACACAGCGGTCTGGCAGGTCCAGAGGTAGCACCCGGTGTCTCCTGGCTTATCCTTGAAGCCGAAGGGTTGGACGGACCCTGCACTCGCTCACCGTGTGCTGGTCTTCCCAGGGGAATAAAAGAGCTTGTCCTACACATCAACTCACCCCTCTCCTGACACGTGCCTTGTAGATCTGTTCTCCAGCTCATGAGCCAGGCACTGCTTCCCTCTGTCCAACAAGGAAATTCTGCTTCTTAAGCTGTTTTAGACATAAACAGCCCTCCCTGAGCTATGGTTTGGATCAGCAGCAAGTTAGGAATTGTTGATCAGTGACAGCTGAGCCAGTAAACATAAGCATGTTTCCAAGTCTGGTTATCTTGAGCACAGTGTGTCCCCCCCCTCTATGTGGAGGCTATACATAAACACAAAATCTTACTTCACTTCTTAGCTATTCTTTGTGCTAATGGTACCAAGAGCTCCGTGTAAACATCAGGGCAACGTTCCTCTGGAAGAACTTGGCTTGCATGGTAGTGCTATTGCTTTTTTCAGTCATTGGCTGAAAATACTTAGGAACTTAAGCCCAGTTTAAGTTGGTACCGAGGTGAGTTACTGAGCTCCGAGGGGATCCGTATGAATGGAAATATTGCAGGGCCAGGGTCAGGCCGAGAGGCAGGTGGTCTTCTCCCCAGCTGGAGCGGTGGAACTCCACGTTGTGGTAGGACTAAGGTGCTCTGAGTTGCTGCAGGTAGCACAGGCTGGGCTGAGGTGGGAGTGGAGAGACCTAAATATGAAGATATATGGAGACTCTGGACTATTGTCTCTGGATTTGAAGTACCTGAAAACTAAACTTGTGCTTAAATTTAGCTCTTTAGCTTTACACTTTTTATTGTGAGCTAGCCATGAGCAGGTAGCCAAGCGGTTTAAAACCAGCTGTGATGACCTCCTATGGGAAGCAGAAGAGTGTGAACCTGGAAGCACCCAGTCAATGTTGTAGAAAGCAAGTGCAGCATTAGAGTGAGGTTTTCTCAGCAGCCCCTAAACTCTCTCAAGATCAACAATTGCAAGTTTTTCTTTGTATTAAAAGGAAGTTAAGTTCAATTTGGCCCAAGAGGGAGAAGGGGATAGTGTAGTTCTAAGACAGATGTCAGGGTGATGTCCTCTTGCTTCTCCAGGGAAGGAGCTAGCTTTGTTTCTGTTAGATTCCTGAAAGGCTCTAAAACCCAGGCATTTAAGTAACAGTCTGAGGCTGAAGTACAGTTGCATTGCAACTCTTCTCTTGGACCATAACATCTGAAGAGGAGTGAATAAATTTGCCTTGTTCTTTCAAAGAAAGAGAGGAATTCCATGATTTTTGGAGCCTGAGACTGTAGTGCAAATAGATGTCAAAGCAAAATCTTCTTGCCCTTGTTTTTCTTCACAGTCTGCAGAAAACCTTTTGTACGGGCTTATCCTGCTCTGAGTATCTGTGTCTAAGTAAATCCCACCCGCTTCTGCTCCCACTGGCTTCTCCAGGCACGGTGCTGTGCTGAACCCGATAAAGTCTCTGGTTCAGTGCCGAGCGTGACCGGCTGATGCTACTCCAGGCAGTTCAGGTCACCTGCTGTGACTTTGGACAGAGCTCCAGCAGCAGAAGCTGGACTTGCAGGCTAGAGGTGGCCTGGAGCCAAGCAGGTGGTGCAGATTTCCTGCAGCGGTATCAGCTGTGGTAGGGTAATAAATAACTGATAAATGTTCATGTTAAAGCCAACGTCATGGTAAAATGGCTGTTGACTGCACTCTAGCACTGCTTTCCCATCTTCACCTGATCTTCCCTGCTTGATTCTTCCAGTAGTCCCGGAGAAACAGTGGAGTGGGTAGCCGCAACGCGGGTGCGGGAGGTGGGATGGTGCAACCACAGGGCTGCGTCTCTAGAGCAGTTTCTGCAGCACGTGGTGCCGAGGGTGGGAATCCTGCACCCACCGCCCTGGGGATCCGCGCCTGAGGAGTGCAGGGGGGGCGTTCGCCCCACAAGCGATGGTCGGTATATAAGCAGCCCTAATTTCATCTGTGGGGAGCATGGAGAGTCTTTGAACAAGAGATATTTTTTCCCAAACAACTTTTTTCCTTAGTAGAAAGTGTCCCCTCGGTGTATGGGGAGCGTTCAGCTGTCTTGTACCGTGTCTGAAAGTGGCATCCTCCCTTGTTTGTCCTGCATGAAGGGCTCTCAAAGCCAACAGCCTTTGTAAGGGGGTGTAAGGAGCGGTCCCATGCCTGGCGTGTGCTAATGGCAGGTTCTCTTCCTTTGCAGAATGGGCAGGCTGCTCCAGAAGAAGGTGGGAATCCTCCAGCCAAGGTAAAAATGCTCTGGGGTTACGTCTTTAAGTCATCCCTCTGAGCTGCGTGTGGGGTGTGAGCTGACTTGGTGAATGGGTTGGGGACAACTATTTTTAAAGCCTGTAAGCTGCTGCTTTGTAATCTGGATGAGTGCATGTGGGAGTGTAAGGGTCTGGAGTAGGGGAAAAGATAAACCCTCTTTCATCCTGTCCCTTTTGTCAGCCAAACATATCTGGAAAAGTTTCCCAAAGGGCTACCTCAGTCCAGCACCCAGGAGATGGACTGGAGGCTGTAGCAGAGGGCTAGAAGTGAGAATCCCTGCAGTGTTCCAGTGCCGTGTTTACACCTTTCTCTGTGTTGTGATCTTGCCAGATGAGATGAGAAATAAAAGAGTATTTGATGGTTGTGGCACAGCTGCCCTTGCTGAGCTTATTCTCTTGCCTTGGTGGGGCTGGGAGAAGCTCCACTTTGGTCGAGTTGCCCTCTGTGTCCCCATTAACATCAGGTGGGAATGGTAGAGGGAACTGAGCTGCTGTCTTCCATGTTTTGGGCAAGGGTCTTAATCTGCTAGACCTTCTTCAGACACCTAAAGCTCTTGCTGCTCCACACATGGACAGCATGATGTTGAAGGACTTGACTTCTCTGATGTGAGCTCTCTCCAAGTATGAGACCGAGGACCGATGTTAGCGCGGGTATTTCCTGATTGTGTCCATATTTCTCTGTCCTGCGAGACACTGTGCTGGGCAGAAGTGCCATTTCAGTACCTTGAAACCCTAAGACTTTCAGGATTTCCTTTTCTGATACATACATGCTGTAACTGTGAAGAATGACACAACATGTTTGATTCGGCTTGGGAGACCTTGCCGAGCGGGTTGTCAAGAGTTTGTCCTGCGCCTTACCCTCAGTGTGTGCCCTGTAGCAGATTCTCTCTCTGAGTCATCGTCCGTGCTATAGGCCATGGGGGCTTGTTGTATTGTTTTTCCAGTTGGTTGTTGTCATATTTTTAGTAAAAGGAATTTAAACTTAAAAAGCGATTGTCTGCTTTTCAGGCAGTTCTTTGCCAGGAACTTATGCGGGACTTCTAGCATTGCCGTTGCATCTCTCCTACTTGTTCTGTATTTCTGTCCCAGTTGCTGGACTGGCACTTTTCCAGGGGGCCTGCAAGAAACCTCGCGTGGGTCAGATGAACTCAGGTTAATGGGACTGTGCACTTCCCTCCCCTGAGAATAGTGGTTTTACAGTTCTTCACTGTACCTGCATCTCTGACATGGGAAAAAAAAAAAAAAAAAAAATCTCTTTTCTGGTTGGATTCCAGCTGGGCTTCTAAGACTTGAGACTTTGCCTCTTTCATCTTCAAACACTTGGCTAAACTGGCCTCCTGTAAAAGCCGCTGAAGGATGTTGCTTTAAAAATAATTGAAGATTATTTTTTTTTGAAGGACATCACTGGGACAAACCCTGGCTGATTCCATCTGTAGATGCAGCCCCACAGAACGATCATGCGATAGAGGCCAAAAAGCACTTGGGGTTCTCTTTGCTGCTCTGTGTCTGTGTCTGTCCCTCTGTGGGACAGGGAAGTGAAATCCCCATTGCAGCTGGGGAGCTGGAGCAGAGCAGCAGGCAAGTTGTCCAACATCCCACAGCAGGGAAACCACAAGAGCCCTGTGCTGCTTGCAGGTGTCTTGCTTTCCGCTTTTCTGAGGCACCGTGGCCAAAATGCCTGTGAGCGGTGTCTGACAATCCCATTTTCAGTAACTTTTGAACATGTGAAGCCCTGCTACGTGCTCCCGAAATAACCTCGGTCGCCTTTTCCAAGTTTGTACAAGGTACGTTTGCTAGCAGCACAGACAAATGAAATCCCTCCTATAAACACATACCTTCAGCTTCAGGGCCAACTCTGGCACTCTGAACCAGCTGCGATGCTGCAGATGGGGGATGCAGGCAGCGCACTGAATATCTATGTATTTTTCTGCTCATTTTGGGGGTAGGTGTTGCTAACAGCAGCTTCTGGCACTGGCTCTACCTACAACATGGGCTAAGGAAGGAGAAGTAAACGGCAATAAACATCTGAGGTTGGCTATTCTCAAGTTGAAGGTTGCTCAGGATCCCTTCCATGCCCTCTGTTCTAGCTTTGTGTGGAAAACTGTAAGGGGAAGAGGCACCTTTATTCTAGGTCTGTACTTGCTACCGTTTTGCAGCTAATTCTGTGATCTCTTCTAAAAATAGCCTGAAGCAGCGACAATGACGATTACTCAACACCCACGCAGAAGTGCCATCCCTCCCCCCCGTCCCCATAAGTAGGATGCTGCCAGAAGTACAATCGTTATTTGCCTGGGCAATAACCAAAGACGCTTTGCAAAGGAGGAGATCCAAGAGTTCCTCAAAAGAGTTGGGAACTTCGCAGCTGGTAGTACGAGACTGATGCAGTCTCATGCCTCTGTCATCACCTCACCTGCTGTTGTTGCACATTTAGGGCCTTTGGGCATGAAACATGATGAAATGGTCACTGCAGAGGTAACGAGGGGATGTTTTGGGCCGGGCTGGCTGTGATCCAGTACTTTCTAGCTGCCTTTGTAGTTCCAACTCAGCTTCCTACCGAGGACAGCTGGTGCATTTCACAACTTCTTGTGGCTTTTACTCCTGTGTGGATTCCCACCTTTCAAGAACAATTGTGGTACGCAAGTCCCTGCAAGCATCGTACCTCGGTGTGTTTATCTGAGTATCTTGGAAATGCCTGCAAGATCCTACAGGTTGGGCAGAGAGCCGTCTGGAGCATCTGCCTCCCTTTGCATGGTGGCAGGGAAAGGAGCCTGGATCTGCAGTCAGGGCCATCCCAACAGCATTCCAGCTCTGTGGCCACAAGGAATTCCAAGCCAAACCCTCTCCTGACAGCGAGCAAAATCCTAGATTGCTTGTGCCTGAATCCTTGCTTGTCTGGATGTTCCTAGCGTGTCCCTACCATAAAAGTCTGCGATCTGCCAGGCAATCCTGGCCACATCCCTAAACCCAAATTGCTAATCCAACGCTACGTTGAACAGGAGCCTTTGGCAAAGATAGGTACAAGGATGACTTTTTTTTTTATCCCCCCTCTCCTGTTTGGTGGTGTTTGACCCTGTTTAAATTTGATGTTGGCTTTAGGATAGCAGCAGCGCAGTTGGTGCGAGGTTTCAGCGCGACGTCTGCGGGCTGCTGAACAGAAAAGCTCCTCTTTCACGTTCGTGTTGGCGGTAGAGGAGCAGGATGGATGCTCGCAGAGCAGGACTGCTGCCCCGGCATCCTCTGCATTGCAGAGAGCTCAGGGCCTGCTTTCTTCTTGTTCTGTTTCCTTTGACCCAGCCTGGGCTGACACCGAGAGAAACTTCTCCTGCGAGAGCCTTGGGTTGACCTCAGCTGCATCTCTGTGCAGGTCAGGAGCAGAAAGGGAGGTCTCTTGCCTTGCTCTCAAAAGCTGCTCTGCCCCAGGGGCTAATCAGCAGCGCTGTGCATTGGTCCCCAGGTACTGAACCTCGTTCTTTCCTATGTTCTTTAGATTTTAATTGTCAGGTAGGCTGAAGATTGATCCTTGTTCAGCTGCGGAACGGCAACAGAGGGCTTGAATTCAGTGGAAAAATGGAACCTCTCATAATTGGGGTTTTACAGCCTGCTCTGCAGCCAGCTTGGCTGAGGGGTGAGCTTGTGCTCCCTGAAGGTGCCAAGTGTGAGGAATTATGCATGAAAGTACAACACCCAATTAGTGAAATCACTTCATAATGAAGAGCAGAGGAGTGGATTTGCAGTGCTGAGCGTGCCCACTCTCTCTGGAGGTAACACTGGCTCAGGCTGGGAGTGCTGATCAGCTTGTTCTTGGGTGATAATCACAGTGCGCAATGGAAACTGGGGAAGTGAGTAAGTAACCTCTTCCAGCTCTGCTTTGCACCATAAAAGAGACCTTTGAGACTGGAGCGAGGGCTTTGCTTTGCTGCACAGACCAGGCATGAGGTGCCCCACCTGCTCAGGCTGAGCCTTGCTGTTAGGCAGCAAACCATAGTGGGAATGCAGTAAAGGGGAAGACACGGCTCTTTCCCAGATCTGTATAGCTCCTGCTGATTTATCCTTGTGTTCTGCCCAGGTGAAGCTTGCAGAAAGGTCTTCCCCTGCGGCATCTTCAGCAAGGGAAGCTATAGGCAGGAATCCTGGATGTGGACACTTCTGGCCAGAGAAATACCCATATCACCAGGGTAAACATTAGTTTGTGGTGTTCTGGGTGCAAACCCCTGCTATAACCCTCTAGTGATGACGAAGTACAGTTGCAGTCACAGCTCTGGATTGTAATTCTTTGGGATGACTTGGAGGAAACAGGGTCGTAGCCATCTACCTGTGAGATAGCTCGGTGCCAGTCCTCTGTGTGGTTCAATAGCAGTCGACTGCTGTTAGAAATAAGGCTGGATCTTGGTTTTGCTACGCTCCTCCCGCACCTGCTGAGGTACTCGAGACCGGCTCTTCGCTCCCGTCTGCAAACTGGATGCAGCTGGAGCAGCTTTCCTGCAGGCTGGGCTTCACTGCTGGTGAGGAATCCTGCTCTGACCTCTAGTCATGAAGTGGGAATTCTTCACGCTCCTCCAGCAGGATGTAAGAGGAAGGCTTTCTGCTGCTCCATCGTGGCATACTGCATTAGTGCTTGCTCAGAGCTCTGCTTTCCAACAGTACGTTTCTCTCCTTCACCCACTGCGCGTCTTGCTGTAGGCTTCGCTGACTGCCAGAACATCTACTGACAGTTGTCCTGTCTTCTCTGGAGCTGCATCACTAAGTCGGTGCTCAGAGGGGAAACTTGAAGCACCTTCCCTTCACAGGGGGGGAGGAAGAAAGAGTCACCCGAGACCTGCTGGCTACCAAAGGGCAAATCCTGTGTGCCCACCCAGAGTGCAGGTGATGGAGGGCTCTCGTTGCGTAGGCTGCCGGCGTTGAGCGTGAACTCCAGCTCCAGGCCGAGTGCGAGACAGAAGACACGTCCAGCGCTGCGATCCTCATCAGTCTTGGACATCACTCTAATTGCAGCCTCTTAACATGAAGGGGTTTAAAACAAACAAGTGAAACGCTCTGCTTTGAAACACGCCTGGCGTGTTTGCACAGCTGCTGCTGTTTTCTCCAAGAACTGGAAAGCTATCGAACGTGGGAAGAGACAGGTACCTCAGCAAATCCCTTCTCTGCCCACTGCCCCTCTTCCGTTGCTTCCAGCCACTCGGCCAAGAGTGCTCCGGCCAGTCTGGTCCCCCAGGACTGGGCAGGACCTGGGATAACCTGGTGGGAGCAGAACATCTTGAGGATGGCATGGTGCTGCCTGGAAATCTGCCTTCCCCTCTGCGCCGCAGGGACTGGGCTGCAGCTATTGCTACTCTCTTAATGTTCAGCTTTTTCAGCCTGTCGGTAGTAAAGCTCTTAAACTGGCTGCTCCGTCTTGTCAGTTGAAGTAATCAAGTGGGTTTGTTTTTAATGTAATGCCTGACAGCTGCCTGGCTCGTTCCTGCCAGAGCGTTTGCTCTTCGTCCTTGGCAAGGCTGGGCTACGGTTAAGAGCAAGCTTCTGAGCTCTTTAAAAAAAAAAAAAAATCCACAAATAAATGCCTGTTTGAGGAGCAGAGTCTCTGATGAGCTGCAGACTCTAATGAATAATTGAAGAGGGGTCAGTTTACAGGACTTGCACATGAGGAATGCAGCAGAGTCTGCAGAGCTGGCGAGCAGCACTCAAACAGCCCTCACGCATGGCGCGCCGACCCATCAAAACTGCTCCGGTTTCTTCTCTTCCATTTCCATCCCCCTTGTGGGTTCATAGAAACTGCCTCAAGCTTTGCCTCCAGAAAGCTTCTTTTACTGAAAAAAAAAATTTTAAAAAATCTCTTACAATGTGCTGTAGCTGGAGGAAACCCGTGTCATCCATCTCCCCGTCAGACTTAAAGGAGTTCTTGAGCCCGCAGCAAAGCGAGGGATCCTCCTGCCCACCCCTCCTCGGCCAGGCTTCTCCCGGCTGTCTGAGCTGGGGGGGCGGAGGGCACGGGATTGCTGAAGTCAAGTTTTTTGTGGACCCAGGAGGAAGCGTGAGCAAGGCCAGAGCTCTGCCAGCACTTCCCCGGAGGGATGGAGGAGTCGCAGGCTCCTCTCTCCGATGGAGGGAAGGGTAGATGGGGACCGGCCGCAGGGGATGGGGGGGTGGCAGCTCCCTCTGTGCCAGGGACAGCAGCCGAGGGCTGGCACCGAAGAGCTCAAACCGAAGAACTTATTCACATTTGATTTTTGAAGGGGTCAGTGCGGGCTTGGGTCTCTGGAGCATGCCACCCCAGCAACTGGGAGCATTGAGTCCCCTTGGCTGGGTTTATTGGGGGGGTCACTGGCTCGGATGCTGCTGCAGGACTCTCCCTGCACACGCAGGCAGTCTCTCTGAAGCTCCTGCAGCTTTACAAGTCTCAGCTTTATTTGGAAGCTGAAGCCTAGTTTTGACACGAGCCGTAAATTCCTTCCATAGCTCCAGGTGAAGCTGCAATAACTTTTTGCCCTCCCTGCGGCTGCACTGTGCTGCTTGCCAGGGGCTGCCACAGGGCTGGAGGAGACTGGGGACCATCCAGGGAGGATAATCCCAGCTATCCCCTAAGGAATCCTGTCTTGCCCAGAGCCCTTCTCCTTCGCCCTTAGGAAAAGCCGCTTGCTGGCATTGCCTCCCAGAAACTCCAGCTGATCTCATTGCAACGATGCTCTGAGGCAGAAAGGGTTTCCCGACTGCAGCGTGAAATCCAGGTCCTTCCCTTGCCAGTCCTGGAGCACGCAACAGGGAAATGTCACCCCTTCGGATACGGAAAATGAAGGCATTTATCCCTCGTTTGTACTTGAAACCTTGATCTCGGCAGAGCTGCTGGTGTGGCTCTGGGAATAGCGAGCGGACTGTGAACACAATCTTTTTGTGCTCCCGTAAGCACTCTGAGATGTGGCAGTATTGATTTCCTCGCCATCAGAGAGGGGTATTTAACCGGACGGCTTGGGCTGGCCAGGTTACGGATCAGGCATAGGCAGTGTCTGCTTACAGAGAGGGGGAGGCGATGGCTCCGCACCGTCATCGGGCCAGCCAGAGAGCACTGGGACTGGGGGCTGCGGTGGTCTTTGGGGGTCGCTCCTTTTGGGCAGCAGCACCAGGAGGGGAGCCCTGGGCTCTCTGGAGGGACAGAGCGGGGGGAAGAAAAGCTCCTTAAAATAGCATTTTTCATGTCTTAGGGGAACAGGACAAAACATGTTATTCCCAGTGTTCAGGGTGACTGTAATTCCCATACTGTGATGTTTGGGAAAGGGATGGATAGTGATCTTCACGTTACGGTCCCATCCCCGGCACGCAGGGCAGGCGCGTGTGCCTGTGTCACTGCTGAGGGGGCGGCCGCTGGCTGCATCAGTATTTTGTACAAGCGTTAAATGAAAAAATTGTGCGTTGCTACGGCAGGCGCTCATCCTGTATGCTCTCACCAGGGTGTTGGTAACACACAGCTCAGGGTGTGTTTTGGATGTGTTTTTTTTCTTTTAACGGTGCTCTAGTTCAGAACCACCATGCAAATGTGGTGATTACTTTTTTTTTCAATGTATCTCACACGTGTGTCTTTCCCAGAGGGTGGGAGAGAGCGCTGGGTTCTCCCAGCATGCACATCCCAAAACCTGGTAGGTACCAAGCAAAGGCTTTACCAAGTCCTGAGACCACTTTTCATGTGTCTTGCAACAAGAAAACCGCCGGCAGCATGTGTGCTGTGGGAGGAGTATGGAATTCCTGCGTGCCTGCGATAGAGAATAGTTTCCACATCCCACGATAACTCCAGGGGCAGCAAACAAGTCTCAGTTCTTGTTGCGAAACCAGCATTATATTTTATAATTTAGTTAGAGTTTTCATCTTCTGTACTGAAAGTAGCAAAACTGCATCATGCCTAGATGGTGGATAGTGCTTTAATGCTGGTTCCTAAGAGTAATATTCTTCATGTAGAAAAGCCTGGGATGGGGTGGCCTGGTTTTACCACCATCAAAGCATGAGCTTATCTGAATTTGCTGGGAGTGGACCTTTCCTCCTTGCTGGGAAACATGTGTAGGGCTGCAGGAAGGGGAGGCAGAATCCTTGTGCTTTCTAAATGGAGACTGATTTGTTCTGTAGAAGCTGCATAATTAAGTAGTTCCTTATCTCCTGGCAGTTAAAGGTATTTTCCTTTCTGGCATCTCATTTCACTGGGTGCAAAGTCCTCCTGGCTGCAAGTGCTTCTCTTGCAGCTCCGCAGCAGGCTGCAGTGGCACCGGAGAGCTATCGGAATGTCTCGGTGGGGTTTGGGAACTTCTTTTGCCTAAGCTTGTATCTTTAGCCCAAACTGCTCATTGTCAGCTGATCCTGGCCAGCTGTGGCTTGTAGTGCCTGGAAAGAATGGAGAGATTTTATTTAATTTTTTTTTTTTAAAGAAACTTTCAGGATCTGGTGCCAAAATGCCCCTGGAGAGAGCCAGGAGCAGGGAGGAGACTGGGGAGTGCAAGGGGGATGCCTGTGCCTGAGCCTCTCTGCTCTCTCCATCCCAAAAGGGACCTGAGCCCTCTGGTGTAAAGCAGGTATTTTGGTGTTCCTGGTCAAATGAGTCAGGTAGTGACCGAGCAAATCAAAAAGGATGTTGTGAAGCAGAAGGACTTGCCTTGCCATGGGAGCTCTGCTGCGTGAGGCCACCTTTTCCCTTCTTCAGCCTCAGGCTTTGCTTGAGAAAACATCTCATCCCTTAAGCAGTTCCTAGATCCCCCTTGGTTTAGGGGTGCTCAATCTTCCCGCAGAGGTGTTTATGAAATGGGTGTTTATGAAATGGGTCCTTTTGGCTCTCACCCTCCTGTTTCAGCACAGAAACACTTTTTGGACATTAAAGATGCTCCGAGTGCCACCTGCTGGAATGTGCTCAAGGGGGAGCCTGGCAGGGTGCCCTGGGCTCTCAGCCCCTTTGGGGTGACACAGCCTGTCCCACAGCTGCACCGGTACCTGTCACCGCTGTCCCACCGTGCTCTGCCGGGAAGTCCCCTGTGCTCTGTTACTGGTGCTTTCCTCCTCGTTGCCAGACCGTGCTGGTGCCTATTTGTGGCCTCCGGGATTTTGCAGTGTTTCCTCCCTGTGACAGCTCCGTCCACCTCCACAGATGATGATGTAGGTCACTTTCTGACATACAGAAGAAGTGAACTTGCTGGTGAGAGAAGGGGCCCATGGAAAGAAAAAAGGGTGGAACTGCTCCATCTAAACACCAAACAGGGTAAAACTGCGCTGTCTCGGTCTGAGTCTTCCCTTTTTAGGGATCTGCTTGTTACCCCCATTGCAGGGAGCCACGATCACTGCTCGGAGCAGCAGAAAAGTCTTTCTCAAGGGTCATCAAATTAATTTTACATTAAGCATTTGGCTGCCTCTCTGAGTGGAGGGGAATCGCCCCGAGGAAGATTGCCGGATGCTTCTAGGATGCTTGGAGTCTAAGGCTTTTGTTTTAAGCCATATGGGAGGAGGTTCCTGGTGTTATCCGTGCCATGATGGAGTTGGTCATTCACTTCTCTTAGCTGCCTTGGCCCCATACGAGTTTGTACATGAAGGTAGTGATGAACAGGATTTCTAGACGCCAGCGTTACCGACACCCTCGCTGTGCAGAGGTCTGACTGCGTGACCTGGGTTTGTTCTCCCTCCCTCGCTTTTGGTTTGTTTTGTTTTTCAGGAGACCAATAAAACAGTCCTTGGAGATGGCGTAGGGTGAAACGTGCCTCTTTTCTACCGCAGCACTGTTCCCTCTCAGTATTCCCTTGCCGCAAACCTCTAGCAGCAAAGCTCCTGCCAGGAATCCGCCCCCGTCCTTATCCACTTATCGGGAAGTTCCAGTTGCCGAAGTCTCCAGTGCTCCTTAGCTGTGTTTGTAGAAGTGACTTTGTCCAAGACTTCCATCTTCAAAGCCACCCCGCGGTGGGCCCTTCCTCCCCCGGGCCCTGGCTGCCTCCCGAGGCTTTTGTCTGCCAAAACAGCAAATGCCCTTGTTCAGCATGAGTTTAGTTTAAAGGACTAACGAAGCCGTCTCTTTCTCTGAAGATCCTCTTGGATTGCTCTAAGAATCTCCCTCTTCTTTTAAGCTCTGTCCGTGACCCCAGGCATTTACGCTGTCCTGTTTCTCCCTCCTCCTGTAAAAAGCTGTTGCTGATTCTCTGACGGCTCGTAGGGGCACAGGCACACCTCTTACCTCCATCTGCCACCTTCTTTTTTAAAACCCTGAGGACTGAACTCTTCAGCAGCTTTTCCTGCTCTGAGTGTGGTTGGAAGTGGTTGAGGAGCTCCAGTGAGAGGTCCCATGTCTCTTCTTCCCAAACTTTTGCAGATGCAGACATGCGCATTCTAAGCAAAAGTAACCCTGTCTTATAAAACGCAATAAAACGGTGGTCAGACCTTTGCTTTCAGCAGGCAGCCCTGCAACGATGCTGGATCGGTGATGTTTGGGATGATGCTGGAGTTGGGAAAACCAGAGCCCACAAGGTTTCATACCTGGAAGGGAGAGCAGCCGCGGGGCTGCGGGAGCTGTATGGCCCAGGGAGCGTGGACTGGGATTAAACCCATTGGAATACTTGTGGGAGAACAGGACAGAGTCTGCTCTTGGGCAGAGAGGTTTTTAAATCTGCTTGAGGTTTCAAGGGTTTTTTTCCTGTAATTGTGTGTGGTATGTGTAAGTACAAGAGAGATGGCTTTGGTGCTTAATCTTTGAATATAACCTTGATACTACAATGCCTGCTGAATTAGGTAAAGTGAAACTCTTGAATTCTCCCAGGTGTTTTTTCTAACTTCGGCAATTGAATGAAATTGGTACGATCTCACAAAATGTTCTGCCTGGCTGGACTTCTGTTTTCAACTTCTCTCCTAAGCTGTAATGAGTGACAGGCCAGGAAAGAACTCCTTTCCCGAATAAACACGGAGCAGCAGCACCTGCTTACTCTGACCTAGCTCTTGCTCTCCCCTCCCAGCGAAGCCCCAGGAGTGGCGGTGGGCTGACGTGGTGACCGTCCCACGTGCAGGCTGTGCACGTAGCACAGGGACGCGGTGACATTTCTCAGCTCCTGAGAGGTCCCGGAGCAGTTGCAGACTTCTGGAGAGGCGTTGCTCAGAGGGCAGGTTTCCTGTGGGGGTAGTTAGCATCGCCTGCCTTGCTTTCCTGGAAGTCGGTGGATGGCAACAAAGCGAGTGAAAATCTGCAGCTGCTGATATGACCATCTCGTTGCTGTGGGCAGCGTTTCCTCTCGTGTCAAAATGGCTCTGCCTCGAGGCACGGTTCCCTTCTCTCCATCCCATCTCTCTAAACAGGTCCAGCCCGTCCTCCGTGCTGGCCGGTGGGTCCGTTCAGACGCAGGTACCGCAAGCTGAAGCCCTGCGCTTTGCGAGGCTGTGCGGTGTCTCTGCTCGGGGAAGAACGGTGCTGCTCAGGGACGAGCGTCCCCCAGGATTGCTCAGGCTGGGGCCAAGTCTGGGGGTTCCCAGGAGCACTGAGGGTGATCCAGCAAAGAAATGCACACAAAAGTACGTGGTTCTGGCCAATTCGTTGGTTGCAAATGAGACCAACCGTCAGCCTTGCCCAAATAAGGCCTTTGCAGGAGGGCAGGCAGTGGCTGGGGAGGTTTCTTTGCTTTTTTTGTTCCCCTTTTTGAGAACCACCGCTTTAAAAAAAAGTTCCAGACAGAGCAGCCTTTGCCTCTCTGCTCTTAACAGCAAAAGCAGACTTGCTTCCTCTGCAAAGCTGCAGCATCTCTTGCTTCCCATTTATTTCAGGCTCCCTCCAGAGCCGGAGTTGCTGCTCTGCAGGGAGGTTATTGCTCTGGAGTAAGTTGCATAAAATAACTTCATGCAAAAGTTCAGGGGCGCGAAGCTCCCACACTCCTGAGGCTGGCACCCAGGAGCGGTCGGCACTGGAGGGATCTGCCTGTGGTCAGAGGTTGTCTTCACCCAGTGCTTCCTGGCCAGCAGCTGAAACCTCTGCTGAGACATCCCTTTGGTCTAGCGTGGGGCACCAGTCCCACTGCTGGAGCACATTGACGTGACAGCAGGTGTCTCGCTTCGGGCAGCAGTTCTTCACACCATCGCCTTCCAGTTTATGAAACCCCGATCCTTCCCTCCCCGATGCTGTTCCCAGTGCTCGGTGGGATGTAACTGGATCCTGGCAGGAGGCAAAGGCAGCCCCTGGTTATTCTGATTTAAATCTATAGGGCTAGCAAGTGTCCTGTTTTATGGAGCTGATGTTGGGACTTGCTGGAGCTTAGTCCTACAGTCTTGCCTGCTGACACAGAATTGGATTACAGCATCTTTAATCCATGCACTGGGAACCATTTGTATCTGGTATCACTGGATTTGGGGATCATCTTTCCTAGGACTGATGTGCCAATGACAGCAGGTTCATGCAGAGTTTACAGCCAGGTCTTGGCACTTCAGTGCCAGCATCTGCTCAGACAGCATCACCCCGCTTCTCCCAGGACCCACGGGTATAGGAAAAGAAAGAACAGAATTGGCAAACCCACTTCTGTCACCAACTTTTTGCTTTTCAAAAATATGGCATAAGGCCTAGAAGTGACTTAATTCTGCCCTAAAAGAGTCAAACCCACCCAGGATGTGTAAGGTCATTTGGAATTGTGATGGAGGAAGCCTCTTGCCTTGGCTCAGCCTGCGTGTCTCTTGCCCTTAGACCCACAACCTGCTTACTGGTGTGCAGCTGCCTGCATCACAGTTTGCTTTGGTTTATGCTTCTTGCTACAGATTTATTGCCTTATATTGGGATTGTTACCTGTTTGGTTGGTTCTGGTCCCTTCTCTTGGGAGCAGAGACAGCAAAGCAATGGAGGTTTGCACTCTTGCAGCAGCCTTTCCTTCCATGGCTGTTAGCTGCATCTGAAGCAAAGATCTGATGGCTTCTGCTTCTGACCCAAGACTGGTTTATGATCTCTAGGTTTAGCAGGGGGGCTTCAGGATGAGCCTCTTCCTTGTGAAGAGCCTCAGGAATTCAAAGCGTTGTTTCTAGGGGCAAAAAGAGGCAGGTAGGCTGAGCCAGACCCCTGGCAAGGCAGGATGGGGTGAGGATGCAATTCTTTGTGCTCGTGTTAACGCACAGGTCAGAAAACTGATCAGAAGAGAGGCCAGACCACAAACCAGGGTAGTGCATCATCCCATCTCACGCTAGAAGCATGCCTGCCTTCTGCAGCTGCTTTAATTCCTTGCACGAGCTGTAGCTGCCCAAACATAACTTCCAGCTTCTGTGTTTCTCTGCTGCAGAATCGTTTTGAGATCCCTTGTGCCTCCTGCCACTGAGGAGGGAGCGATTCTCCCTGGGAAACAGGCTCTAGGAGTGGGAAGGAGCTATTGGGATGCTCCGTATAGACACAGCTGCAGCCTGGCAGCAGGTTGAATGCTGCAGTCCAGGGCAGCACTAAACAGCTTAACAGCTGCAAAAGTTGCATGGATCTGGAAAGAAGTTCGGCAGGAGCTATGATTTAAGGTACAGAGCGGGGACAGCTAAAGGGATTCTGTAAAACAGCAAAGGACCTTGCAGTGATACTGGTGAAGCAGCTGGGTAACTTTTGAAACCATCTAGGGTATCTATTTTGTACAGATGAAATGCAGATGGCCTCTTGACAGGAACTGGGAGTAAGCGTGGGGCTCAGTCTTTTCCTTGCAAACATAGAAGTTGGGAAAGAATTGATTCAGAGCTGTAGGGACAAAGACCTTCTCACCTCTCCACTCCGCTCCCCGTGTCTGCACTGTCTGACTTGGCCAGTGCCCATCTCTGGCCATACAAGAGCAGGGTGCAGAGCAGCGTCACGGTGCAGGAGCTGACCGCTGAGCAAGAGGACAGGATTGTGCAACCCCCCCATAAGATGTCAGTGTGCAAACCTCACGTGGGGCCTCGCAGCAGCGTCCCAAAGACCTGATGCAGCAGATGACCAAGCGGTGACTCTGACATGGGGCAAGGACAAACCAAGGGAGGATGCAGAACCTGCCTCCTCCTGACCCCTTCCCTGCAGACCTGCAATTCAGCTGATCCTCCAGGGAGAGCATTTGTGCTGGACTCGGCGTTTGTGCTGCTCAGAGCAGGGGCCGCATAAGTTTGAGGAAGAAAGCTGCACAGGCTCTCAGCTGCTTGTTGCTGCCTCGTGTAGTGACTGAAATTGGTCTTTCTCTGCCTGTTTTCCTGTCTGTGACATGGGGGACTGTACTGATCCTCTTGAAAAGCCTGCTGAGATTTGCTGATGGAAAGAGCCATGCCTAAGCACCCGTAAAGCCATCCAGTGTTTTCATTTGCCTGCTGGTACTGTGCAGCCATCGCCACACAATGCAATTTCCCCATACGAAACCGCAGTTTCCTTTCAGTGAAAACTCCCAAAATACATCCCAGTGACATAACTACTACACTCGGGGTTCTCGTGCTGGTCTGGGTGCTGCAGAGTGCTCTAAGTTCAGAAGCCAGCTTGCAAAGTATGGGAGAATAGCAGCCTAAAGCTCTGGAGATGCTGAGGCTCCTCTTTCGCACCAAGCCAAGGATCCAGGAGGCAAGTGTCTAGCTGATAAAATATCTGCTCTGCGTACAGTGCTGTGCTCTGTCTCTTCTGCAGGACGCAAGAAGTTGGTGAATCGCCTGACCTCATAGAGCCAGACCTTATCCAGTATTAACTAACGACTTCTCTTTTGGAAAAGGCATTTCTGATGGTAAAACTGCTTTCTAAGGAGTGTCTTTCCTAGGTGCTGCCAGAAATTTGGGAGTGTTTTGGGACCAGAGCATGTGTTGAAGCAACAGAAATTAAAACAGCTTCTGGTTAGTTGTTGATGAATAGGAAGCGAAATGCCAAAAGCGTAATCTGTTTCTAGCTCTTGCAGTTTTTTTTTTTTTTTCTTCCTTGCATTTAGATGTGACTGTCTCAACCAGCAAAGTGACAAAATGCGAGCAAAAACAAACCTGTCTCTTGGCTTCTGGCTTGTAAAATCATTCCTCAAGAAAGGGGAAAGTAGGAAAGAGGACTTGTATTTTGAACTTGGTGCTGCAAAAAAACCCACCCCATATGTATGTTCCCAGCCCTGATCTAGGGTGACTAAGCCATCTGTGCAGTTCGAAGACGGCTTTGGGAAGTTCAGAAGAAGTTGTCTCCTCCTCTGACTTGAGTGACCTCCTGGGCTCAGATCTGCCCAGTGGCCGGGGTTTCCTTTTTATTTTTCAGGAACAGCAAATATCATTTCTCAGTGGTGCAGGAATCTGTGTAAAATGGCCTCCCCCGAGGCTGCGGGTGTCAGAAGATGGCTGGTAGCTCGCAGAAGCAGTGTCTTGTGCTGGTAGGGTGGACCTGCAGAGAGATCCGTGCTCGTGGGAGAGAAATCAATCCATCCCCATCCAAGGCAGGGTTTGGTGCCTGCTCACCGGTCGGAGCCGTGAAGGAGCTGGTTTCCCTGTGGGTGGGTGTGATCCCCGGAGGGGACCACTGAGGTTTTTGTGATCGCTTTGGGGAGTTCAGGAAGGGGTTTAGTTGTGGCTTTGGTAGATGTGTCAGCTGGCTGCCCCGGGCATCCGCTTCCCACGGCGGCAGCGGGACAACCACCTTCTCCCAAACCCAAAGAGATCCCGGCTGCTCCCGCAGCAAGGGCAGAGCAATGGAGGGGAGGAAGGGAAAGAGGTGACTGCAAGGACCCCCTCCGATCTGATCCAGTCCTTCCAGAGCTGAAAATCAGTTAATGCTTAACTCTAATCTCGCTGTTTTCCCACGGCTCCTCCCTTCCCTCGAGGCTTGCTTTTTCTTCTCTTGCCTCTCCATAGCTCCTGTCCTATTTCCAGGTCGCTCTGCCTCGCGCTGCGCCCACCCGGTTGACGTTGCTGGCGCCGAAGAGCCCTGCCAGCGCCACGGGCTCCGTTGTGCTGACAAACTGCTTGAAAAGACATAAGAGAAGTCACAGCTCGAGTCTCTCTTACATCCCTTCTGTCTGCAGTCACATGAGTTTTATCTCATCTGCAGCCAAAGACTTGAACCTCTCGGAGGAAATGTTTCAAATCTGTTTTGATTTTTCGGGGGGGTGATTTTTCTATTCAAACTTGGCTCATTATCTAAAAAACAGGTGAAAGAGTGCCTAGATGTGATAGCAAATCTATGTACGTTCATTAAAATACAGCAGGCTTGGGCATTGACCTTGCAAAAACTTACTTCTTCCCATAAGTCTGAGTTTTGGGGGGAGAAGGAGCCATACCCTAGCTCAGAAGCAGTTGTTTTCTGAGCATCTCTTAAATGCTTCTGCATCTCTCCCTGTAAGGGTTCACAGAATTGCATCTGGCCCCAGAGGCAGCATAAATTGACATTTCTAATGCTGCTCAGGGACCTGTCAGAGCAGCTGGGCTGGCCCTGCCCTGCCCTTGAGGGATGTGGTGAGTTTTGGTATTTGAATATGTTCCTCCTGTTTGCTTTAGAAACGCTGAGCGTGCCCCTGGAGAGGAGCCCTCTCTTTGCCACGGGGGTGCCAACCCAGGACACCGCTGCCAGAACAGATGCTTTTGGAGCTTGTCCATGTGTAGCTGAGAGTAAAATCTGATCTAGACCTTAATCAACCTGCCAGAAATTAATTCTCTCTCCTTGGCGGTGGCGCTCCGATTCTTGGGAAATGCGTGTAACCAAGCGCCGGCACCGTGTCCTTCTCCACCGCCCGTCAGAGTTTATCAAAGCCTTTAACAGCAGCTGGCTCCGACCGCTCTCCCGGAGCCACCATCAGAGCTCAGAATCGCATCCCGAGGAGCGATGTCTGGTGGGACACCACCAGTGACTGGAAACAGCTCACCTGGTCTTGCTAAACAAGTTCTTTGGGAAAACTCTAGCAGAGTATCACAGCCCCTCTGTGCTGACACTCATTTGTTGTCCCACAGGCAAAATCAGACATCACTTGGATAGAGAAAGACCTTGTGGACTCGGCAGACAAGGTAAGAGAGCCTGCTGCAGATGTGCACCTCGAGGAGACTCGTGCATTTAATTTGCACTTTGTCCCATGACGGGTCGTCCCACGTATGCGAGGGCGTAAGCAGAGCTCGCGAGGACCTCTCTGAAAACCAAACCTTTTCTGGCAGCAAGCCCCTACCAGCCCGTCTCAGCTAGGTGGGACTGCTAATACAGAAAACAGCTATTACTCACTTGCTCACGTGACATCCTGGACTTGATTTCATCCTCCTCCTCCTTCCTCCCCACACCAAACCCCTTTCCGTGCTGTCATTTATGTCTCCTGTGGCTTTCTGATCTTGTCAGCTTGCTGGGGCGGGCGCTCCAGCGTTTTAGTGGCAGGGACATACAGTGGGGTTTTTTGATTGCTTTTCTGAGGCTCCTCTCCCCGTGCTGAGTGCCTGATAACGCAACATGCAAAATTGTCTCGATCGGGGCGAGATTTATCAGATCTTGCCAGGCCCACACGCAAGGAGAGCTGGCTGGCTGCGCCTCCTGCACAGCTTCACTGAGCAACGTAAAGCTTCCTCGGAAGCGGTGATGCTCACCTTCGGGCGGCACGTTGCGGACACGGTTTCTGCTTCACTGGGACCGTGGCAGAGCGAAGGAGGTGTCAGTATGAACCGAGTCTCCTGGAGACTTGTGCTCAGCAGCTGCACGGTGCTGTTTCGTGCTGCTCGCTGGCACCTGCTCCCTTGCTTTGGACCTCATCGGCTATTGAGGTTCCCTCCGTGGAGCTGGGACCAGCTGCCTTGCTGGTATTAAGTCATTTGTTTCTTTCGTTATCGGTTCTTAAAGAGCACATTATGGGGGCGGAGGAGGCAAGACAGTCATAAGTAGTTTCTCTGGGTCCAAACCAAGAACCTCTTTTCATACTCTGCGCTCTCTGGAGAAATTCAGAAATCAACGCTGACACGGGGTTATTTCTAATTGTGAAGGTGCGTGGGTGTCTTTTTACTCATTTCAAGGGGTTTCTTTCTTACCTGCGCTCTCTGGGGTCTTGCTGCAGAAAACATCTGTCTGTCCTGACCCAATGGAAAGGTCAAAGGGGAACAAGCTTGGAGGGGAAAGGAGGCAAAACAAGCGATCTAAATACCTCTCCTCTGTTCTGCCAGTAAATCCGAGCAGCAGTGGGTTCAGAAGCTGTCTGCATCAGAAGTGCCCTTAAAAAATACCTCGCATGGAACTTCCCAGGGTGGCTGTTAGATAACTCCAGCGTCCACAGCAAGTACTCCCGTGCAGCATAAAGCAAACGACGGACTAGGTGCAAATCCTAGTGATGCTAGAGGATTTGCCCATGGGATCGATGCACCCCGAATCCCATCATGGGTGACTTATCATCCCTGTGCCAGTGTGAGAGCAAAGAGATGTGCAGCTTTCCGAGGTGGTGTCAGACTTCTGTGTGAGGTTTCATAAGTTTTTCTCTTCCTTTTTAAAGAGTAAGTGGCTTCTCAGAATATTCCCCCATTGTGGAAATACCCCCAAAGCTCACAGCCTGACATGAGATTCATGCAGCACTAGTTGGAAGTCACTTTAACTAGACCATGTATGTTTTCTGTCAGCATCTTGTCTGAACCAGGGAACCCAAATGTGAACAAGGAGCTGTGAGATTTTTTTAAAACCAAAACCAAAAAAAAAAAAAAAAAACCCAACCAAAAAGCCCCAACCACAAGCGCTGTTGCTGAGGAGTGGGAGCATGAATGTGCCTCTGCAACCGAGTCGCTTGTCTCCACTGCGCATCTGCCAGCTGGGCTTTAACCACCTGTATCTCCTCCATCCGGCAACCTCAAGCGTGGGGCGTCCATGCAGCTCCGCGGGAGCCTCCCCGATCCTCGGGAACCCACCGTGCTTCCCCGGGATCTCGCGGGGGTGACGGTTACCGGGGCTGTGCGATGTTGATATCGGGATGGGAGAATGGAGAGGGACCCTAAACTTCCTCGCATCTGCGCGTTCCTCACGCTCTGGCTGCAGAGGAAACATCGAGCCAAGCCCTGCAGCCTGCAGCTGCCTGCCCCCAGCCAGCTCTCCAGCCCGGTCAGTACTGCCGCTAGCTCGCTTTGCTTCACTTGGTGTTGCTGGTGGCTCGTCCAGGTGGGCTGCTGCTTCAGATGGATATTCGGAGCAGTCTGGTTTGCTTTTCTGCCTTCTGGGATAGTTCGCTTCACGGTGCCATTGGAAGAAACTTATGTCGGTGCAAGCAGAGCCTGTTTGTGCTCGGTGGCACGCAAGTGCTTTTGTGCTAGAGACTTGTTCTGGTGCTGCTAAACTGGCTGTAGGAGCTGGTCCCCAGAGTCCTAACTGTTGAATTGCAAGTTACTGGATGAGTCCACGGGAGAAAACCTCCCTTGTGTCAGCAAGATGCCAAATGGCATCTCAAAGCTTTTCTCAGAAACCTATCAACAATGTCTCTGCTGATGCCACTTTTGGTCTTGTTGGTATGTATATATGTATGTGTGTTTGCTGATGTGGTCTGGCTGGCAGGCTACGTATGCAAATCTTTGTCTGCCTTTAGATACAGGTTGGGCTGCTGAAACCACTTGTAGTTAAACACCCTGGGTCTTGCTATCGGCCAAGGCAAAGAATTCCCACAGCTGTGAAAATACATCGCTCCGCAGCTCCTGAAGAGCTGTGGCAGGAGAATGGGTCCGGATACCTTGGAGGTGGATACGAGAGTTCATTTGAAATGTTCCTCTCTGCATAGGTGTGTGATGCTACAGGGTGAAACTTGCATGGTTCTACAAGCGCTGATGCTGTGTAGTCCTGGTTTCTCTCTAGTGTTTTCATGAAGATGGGGGGAGCGGAAAGAGCCTACAACTTCCACTGGTCCCATCCCTGGGTCTCTCCCTGCTGTGGGGTCACTCCCTGGAGAGCTGAACAACAGGGAAGGACCAGCAGGAGAGACCTCTTGGCTGACGGCCCCTCACGCTCTTGGCTAGAAGTGGGAAGCTGTTCCTAACCAACAGCTGTCTGCTGTGGACTGAGCCTCCAAACGAAAAACCAGAAGTGTAAGGTGGCTGATTTAAGCCGGGAGAGCATATGGAACATGAAAACTTGTTGTTACAGGGATTATAAGATCTTTCTTCTCTGTGATCACTGAGACCAGCAAAAGGCAGGATAATACGGGAGGAGCTCCTGTCCCCCTGCCCTCTCCCCATGCTGCACCGCTGAGAGCACGGGCTTCCTTGCTAGGTCTTAGTGTCTGAATAATGCAGGATCTTGAGAGAGCAAAGCTACCGACATGGGAACAAAGCCACTTCCTAATCTACAGAAAAGCCAAGCGTGAGAGCGGGAAGGGAAGGGTGCTCGGTGCAGGTAGGCGACCACATCCGCGGGCGCTTGGCAAGGCCACCCTCCCCGAGAAGGTGCTGGGAGGGTGGGGAGTGGGCTGGGGTGCGGAGGAGAGGCAGAACCAAGAGAAACTCGGTTCCTGTTGTTTTTAAAAGCTGCTTTGATTAGGCCGTGGGTTCCAGACCAAGTATCTGAATAGTTTCAGAAAACAAAGCATCACTTCCCCCCCCCCAACTCTGCAAGGGGAAAAACTAAATAGTAGTTCCAGCTTTCTAGCAGTCTCCGATGGCCGCATCTGCCCTAGGGTCAGAGAGCAACCATGTTTAATGCCCTTTGGAACGTAATTGCTGGCCTTCAGGTCCAAATAGCAACCAGACTGTATCTAATGCTGGTTAATGTGGCACTGAAGTGCTAAGAAGCCTGGACTTGCCCTTACAAGATGTACAGCTACGAAAGATTTCTGTCCTGAGTAAGATTCACGTCTGTAGAAGTGGGAAGTTTGAGTCCAGCCTGGCCTGTGGGTTCTCCCCGGGGTCGGTCGGGAGAGGGGCTGGAACAGGTCAAGCTCAGAGGAAACCTAAGTACAGATATACTGGCTAGGTATGATCAAGAGAAGTAGAGGGAAAGGCACAGCTGGAAGAGACTAGTAGTGCAAAAAGTCTGGCATGCAAATAGAAAGCAGCACAAGGTGTTTCTGTTGAGCTGAACTCTGAGCTCTATGCACCAGAGGTACGGACGAGGTTTGCTGGGGAAAGGAGGGATTTCAGCATCACCTCAGGGTCTGTGGCTGTTCCTGTGTGCTGGCCTAGCTTCACTGGTGAGTTTATTCTAGATACTGCTGATTAAATCTCTTTTTCTTCTTTATTTTTTTTAAATAAAAGAATGTGTTTTAAACAAAACATGTGCCAGAGACCTTGGCTTCCCCTCAATCTTCTTGAAGGCTTGAGTCTGTTAAAGCATCATCTGTATGTGCTGAAGATGCACTAAGACTTATGTTGCAGAGTTGCTCAGATTGCTGAGCAGATGGGCTCCAACATGTCTGATTTTTGCCAGCCCTGGCCGTGTTTTGACAACAGTGCCGTATTTTTGTGTTGTGGGATTTTTAGTGGCATAAACACTCCTGTTTTTGCTACCAGTGCCTTAAAAAGGAAGGTGCTTTTCAAGCACTCTTCTGAAATGCAGTTCAAAGAAATGCAACACCTGTGGTGTGAGGAGCGGAGCCTTTGGGGAGAGTGCAGGATATTTAACAAGGCTGCCTGATGCGAGCCTACCGATGACTTATTTATTCCAGATGTTGAAGCCAGGAGATACCTGTGAGAAGCACCAAGTTTTATGGTTCTCTCAGATGTGGTTCCTGTGAATCTGTAGCTGCAATCCTTGTTCCTTAATCCAATAAGGCTTGCTTTCCCTTGTTCAACCGTGTCCCCTCTTTTTCAGGGCGAAGGTGTTGTGAAAGAAATCAACATCACACACCATGTGAAGGAAGGCTCCGAGAAAGCCGATCCTTCGCAGTTTGAGCTCCTGAAGGTGCTGGGACAGGGCTCTTTTGGCAAGGTGAGTTCACTTTCTTCCTTTGTGTCACGACAGATAAATGATTTTGATGACAAAAGGGACTGTGTCCCTAAGGAAAAGCACTTTCCCGATTCCCACCAGATTGTGAGAATCTGAGTGAAGAGCCCACTTAGCAAATGGTTGCTCCTAACTTGAAAGGCAGCTGTAGCAATGCCGTCTCACAAGGGCCAGCCTCTATGTCCAAAGCTCCCCTGTAATTCTTTTTTCAGATGATCAGGAGGAAAGGAGTAGTATCCTGCCCATGAACACAGGTGTCACGCAGGGCAGAAGGACCTCCTGCAGCTCTCTAGCTGGCTGCCAAGCTGTCAGTTGAATTGAGGACTTGGAGGACTTGGGCATGTTCCTCTCTTAGAAATAGTGCTGTGTGCCAGGGACTGGTTTTGGCCCCTGTTTACGGTCCAGTTTCACTTCTGTGAAGGGGGAAGGAAGTAGCCTGTAACTCTTATCTCTTTCAATGTGTAAATAATCCAGGTCTCTTACAGACCATCTGCTCACACATTAAATCAACTTCATGTCAATCAGTTACCAGCGCTAACAGTGGGGGCTTGTACACAACCGTGTGCTGTTGCCAGGGCAAATGCAGCAGTGGCTTTATGCAAAAGAAAGGTGGTGTCTTTTTGAAGCTGCCTAAAAACAGGTAGAATGGGACATCAGGGAAGGGAAGGAGGTAAAAATCCAAAGAGGATGCAGGACGTGGATAATAAGGAGTTGATCTGGCTGTCAAACCAGCAAGTCACCAGGAGGCTTTGTGGTACATGGCAGCATCAGTGCTTCAAGTCACAGCTCCCAGGCATCAGCCACAGCCCCACGAGAACTGCAAGAGTGAGCAAGAGGTGTGGAAGACTGGAGAGGAGGAAAGTGCGGTATAAAAGCACAAGTGCTGTAATGGCTGGAGGTAGGGGGTGAGAGGAGTCTGCACACAGCACTTTCCTGAAAACCTCATGGGGTTTCACATAGAGAGCTTGAGGTACATCTTACCAGTCCTGCGGCCAGCTACTTCTTAGGGTTACTGTGAGGTTTGCCACTTTGGGAGGCATCCAACTCGTACTGCTAATGTTCAGTGCTTGGCAAATGTGGTGTTCTTCTGCCTCAGGTTTTCTTGGTGAGAAAAATAACACCGCCAGACAGCAACCACCTCTATGCCATGAAGGTGCTCAAGAAGGCGACGTTGAAAGGTACGAGACTCTTACAGCGATGCTCTTATCCTCTGTGTCTCAAAGAGCACTGGGGAAATGTGTCAGCAGTCACTGCTGGCCGCAGGGTGGTCTGGGTGAAAGAGAAGTATCTTTATCTCAGCCAAACAGCCTCCTTTTCTCTCCATCTCTAAAAGCCTCTTGTCGCAGTGATGGAGGTGAGAAAAGCTCTGGCTCAAGCTGCCTGGTACTAAAGGGTTTAAGGCTGGGGACAAGATTGACACCAGGGTACTGTGTCCCTGCTTCAGTGTCTGAGCTGTTCCTCCCTTTTTCCACAGTGCGTGATCGAGTAAGGACAAAGATAGAAAGGGACATCCTGGCTGATGTGAACCATCCCTTTGTGGTGAAACTCCACTACGGTGAGTGTGGAGCTAGCTGGGACACTGGGAGAAGGGCTGCAGGCTCAAACAGACACTGACTGCTTCTAAGCACAATAAAGATGCTACTACAGGCATGCCTGCCATGAGCAGGTAGATGAGCATGAGGCATCCAGCAGCAGGCTGCTTGGAGGATGCTGAGAGCCTCTCGTGGTCCCTGACAGGCTTCTGGAGATGACTGAAATGGAGAAGAGGTCTGGATCAGTCTGTGTCCCTCAATGGCTGTGCTGCTCTGAAGCCTTCACAATCCCCTTAACACAAATCCTTTCTTGGAAAGGTCTTTGGTCCCATGCCTGCTCTAGCTACTGAATGGGGAACAGAGCATAGACCAGAAGGAAAGGTTTAAACATCAAATCCTTGCGATTAAAACGTTAAATCAGGAGAAACTGAGAAAGCAGAGTTAACTAGTCAAGCCAGGGTTTTGCAGGATTAATGCTCTGACTCTGAGGAAGGTGAGGACAGCTTCTTTCCCTGTAAAGCGACCAGTGCCTCTCTCAGGAAAACAGCCCTTTCAGAAGGGCATCGCTGGCTGAAAGGGAACCAACCCCCCCAAAAATGAGGATTTTCTGCAGTGCTAGAGTGCTGCTGGTGAGCTCCCATTTCAACATCACAGACAGGCTATCTCATTTACCCCAAATAATTAGCCCTACCTGTGTTTAACCTAGTAACCATGCAGGGCATCTGCACAACTGGAGCCATTGGGATTTAAGTGATTAATGTAATACCATGGAGCCTTCCCTCAGCGGAGGGGTCTGATTCCTGCTCCGGCTTGTGTTTCAGCATTCCAGACAGAGGGGAAGCTGTATCTCATCTTGGATTTCCTCAGAGGAGGTGACCTTTTCACTCGGCTTTCCAAAGAGGTGGGTATGCTCTGGCATCTTGGTGGTTGCTGCGGCTCTCAGTTCATCTGCGCTTAATTGCCTGGAGAAGTGATTGACCCTTGCAAAGTCTTTGAGGGGGTGAAAACAACCTCCAAGCTGCTGCTAGCCCAGAGCTGGCAACAGGAGAGGATGACTCAGGAGCCCTGTCCTCTGGCAGAAAAGCAGCAGCATAGGAGGCAGGTCTCACCTCCGCAGCAGCTTCTGAGCAAAACTTAAGCTTAAAACAGGCGAGAACCATGTTCTGCTGCAGCGTTGGCTGGTTGTGTTGCCTCGCTGGGATGGGGCAAGGGCAGGGAATGGGAGGGGTGGCGAGAAGTTGTGCCAAGCGAAGACAGCTGGGAACATAACCTGGTTAACCTAAGCAAAGAGTTTTTTAAAAACCTGTCTGCTGCTTAGTAACCCTGTTTGTTTTTTTGGTGTTGCTGTTTAATTGATACTTTAGGATGGCGGCTGAAGCCTGGGAAACTTGGGTATGAAAGGGCAGGAAGGAGCAACATGGCTGTGAAAGGTCTCGCATGGGTGCAGCGGAGGTTGTCCCGCTGCCAGCGTTGTAACCCCAGCACCTGTCCGCTTCCTCTCCCTTCCTGCAGGTCATGTTCACCGAGGAGGACGTGAAGTTCTACCTAGCAGAGCTGGCTCTGGGGCTCGACCATTTGCACAGCCTGGGAATCATATACAGGGATCTCAAACCAGAGAAGTACGTGCAGCACAGCTGAGGCAGGGAACCGAGTCCATCAGTTCAGTCCCGAGCCTGTAGGCAGCAAACGGCGCAGCCTTCTTCCGCGAAGGAAAAGCTGAATGATGCTCCGAGGCCAGCCAGATGGAAGGCGGCAGTGCCAATCGACAAGGCTCCTGCTCCTCAGATCAGCAGTTACGGCCAGGAGCGCTGCGGAGGCAGCATGTGTGCAGCACATGTCTGAGCAGTAATCCTTGGCAGTCTCTGGGCTCCAGCTTTAAGGAATTGAGAGCCTTCCGAGGGAAAAGGCACCAGGCTGGGTCTCTGCAGAAATGCATACCAGCTGCACGACTTGGTTGTCCTTTACCTGGGCTATGTGGGGGATCAGAGGTGGTGTAACCTGCGTGGGTCATTCGTTCAACGTGAAGTTGAGGGCGTAGAGAGAAGGGAGCTGCTCTTGGTCCCGCTCGTGTCTTGGTGATGGAGCTTAAAGCACTGGGGGAAGGCACAGATAACCTTCTCTGGATTCTGGGAGCCTCTCAGACCAGCCTCTGCTCTGTGTGTTTGTTCTCACCAGCCTTTATTGCAGACAGTAACAACTTGTTTTTTTCATTCATGCTCTAGCATCCTCTTGGATGAAGAAGGGCACATCAAACTCACAGGTAAGGGACTCCACAAAAGCCTTGTGCTCCAGCAAGGTTGGTTCTTGAAATACGGAGCTTCTCTTAGGCCTCTCTGCTCTGTGTGATTGCTCAGAGCATGTGGGTGCACGCTGACAGTTTTTCTCTTACGTAGATTTTGGCTTGAGTAAGGAGGCTATAGACCATGAGAAGAAAGCCTATTCCTTCTGTGGGACAGTGGAATATATGGCACCAGAAGTTGTGAATCGCCAAGGCCACTCGCACAGCGCTGACTGGTGGTCCTACGGGGTCTTAATGGTATGTACCCAGCTAGAGGGTTTGGGGACCTGGCTCGGCAGCTGCTCCAGCGGTAGCTCTGAAACACCATTACATGATTCTGCACGTCTAGCAGATGTGCTGACCTGGGGATGTTCTCCAAGCTCCCTGAAAGGGCTCTGTAGTCCAGGCATCCAGCCAGGATCGCGTGTTTCTCGGGGGAGGCAGAGTTCCTGAGGCTGTTGTCCCAGTGAGCGCTGGGGTGTGCAGCATGGGGTGCGTGGGGGTGTCCGTGTCCACCCCAGCGCTGGGATGTCGGTGTCTGTGCAGATCTGGTGCCACCGTCTGGCAGTTGCTGAATCTGAGGGCTCCCACAAGAGAAGGCGCTGGGTTGAACGTGTTGCCGCTGCAAACTTTGGGAACCAAGCTCCTTTGGAGAAAACATGATGCCTGCGATCGTTTTTAGAGCTAGGCTTTTGATCCCTTGCAAGCTTTTCGCTAGCTTTGGCGAGCTCCCAGATGAAGGTGCGGTGGGATCTGTGCAACCCTCAGGCTTGCTCAGACGTGACCTCCCCTTCTTCTCTTTCCCTCCTAGTTTGAAATGCTCACCGGCTCGCTACCCTTCCAGGGAAAGGATCGTAAGGAGACCATGACCCTCATCCTCAAGTAAGAGGAGTTTGTCTCTCCTGTATGTACAGGAGGCGAGCTTCTGCTCTTTCTCTAAGCGTGTTGCAAGTTGGGGGTTCTCGCAACTTAATGGCATTATTTGGCAAGTGGGTTTGTATCAACAGTTAGTTTGAAGGGTGCAGTGCGAATGCCAAACAGATGATTGTACTTTCGGGGGTGGAGGTGCTGCAGTCGGCTTGTGGGTTGACTTCTTTAAACCTGCAACTGATTGCATAACTTCCTCTCCAGAGCAAAGCTGGGCATGCCACAGTTCCTGAGCTCTGAAGCACAGAGCCTCCTGCGAGCCCTTTTCAAAAGGAATCCAGCCAACCGATTAGGTAAGGCATTTTTTTGGTTTCTGAGTACACCTGATGCTGTGTCGGGGCCTCTCACATCCTCGTGGGTCAGCAGCATGTTCGCACTTGTGCTCGGTTAATGGGCTCGTTTCATTACAGCCGGGTTTCCCGTAATACCTGGCTGTGCTGCATACTTGGTGGTCCTGATTTAACGCAACATGCTTTGCGGGTGCATCTTCCAGGTTCTGGACCAGATGGGGCGGAAGAGATCAAGCGCCATCCTTTCTACTCTACCATTGACTGGAATGTGAGTATCAGAAACATAAGAGCAAACTTTTACACCACTCGGCACCGGTAACGCACTTCTGCTGACTGCAGTAATAACACGGTCGTGACACCCGCATTGGCTATGGGAGAGCTACCAGCCCCTGTTTCCATCTCTTCCAATAATCCTTCCCAAAACTAAAATTCTGTTTGTCATGTGAATAACTGTTTCATACCTGAGTTGCCTATGATCTCACCTTAGTTTGAATGTACTCATCTCTCAACAGTAAAGTGCAGGTTTTAATTGGGGTTTGGCACAACAAGGATTGTCTTGCACAAAGTGGGAAGGAATCACGGAAACATTTCTGGCAAGGAAATACCTTGTTTTGTACAGAGAAGCAGGGCGATAACTGAACCAGCATTTCCCAATTGCTTCTGGCCAACTCCCTACTTTACCACGTAATTTTGTTTCTTCCCCGTTTTCCCTTACTTGGTAAGGGATTTTGAAGATCAATCTTTTAATGCTTTTGAGGCACACAGCAAGCTGCTAGACTGAACCTCCACCAATGCTAATAAAGCTTATTTCAAATTTTTGCTTCAAGAAGCAATTTAAAAAGGCTACTTGTGGGAGTGCTGGGATATAAGTGCCCTCCTAGGGCATCTCCTCTGGCTGTCCCTGGGGAGGTATGTGTCAGCAAAGCCCTAATGGGAGTTAGGAGGAGGTGGAAGAGCCTGGTGAGGTAAATACTTCATAGATACTGCTTTTGGACTGGGGCCAAGCTGCATATAGAACACTTTTGCCCCCATGATTTAATATATTGTAGAACTTGTAGTATTTCTCCACAAACTGACTCAAAAGCACCCCACTGGCCAAGAATTCTTCCCTCAGACTGCTGAGCTGCAATTAAATGCTAAGCCACAGAGCTGTTTGTAGTTTTGCAAAATCTCTTCTTGGCCTCTTGTTCCTAGCAAGCCTTTGCATCCTTCTGAGCGTGTACGAGAGCGTTGACCTGTCGGAGCACTTTTGAGCTGTCTTTGTTTTGCAGAAGCTGTACCGCAGGGAAATCAAACCGCCCTTCAAGCCTGCAGTAGGCCAGCCAGATGACACCTTTTATTTTGACACAGAATTTACATCACGTACACCAAAAGGTTTGTATGTATTCATGCAAAGCCAAAGTTTCCTGTGTGAAATGATACTGTATGACTTAATACTGGTTTGCCGGTGCCAGCAGGGCAAGGTTCGCCTCTTGCTGGTGCTGCCACCTCCGGCTGGTTGCAGCGCTGAGGAGGTGACCCAGCCATAGGTATGTGGGGTGTTAGGGATAAGCTCGGTGCTGCGTGGTGCGGTTCTAGTCTCGAATAACCTAAAGAAGAGCCGTAGCTCCTGGGGAGCAAGGGGAAGGCTTCTGCTTCTGCAGGGCTAGCCCTCTTCAAGTTGTTTCTCGACTCCTGTTGCAGATTCCCCAGGCATCCCCCCTAGTGCAGGGGCCCATCAGCTCTTCCGAGGTTTCAGTTTTGTGGCAACCGGATTGATGGAGGATGGCAAGGTGAAACCTGCCCAGTCGCCTCTACATTCAGTGGTACAGGTAAGAAGTGGGGACAGAGGAACAACTGTTGGAAGCTGCAGTAATACTCCAGAGTGGGTCTGCGGGACCTCTGCACCATCTGGAGCAGAGCTAACAGGAAGCCTGAGGCAGCGTCGTTCTGTTTTGAATTCTTGCATCCTGTTGTTCTTTCATTTCTATTGACTGTCATGTGCAAAGGCCGTCAGGGCAATGCGAGCCTGTTTGCTTTCCTCTCTCCAGGTGGACCCGTGCTAGCGGGAGATCGGTTGAAAGGTTCCACCGAAATGCGCCGTGCTAGATGCAGATAGTGTTAGCCTACTGACCTATATCTGCCTTGTTCTCTTCTCCTCCCTCTCCCCAGCCAGGAGGAGAAGCTGTGGGATGTAGCAGACAGCAGTCTGTCAGCTCACTCTGTGTGGCAGTTAACTCAGCACGTCGCACAAACCCTTCCCTGAACTCTACCAGCTCATCAACTCTCTGCTCTCCTCTTGCAGCAGCTGCACGGCAAGAATGTCCAGTTCAACGATGGCTACGTGGTGAAGGAGGCAATCGGAGTCGGCTCCTACTCAGTGTGTAAACGCTGCATTCATAAAGCAACCAACATGGAATACGCAGTCAAGGTCTGAGATTTACCATCTGAACTGAACTCCCCTGTTAGATTTCTGTTTGTCCCCATGATGACCACAATAACATCCAGGAATGAAATTGCTTTCCCTGCTTGTGTAGGGCCTAAACGGACAATTTCTGTGCTGCTGTGCATGTAACTGCATAAGCTTTCTTACCTAGGAATAGTGGGGAAGCAGTGTTCTCTCTCAGAGGGAGGATACTATCTCACCTTTCTTTGCAAAGTTTGCTGTAGCTACCTCAGCTCTTAACAAATAAGCCAGACATAAAACTTTGGGGTTTGGTGACACAGAACCGATGAAGCGACTAGGGGATTTCTAGAGCTTATTGCTAAAGAGGGCAGGGACAGGGAACGGCTCTGGTGCCAGGATCTCTGCAGGGCTCCAAACACTCAACTTGTTTGCTTCGTCCTGGCCCCTTTCCCACCCTGTTGTGGCTAATGCTTATCCGTACTCTTGCAGGTTATTGACAAGAGCAAGCGAGACCCTTCTGAGGAAATAGAAATCCTCCTGCGATATGGGCAGCATCCAAACATCATCACCTTGAAAGATGTGAGTGTGACTTGAATGACTTCTCCTTTTGGTTTAGGAAGCGCAGACTGGTCTATGGGGGCAGAACACAGCTCCAGCACGGGCAACCCAATGTCCCTGCTCAATGTATCGCTCTGGGGTGGGGAAGCATCCCCAGAGGCACCTCTGCATTGCTGATTTCTGTCTGCTTCTTGGCAGCAGAAGTACAAAGGGGAAGCTCTGGAAGCAGCTTTGGGTTAACTCCTCCGTATTTGCTTTGGTAGGTGTATGATGATGGGAAGTATGTGTATCTGGTGACTGAGCTGATGAGGGGAGGAGAGCTGCTGGATAAAATCCTCAGACAAAAATTTTTCTCGGAGAGGGAAGCCAGTTCGGTCCTGCACACGATCTGTAAAACGGTGGAGTATCTGCATTCCCAAGGGGTGAGTATGGTTATGTCTGTTTTCCTGGGAAGCTGTCTGGCATTGCACTACGCTCCCTCTCCTCCGGGGAGTAACTCTGCCTGTCAGGACTATTATTTCTTGCTGGTCTTGCTGTCTTGGCAAGCCAGATGTGGGGCCAGAGCAGGGGTTGAGTGTCCTGATGCAGCTTCAGACCTTTGTCTTCCAAGGGTTTGAGAATGGCACTTTCTTTGCTCCACAGGTGGTTCACAGGGACTTGAAACCCAGCAATATTCTCTATGTGGATGAGTCAGGAAACCCCGAAAGCATTCGCATTTGCGACTTTGGCTTTGCCAAGCAGCTGAGGGCTGAGAATGGCCTTCTCATGACTCCTTGTTATACAGCAAACTTTGTGGCACCCGAGGTAAGCACCTTATTGACCTGAGACCTTTTGGTAGCTCTCACGTCCCTCCCCTCGCCTGTGCTCTCTCTTGGCACAGGTAGGTCTGCCCTGTTCTTAACTCCAGCCTGCTCTGACATACTCTGTCCTGGAAGAGGTAGTTACAGAAATACCACTTGTAGTAATGAACAAATAGGGGATCTCAAGTGCGGTTACAGTGCAGTCCTCCAGCTTGTACTGCCTTGATGGCTCTGCTTAGGGTAGTGAGACTTTAAAATCCCAGTGATTTTCTAGGCTGCTTCTCTCCCTGATTAACTGACCTGTTAAAAGAAGTGGCATGATTTTCCACTCAGCTATCTTGGTGAGGAAGAAAGAAAAAGAGCCAGCACACCATGGAGCATATGTGCAGTGTCACCACACTGGAACATGGCTTCTGTCTCGCTTGTCGTTTTGATGTGCCTGAGGGGTTCCTCTGTTCCATGACACCAAAATCTGATTTGAATCCTTATCTTCAGTCCAAGATTTTGCTGTTCAGTAGGGCTCTAGAAGCTTTGCATACAGATTTGTATGCACACAGAGGTCAAGCCGCTCTTCACGAGCTGAAGTGAGCTCAACGAGAAGAACCAAACACAATTCTTTTGCCTTTGCCTACTCTGTTCAGGTACTAAAACGCCAAGGCTATGACGAGGGCTGTGACATCTGGAGCCTGGGAGTTCTCCTGTATACGATGCTCGCAGGGTAAGCGTCTTGGTCTTGCTGGAAGGCAACAGCGGGGGCTGTGACCACCTTGCTCTCAGACATGCTCCGCGGTGGCAGTTGGACCTCTCCTCGTCGGTCGCTGCTACCTGGAGGTGCTCCCTGGCTGGGTCACAGGACAGTAAATCAAATGGTCTCTCTTCTCTCCTCAGCTGCACTCCGTTTGCAAATGGTCCCAGTGACACTCCAGAAGAGATCCTGACCCGGATAGGCGGGGGCAAGTTCTCTGTCAGTGGAGGCAATTGGGACACTATTTCTGACATGGCCAAGGTATGATTTGATATTCACCTGTGTTACATTAAAGGGTTGAGGTCAAGCATGGCCAGATGCTGTGAGGCAAGTTTAAAGGAGGCTGGGGAGGAAGAGCAGAAGAGAGAGGAGAAAACCAGCAGTGTAGCTTCTACCCCATGCCTATCTCCCACTCAGCAGCGTGCCTCTCCCTGCCTTGTTTTATCTCTGGCTGCGAATATTTGCGTGGAACACCAACCTCACGCTTGACCCACTCTGGGTTTGCTGCTGTGTTACGCCTCCCAGGCCTACTGAAAACATATTTTGTACAAAAGGAGACTGATGTCTGGGGACTTTAAACTTGGCCTCTGAATTTAAATCCTAATTTGGGGGCAGACAGGTGGTATTTTTGCATTTGAAGTATGAAATCTTCTGAAGTCTAACTTTCCAAACAATGCCCTTAGGATCTGGTATCAAAGATGCTTCACGTAGATCCTCACCAGCGTCTAACAGCCAAGCAGGTCCTGCAGCATCCCTGGATAACCCAGAAGGACAGCTTACCCCAGAGTCAGCTGAATCACCAGGACGTTCAGCTTGTAAAGGTACAAAGCCTGGGCTGAGCCTTCAGCTGGTTCCTCGGGTACCTTGGGTTCTTTGGAAAGCAGCGGTCCAGGTGGGGTGATGGTGGTGTGGGCAAAGCAGGATGGAAAGTTGGAGAGGTGTGGGCCAGGGGAGGCAAGACAAGACAACCTGTTTTAATGGCAGGAAAAGCTGGGGAGGTTCTTTAACAGCATGTCAGTACGGGAGGGAGATTTAAAGAAAAAAGGAAGATGCTCCTAGCTTTGTGTGTGGGTCTGGCTACTCTGCTGCCTCAGCTTGTAAAGCCGTGAGTCTGAAGTACTTCTTCTACATCTAAACGACTTCTCGTGCCTTCTCTCCAAGGGGGCCATGGCTGCCACGTACTCGGCACTGAACAGCTCCAAGCCAAGCCCCCAGCTGAAGCCCATCGAATCCTCCATTCTGGCACAGAGGCGGGTGAAGAAACTTCCTTCCACCACACTGTGAAGCTGGGATGGTCTGCAGCCGCACGGTGCGGTGCAGGCACACCAGACTTTGCACACCTACCGAAAACGGGGGGCAGGAGATTGGGCGGTCAATGCCTGCACAGGAGCTCCCTTGAGGACTTGTTCTCAAAAGGCCAAATGCCTTCCTGTTTCTGAAAGATGGGCTCCTCCTTGTACGGACTGATCTTTGCTGAGAGAACTTCACTGTAAAATTTTTTTGAAGTGTAAATTGTCAATTTTTAAAGACATCCATCTGTGTATATGAGAACTAGAATGTATAACTGATGTCAAGTGGCACTAAAAAGCAGCTCTGATTCACCCTTTCCTGTGTAGGGCCAGGTATTTGTTGTAGCTACATCATTTCTTGGAATTGATCCTCTCCAACGCCATTGCAGCTGGAAGGCTGCATAATGTTTGAGGCTTAGGCTTTGGGGTTCTTCCTCCCCTGAACCTTTGGATGCCCTTCCCAAAGTCAACCTTGCAGACTCCTAACCAGCAGCACTCATGTTTGTAAAGGACTTCCCTCCCCTTCACTTCACTTTTTGTGCATCTGTGTTCAGTGTAAGGTCGATTTTTTAGACTCCGTTTCTTCCTCTCTCCTGCCCTCCCCCAGCCCAGACAGCAGTTCTCCGAGCAAAATAAACTACGGGTTTTGCAAACACCCCCTTAGATGCTCAGCTGTCCAGAATACCTGCTAGGTTTGGCTCATTCCTTCCCTCTGCCCTCCCATCTTCACGTTCTCCCCATCACTCCCGGGGGAGTTTGTCACCCGCACACGTGGGGATGACAAAGGAACCTTCTCCTCGGCAAAGCTGAGGCTTTGGGCTGGCTCTGGCTGCTGCTTTTACCATTTTTGGTTTTCCTTTCCTTCAGCAGGAACCTATGAAACAAACCATCCTTTTTTTTTTTAATTTAACTTTGTTCTACAGTTGGTAACTCAGGGTTTCTTTCTGACTTGTACAATAAACGTGTCATTCAGTTGACGTTATTTTACTGACTGACTTTTAGCTGCAGAATAAGTGACCCCGGTCATTTCCCCACGTTGTACAGGGATAATGTTTCTTGCCTGCCTTTTGGGAGATCTGCAAAGCTTTTTCATCTGGCCCTGTGATGGGAAAACCAGCAGTACTGTAGTAGGGCTGTATATTATGCCACCTTCTCTCAGGTGCAATACCTCACTTTGCAGTGGGAAGTAATTAGAACCAGTTATGGAATAAGGCAGTAATCAGCAGGAAAGATGGCAGGATGCAGGCTGCGGAGGGGAACTTCTTACTCTCAGGACATTTTAGTGCTAATAGAAACCAACACTTGGAGGCAAAATGTGCTAGACATAAATTCCGGACCCATTCTGACTTGCAGGGAATTGCTGGAGCTCCCTGATTTGGTGGTGGCTGTTTCTTGGGAGGAGCAGGAGAGCTACGGGGACTGCAAACGCTCACGTGCTCAAGGATGTGTCTAAAGCCAGGAAAGGTTCTCATGTGAATTTCTGCTACTTTGGGCTGATGGCAGTGGCTGAGAGGGGGAACTTTCTTTTTTGGCTTTTCCCTTTTGCTTAGTCCCAGTTGACTCTAAAATGAAGAATTCCATAAAAAAATTTTCTCCGAGATGTACAGCTCTGTCCTCCTCTACCCTCATCCAGGCAGGTCCTGTTTTAATCCCTGGAGCAGCCAGTGAGAAGCTGCAATAGTCACAATTTCTTTCTATGTTTATTCCAAGTGCTGCCCTAATGTCCAGTGCTGCTGAGAAGAGGCAGCCAGTGCCAGTGCACACTGGATTTTCTCACTGGTCTTGCCACTGACGCCCAGCAGAGCTGGATTTAATGTTTTAGTCATAGCTGGGGAGGGGGACACACCACAAAGCAAAATGCCTTCCTTAAAAATACTTGCTTTCTCCTCTGACAAGATGTTTGCATTGGTGCCAGTGAACCTGCCTACAACTGTGCAGTAATTCTCATGGCAGTGAAAAGGTGTGCAAATTTTAGGTACCTGAAAAAAATACAATAACTATAAACAGCTTCTTTCTGGAGCTGCGGTCAGTCCTCTGGGCACTGTTGGGATTGAAGCAGACACCTCGACAGTTTTTCCGAATATTTCCTACACTGCATTTCAAGGCTGGGGTCTGAAATGGTGGATGGTGTTGGACGTGTTGGTGGTGATCACCACTCACTGTGAACCTCTCAACAACATGGACTGTCAGGATGGGTCTTGAACCAAACATTCGCCCTGCTTGGATGGTAGCTGGCTTGTTTGTATGAAATTGTAAATGTTTTCAAATATCAGTCAGGAAAAACATTACAACCTTTGCTTGACCCTCCCTGTAATGGTGCTGGTGTGAGGCCAACTAGTGACAACTCAAAGATGCCTAGCACAACCAGGTGTAGAGCTCTGTGGGCACAGGGAGAGCAGCCCACAGTTGCTGCAGACTCTGCCTGGCCGTGAGATGATACCCAGGGCATCAAACCCCGATACCCGGAGCGTCAAACCCCTCCGCCTCACTGGGGTCTTCAATCAGAGGAACTTACTTTGGTGCAGTTGTAGCTTCTGGGACCTCCATCACTTTGGAGAACAGAGTGAACAAGAAGGGCTACACCTTGCTTTCTGGGGTGCTTTTAACCAAGTTGTTTTGAGTGATTTTTCCATAAGTTAAAATAAGTCTTGATTTTTAGTTCCAAATCAACCAAGTGCTGTTACTTTTTTAATTCCAGTGCTCAATAAAAATGGACTTGTTGATCTTTCTGCGTATGAGAACTGTAGGTGTTTGTACCAGGTCGAGTGGGCCCCCTCGTTCCCTTTCTGGTTTTGTCCTGACAGCATCAAACCTTTGCCAAAATACAGGTGGGACCAACTGCTGTCAACTGAAATTGCAGGATTTGAGGTGAAGGTTGGGCCTATGGCAGGCTGGGTCTCTAACATCTGTTGGGGGAAGCTAGTGTCTTAGAGAAGACCGAATGATCTGCTCTCTCAGAGTTGAGGTCATTCAGCTTTAACTTGGGACAAAGAGGATATACAGCTTACCTTTGTCTTGATTTGAAAAGGGACAAAAATGTATTTAACTTTAATACATAAGGAAATCTTTACAGGGAAAACTGCTTGTGTTATTTTAGGTGTTTCATGGCTGACTTGACCTTTAAGATTTTGTCCTGTGCGTCTATATGAAAGCTCAAGGGAGCAGAAATCCCGGAATCCAGCCTCAAATAGCTGAGTCTACCTGGAATTAACCTGTGCAGAAATAGTGTGTTAATCCATAGGCAAGAAGCCTGAAAATAATATTGAGCGGCTCTCTTTATGTAATACAGGTTCTGTATAAGAAAGGCTAAACTTTACTATTTTGGGGCATAAATCGGCAACTTTTCTGTTGTAAAAGAGGTTGACCCAGCTGAGAGGTTGTTTTTCTTCTTCCCACTGTGTGAAGTAGTCGTGCCTTCCTCTTAACGATGTGACCCCTGTCAAATTAAAAAGAGCATAAATAAATGTATTTTAGCCTGATAAATTTTCCCATCATGATTATTTAGGCTGTCTTTAAAACTGAAGGCCAGTAACTTTCTCAGCAATTATCTATTTTTCTTAGCGAAACTTCACTAAGCAACCAATCAGCTTTTTAACTGTCCATCCAACTAATGCAAATAACCCTCTTCAAATCCCCACCTTCGAGTTTGTTCACATAATTCTTTTTCCTGTGTCTTTTGCCATTTGTGGACAGGGAATTGTGCAGCTGGTGGCCTCCTGGGTGCCACCAGCTCCTCGTGGCAGCCACCGCCGCCTTCCCAAACACGTGGGAGGCTTCGGAAATATTCGCTGACCACAAGCGTGTTCGACGGTGTGTGGGGCGGATGCTGCGCTTTCATGTAATATTCAACAATTTAATCCCTCTTTTAATGCAATGAAAACATTTAAAATATTTGAAGGTCTTCTTTTGCAAGTACATAGGGGGCTCTGAATAAAACCTTCATTCATGCTATGAAAGCTGGAGGTCCGCTGCCACTCCATTTTCTTGCCTCTGGTTATTAAAACATCAAGCTGTCTTACTACTTAAGCTCAGCTAACTTGCAGCCTTCCTCCTTTTGTGTTACACTGGAACACCTGCCATTAATACTAATTCTACTCTGGAGAGAAACTCCCTTTCAGATATGCTTGTCTGAAAATAAATTGACATGTAAAAGGTCTCTTTTGTCGAGAAGTGCATGTAAAGTGCTGGGGTAAGAAGCTGATCGCTTACAAAAGGAGCCACTGACTCTTTAAATGATGTATGTGGAGGGGGTTATAAATGTTAAATATGGAGGACGATGCTGTAAATGGGCTGACGTGATACGACTAGAGAAGGATCGTGTAGCTGTGTCCTCTGTTTGGTATTAGACTTTAAGATTTGGGGTAATTTTTGTCTAAACCTGCGGTAATAAAACTACTGCATTGTCTCGGGGTGAATGGCTGGGCTCTCTAGAGACCCATTAGGAGAAAATTCTTTTTTTCTCTTAGAAAAAGTGTTGTTATTAAGAATACCTCCTTGCTTTTTAACACATGCAACAAAAACTAACAGCATTGGTGGTGAGTCCTTCAATTTAGATGTGTAATGAACTCCAGGGCTCTGTTGTTTTTCCTGGGACAAAAGTTTGTATCATCACTTTCGATTAGGAAGCAGTAAAAGAATCCTTGGGTAGAGTTATTTATTCTGTCATACAAGAAGCAGTATGACACAGCAAAAGGTAAATATTTTTAATAGAAATAATTATTTTCTTTGAGTTCCTCATACCCTGTGGAGGCTATGGCTCTCTCCTAAGAAAAAGTTTTTAAGTAGGTTCTTTGGGCCAGGCTTTGGAGTGGAATTACATCGCTTCGAAATCTACTTCTGAAATCTACTGAAAAAGATGGGGTCCCGTAACTGTGGATGAAGATTTAAGTTTTGTGGTGTGGACCTGGCTTTCAGCTGCTGCTCGTTGGGTTTTTGGGTCTTGTAGCGAATAAATAATTCACTTCATAATTAAGATCAAGTTGAAATATGTTCAGGGCTTGAAAGAACAAAAGTGAAATGTGCCAATTACACAAACCTTCTAGATTAGCTGGTGTCACTTCTGGTTTATCAAACAAGTACAAACTCTCCTGTGCTGCTTAGCTCAAATGCTGTCTTATTTTTAAACAGCAGATGGTGTTAGAAACCTGTAACAGGTGGAACCTCTTCAGTTTTATGGAGAGATCAGAAGTAGCAGCAATTTCTCGATTCCCTAAGGGTAGTTTCTTCACCAGATAAACAGCAAGCTGGCCCTCTACTTGGATATTTATTACAGAGGGAAAAAACTCTTGAGTCACACATGTTCATATGAAAGAAAGCAATTCTGGTTTGACTTATTCTGGTTGTAATAAAAGGAACCTGGTAATGTTCTCCATAATCCTCTGTTAGCAACTCTTTTAGAGAGATGTAGCAGGAGAAATGAGCTGTGTTTGCTGGTGTGCCTCAAAATCCGGCTCCAATCTGCCATAGTCTATTGGTTTCTTGTCTATGAGAATAGCACTTCACATGCTTGAAGTGTTTTATAAACATTTAATTACTGCAGCATTTGACTCAAAGCCAGGAATCTCTCATTCATCTGCATCTCGCAAGGTTTGTGAAAATGATATTTGAATTACTAGAAGGGCTGAGTTCAAACTTTAGTTAAAGAAACCTCCGTTAGTTGGCATCGCTTGTCTCCGCTGCCACATCTGCAAAGTGAATTACTTCTTCAGCAGTGGAAACGGTAACGTGGTTTTGGATGCCTATAGATTTGAGGATTTGTCAGTACCCCAGGACAGGGAGCTGCATTTTAATCATATTAGGGAAACGATATGCTAAATTCTCCTCAGCCTGTGCCGTACGAACTTCTAAGGCAGGCGAGGATTGCAGCTGTGTCTAGACTAGAGTCGTGTTTGATCCCTAGTCCCCGCCGTGTCCTCTGCTGCCATAAGCAGTAGGAAAATCATTATTTGTTAAAAGTCGCTTTTTTCCCCCACCCACCAAACTACTTGTAAGTTTAACATGTCTTCTCCACCCCAACTCCCAGCTCTGTTTTTTAAAAAAGGTAGAGCAATGCAGGCATACGGCATGATTTTTCTGCTGTGCCGTCGGCACACCCGCAGCCTGCCTTCCTCGGTCAGCTCAGTGCCTTAGCCTGCGGGGAAGCCCCCAGTAGTCGTGGGGTTTGTGACACCAAGTGGAAACCACAACTAAAGGTAAAAAAATCTCATATCAGATTAATAATTCCTATCCAAACATCTGCCTCTTTCACCAGGTCCCTCTTCTGCACAGCAGATTGTTAAGTGCAGACTGGGCATGCAGTAATAGAAATCATTTACTTTCCATGAAAAAAACGAGTTGTTGGCTGGCTGTGCGCGCGTTTTTGTGGGTGCACGCAAATGATCGCTTCTGGCCAGGGCAGGAAACCCAGATGAGAAGTTGTTCCTCTACGAGACATGCATGAGCTGACCCTGATCTCACTGGCTTGAGGAGGGGTTATCCTAAACTATCGAGGAGAAAACCAAGGTCTGCAACTGCTAACATTTCTAGTCTTTACTGTCATTCTGAAGGCATAGTGTGAGCCCCCTTTAATAAATGCCATTGCTGGCAATTAGACCTTTTTTAATGAGACAGACCCCCAGTTTCAAGGCCCCAGATCACTTGCTGCTACACTTGCTCTCTGCTGCGAGCACATGATGAGCAGCAACTCCTGAAGTAAAACAGGAGTCCCTTTTCCTGCTCTGTTTAAAGAAGGGGTAGGGAGTTCTTCTGATGTTTCATTAAAGCTGGCTTTTCTCCTTGTGGCAGAGCAGATTTAATCAGACCCGCCTCCTAGTTCCAGCTGCTGGGTTTGAACGCTCTGATCTGTGCACTGGGTGCACGTCTAATTATGGAGGCAATTCCCATGGATACCAAGAAGAATTGTCTGTACTAGCAAAAATGATCCCAGCTGGGAAAATGGTGAAGGAAAATGTGTTGAAATATTCGGGAAAAGACTTCAAAAGTTTCTGGAAATGTAAGTGAAAAGCATTTCTGGTGTTCTTGCACCCCAATGTGCAAATCTTCATTGTTTTAAAACTAAGGTACAGGTTGTTTTCCTTCGGGTTTGCAAGAGTTGCGGCTTTTTGTGTCACTGGAGGATTTACCAGCACAGCAAAACTGAATTTGGTCCCTCCCTTGTTACCTGCATCCACTCGGGACTGCTTTTTCACCCTTGCTTTTGTACCCCGCATGGTTCCCTCTGCTCCCCTGTACAGCATGAGAAGTGTATTTCAAGAAAATGGCCAACAGTTTGTGTTTCCATAAAGGCAACACCCTGGGTGAGGCTGCACGCTCTCCCTGGGGAGACGCCTGCCGAAGGGCTGGTAATTCTGGTTCCATCCGCAGTGCTGGTGCTGGTGTATGGGACTTGGGTAAGTTACTCCCCTTTACGCCTCATTCTTCTGAAATGTTTGAATTTAAATAACTTATTTCTGTATAAATTAATGTTTGAAGGGTCTGTTCAAGGAAAAAGAGCACTCCCTGGTATAAAGAGAGGGGGAAATACCTAGTCAAGGGATGCTCAGATGTGGAAAATTAAACAAATAGTATTTTAAATTATTTTGTAATTGTTCAGCTGCGAGGCCTTATGTTCAAACTACATAGGGAAAAACCAGATTTTTCTATTTAACTACACAAATAAAAAAGTCTTTTTGAGGCTTTTTTTTTTTTTTTTTTGCTTTGGGTCTGTTTGGAGGTTTTTGGGAACATCCTAATCAACTACACAATGATTGTAACTTGTATTTATTTCACTAATTTGTCTCCAGCAGGAGCTCAGACACTTTTCAAGATGTTGCTAGCTAATATAAACATACAGAATAAGAAAAGCTGCAGTACTATTAGGTTGGATTTCCATCTCTTTCTCATCCAGGGCACCTGCTCCCCTTTCCCTCCCCCCCCAGTCTTCCCAGCTGTCTGTCTGTCTCATTTATGTCAATTAGAGATTCAATGCTGCCTGATTTAATTGGCCTGACTTTCCCCTCTAATAGAAACCCAAGTGAAGGCAGGGCAGGCAGGCAGCTAGCTCTCCGTGGGCTGCCCGACCAGGGAAGGAGTCTCTCTCGCAGTTGGGAGGGCTGGGGCTTGTTTGCGGAGCAGAGCACAATAACCTGTTTGTTACCATCTGCGATGGAGTGGTTGGTGACCTCCTAACTGGGATGGGACCCGGGCAGTGATGTCATTTGAAAGCTTGGGAGTGTTTCTGAGCGGTTAAGGAATTTGTGCAACCAGTCGCTCACCTCGGGTTGGCTTTTCATGTGCTGTAAAGGTTGAGATTTGCTGCCCGAGCCGGCGTTTCCTCCTGCCAGGAGACCGACTCCACGTGCACCGAGGTCGGTAAGCAACACAACTTCCACCAGCCGCAGCCCCAGAGGGCTCGTCCCTCCTCTTGAGCCTGAGCCACCCCCAGCAGTAATTAACCACAAGCAAAGTTGACCAAGACCTGGGTTTCACGGGGTTTACGTGAGGGCCTGACCCCGTCCCCCCTTCGGACAGCAGACCTGGAAGCAAACCAGCTCAGATGAGATCTTTGCCATCCCTCCGCTCCCTCTCCGACAGCCGAATCCCTGGAACCAGATCTGACCTACTTCTTCTCCCTGGCTCCTCGCTTGCATCTCCCTGACAAATTACACGGCCCTTCTTCAGCTCTCAGCAGAAATGTGAGTTTCCCAAATAGCTGGCCCACAGAGGCGTCAATATTAAACAGCAACAGTACCATCTAGTGACTTTGACTTACAGAGAGCATCATTTAGAAGGGGAAGAGGAAATCTGTGAATTAGGGAGGCCAAGCAAGGTCCCAGATCTGCAAATGAGATCCTATCTCTGGGTTCATTTGGATTTAGGAACAAATTGTGCTGATGCTGCAACAGTCTTTCTTTTAGAGAGCTGTGCTGTGACACTTCCTTGGGAGGCAGGCCCATTTTTAGCCTACTGACTCCCCGCTGAACCCAGCCCTGACCCACGCTCCCTCTGCTGGTAACGAACTAATTGATTTAATGTGTTCACAACTTCGCACACACCCACTCACACGCACAAGAGCAAACCCTTGCAAATGCATGAGATGAAATTTAGGGCCGTGGTGGTTTCTCAGTCCCAGTAAATGTGCACCTTTTTGCTCTGATGAGCCACTAGTGAAATCCTGAATTGGACGTGTGAAATAAATAGATACAATTCAATTTACTAAATCAAAAATAGGCCCAAAACTGAGCGTAAAGGGCCCACTCCATACAGATCTGAAATTACATACTCTCCTTCACAGATGATGGGAGGAAACCAAATTAGAACATTTCCTTCTCCATCAAAGGACGTTAGTCCTGATACAGGCCCGTTACGCCTCGCCATCATTTATCATGCACAGGAGTTATCCCTGTAAGGATTCCGGTTGGCCAAGGCATCGTTTGGAGGTACCAAGTTAATGATGGACTAGGGCGTGTTCTGCACTTAAGGTGGCAACTTTTGACAGCTGTTTTGCAACACGCGTGTGCACGTTACCTCTTTCCCAGTGAAAGAGGCTGTTATCACATACACAAAATGCACTGGATCAAGAAGTGTCACAAAACCCATTGCTGCAGAACTTCAATGCTAAAACACTTTATTAAGCCTCTTAAACGCCATTGGTACAGGCAGAAGAAATTGCTTTGCTGGCTAATCAAATGCGTCCCCTCTTTGCTGTCAAGAGTGCAGTACTGCCCTAAGTCCACTCAGCCTTGCTCGTGGGCTGATGAGTGCCTGACAATTTTCTGGTTTCAAATTAAACAGAAAACTAAATTAGCAAATTAATTGTTTGCCATGTTTTTCCATGGTCCCCATCAGCTGCCTCAGGACCTGCAGCCAATCCAGAGCCCCTTTCCACAGTCCCGAGTAGAAGGTGGAGCCCTGCGCTAGGTCCTGCTATCTACCAAGTGTCACTCATGTTAATTTTAAATTACTTTTGTACAGCTTGGTGTCAAAACGATTAAAGCATGAAAAGAAAAACTGAACTAGAGGGAGGGAAGGGGGAGGGAGAGAGAGAATGAATAATTTACCTTGCATTTACAGCAAGGACACTTAGATTTCTTTAACTCCTCAACTCTGAGAAGCCTGAAACTTTTACTTTGACTGTAACCTGCTTGGTACTATGCTGGAGCAGGTGCTCTGGATCCTCATAGTCTACAGGGAGGCAATAACTGCTTACAGCACAAAGCCATGATTTTATCTCAGTTTCTTCCCAGGTAAGACTTTTCTCTGCACTGTACGCACCGATTGTTGAAATCACCGACACACACAAACCCACCCACAGGCAGACCTTTTCTCCCCTTCTCAGTGCACTGCTCCCAAGTGGGTTTACTCCATAACCCGCATGTACTGTGCCAGATAATTACATACTCAGAAAATATACAAATGCATAATCAGATACGGCCTTAAATGTGCAAGAATCACAGTTGTAGGATTGCAGCATAACATCCCTGTAGCTCTCTGCATCTAGTTCACACAACCAACCTATGTGCATTGTGAAAATTTTGGGATTGGGCCACAGACTGCTTTTATCTCTCTTCTTAACTCCATCCACGGCTTCTTTCTCTTTCCAGGTACTGAGTGGTATAATCAGTGGTCTTTGAAATATCATTCTAAATTTGTTGAGGCCAGAAGAACAGCAAAAAGATTTGTAAGAGGGCAACTTGACATCACCACAAAACATAAAACAAGTTTAGCTACTTCTATTGGTGTCTGCTGTGTCTTCAGCTCATGCATAAGAGCATCTTCCATTCATTAAAAAGAGGGTATAAATATTTTGAATTCTTTTGTCTTGAAGGACTACAGCTTGCAATGAGGTGCCTTTGACAGATGATCACTAGTGGGGTGACAGAGCTGTTTGGAAATACAGGCTAGATAATTGAGTGTAATGTATCCTGCAGGATGTGCGCGGGCTTGAACTGATTTGTCAAATTTGAGCAAAGAAAACAATTCCACTAATGGGTGTTTTCTGAAAAATGAGCATGCAATTTTTGTGCTGTCTTGTGCTGTCTTCTCACTACCTCTCCTTGGCAGCCATGGAGAGGAGACACCTGTATCTTTTACCTGCTTTTTACTTCTTTGGCCTTAGGACTAGTGCAGCCTTGCCAGATCTCAAACAGGTCCTGCGATGGGTTGAAAAGTGTGCTTGAAATTTCCTCCTCCAAAAGTACCTGCCTGACTTCTCTAACGTGTTTGCTTCAGCTCGGTAATCTCCACCTCTCTTCATCCTCATGGCTATAGTTCCTGTGACCTGCAGCGTAGTCTCCAGTGAGAAGGAGGGGAAGGCAAACTCAAGCACCCTTGACAGTAGCTCATTCAAACAAACGATGCCATTCTCTCTGCTCCCCCGTGTTTCTACTGGCTGCACATCGAGCACGGAAATGGTGTGGGCTTGCACGGTTTAGGAGCTGTGACCGGATTACAGTGTTGCACGGGCTTTCACTTAAGCATGCAGGCATGGAAACATTTCTTTCATTAATAGCGGGATTCCCTTCACATGACAATGTTTCTTCAGCTGCTGATTCACAAATACATCATTTAACTGGCTTTTTTTTTTTTCCCCTTTCCCATTTGGGAAGCTCCTGTAAACTTCCCTCATCCTCCGCCAGAGGCCTAGCAGGAGGCTCAAAAGATGAAGAGCAGCATCTCTTGCAGTATATTTCAGTAATATCACTTCAAACGTACCATGTGGGAGTACCGAGTATCAAGTACTCCGGTCTGATAACCACAGCTTTCCCTGTTTAATATGCACTTAGCGCTAGAACAGCAGCTATATAAAACTAACACCTTTTTTACTAGATTCTGCTAGTCTGGATTGAGAGTGATCTCTGCTCACTTGATTAACTTCAAAAATAAAAAAATGTTGTCAGCTGGAACATTAAAAAAGCAAGTGTAAATACTACACTGGATCTGGTAATTATTTAAAATAAAGCACAATTCTCAACCAGATTATCTTTTTTTTCCCTAACCAAGCAGGACTCCCCTTCTACCTGGCAGTGGGGAGCTAACAAAACAGCGGGAGAGGGATATGTATTGGATCTATTATCAACAATACTGTTAAATCACTTCCAACTGCAAAATCTTTATATATTAGTTATGAAACGGTTTCAAATTCTAAATTGTCTGCCAGCCAGGCAATTAACATCATTAATTGAACAAAATTCAGCCAGAATAATTGATTTATACTTAATCGCAGAACCTGAACCTTTTCAAGGTGCATCTTTACATCTCACACAGTGGTGCTGAGGATCACTGTGCTGGGCTGTGCGTGGGGGAGGCACATTATCATTCACACAGTTCTCAGGAATCACTGAAAACTCTCAAGTGGTTAATATTAAAGTAGTCAATACTGGAGTGGTTGCCATAAAAACAAGAGGACAAACAATAACTTACTCAGACTAGAGCACACTAAAAGGACATTTAGGAATAAACCACTTTTCCTCAATTAAGAGTTCATGAAATCAGGGAGCTGTGGGCTTTTTTTCTTTTTCTCTCCAACACTCAAATTTCCTGCAGTTGGACAAGACTTTGAGTTCTTCATTTTAATGTGTTGGGTTTTTTTTTTTAGGCTTTTGATAATCCTCCCATGATAATTTAAACTATCTACCAGGCAATGTAAAGCTTTTCAGTCCAGACTATTGAATCAGCTCTTTGTGGGTAGACACTTTATCCCCTTGAAGTATCCAGGATGATTTATTCTTATGGGACATGTAGACAAAGTGACATTTTCCTATCTCCTGCTATCTAAACACAAGATTGCAATTACTCCAAAACAACTAGCATCAGAATGTGGTGCGCTATCAGCTTTTCAATAGCAGCTGTTTATTAGCTTTCCCCAGGACCTGCCTTTTTTATTGAGGAAAAAAAAGGATCTGGAAACAATCCATTCTCAGTCAAAGTTTTTTGAAGGAGTTGTTTTTAATTTGCTGACTTGCTCCAAAGAAAGCTGCCTGTGTGTAAATTCGCAGATCTGCTGATGAGTAATCAGTGAGCTTTTGTGTTTTAATATTTTGATGGTAGAAGGGAAGCAGCGCAAGACTGACAGAATAAATACATATATTTACAAGACGTTCTGTACTGATTGGAGTACAAAGACCGAAATAATAAAAGTGCAACAAAGCAAGCAACTAACTAAAAGATATTAAAAGGGAGCTGAGGCCTAAAACAGAGCACAGATCATCTTTAATTGACTGGTGCTGGAAGAGTGTGAAGCCGATAATGTTTCTCTCTTTGTCCTCAAGAGCTGGAGGCTGCTCTTTCCAGTAGACCCTGAACTACAAAATTCAGAGCTAAAACTGATGAACGAGACACCAACTTCAAAGAGATCAGGAGGCCGAGGACAACCTTCACCCTCAATTTACATTTGGATTTTAGGTTTGTAAATAAAGCCACATACAGGTTTAGGAATGGTGATAAGGACATGGAAGCGTATGAAAGGTGCTGGGCATCTAGAATCAGGAAATTTCTATGGAAATGCTTGGTCGCTAACAGGATTTACGGGTATCTACTTGCTATAATGGATCCTTCTCTTCCACATAATTTCATTACATGTTGCCTGCTTTTCGCGAGTAGTCCCAGCAACCCTGAAACTCACGGATTCAGCAGAGGAAGGGGGGGGGGAGGGTGTCAAAGAGTTGCATTGCAACACCAGAGAGGATCAACAACTCCACACTTGAAGGGTGGTAAACTCTGGGAACTGGCAGAGCTGGAGAGATGAGCTTGTAAAAAGCAACAAGCTAGAAAAGGCAGAGGAACTAAGGTCTTTAACCGTTAGGCAGAATCACTAAAGCCCGTATCTAATGAACCATACGGTATTTACTGATGCTGTGTGTCCTTGTTTGTGTATCACGGGCATTTATCAGCAGACTTGCTTTCCCCTCCTGTTTTTTCCACTTCATTTTTTTTGCGGCCTGCATACGCTATGCATTCTTACTCGTCTCGTTAAGTAATGCAAGTACTAAAGTGTAGACCCCAAAGCCCTCTCTACTTGCAGGTAACCTTTAGCTGAGTCTAACAGGAATGAGTTTTAGCCCCTTAAGAAAGCCTGTTGTTTGGAACTGGGGGGGGGGGGGGGTGCATCCACACCCAGGAAAAAAGGATAACTTATTGTATTCAGAGCAAGAAAAGGAACACAGGCGTGAGAGCTGCCCCCCGCCCCATTTCCCCAATTTCTTCACCCAGGAAAAGACATGCAAGTTCTCCTTCTGCTGTCTAAAGCGAGGAGCTCTGCGCAGGAGGAGGTCCCGGCTGCCCAGGTCCCAAGGAGGGCAGGCAGGGCCAAGGCTCCCGCAGGGTCCCGGTGGGTTCAGCAGGTACCAGCGGTCCCTTCCACAGTCCCACAGCCGGCTGCAAGCGGCAGGAGCCGGAGTTCAGCGGCCACCGCACCGCACGCCTTACCGAGCGCAGCGGCAGGCAGAGGGCAGCAAAGGGAGGGTTTTTACTTTTTTTCTTTCCTCTTTTTTTTTTTTTTTTTTTTTTTTTTTTGTTCTCAGCCCTTTGCAGTTGGAGCTTTCCAGCCCGATTGTGCTAAATGCTTATGTACCAGTGTTTCCATTTACAAACTCGGCCTCCCCTCCCCCCCCCCGGGCGCTCAGCCGCTCTCGCATTAACTCGCCGCCGCTGCCGCTCTGCCCTCTCCCACCGCCCTCCCGGCCCACGGGGGGCACGGAGGGGCGGGGAGCCACCGTGGGGCATCGTGCACGCAGGGAAACACGGTGTGCGTGGGGGAAAGGGGCAGTTTTGGAGGGTCGCTGCCCCTTGCCCCCCTCCCCAGCCAGGCTGCTTCTCCCCATGCCTCCTCCCTGCCAAGGCCGGGATGAAGGGCTCTTCGTCCCCCGGCCACCCCCTCACGTTCTCCCGCTCCCTCTCTTTCGGGGGGGGTACTGAGGGACGCTCCCCGGGTTATGAAGGGGGAAAAGGGGTGCCCGCCCCCCAAGACTGCACGGCTGTTATGAGGGAGTTTATCCCTCACTTCTCTCTGCTCCATCTGCACAGGAAGAAGAAGGGGGGGGGGTTCGTTTGAGGGGTGTTAGCGGCCGCGGGGGCTGTCCGGGCTGCGTGTGCGCGTCCCCGGTGCGGCGGCGGGGAGGGGGCTCTGCTGTGCCGTGTGTCCCCCCCCCCTCTCTCCCCGCCCGTTCCCGGCCTGGGACTCTTTCTCTCCCGCTCCCCCCCCCCCCCCCCTCGCTCCTAAGCGGGAGTTTCCAGGAAGCGCTGAGAAGAGCCGCAGTACCGCGCAGCCTCTCGCACAGCGAGCTCCCTCCGCCGAGACCGTGGCAGGAACGCCAAGTAGTCCCAACCGCCTCTCCTCCTTCACCCGGAAAAAAAAAAGCTCCGTCCCGCTCTCCCGTAGCGGGATACCGTTACAGAAACGGGGAGAAAAGTCTTCCTCTCCCCCACCCTCACCCCCGCGGCCTTGGCCGGGATAAGTCGGGAGGAAGCGGGGAGGGGGAGGGGAGGTGAAAAAGTGCCGGCTCCGGCGGAGGGGTCCGGAGTCGCGGAGGAGTGAGGAGGCACGGGGAGCTCTGCGCGAGGGAGGGGGGTGAGCGGGAAAACGCGGCGCGGAGCCGGGAACAGCGCCCCCTCCCCCTCCCGTGGCGGGGGGGGGTCTGTGAGGGGGCGGCCGGCAGCCCGCCGCCTCACGGCTCCCCTCGCCGGGGCGAACGGCAAAGTTCCGGGAAACTTTCCCCGGGTTTAGGGTGAGGGTCTGGGGTCGTGCTTAAATACCCCCCCCTCACACACACACCACCACCCGCGACGCGGTGTCTTCCTGGCAGGTGAGCGCCCTGGGAGCAGTTTCCAGGCGGGCCCCGGGGCTGCCCCTTTCCCTTCGCCTCCCCACCCGTGTTCGGTTTTCCACCCCCTTTCTGAAAGGCCCGCGTTTCTGTCAGCACACCTGGGCCCTCCCTCCGGCCCTCACCATCAGCCGGGGAGGCCGCTCTTCCTGCGCCCTACAGATAAGGAGCTGGGCTCACCCCACCCCGCTGATGGCCACCGCCAGCCCACGGGCAACTTAGTGGCTCATTTTTCTGGATAAGCAGACTTCTGAGTGGCCGAAACGCACCGCCACGTTTAGGGAAGTTTGCCCCAGGTCGCCCCCTCCTCCCCCCCCATGTTTGACTTTATACAGGACCCCACAAACCCTAAAGCTGCCCCTAGACGAGAGCTTCACATCCTCCCGTTAACCCTGCAGGGACAGCAGGGCACGAAACTGTGATCTAAGGCCTTAAACCTCCCCCCCCCCCCCATCCCCTCCCCCTATCCCGGTTACACAGGCTTCGTGTCCTCCTATTAACCCTGTGGAGAGAGGACAAAAGCTAAACTATGATCCTGCTCTGCTTCCCCCATCCCATTCCCAGCTACATGAGCTTCACATCCTCCTGTTAACGCTGAAAGGAGAGGAGAACAAGAGCTGCTGATGATTGTAAGGCCTTGCTCTGCTTCTCCCCACCCCCTCTGCCAGCCCCATCCCCCACTGCAGCTCCCATAGACTTGTATCCCTCCCATTAACGCTGAAAGGGGAGGACAGGAGCTCTGATGGGTTTTTCTCAGGCTTACTCTGTTTTCTCCCCCCCCCCCCCCCCAACCAATACCAGCTCCACAGCCCTGCAGAAGTGCAAAGCATGCATCTGGCTCTGCTAGCAGATCGACTGAATGCCCCCTTTCCTCTGAGCTCCACAGCCCTGCGAGGGAAAAAAAAACTGATTCCCCTCGTTTTGCTTATTCATTATATGGGGCTGGTAGTGTGCTTTTTAAAACGCGTGATCTCTTGTTTTAGAAGCATCTGTGCTTTAAGAATAAGGTTTTGTCTTCCCTCATCTTGAATGTAGCTCTTCATAATAATCTCTTGAAGTGCTCCATTTTTGTCCTTAAAGTTCTATTTTATTACCTCTTCTGGATCAGTGAAGGTCGGTTTAACCCTTTATATATGAAAATCAGCAGTCACTGTAGAAAAAAGGTTGCCCTTTTCTTTACTAATTCATAGTTATAATAATATTTTATTGAGTGAGGGTTTTTTCCCAGACCAGTCCTGATGCATGCTGAAAGAATTGTGTGCTTCAGCACTGATTAAAGTCATGTATGAGTTAATGAGAAGCTTGCAGAGTATGTGAAGCAAGAGAAAATCTTTAACCAGCTCTGCTGTTCCTTCTACATACCACAAACTTGGAAGCTGTAACCAGAAGGTGGATTGAATATGTGTGACATGCTGCAGTAGGAGACTCTTGTAATTGCATCACAGGTGGATGCTTACTCAATTAATGTATTATCATTTTCAAAATTCCTTAAAGTTGGGTGGGTTTTATTTTTTTTTTAAAGTGTTTTGAGACTTCATATTTAAAAGTACATTGAAAACCTTGGGTAAGAGATGCTACAAGCCTACAAAGTATTATTTTCTGGATTGTTTTTTTAAACAATCGCCTTGTTTTTTTTCCTATGCTAACTGCTTCCCGTATTAATAGATTGATAACACATGAGAGACTCTTAGGTGCTGGAGGAACGTTAGTGGTGGTGTCAACATTTTAGTTGTGGGACTTCTAATTTAAGAAACATATTGTCATAAGGAATAAGATCAAGGCTGAATCCTGCTTGCATTTAGGTCCAAATATAAAATACACTTTGGAAGGAGTCCCCAGTGAACACTGAGAGTAATTAAGTAAAAATAAAACCTTCCACTTCAGCCCCCCCTCCCCCTTTTAATATAGACAAGTAAGTGCAACACTGTTTTCATTCCACCATTTTCATTATGTGTCCCGATATTTCTTAATTTTGTTTTGCTTCTTAAATCCTCAAGTGACTTATAACTTCTGTGATTTTGGGGTATTTCTAGACTATAGTTTTAAAGAAGTCATCTCACTGTGTCCCAAAAGGAGCTATTGAGCAGTCATTCTCATAAAAAGGACTGAACTTCTTACAGCTTTGCCTTTCTAAATGCTTTTTTTTTCTCTGTAATTTTCATACTTAATTGTTGGATTCCTTTTTCCTTACATTAAGTAAATATTTATTAGTACCAGTTGGATTTTTTTTTCATCTTTTTGAAAGAACAGAGCCTTGTCACTGAGACAATCACTTCATACTGTATTGAGGAGATGACATAAAAAGTGAGGGCAAGTTGTCTTGTGCTGGGAACGTCAATGCCATTTTTGGAAAACAATACTATAGGAAATGGAAAGAAATATACGTTTTATGCTGGTGGGAACTTGTAATGAGGCTAAGAGAGGATTTGATGTCTCAGAAAAACAATTATTACAAGGGAAAAAGCAGGACTTTATCATCCATTTGTAGAAGTTCTCTGGCTGAATATCCTTTTGGGGAACTGAAATTTGGCTCAAGTCTGTTTATGAACATCTGTTGAATGGAATTTTAAAAAGGCACAGATTATAATCTTAGTTTCTGTCGACTGTTTAAGATGATAAAATACAAACAAATGTATCTGCAAATACTGGTGGGGTTGTTTTTTTTCAAATAATGAGCTGCATGAATGTTCTGTAGTCTATACTACTGATTACCTGGTTGTATAAGTGTTTTCCATACATTTTTCTCTTTAGCATATAAAATATAGCCTCTACCCCTTTCTGTACTTGTTTAATTCTATTTGAATACTTTCCTAGTAAGCTTTCAAGTTTTATTTTTTTTTGTAACATGAGACTCTTGGATTTTGGTGTTTCTGACATTTTTTGCACAAAGAATACAGTGATACATTTGAGGGAAAATTTTGAGAACTGTTGGGTATTCCCAGAACTGTGGCCGTTTGCTTAGATTCACATCCTGCCCACCTGTCTTCTGCTAGGTTTCTGTAAATGCAATCACTTTGTGTCCACTCTCTCTGGATAGTACTACTTCAGCATCTATTTCTGCAGTGTTTGTGACCTCCTGTTATTCAGGGAGGTCTTCACTGTAATTTTCGCTCCTATTATTTTGCTTCTTTTGCAGCCTGATGTTTTTGCTGTTGTTTTATATTCCAAGCAAGGATCCTGTGAATGCTTCAGCTCAGAATTTAGGTCATCTCTGATGGAAGAAGGAAGACCTAAAAAGTAAAAATAAGATTTCAATGTGCCTTTAAAAGTGACAACTCTTTTGGAAAAAAATGTACAAACTCATCTGTATTTTGTGGCTGTATAGACTGGGGAGAATGGAGGGTGCCTTTTTTGATTGCAGAATGAAAGCTAAGTAGCTTCATGTGAGTGTGGTTTCTTTCCCATGTGCTTTCCTGGTCTTTTTCATTTTCACACCTGCTTTGAGCTTTAATCACTCAAATTATTCATAGACTTGCCCTGGAAAAAGAAGAGAGTGACCTCTTCCCATCTGGAGTAGATGGATTTACCATCAATAATTGTAAATGGACTTGGATGACTTAATAATGGTTTTTATACTTAAAATTTTTAATTCTGTGATTTCATTGCATTTTAAGAATTCTACACATGGTCTTTTCTGAACTGGTAAGTTGAAGTTATACCATAGAGACTTATTTCTTGCAAATTACCTCTTAGCATTGGGCTGCCATCTACAAAGTGCTGATGATCCCCCATGAACTGCTGAGTCATCAAAGAACACGTGTCTTTCACAGGACCAGGCCCGTAAGTTGCAGTCGTCTTTTTTCTGTAATTATATACAATGTCTTTCATGACAAAGAACCTCAAGACAATTTATGAAATCAACAGCCACAAAAGCAATGCAGTGCCTGTTGGGGATTATGTATTTGCACTGATTACAATTTAGCAGTCCCTCAGCCAGAGGGTATCTAAGGGGACGTAGAGCCAACTGCTTCTCAATTCGTGTGTGTTGCTATAAGCAGCAAGCTGGAATTGATAGATATCTGTTGCTATTGCCACAACTCTTGCTTTTCTGCTACTTTAGCAGCTTAATTTAAATTATTGAGAAACTTGTGAACCTGTTTTGTTTGTTTTCTGCTCTTCCTAGCAGCTATCTGCAGTTTTATATGTATTAAATGTGATAAGCTTCATCTGGCCTAGATGTATAATAAATACCTTAGTAAATGCGGTTAAGTCCAGTTTCCTTTATTAACTCAGAAGAGATTTGTTTCTTATCTGAATTGTTCCTCCATTCAGAAGGAGAGAAGCCTTGCATAGTCAGAGTTCACCTCATAAATCACCTAGACAAATTGAACTTGGGGCAGAACAAGATACAAAATGAGAATAGTTGTGATTTAGACTCAGTGACCTTTGTGGTGTTCTGCTATGGAAATGTGCTTGGCATGAGACAGAGGGAGAGAGCCACCTGTCACCAAATGCATCTTCGTAATGGAGGGAGCACCACGAGGGTGAACTTCCATGGGCTCAGCAATCATGCAGTGTGTTTAGATAGTTGTCCCATATTTCTTTAATGTTGTCTTTTGCATACAGTGCTGCCATTTTCTCTCTGCTACACTTTTTTGGACGCTCAGAATGCAATGAAATTTTTCAGTAGCTGCAGACAGGTTGTTGGGCAGTTTGGTGTCTTCTTAGTGTGTTCTCTTGGTTCACAGAACAAGGTATGTTACTTCCTGACACTGATGTGGTATTCTCCACAGCTGCATGGAAGGGCCACTTCAGAAATCAGCAGCTCTTCAGCTTCCCAGGTTTTATTAACTGAGTTTATTTGGTGATTAGTAAACAGACATGTTAAGAAAATCTGTGGCCCAGCCTTTCCTCTTTGCAATTCCTGAGACTTGTCAACCAAACTCTGCACCCTTGCCATCTACATTTCAGTATCCCTGTCATCTTATTGCAGTTTCTGGCTTTTCTGTTGGAGATGGAGACATGTAAAGACATCTTTAAGATGGTAATATTTTTGGTGGAAACAAAGAACGAAAATGCTCTTCAACTTCTGAATGTAGGTGCTAGGTGCTCTTGTAACACCAGGTCACTGGTTTCTCCTTCCCCCTGCCTCCCACATTTGGTAGAATATTCATTGGGATTAATTCTAACAACCTGATAAATTAGTGATGTATTTCACAGGCCTATCACTGGCTAGAACAAATCCCGCAGGAAAAGAGGGAGTAACTGCTTTTTTCCCTAATTTCTAACAACTATTTGAAATATAAATGTTTAGAATAGTTACTGTTTTCCAGCTATTCCTTCAACTGAATTGCGGTTGTCAACTAAGTCCCACTTCTCAAGTGTGCCTCCCTTCACCTTTAAATATCCTCTACATGAAAGTAGTATTTATTTGGTGACTTCCATTTAACAGTATTGGTCTGTTACTGATAACCTTTTGATCAAAAGATTAGAAAGACCTTCTTGGTCTTCACCCAGACTCTGCTATGATATGCAGATATGTCATCATCTACTTGCTAATTTATCGGGCTATATCATAGAAGACAGAGCTACCAGACAGCAATCTGTGCAGCCGCAATAATTCATATGACTTGGACTGGAGGTTCTGTACCAAATGATGCTAATGCGCAGACTACATCTCTTGCTAACCCCATAGTAATGCTGTGGCTGTTTCTGATGATTAGAACTCTTCTGATTAGTTACCAAGCTGCTCTTTGTTTGGTCTTCTGCCTAATTTAAACAATTCATCTTGTCTTTATTCAATACAAGGTTATTTTCTACTATTAGCTCTTTCACAATGTCTTCATTACTTATTGATTACAATTCTGAAATAGTTGGGGGCTGAGGGGGTTCTTTTTATTCAAACAGTGTTTGATGAATATATTTGTTGGCACCTGCAAACTCTGTCCTTGTTTCCTCCACTTCTTCCATGTTTACTTTAAGGACCCTTCACAACAATCTTGACTCCCCTAGTTATGATGGGTCTTTCCTTCTACTAGATTAGAGCTTCCTGTTGGTGTTTTGTCATTTCTGAGTAAGGAAAGTCTGATATCTTTCAGCTCAGTTGTTGCTGCTTCTCCCCAGCTCAGCTCTCCCAGGGGTCTTGCACGTGCTTTCAGTTCTGCCTTACGTTTTTGATTTCGTGAGGTTCCCTACTATTTACATATCTTCACATATATCCTCTTCATACCATCTGCTACCTTATGTTTTGCTCATCTCTGAAATTTAGTAACCATATTTCATGCAATGTTATTCTACGTTATTTTCTTAAAATTTAATTAAAAGGTTCTGAAAGAACAAAGCAAATTAGAATTCACCCTTTCTGTGTAGACACCTTAACTGATGAGGGAACAACTCAATAAAAACCTTTAAGTGTCTTGAAACAAATGAATTTATAACCAAAATTTTGTACGTTATTTATCGAAAAAGTATATCATCAAATCAGCTAGGAGAGTTTTATTACTGACAGAAGTTCAGGTTATTATTAAAGAATGCTGTCTTCTCTATAAACTCTTTTTCTTTGGAATTCAGCAATTCTTCTAAGTAGTATTTACTTTCGAGTAAGTGTGTGGCTGTGCCTTGTTAGATAAAAGCTGCAGTACTAAAACTGTTTTACTGAACTTAGCTCCTGACCTGCCTTCTGAGGCCATGTCTACAAAGGGATGATACATCAATCTAGTTTGTTTGATCTAATTACAGCTATTTAACTATATTGAGCACAAGTACACTCACCCTGCTTTGTTATGCTGATTTAAGGTATTTTCACTCTTGATTGGGTGCACGGTTCTTTCTTGTATTAATTTACCTCTCAAAATATTCTGGGCAGTTATCCCATGGAGTGGAGTTCTGCTACTCAGCGATATGTTTTTTTTCCACAGTGTGCTGACAGGGAATTCTCAGGAATTTGGGAATTCTGTGGGTCAACCTGACAAATCACTATTCCTTTTCTCCTGGCATCCATTGATTTTTGCCTATGCAACTTCTTTTTCAAAATGTTGCAAGGTTGCACGAAGAAGAAACTGGTAAATCCATTACAATGCATATTCCTGTGAGGTTGCACAGGTGGAAAGACTTAGTTCTGCAGCTTCATAATCAACCTGCTACTTCTGTACAGGATTTATCTGGAGCAGTTTACTCAATGGTGTACTGTTTCTGGGTGTAGTCAGCTAGCAGTGACTGATACACAGGGTACTGGTGCAGAACCGGGATGGCCAGGAGCAGTGGCCACACATCAGGATGATGAAATTGCATTCCTAGAAACCTGGGCAGATCTCAGCTGTCGAGGCAGAATACAAAACAAAGACTTTCCTTCACATGCAGAAACCCATTGCCATCTGTGGAAGAGCATAATTTCTGATTACTTCCAACTGAAAACTAGCCAGTTTTATGTCAGGGATATTGTCATGGGATTTTTTTTTTATGTATCTGTCTGGAGAAGGTGCTGATCCTTCTGTGTCATAAAGCTTGGCAATGCATAAGAAATTACCTAGAGTTTTTCCTGGGTACAGTCTGTGAATCAAATAAGAGTTATGGGGTTTCAAGGAGTAAACATGGTCTGTCGAGCCAGGAGAAAGAATTTATGAACACAAAGAACAACTTCTTAATGGTTGTACATGACCTTGCTCATCAATGTAGGTGATTTACCATTGAATGGATGTAGAATGGTATTAATGAACTTCTTCAGAACAAACTCATTAGAAACTTGAGCTTGCCCTGATTCGTACAACATCTGTGAGAGGCAGGGAAAGATGCTGAAAAGTGGGTAGAAGCAAGGAATGGAAAGACACTTTCAGTGTTATGGACGTCCAGTGAAAAAGCCTCTGCAAAATAGCCATTTTGTAAGGAAAAACTGCACTGTGATTTTATGAACAAGAGGTAACAGAGCAAATTAATCAAAGAAACAGTGTTTGACCTTATTAACAATTACTGTAGGTGATGTCATGCTACTGTGGGCTGAGGTGGAGCTCAGTGAAGTTCTTCAACAAAAGTCTATCAAAGTAGTTTGACTTAGAAAAATAAAATTAACAAACATTTAATCTGAAATGCCTTGTAAACTTTAAACTCAGAGTGCATATATATTTGCATAAGTGATGCACTTAATGCACTCCCTCATCTCTTCTGGAGCTGGCAGTTGCAAAAAAGTCCTCCAAGTAACTTCCTGAAACAGTAGCCTGAGACAGTGACCCAGAATGGTGTGTTCTTCATCTAAAAGTCCAATTTTTTAATTGAAATATTCCTTTCTCACCAGCATTTTTCTTCCTGTATTGCTATAATAATAAATATAGCTGTCACAGAGACATCAGGAGGTCCTTAGATCCCGTCCTGACTCTGAGACAAGAGAGAGGTGCTTATCTGTATCGCATACAGACATTTTTATATCCTGTCCTTAAAAAAATCTGAAATGCAGGGCATTCCGCAACTTCCCATGCTAGTGTTTTCATTGTTTAAATGTCACTTTTGTTACTTTACCAGATCTTACTGTGAATTAAGTCTATTACCTATTCTACTTTGAGTGGACATGAATGTTTGATTGCTGACCTTTACTGTAACAAAATGGACTATTGGTATTTTGTCCCTTCTCAATTCTCACATGATGTCTCTCCTCTTTTTCTTTTTTTTTTTTCTTTTTATTAAGCAAATCCCATATTTCTGTTTGTTCTTGGGAGTTAGATTTTCTCAGCCTCCCAGCATTCTTGTTGCTCTCTTTGTGCTCTTTCCAGTTGGTTTATATCTGGTTTTATGTTTTTTATGTGGTACCTGAAAATGGATTCAATATTCCAGCTGAGATTTCACCAACACTGGGTTGAGCAAGATAATTGTCATGGGTGTCCTACGTAAAGCAGCCTTATTAAATATTTCTGTGATGTATTATCTTTATTGCGTTGACTCAAATTCAGTTTGTGATCCATTATAACCACTGGCTTCTTTAGTGCAGTACTGCTGCCCAGACAGTTACTCGCCTCCTTGTGCATGTTCATGTCTTGATCCTTGGCTACAGAAAAAACTCTGCTGAAAATGCCATGCCTGAAGACAAGGGGGAGAAAAAGATCTGGTTTTCCAAATGCACTATTCTTGTGAAGTCCAAGTGGGTCAGCCTGACAATGGAAGCGGAATTGTGAGATAATGTTAATTTTCAATATTGGATGGAAATTATAATATGTTTTGTCTTATTATTACTCAGAAAGCATTAATTTCATAAAAAGTTCTAATATGACCTGGAATAGGAATGTTTGCTTGCAAATGCAAAATAACATGAGTCTTAGATTATCATTTTCTTGCTAAACTTTTTCACTCTCCTGCTATTCACGAAATGAGCAGAATAACTTTGTTAATGTCCCTTTTAAAAAAATAATAGACATAGTTGCTAGTGTTGAGATGAACCAAAGTTAAATCTGAAAAGCATTTGAAGAAAGAAGAAAACAACAACAGAAAAGTTATGGGATTCTGATTTTGTCCAAAACATTGATGACATGAAGATACAATTTATGGATGTGAGGTGTCCTCTTGGTCTTCCATGCAGTTATCTGGTCAGAACACTGAAAAAAGAAAAAAAAAAAAAACAAGAAGGAAAAAAAAAAAAAAACAAACTGAAGAAGCTTTTCAGCTCCATGCCCCTGCCTATTATTGTTTATAGAAACATGAAGAGGTGGCAGGTGCAAGGAAGGAATCTTTGACAGCATGGAACACCGTGCATTTGAAATCATGAAAAAAATCTCCAGTGGTCAAACAGTTAAGAATAGAAGATCCCAAGAAGGGCAGCTATGGTTGGTTTGCTAAGGAAAAGTATCGCTAAAGCAGGTATGTTTTGTCTGGAGAGATTAAGAGACCTTACATGGAAAGAAATAAGTGATACATATTCCTGGTTATGTTATTTATGATGGAAATGAAAAGCTGTTATCAAAAACTAGAAATGCAACGTGAGCCTTTTATGGTCTTCTGGGGAGGTGCCATGCTCTCTGGCTTTTTGGAAAGCTTTACCCTTAGAAAAGCTGCTTCTTTCAACAGTTCTCTGCAGAACTAGAGGACCGTTGCACTGCTGAGGTGACAGTGTGTAGCCTTGACTACAACAAGGATCACTGCTTAGTTCTCCAAGCACTGTCTGACACAGAGAATTTGCTGAGCTTGTGCGTACTCCAGGGCTGGGTCAGCCTACATATTACTCACTCTCTCTATTTCATGCTTCTTTACGCTCTTGTGACCCGGATGAATTTAACAGGGAACTGAGCAGTGTGTTCAGTTTTCCTGTGTACAGTTCTTACAGTTTTGCCCATCTTAATCCAGTTCCTCACACTGCTATGCAGTCTCTTAATTATAAATCAAATCATATAACCTGCCTTCTCAAACCCTGTCTCATTCAATGAATGTTTTTTTTCAGATTTTCCTTTTATCCTTGTTATTTGATGTTTGCTTACATATTTTATTTATTGCATATAATTCAAGTGCTGCAGTAAATACAGAATTACTAATTGTAATGGATTTTCGTGATGATTTTAGTTTTCATTATAGTATCCGAATACTTTTTAACCACCATAAATGTATCTTCACGATATTGCAAAGAGATTTTCCTGATTTCACTGATGCAAAGCGGGGAAATTAATAGCCAAGCTATCAAAGTTCTCCACTGTATCTGTATGTTCCACAGTGACAATAAACAAATTTTGAACTTGCCCCCAGTAAACTAATTGTATCTTCTTTATTGATCATCCACTAGGTTGCAGGTGAGCTTTCAAAGGGGGCTGCTGGTACTGGTTAACCCCTCTGTTTGGACTTTCCTAATGTTGGGCTTGAGGAGCCTCCCTTAGCTGTCTTATGCCAGGCTTTTGAGGCAACCATACCTCATTTTGACAGTAAGGACATCAAGCGCCAGCATAAAAACAGTTAGTCCTTTTCAGCCTGGTAGCCTCACTAGAAGGATTTTTAAAAATCTAATTTTGTAATAATAAGACATTCTAATCTAGCTATCATCTTAAATGTACTTAGGCCTTTATATATATTTGGTGCCAACATAACCCTTTAGTTTAAATACCTGTGTTCAAGCCATAATCTATGTATACAAACTAACCCTATCCCATATCAGCCTTTCTTTTGTTGGAATTAGCTGAAATAAAACTTCAGTCTTTTCTCATGATAGATTCTTTGCTCTTATAACCATCTTAGGAAGCCTTTTCTATGACTATTCTAGTTTTCTTGTATCATTCTTGAATATAAACCGTACCCAGAATTCTGCAAGAGCGCTGTTGCCATAACATCTGGATGTGCCTTACCTGGTCTTTAGATCACATTTGTCATCTTCATTTTTGTGATGTTTAGTCATTTCTGTGACTAAATAATGCTTCTGAGTCTTCATCCTTCTCTATTAACTGTGATGAATTCCCAGTTTACAAGAATTTTGGCTGTTAGTCCCTGTGTGAACAGCCTTGTGATTTGCATTAATCTTATTACTGCATTCCACCAGTCCATTCCTCAGGATTCCTGTGCTGTTCCAGAACCTCATCCAGTTCTTCATTTAGGATATTCCAGTTTTCTGTATTGATGGTTTTTGATTTTGTCAGTAACTAGCTATATTAACACTTTTTTTTCAATTCCTTGTGCTCATATCACTTAAAAGCGATAAGTAGCACCAGTTCTGAGACCAGTGCTGGAACAGCTTTTAAAGCACTCGCTCTAGCCCAAAAGTTCCCATTTCAACACAATTCAGCATGGTTTTTTTAGCCATTTTTTACCCACAAAACTTTTCTTGCACTAATCTTCACATCTTCCAGTTTAACTTGTATTTTCGCATGTGGCACCAGATCAAATGCTTTACTGAATTTAAGGTGGGTGAGATGAACTGTGTTTTCCTTTACCAAGAAAAATCTGCTTTCTTATCAAAGAAAGACATCAGATTTGTCTGGCATGATTGCCTTTATTAAACCTATGTTGCATCTTATCTGATTATTTTCCTGTACATCTCTTCCCCCTCCAGGGGAAAAAGAACTTAAGTTTTACATCTCACTGAGGCCAGGCTAATTAGTCTCTAGTTGTCTGGACATTACTTTCCAAGTATTTGGCTTGATTTTGTTGTTGGTTTTTTTTCTTTCTTCCCATAGTAGAATGTCAATTTTAGATTATTTTTGTACCTCTAGAGGTGGTAGAAAAATATGCACTCACTTGCATCACAACTCAACTGTAGTGCTTCATGTTTTGGTGCTTGGTGTTTTTTCTTTTTTTTTTTGGCGGTGTTTTATTTGGTTGGTTGGTTGGGTTTTTTTAAGAAAGATGCTATGTCATGGCTATTGATACAGGAAAAGTAATGAATTTTGAAGTATTGCAAAGTCCTTAAAAAAAAAAGAAAAAAAAGAGAAGATTCTTAAATGGTGATAGCTGAATCCAGGACTCCTTTATCCTGTGTAACTGTTCATAACTACCAGTGGATCATTACAGCCCGTGGCAACACTGATCACTGACATTCAGAAGTTATGTTCCTCGTGCTGCTTCAGCATTATTTACTGTGATCATCCCTGTGTTTTACAGAAAGTGTAGTGTGCTGGCTACTCTACACCTATGTATAAGGTAGTCTTTAAGAACATACAGTCTAAGAATAGACAAAGTAAAAGAATACAATAGGAAGGTAGTGAATCTGGAGGGTCAGGATTACATAGGGAAGGCTGCAGTGCTCAGTGATTACATGAACCCATGCCACTGGAAAAGGTAGGTCATTAACTATGTTTCTTCAAGGTAGGAAAAAAACACTACTTTTAAATACTTTGTTTCATAATGTATGTAGTTACACTCCTTAGCAATACATGGAATGAATATGAATCTTTCTGAGCACATTTTTCTCAGGTACCTAATTATAAACATTGGAATGTAAGCAACAACCATTAAATGTTTGAATTTGGGGTTTGTTGTTGTTGTTTGGGTTTTTTTGCCAGATATACTCAATTTTTTTAGAAATATTTGAAAACTATGTCTTTTTTATGATTCTTCAGTCTGTCTGGAGCTCAGGGTTCTGCTTTACAGAGAAAGTGAACATTTCTGACCAATGCCTTTGTTTTACTGAAAGTGCATGTGATAGTATCAGCCTTTATAAAGAACTAATATAACTAAGGTTTGATTGTGGGCCTCTTTAAAGGCATAGATAACTGTTAGATAAAAATGACCTTGTTTCACAGTTCCAGTACTGAATTCTAAAATTTCCAGCAAAGCTGGTCTGAATGTCCTTAAATTTTTGTTTCTAACGCAAGTAAATTTCACTGAGGTACATACTTGTGAAGTTAAGAGTCTTACTTTTAGGCCATGTACATTTGAGCAAGATTACAGGATGGAGGCCTTAAAAGCAGAAAATCAGTCACATCCCTGCATGCAGACTTCTGTGCATGTGTAAAGTCCTAAAGCTCCCCATGTGGGTTAGATTACAGAATTAAGAGTTTGAAATACACATTTATGGGTGACTGTTGAAAGGTAGATCAGTAGAATTTCTGTCTGGCCCTTTCATGATCAAATGTTTCAAAGCTGGTCAACACCTTGTTTATGTGGAATATTGCAATTGTTTTGTTTTATTAAATTTTCTATCAGTTATTTGTGCCTGCCTTTGTACAGCTGAAATGAAGGGACATTACTAAGTGTTCTCCCCATAGCATGAATATTTAACAGTTTGTGTTTTCTTTCTCTGTATTGTGTGTGTGCCTATATAATATCAACAAAATATCTTAAAATCAGTTTTTGCAAGAGATTTTCAAAGGACATAATATGATTGAGTCACAGTGCTGAGTAAACTCAGCTATTGTAGAATTTCACCTGAAATACTAGAATGAATTTGCCAAATGGTGGTATTTTACAAATAAGCATGGATTCAGCTAACTTCCCCTAGAGATTTTATTTCAGTTTGATCTGAGTTCCCAGTACTGGTGAAAGCGAGTCTTTTAGAAATAAAAAAAATCTTTAGCCCATTTCAAAAGAAGATTTTCTTTGTTTTCTCAGATGTACAGATACTCATTTTCTTGAACTAGGAGCTGGTATGAGTATTCTGGGCGGATCCTGCAAAGTGCTGAGTACATGGTTAACTTTAAGGGAGTATATGCTTAAAATCACTGGGACTGCTGATGTTTAAAATTACGCATATACTTAAGTACTCTGGTGGCCTGAGGCCAGTGGCTTTTGCATCTTCTAGGACTGAGCCCTAAGGAGACTACAGTGAGCAGTTGCAGCTGAATTTTCCCATTTTAAGTATAAGGTTTAAAGCACAAATTCTGACAGCTGTTTAATTAAAAATACTTATTTTAAATGCGAGGAATGCAATATGCAGAGTCGATACGCCTGGTTTCTTTCCGTCTCTCCTGGCATCCGAGCTCTTGCTCCTCTACAGCGTTAGTGCAGGGCTTGCAGTTTTCAGTGGTGCTCCGTTCCTGCCTTATCCTCTTCCATCTTTTCCATCTGCTTCATTCTGTTTGGAAAATGGCAATGTAGAATGTGTTTGGTGTAACCTTAATCCTGACCAGCATCTGGGCTCCGTTTAAAAAAAAAAAAAGCATCTACTGCAGGCAAGGGTTCTGTATGTGTTTCCCTGCTTTAGTAAAACAAAGTTGCGGGGGGGGGGACACCAACCAAAAATAAGCATAGCAAAATAATATTTAATTGACATGTTGATGAATATGTAGGTTTTAATATGTTTTCCTGCATACATGGGCAAACCGTGGTGTTTGTACTTTTCACCTCACATCTATCCTGGTGGGTGTCATGTCCGAGGTAAACTGGATTTGCACCATTTTAGAAAAGGAGAGAAAAAGGGTGGGTGGTGGTGGTGTGGTGTCTGTCTTCAAATTTCTTTCAACAGCCACGCTGTTAATTACTCACAAATACGTAAAAGTTAATGCCACCATAAAAAATGTGATGAACTGAAATTCCTGCGTGATGCCTTATGACATTTCCCTATTAAACTTTTACAGGCCTTTTAGAGGTCCCCGATGGCGAGGCGATTTTATGAAATACTCCAGAAGAAAGTCACGAAGGTGAAATTGCGGCGACCCAGCCGTGACTGCGGATGGTCCCCCCGTCCCCCCCCACCCCGGCCATCCCGCCCCGGTTCCACGACCGCGGACCGAAGCCGCCGATCAGGTCGGTGAAGCCCGGTGGCGGGGGGCTCGCACCCCGGGCCGGGCCGGCAGCCCTTCGTCGGGGGCTCCTCCGGTCAGCCCCCGCCGGTCCTGGGATATTTCCAGAGCTCAGCCTGTCGGGCAACCGGGCGCCTTTGAAAATCTGGCGCTAGATGTCTTCGGCACCTGGAGATCGCGCACATGACTCCGTAATTGTGCACCCTGCGGAGTAGCATTGTGTTTAGCCACACGTTAAAACAGCCGCTTCAGAGCGAGTTCCGATGGCTGGGGTGTGACTCCTCATTACAAAGCGCAGAATAACGCTTTTCAGCCAATTGCCCTTCCCTGGTGGGTGTCCCCCCCCCTTCCATTTTTGGTTGCTGTTTGATTTTTCCCGACCCCGAAGCCGGCGGTTCCGTGCCGCATCTGCCCTGCGCTCTCAGCTCAGGGCTGTTGAACTTCACTCCCCGAGCAGCCGCAGAGGTCGCTTCTGAGCAGCACGAAAAGGGTTGGTTTTTTTTTTCCCCCTAATCCGCGCCCCCCCCCCCCCAGGCTCTCAGTCCCTCATGGCCAGAGTGGAAAAGCACGTTTAAATCCTGAACTCGGATTTCCCACGTGGTGTCTGGTTGAGCTGCTGTCACAGCCACGCCGCGCACTCCCTTGTACAGGGCGAAGGCGCATCTATCCTGCCTCTGCTGAGAACGCAGGTGGTGATTAATATTTTTAATCAAGCGGTATTTTCAGGACACTGCACTGAAAACCAAACTTGTGCGAAAAGCTAGCACTCGTCATCAGCCAGCTCCTGCTTTCTGAATCCACCACCAAGTGTACAAATAATGAGGGGATTAAAGTTCTACTCCACCTTCCGTGGGCGACTGTTTATAAGTGATCGATGTTTGTCAGTGATTTGAGGGTTAATTCAGCCAAGTTTATAGTGTTTGGCATTCTGGGTCCGTACACATGCAAAGAGCATGTGTGGTTTTGGAGTGAAGAATTAGCAGTGTGTACCGGGAGACAAAAACAATTGTTTATGTGAATACGGGATATATTGGATACGTGTATAAGCATTAAAACGGGGGGGGCGGGGGGGAGGGAGGGGGAAGCTTTTTTTTAGTTGACTTTTCAGCCCATTCAGAGATCATGGTCATAATGCACAGTGTTTCAACACTGGCTGGGGAGAAAGGGAAACAGAGGGGAGGCAGGGGAGTACCCAAAGTTGCATCTGGTCTTCAGATCTCGCTGTAATTTCTAAGGGAAGGTGTCCCCTACCTTGAATTATTTAGTTTAAACACACCTAGAGCACACCTCATCTTTAAGGCCTCTCTCCCGATGTCTCTAGGAGGCACCCTTTATCGAGCAAGGAGATAAAATCTTGGCAAAAAGAGCACCGAAGGATGTGAACCCCTCGGAAAATTCCACTTCCTGCACAGCAATGCTTGTCCTTGGGTCTCTCACTCATTCCCATGCACTTAACAAGGGATTTCTGCCTGAGGCTACCACACCAACTTTCTAAATAAATGCCGTGCTGCAGAGAATACCCGAGCTCCCTGCTTTGGCAGTTAATCTCAGCTCAGCACGATCTGTCTCTCCTCTCTTCCTACTTCCCTCCATTTTATTTCTCCGCTGGTTTTTCTCTTCGGCAGACTCCAACTCTCTCTCTCCTGCTGAACTTGCCGGGAACAAAAGGCTCCGTTCCAGATCCAGCCCGCAGTTGCCGTGAGAAACTTCCTTGCAAGCGCTGTCTGTCGCTCCGCTCTCCCTCCCTCGCTCGCTCCCTCCCTGCCTCGGTAAAATGGCAGTGCAAGAGCTTTATGAAAAGGGTGAAAAAACCTCCTTTCTCGGCGCCTGCCTCTCCCGCAGCAACCCCCCTCCCAGCCCAAGTCGTGACGCCTGAACTCAAACTTCTCTGAAAAATACACTTTAGGAGGGCAGAATTTCACGGGAGTGAATATTTTTTTTTTTTTACACTCCGCTGAAAAGAGCAGCTGAGGGTGGGAGAAACAGAGGGACAGCTCGCTGGGAGCCGGTAGCTTTCTGTATGCAGGCGAACCCGCTGCTGATTTCACCTCCCTGCACGGCATTGCCAGTTCCCAAGTACTTGAAACAGAATAATAGTTTTGCTTCAGTGGGAAAATCCAGGCCCAGAGTTGAGGTCTTTCTCTTTTCGCAGCTTTAAAAGCCTTTTTTTTAACTCTTCCGAGTGGGGTTCGCAGTGTAACGCGGTTGTTTTGCGAGCCCACCCGACAGGTCCCAAATCTGGTGGGATTCAGTAGGAAATTAGAGGGTTGGCTCCTGATCCAGTGCAGGGGTTTTTAAAAACTCCGGTCCGCGTTTTTGTTTTTTTCTTTTTTTTTTTATTTTTGCCTTTTTTTTTTTTTAAAGTAGATTTACTCTTCCTTCTCCGTGCGAGCGCTCAGCACCAGAGAGCTGCTGTGTGAGGGCAGCTGTGCAGCCCGGTGTGCACACCAGCGTGTATAAAACAAATGCGGTTTGCTCTTTCCCTGCACTTTATTATTGTTTTCCTCCCCGAGTCGTCCCCTTTCCGAACATCTCTCAATTCTCGCTAGAATTACTAAATTCCAGCTCCAGCCTCATTTCTATTGACGGGTGAGAGCTGCTCTCCTCGATGAGCCCCGAATCCGCACCCATGTGCCCCAAAACTTGCTCCTGTTCCGCTTTTACCACGCCGGGGATGGCTTAGGTGGGAGATGGCGGAGCGGGGGCCGTGGGGCAGGGGCCGTGGGGGCAGCGGACTCCCGTGACAGCAGCCCCGGCTGCCCCGAGCCCGCCGCTGCCTCCCCGCGGGGCGTTGGGCTCTGCTCCGCGGCCCTTCCTCTCCGCAAACTCCGCTTCGCCTTTTACTCCTCCTAGCGAGGGCTGCTAAAATAATGCATTTCCTTGAGTCAGGCCGAGTCCACTTTCCTCTCTTAATATGCATCCAAAGTTTTGCAGCTCCCTGTCAAATGTTAACACCAGAGTCTGGCAGGGCGGCCGAGGCAGGGGCTCGGTCCCTTCCCTTTGTAACCTGCGGTGCTCGCTCGGTGGGAAGCGGCAAAATCCCGTGTACAATCCACTCCTGCCTTTGAGCTGTGCTGCTGCGTTCAGCAAACTGACAGAGTTACCTTCTGCTGAAACTCCACTTCAGTTGGCAGCGTAGAGCTCTCTCGCTGCCTGCCCCTGTGCCATTGTGTCAGCGCTGGAGAGGGATTTTATACAATATCTTGACATTTTTTTAAGAGGATAAATAAGCATTGTCTTGCACAACGCCCAGCATGTTAGCCACTCACAGCAAACAAATAATTCAAATTAATATTAGTGGTTATGAAGCTGCAACGAGAGCGCTTAACCTAGATACGACAGTGGCTAAAATACTGGAAGGCATGGGCTGGGCAAATATAAACATATTTACAGGAAATGTAATTTTCTTTAGCAAAACTACTCTCAGATAAGCTGAGGTACAGTAGATAACCTTCCCCCACTCCATTCCATATTTTACAGCGTGCTCCATGAATTATAATAGATGGGTCTCTTGTTCTTGGGTCCAGTCTGCATATCTCAGCATACTGTGCCTTTCAGTAAAATGGAAGAGCATCCTTCTTCACCCAACTATATTAATTGCTTCTCAGCTCATTTCATTCTAGCTTAGTTGCGCTAGTTAATAGTTTATTATAGAAACTCTACCCAATTCCTGAAGTAAGAATCCAGTCCACGTTTGTAGCAAGTTGAAAGGCTGGGGATAATGATAACTTGTGTGTGTGTGAGCGTGAGGGAGCGCGGCTGACTTTAGTCCGGTTTCCATGTCAACGATTCAGTCCATATTTGCCATCACACAGTTGGCAGAGCCTTTTTTTTTTCTTGGGGGGGGGGGAAGACACTACTCCTGTTTCTAGTACTCTAATCTAGACCAGGTTTCCTAAACTGCCTTAGTGTTGGGTTAAATGGCATGGCCACCTTCATGAAGGAGACTTCCACTCAGGAGGAGCCAGCCTAGTGGTGGTGGCCTGCAGTGCCATGTGAGAGCGCAGAGCTGGTTCCCCAGCCTATCTGAGCAGCCAGGGGCTGAGCCTGTTGTGGAGGAAAGCGTGCTCAGCACTTAGGGAGATGGGGAAAGGAGGACTGCTGCATGCTACTTAGCAGGGATTGCTCAGGCTGAGAAAAGACTGTTGATGTGTTGCAATGAAAAGTCTTGTCCGGTTCTGCAGAGCCGGGAAGATGGTAGTTACAACACGGGATGACATGACTGGCGGGAGAATTTTCAGCTATTAGGTGGAAATGTTGTTAAGAGCTGTACTGTCATCTGCTTCCCAAACCCCATAGTTGGAATTTCATCAAATGCCTTAATATTTAATAAAGTGCCAGGGCCTCATTGATGAGGCATATTCAAAATCTGCTTCAGCTTTCACAGACATTTGGTAAAGTGAGTGTCTCCTTATTGTGTGGGTGGCTGGGGAATCCAGTCTGCTTTTCACATTACAATCAACACCAGGTTTCATAGTCTGCCATAGCGCTCTTTGAAGAAGATTCCAAAAGATTGACACATGTAGAGAGAGGTTGTGAGCACAGGGTCTTTACCTGGACGCACCTGAGCTGCAACCTAAGCTCCTGAACCGTAGTCGTTGAACTTTTGGTGGTGCTCAGTTAGACTGGGGGGCTTTGCTTCCTGAAGTAGACTGTAGCTTTGGAGTTGGGGAGATGGTTGCCTGAGATGGTTCTGGGATTCAATGGCAGAATTCTCTGCAGTTTAGGTTTGGTTTTTTTTTAAGTTTAGCATAAATGAAACATCTGAAGAAGAGTGTTTTGGTGCTGTATTGCACTATAGCCCACCATAGACATTAACAAAGCCACTGGGCCTCACTTGTGAGAGTCTAGCCTGATGTGTTGAAGGAGTTTCCCCCCCTGCTTCTTTGTCTTCCTAGAACCCAGGGTTTGATCAAGTAACAGAGGCTCCTCTGAAGAGAGCATGTAGATCAACTTTTTGTTCTAGCATGTTCCACAGTTTTCAAACTCTTCTGAAGAAGAGTATCTTGCTGGTTTTGCTGCTCTGTAGTCCACACAGATATGAGTAAAGCCACAGAGCCTCCCCTGTGAGACTGAAGAACCGCACTGGGACTCCAACCTTCATGAAGGCCTTTGAGTACTATCACAATACCAATGTCATCATTTATTACCGTTTGGTTTCTAGTAGTTTATTTACAGCTGTGGAGAAAGACCAACTGGCCAATTCGCTGAGACGGAATCTGCTCTGTGTTGCACAGTCAACTGTAAAGACTGGAAAATGGCAGAGCTTTGTTCGGGAGCCTGCAGGGCACTTTATTGCTCTAGAATACATTTAAAATTTTGCTATTTATTGCCCTGTCCCGCCTCCCCTCCCACTTTCCAGCTTTGGCATAAACCCCTTTGTTCCGCCACCTGCATTCTAGATGATAAATATTTTATATTGTAAGTTTTATAATGAGTGTGAGGGTTGAGTTGACAGCAGGAGACACCGAAATCTTCAATTCATCCATAACAGGCATACAGTGTTGGCAGTGATTCAGTCCTTCTACGCACTGCCTTGCCTCTTGCTCTGGACTCAAGTTTCCCCACTGACATCAGTGTTGTTCAAACGGGATTTCTTGTGGTGTGTCCTGTTGATTGTTAGACTTGGGCTGAGCCCGGTGCTTTTTTCACTGTACAGCTGGTAATCGAGGCTACTGCTGCCCTGTTTTTTGTTGTGAGGTGATGTTCTAAAATGGCAGCCTCAGACCTCAAAAGTGTCTTTTGACTCCCCACCCATTGTTTTCTGATGTTTCCCCTCTCCTTAAAGTTGTATTTACTTAAACTTCACTTTTCCAAATATTTCCATATTCCAGAGGAGACACCTGCCCATATTCAGTATGTGGGACCCAGATCTACACCGTACCATGACCACCATTTTTACTAGGCAACTGTGTCCTAATTTCTGAGTGCTTGGTTTTTATAATCTAATAACTTATCTTTTTGTACCTTCCATGCTCTGCTGCAGACCCATACCATCTGAAGTAAAATACGCAGCTACAGAACCTGCTGGCATAGGACAGGCCGTGTCCGGGACGGAGTTCCAGGTACGTTTCTCTCCTTCCTCTTCCTGCTCTGGGAGAGGCTGCGGGGACGGAGGAGGTGGGAATCTGGGTCTGAAACGGTTGCAGAAGAACAACGGCCCAATTCTCAGTTCACCCCTTGACGGTTGGGGAGCTTCAGCACCGCATAACCCTCTGCGATTGCCAGAGCATCCCGTCCCGTTGCTCAACGTGTTGTGTCTAGACACGTTCAGGTGGTTTTGGTTCTCCCCATCCAGCCGCCCCGAGGGAGTTCCTGGTTCAGCGCCCACTGCCCTCACTTTGGCAGCAGCGGGAACCGGACTTTCTTGGACGTCTGTCCATGTGTGCCGTTACAGTTCTGGCGTGCCGCCAGCACCTTTTCCAGAGGGACACAACCGGCGGAGAGGAAATGACAACCGCTAACAGTTTGCAAAGGCTAATTCTAAATGGAATTTCTAGGGACAAAGAAGAGGCGCTTCGTTAACCCACGGGCCGTCTCGCCGCCGAAACCCCAGAGCCGGCGGCCGGCAAGGCGGCCCTGCGCCCTCGCCGCTCTCCCGGGGGGACTCCGGCCGGAGGACGTCGCCTCGCTGCCCTGGGAAGCGCCCCGGCAAGGTAAGGGAGGCCGCCCCCTCACCCCGAGCGGCGCCGGGCCGCTGCCCGCCGCCCCGCCCGCGCTGCCCGCTCCCCCGCGGTTCGCTCGGGTTCCCAGCCCCGGGCCGCTGCCGCTGCCGCTGCCCCCGCCCGGCCCGGCGCGGCGCGGGGCTCGGCGGCCGGGCAGGGCTCGGCTCCGCGGATCCGCTGCGGGTTTTGCGTGCGGCAGCCTCCGCCGCGCCGAGCCGCCAGCGGCCGGGGCCGGCCCGCTCCTCCTTTGTGACGGGGGGGAGGCTCCCGTCCGGGCCGCGCTCCGCTCCGCTCCGGGTTTGGCAGGCGGCCGCGGCGCTGGGTAAAATGGCAGTGCTGAGCCTCGTGTCGGAGTGAGCCCCACTCGGCGGACCAGAGTCGGGAGCTGCCGCGCGGCTCGCCCAGCCCGGCCCCGCCGCCGCTCGGCCCGGCTCCGGGGACGGCGCCCGCCCGCCCGCCGTGTCCCCCCCTCCCTCCCTCCCGCCTCTCCCGCACCGGGAGCCCCGTCCCGGGTCCCCCCCCCCCCCTCCTCCTTCCCCCCCACTCCCTCCTCCTCCCCTTTCTCCGCCGGCTGCAACCGAGGAGGTACAGCGGGGCCAGGCCCCGGGAAGCCCAGCCCAGCGGAGCCCTCCCCGCCTCGCCAACCAGGCCGGGGGGGAATGAGCCCCCGCTGCCCTGAAGAGCCCGCCGCCGCCTGAGCGGGGAGCAGCAGAGCAGCGAGGCCTCACGCCGGCCGGCCAGGCAGGGAGCAGCTCGGGGGGGGGGGGGGACCGGTCCGGGGGGGGGTGGCTGGGTGGGGAGGGGGGGGGGATCATGGCCGCTCAGGTCGCCCCCGCCGCCGCCAGCAGCCTGGGCGCCCCGGCTCCATCCGAGCTGAAGAAAGCGGAGGCGCAGCAGCGGGATTGTCCCCCGGAGGAGGCGGGGGGTGAGGCGGCGGCGGAGCGCGGCGGCGGCGAGAAGCAGGCGGAGAGCGAGGGCCCCACGGGGAAGGAGCTGCAGGACGGGGCCGAGAGCAACGGAGGGGGCGCAGGGGCCGAGTCCGACCTGAAGAGCTCGAACGGGAACCCGGGCCCCAGGCCCGCCGCTGCCGCCGCCACCCTGAACAATAACCTCCCGGAGCCGCCCGGTGGCGGCGGCAGCAGCGACGGGGTGGGGGCGCCGCAGCAGCAGCAGCCGCCGCAGCAGCCTCCCCCTTCCCACCCGGCCGCCTTGCCCCCGCCAGCCTACGGCTTCGGGCAGCCCTACGGCCGGGGCGCCCAGGCTGCTGCCGCCGCCGCCGCCGCCGCTGCGGCCGCCGCCGCTGCCTTCCACCAACATGGCGGACAACAAAGCCCTGGCATGGCAGCGCTGCAGAGCGGGGGCCTGGAGCAGTCCTACCCGGGGCCGGCGGGAGCCCCCGCGGGGCCGCCCCCTCCCCAGAACTCGCACGGCGGCGCCGAGCACGGCTTCCCCAACCACCAGTACAACTCCTACTATGCGGCCGGGGCCGGGCGCAGCGCCGGCTCCTACCCGCCTCCCCCCCAGGCCTACGCCCTGAGCTCCCCCCGGGGCAGCGCGCAGAGCTCCGCTCCGGCGGCCGCCGGCGCCAAGTCCCCCGCCGCCGCCGCCGCCGCCTTCCAGCAGCAGCGCTTCGGGGTCATGGGGCCCTCGGCCGCCGGCGGCGCAGGAGGAGGGGGCGCCACCCCGCAGCCCACGGCCACCCCCACCCTCAACCAGCTCCTCACCTCCCCCAGCTCCGCCCGCGGCTACCAGGGGTACCCCGGGGGCGACTATAGCGGCGGGCCGCAGGACGGGGGAGCCGCCGCCAAGGGCCCGGCCGCAGCGGAGATGGTCTCGCAGTACGGCGGGGGCAACAGCCAGGGCTGGGCCGCGGCGTCCGGCGGGGCCCCGCCGAGGAGCCACCACGCGCCCATGAGCCCCGGGAGCAGCGGCGGCGGCGGCGGAGGACAGACCCTCGGCAGGAGCCAGCAGGTAACGGCGGGGCCGCGTGGGGCGGGCGGGCGGCGCGCCGGGGTGGGGGGGGGGGACGGACGGACGGACGGGCCGGGACCGGGCCGGGCCGGGACCGGGACCGGGGCCGGGACGGGCCGGGGGCGGCGGCGGGGGGCGAGGGGCCCGGGGCGGGGGGACGGCGCCGCTCCCGCGGTTCCCCCCGCCGGGCCGGCGCTGCCGGGGAGCTGCCATTGTCTGTGCCTGCTCGCTCGCTCTAAAATGGCTGCCTCGCCGCCTTCCCTTCCTCCCTCCCCAGCCTTTTGTGCGAGGCTCCCGGCGAGCGGCCGCCGTCCTCCCCGCCGCCCCGGCCCGCTCCGGGGGCTCCGGCGGGGGAAGCGGCTCGGCCGCCCCCGGCGGAGGGCGGCGAGGAGCAGGGGAGGCCGGGCGCGGGGGGCCCAGGGCTTGCGGGCGGGCCCGCCCGGGCCAACGCGTGGCCCCGGCGGCGGCGCCGCCGCCATCCGCGCCGCCGCCCCGGCCCCGCTGCCCGGCTCCCCTCGGCGGCCGCGCCGGCCCCCGCCCCGGGGGGGGCCCGCACCCCTCGGCGGGGACCGGCGAGGTCCGCCCGGGCGGCCGCGGCTCGGCCGGGCCGGACGGGGCCATCTTCCCCGTGGGGCGGCCCGTCGGGCCGTCGGCCGGGGCCTGTGGCTGGGAGCGCTTGGTAAACAGCTCGGCGATGGGAGCAGTAAGTGCAAGATCGCTTTGGTTTGGGATTTGAATTATGGAGGTAAAATCCTTCTGTCAAAGCCAGGAGACAGTTGGTCTTAGGTTGACATCCTATCTGTGATCTGATTGGCTCCCCATCTCCTGCTCTTGGCCATTTATAATTGCCTCTGATGTAATGGTACAACAATCCTGATGAGCTCATAAACTTTTACACTCGGCTTTTCTGCCAGCCCCGGACCCACGGCAGCCCTGCCGCTTCACTCGCTGCCTCCTCGTCCCCCCTCGCCGGAACCGGCCGTGACCTTGAGGCGGTTGGGTGGCAGCCCCGCATCGGCGGGAGCGGAGCCCCAGACAGCCTGCCCTTGTTGCATTGTGCCTGAAACAAAAGAGGAGGCGATGGCATTTTGTTTGTACCTTGGGTTTATTTTGCTTGTGATGTTTTATGCAGCCTGGAATAGAGTCTGTGTTGTCGGAACAGTGGCAGGGCTGCTCTGCACAATGGGCTTGCTGTTTATTTTGGTTATGTGACTTTCCCTTTAGTATAAATGATTTCTTTGATGGCTCTGAGGATGCGTTTGTTCCTGGCTAATTTTGGCCCTTTTCAAAACTGGGGCTGTTTGGATTCTTTATTGGATGGGGAATGTGGGGGTTTCTGGCGTATGTTACAGCCTTAAGAAGAAAAAAAAAACACCAACAAACAACAAAACAATCAAAACCAAACTTGTCGCTGAAGCACCGAAAATGGTGAATTATCAATTTACGTTCAATAGAGCTTTAATATAGGACGGGCCTGACCCTCTAGCTGTGTGTCTCAGGGCACATTCTGACTTTTATTTTCAATAAGCGCTGATGTGTCTCCTTCCCCCCCCCAAAAATAAAGGGACTTATTACAGACATTGAGATGCTGATTGTGGTCAGCTTCAACAGTGTCACAACTCTTGGCTTTTCAGAGGAGCAAAAATAGGAAAAACTAGCCTGAGAATTATGTTTATCGTTGTATGTGTAGAATTACCTGTTTGCTGGAAATATGGATGACCAGAAAACATGCAGGGGAGAAAGCAGTACAGCATACGCATCAGACATTTTAGATACCAGGAAAAGAGGTGCTGGTATCTAATATCGGGAAACCTTGATGAAAACCAGCTTACGTTCTGTGTTTAGACACGCATCTCCAGGGCCTGTTGTGGCCTCGTGCAGAACTGACAGACTTCCCTTTTCATTCTGCGTACTTTGCTCTAACTTCAGGCCCTGGGTCGGAGACATTTGATACCGCGTAGTGCGACATGCAGCCTCCAGAGTTTCCCTTCTTGCTCAGTACTTCTCTTGTGTCGCTCTGAAAACTGCTTAATTTTTGTTCCTTGATTACCGAAGGCAATGTCTCCTTCAGTGTCTTGAATTACTTAATTGTCTTTTCTGTCAGATTGAAGTAGTGCTCTCTGAGAGAGTGGATCTTATCTCTGCTGTGGTCATCAAACTGTCCTATGGTGACTGGTAGCGAGTATTCGATTATCCTCAGTGAAGATTTCAGCTTCCCAGGAATATGTTCATGTGTAGCTGCGATACGTTCGGACAAATGTCACAGACGTGAGTGTGTTTACTTGAAGGTACTTTTTGTATCCTGACAAATTTCAATTTAGATAAAATGTGTGCTAAAATATGGTGTCAGATTGAACTTTTCAAGCAGGTATTTTACTACAGCACATACCTGACAAAAGTGTACCTCTGTCAGTATTCTGATATGAATTTGTAAAAGCGGCTTATTTCATCTTGGAAAATGAGTTTAACTTGATTCCACGAGCTGCTGAGATAGAGTGTATTAATAATACCTGAGTAACTAGTCCCATCCACTGGCATTATTAATGCAGAGTTGTTCTGAAAATTAGTTGAACTTTAGGTAGTACAAATAGAATAAATAAAAAGTAAACCAACAGCCCCCCCCATCCTGATAGCCAAATGAATCCCCCCACATCCTTTTTGTGCCAAGGATTACTGGACTCAAACTGACAATTCCACTTTTTTTTTTCTGCTGGAAAAAGAAAAGAACAGACATATCTAGTATGAGGAAAAAAGCTTCCACATGTCATCGGTGCTGCCCACAAGAAATGGTTGACTAATAATAATCCTCCAGCCCTAAATTGCAGCCTCCTTTCACTGTGTATTCTGTTAAATTTCCTAGAATGGGAGAATTTAAAACTTTGTGTCTTTTCTGTGTCTTGTACAGTGATGAACAGAGTGGGTAGTTGCCACCTAACTCCTGAGAAACTCTGGGAGAGCGAGAGGAGAATGTAATTCCTCTGACCAAACACTAGAAAGGGAAGTGTCTCTTGGTGCAGGCTCGGAGAAGATGATGTGGGAAGAGTGTGGGGTTCTTCCGCTTGGGAATCCTTGGGATAGTAAACCTGACGTTTTGGGGATGGGAAGCAGGACTATGTAGAAAAGAGAAATACCTTTAATTCTTGATGCTTTTTAGGATTTATGGATGATGCCATAGGGATAGTTTCATCGCTCATCAAGAAAGGCAAAGTAATTTCTGTTGTGAAAGTTGTTTGGGTGGAATATTTCCTGTAATAAAATGAGAGTATAGTCACTTGCACAGAGGTGGACTCCGGTCTGTAGCCCTCACAGACACCTTTGCTTGCTGGCCGGTCCCAGGAAGGTGGTGCTGAGCAGGAGCCCCTGTGAAGGCAGGCGTGCTCCGCGTTTGTTGGGACTGCAATAGAGGACTTTGTGTTTTTTTTTTTCCTGATGATCTCTATAGCTGGGAAATGTGGAGTAGAATCAAGAGATCAGAATGGCTGTTTTACAGTGTGTGGGATGAGAAATCTGTGGTTTTCTGTGGGAATGACTTGTAAGAAACCAGGCCAGGGATCTTAGTTTTCAATTTTTCCAGCTCTACCATGTATTTGTTTCCACCCCCCCTTGCCCTCAGAGTATGTAGCAGTTCTTAATAATATGCTGGCTTTCCCAGTGTCTTGGGACTTAAAGGAAACTGCTTAAGAGAAAGGACTTCCCTCCTTTTAATAGATGGGCATTTCTTGTGGTACATGCTTTTGCTACAACAAACGACATCTCCTGTAACGGGAGATGTCTTTGGATCGCATTAAACATTGACATCTTGGATAACCTCCCCATAGGTGCACTGACATCTCTAGGCCTTTATTGTAAGTTCAGTGAAGGCAGTTTAAAAATCGTATGTTAATAAAAAAATGCTTTTGGGCCTGTTGCCATACAGTAGCTATTTTTTGTTGACTTAGATCTCAACTTTAGTAGCAAGTGAGGCATGAAAAATGTTGTTGGAAATATGTTTTTTAAACTAAATTGGCACCAAATGGCTCTGTGCTGCCAATGAGCTGCGATATCTTGGAATCGGAAATTGAGACCTGGCTCCTGTTGGCTTGTGTCGCAGGGTTTTTCCTTGCTTAGCATTGTAATGTTAGGAGCCCTTGAATTGCTCGCAAGGTGTAGCAAGCACTAGATCTTTCCAACAAAAAGGAGAGTGGTACATCTTCTTTTTCTGGGGTAGGGTTCGCCTCCGAATGAGCGATTTTAGGCCTTGTCTGTTTTAGAAAAAGTAGGAAAATTGTGCTAGTTTAATTTTGTTGTTAAGATCTAGTTGTTTCTGGTGTGGATACTGAAGTTTTTGCTGGCTTACCTTTTAGAATAGTCTGCACTAGTCTGAAGTAAACTAGGGGTTGCCTCATTCTCTTAAAATCTCTTTGTTTTCTGAAATGCCATTTCCTTCATGTTTGGTTTTGAGGTGACCAATGTTTCTAGGCAGGATATGTGTAGGGTACAGGACAGTAAACCTCAGTTCTGACTCTCAGTTGGAGCTTTTTTTCCCTGCCCTTATCACCACCAGTTTACTGGGAAACCCAGGACAAACCACATGATTGTTCTGTAGTATTTTTTTTTCTTGGTGAAATGGGGTTAGCAAGGCTTGCCTACCTGTCTTTTACGAAGTATAAATGAAAAGCTCTGTCAATCCTTATTTATTATCTGGGCTAGGGGAGGGTTTCTCCATATGGTGTCTCTTGTAATCATGTTTGTTGGTTGCAAGACAGAAACATGATTTCTGGAAGGTTATATGTTTGACTTTCGGGCTTTTTTTTTTTTTTTTTAGCTAGAATACTTGGTTTGCTAAAACTGTCCAGTTTAATTACTTTTACCTGCTACAACTTATGTTTCCTGAAGCGACTGCTCAACAAACAGGCAGAACCTCTTCCCTGTTCTTAAATAATACTAGAAACTGGGGCTGGGGGAAGCGTGAGAGTCGAATGTTTTGTCATGTACCTGTGTCTTACTGTTCTTGTAAGCTTGGTATGTTCAAAATACTTTGGTTTTTTTCTGTAGTCTTATTTGAGAACGCTGGTCAATGAATACTATGTTACAGAAGTATTACACGAGACCCTATTAAGGGTCTTGGGTGAAGACTGTTTTAAAAAACCCAGCAGCTTTCCTTCAGAGAGAAACCAATGTCTAAAATTAGGCTAAATAGTGCAGCTGTTTATCTGTTACCTCATATGCGACTTTTCCACCATTTTTCTTCCTACTCTTTTCAAAGGAACACCACCAACTTGGAAATCCAGTTTTTACCCTATGAATCTGAATCTGTGATCTCAGTAATTAAAATATTAGAGGAGAAAGATGCCCTTTCCCGTTTTTACTCTGTGTATTTGAAATTCTTTGTCTAGTCAGTTTGATTTCTTTTTTGAATTGCAACTCCTGTGTGATGGATTGCTCTGGGGAAAAGCTCATCAGCATGCCATTGCCCAATTCCTGCCAAGAATGTTTGAAACTCTCAAGTAGCAGCAGTAGCAAAGCAGAAACCGAAGGCAGGCAAGCGTAATTGCGGGGGGTGGGGTGGGAGGGGGAAATGAAAAAGATAAGCTTGTCAGTATTTAGCATTGCTGTTACAGCTGCTTGCTTTTTCTTCTGGAAGGGTCCTTAAACCATCAGTAAGGATGCCAAATAATACCTCCCCTTTTGTTCTGGTGGAAAAAAATAAAGGAAACATTTTTCTTGGGAAAAAAATGTTTTTGAGAAGTCCTGCAAAAGTTTTCTGTCATGTGCTGATTTCAAGAAGTTCAACCTTTAATTTATCCGGAGGTTATGCATGTGCAGTGGTAAAACTATACTGGAAGTCTGTTAGCCAGAGCCATAAATCTCCAGTTAGAAGTGAATGACAGGTGGGATTGGAGGAAAAAAGCAGTTTTCTTTGGCACGCTGGACCAAAACTGACATGCATTCTGTCTGGGTCCCTGCTGTCCGCCTGTTCCTGGATGACATGAGAGGACTTGATGCCTTTTTGTTTTTTGTTTTAGTGGCTGGAAAAGCAGAGAAGTTGGTCACCTGAAGAGAGACTGTGTGTACTTTCTGTGGGCTCAGGAAGACCATGCTGTGTTTATAAATTGATTCTAGTAAAATTCCAATCATAAATTCGATGTCATCTCTGCTGTACTGAGTGTATCATTCTTAAGGCTGAAATTCTGTAGAAACTAGGTTTCAGGCAGTCTTTTGTTTCACCCTGGTATGTAGAGGAGGAACGCAAGGTCTTAAGTTCTTACAATGACTTTTTCAGAGGAAGTAGCTGAGATGCTGATGTGGGAACTTGCCAAGGTGAGGCACTAGGGCTGGGACAGGGCAGAGAGTGGAATATAGGTCTTCTGAGTCTTAAGTGTGAGACTATTTTTCCTCCCTAGTATATAGTTGTAGCTGAATATATTGTTAAGACCCTTTTAATGGAGTTCTGCACTTAAAGAAGCAGCACCCAAGCCTGCCCTCAGAGGCTCGTAGAATGAAAGAAGCAGGGCTGGAACAGGAGGAGCTGCTTCTGTCAGGACTGAGCTCATGTACATATTTTACCAGTTCCTGTAGTGTCTTAATCAGATGATATTATGTATTAACATATGGATGAGGGAGGGGTTCCCATTTCTTACTCTTCTTCTGTGCACCTGCACTCCCAGTGTTATAACTCAGCAGTTCAGTCATGCAACCTGAGCATTTTTGATTTTTTTTGGACTACATCGAGAAGAGCATTTCCAGGTTTGCCACGGTGTTCTTTCTGGAGTATTTCTGAGTTTTAAGTGACAGCTCAGTAAGTATTTACACAATGTGGGCATGAGCTTTCTGTAGTGAAATGTAAAGGATGCTACATAATGATAGGTAAACTTAATAAGAGCTACTTCAGAATTTCTCAGCAAATAATTTTTTTGCTTTATGTGTTCAGAGTAAAATGATAACTGTAGCAGAATCTAATTTCTAATCATGTTCATGTTTATTTGGGGGAGAGAATAAAGGACAGAAGTGGGTAGGAGCAAATAGAAGGGGATCGGTTCATTCTGTAAATACTCATGGTAAAGAAATTTCTTTATGGCAGAGTGAGAGAGTGAACATAGTGTGTTAATTCCTATGAAATTCCCATGAAAAATCAGTTTGTGTAAATAACTCTGAAAAAGCTACTGCTCCATTACAGTTATTGGCATTTCATGCGATAACCAGCATGTCATTATTTCCTTAAGTTAGCTATAGTAATTGAAACCCTTTCAAAGACAAATTAAATTGCTGCTAACTTTTTCTTTTATTTTTTCCCCCCTTTTTTTAAACTTAAGTAACTTCCTTTTGCTCCTGGATAATTAATATTATGCCTGAACTGTCCCAAGAAGCTGCAAGTTAGACATGGAGAGTAGTTTCTAGAGAAGCTGTGGGGGACCCTGACACAGCCAGTATCCCCTCTGTGTGGAGCAGACCCCTGCTGCTCGTTCCTGCTGTGGGCTTGCCCTGTGTTTTGTGGGTGCATTTGACTGTGTGGGGAACCAGAGGGGACTGAAGAACGCATCTGCCTTTTTGGTGGGATGTGATGGTGACATCCTGGACGTGGCCGGGAGGAGAGGGCATTTTGATGGTCACTGATGTCTGACCGTGGTCTAAGGTAGCTGTGACTTTCCATCCTGAGAGATTCTGCAACTCTTCTCAAAGAGAAATTCTTGAATTTCGGAGGACTCTGGAATTTCCCCCTGGGGACAATTACTGGGTTAAACAAGTACTTTCCCCCCCCTTCCACTCACTTGTGAAATTTCATTCAGGTTTGACTAAGAGAAACCCTGAAAATTACCATTTCCCTTCTGATGTCAGCACCGTTCTGGCACCCTGCCTGTGAATAACTGAACAGGAATGTTTTAAAACCTGTGCTCGGGCCACAGTTACAGCTGCAGCTACACCTCTAGATGCTGTGGTGGGAGACCTGCTCTGCCCCGGCCAGGGCTGAAATTTAGGATACGCTCAGACCAGTGCATAATACAGCCAACTCAAATTGTCGACAGTGAGTTTGTACTTTCTTAACACTATTAGTGTCCAGAGCAGTAGTTTCAGCAGTGTGAATACGGTCTGAGAAGCATGAGGCACAGAAGAGGGAGGGGTACCTGCTCTGAAAATAGCCATTCTGTTCTGGGTTTGTGGCACTGATTTTGGTTTGGTTTTTTTTGGTTTTTTTTTTGGTGGGGAGAATGTGCATTGTAGTCTGCGCTGCCTGTAAAATCTTGCTGTTGGTTTGTTGCCTGCATTGTATTTGTAGGTGACTATATTTTTCTTGTTGAACAGAGGTCTGGATCTGAATTTGAAAGGTCATGTAGCCTGCTGTCCTGCTTCAGGGCAGGATCAGCTATACCTGAGAACAGGGCAGACAGCGATGAATGCGATGGAGCTGCCTCAGTCTGTTTCAGTGCTTTGCTACCCTTAGCATTGGACGTTAGGAAAAATATTTCAACTCAGATCATCTTAATTGAGTATCTCTTGTCCTAGTCTCTCTAGGTATGGAAAACAGGCAAAAGTGTATGGTAACCAGTTTTTAAATGCATGACTCTCTGCCTGTCCCCTGTTTCCTGGAGATAAACTTGCTAGTTAAATCACAAAATGTCTCCCTTTACTTCCAGATTACTGTGGTCGCTGGGGATTGCGTTGAAGGGATTGGACTGTCCTGCTTTGTCACCTGAACTTCTTCCAGGATTCTGGAGCTGACCGGGCTCACTCTATACTTCTCTGTATGGGATTCTTCCTGTAGGCTTGTTTAGAGTTTTGTACTTCATAATAGTCTGATGATGGATTTAAAGTCCAAATGACTAGGACTATGCACCCTGTACAAGCTTAGGAGGAGAATCTGGTATTCATTAACTGTATGTAAATAATTAAACCAGTGCCAGACTAGAGGTGGTCTTCCCTCAGACATACTCCTTGTGAAATGGTTTGAAGAAAAGTTCTTACCTTTGTGCAGAAGATACGTTGAAACGGTAGAAGTGCTGGAATTAGTTAAAACTTGATAAATTTGTTTTTTCTTTTAAGTATCTCTGATTTTGGAGCTGGCATGGCTAATCAAGGAAAAGGCTTCCCATTCAAGGCCAGTTTGCTGAGCATGATCACGTGTTCTCAGAAACTGCCTTTTTGTTGTGCTGTGGCTGCATGTGTTGTGTCAGTAGTCTTAAGGAGTACTGGAGTCCTGCCCTTCAGGCTGGGGTAGCTGTGTGGGTGGGGGGTTTATTTTTTTAATAAAAAAACCCCCCAAACTCATTTGCTTACTGTTGCGTGGGGGGCTTGTGGTAATTGTAGTGCTTTGGATCCCCTGGAAAAGATTCAGGGCAGCTGCTGCATGTAACAGGTTTGAACTTTTTTTTTTTTTTTTTAATTGTGTGTGGATAATTGAACAGTGTTGTGATAAGAAGCATTTAAGTATCAGAGTATCTCCTAGTCTTTCAGTTTATCGTGATAGACCAGCGAGGCTAGTATGAGCAGTTCTCCATGTCTCAGAAGGCTTTCCTTGCCTCCGCACCCTGCAGCTGGGTGCATGGGAAATCTTCAGAGTAGGTGCTCAAAGCCGTATCTCTCAAAATCAAGGTTAATGCTGTAACTAGTAGATTATACTTTCTCTCTGGACATGGGATTGCACCTGGAACAGTTTTCTTTGGTTTTACGAAAAGTTACCTGGCTGGAAATGTCATTTCTAGCTGTCTGTGGGCAGAACGTGGCTCCCATGGAATAGGGCACATTTGTGCGGAAGGGACTTTCAGGTGATGAGTGTGCTAATCCAGGATGAGGGTTCATAACAGAAATGGCATACAAAAGCACTCTTATTCAGCTCCTGCTCTGGAGGAGAAGCAAAATGCCTGGCTATCTACTGTCTACTCTTGGATGCGCAGAAGAAACCGACGGACCTATCCCAAATTGTTCTGCCTGCCTGTAGTTTAAAGATACTTCTAAAGTGCCTTCTTTGGCCTTCCTGTTCGGTTCACAAGGCATGACAGTGTTGCAAAAGCTTGTTTCCACGTTAATTGTGATTGATTACCCTGCAATCTAGGACAAGATTTCCTTTGAAAAGCTATATGCTGATTTGGTGTCAGGAATTAAAATCAGATGAAGTGATTAGTGTTCTATGAAATATCCCAGAGCAAGTGAATGCTCCTCGGCTTTCAACTGTGTTTTGGCCTTTAACCCTTGCCTCCCTTCTTCTCCGGAGCAAGGTGCTAACTAAATCTGTTGTCCGCACGCTCAGGCGAATAACTCCTTAGGCATATTGTATCAGGAGATCGTGGTATAATTTGCTGCTGAGCTTCAGAGTGCAGATTTACTGTCCTTAATGATGAATGCAGTGTGTTGAAAGTGCACTGTGTCAAGGCAACAGTGATACTTGTACTGAATGGTGAACATGTATTAAGGTTAGCTTTAAATCTGATCACTCTGTAAATGGCAATAAACTGTTCAGAGTTGTCACTGCTGTCAAGGTACAGTCATGTCTCATCTTCCTTTTCTCATATGAGTTGTCTTACAGTTTCTTGTTATACCTGTTCCTGAAACCAGTGAAGACTTTGCAGCGTTGGCTGTTCCTCCTCCCCCCATGGCATTGGCACAGTTACGAATTTTTGTATCTTCTCACCAGCTGCCAACACACACTCCTTTTAACTTGCTAAGCAACTCCCCACGTTGTTCATTTTGCTTTAAAAGAAAGCTGGATTTTTCTGGATGTAGATGAAATAAAAGCCCAATGACAGAAGCAAGCATGGGGCAGTGGACCCAGGCTTCAAGAGTCACTATAACCAAGGGCTGGTGGGCTTTTTAAAAAAAAAATTACTATTATTTTTAAATGACAATGACCTTGTGTCACTGCAGGGCTGGGATTCGTGCTGGGCTTGCCAAGTGTAACGAACCTGAGTCACGACAGCGTTGGCTTGATGAAGGCTCTAGTACTGTGTCTTCTCTGCTGTCTGGGAGCTGGCTTGGCTGCAGCTCTGAGTTTCTTGCCTACGTAGTCTTTTCATCTCCCCCAACCTCCTCTCTTACCAACGCAGGCATGACAGCAGCTCTGCTTTCTGGATGCAAATAGATCGTTTGGGTATAAATACTGGAGATTGGTTGTTGCTTGCTATAAAGTTACCGAATGCATCCTTGGTAAATGCAGATGGTAACTTGTCATTGCTGCAATTCTAAATATTTTTGGTTCCATGGAACTGAAGTGGAGTCTTGAAGGCTGAATTTTAAGGCTAAAATAAGAGAAGGCTCAATAAAATCCACAAAAATAGCACCCGAATTTGTCAGCTGCTGTAATGAGAAGGGAAATAACTTTTCTTCTTCCTATTAGCAAAACAAAGCTTTGTTACCTTGTTTCGTGTTGGATCCCTCCTATAAAATACCGCTGCAGAGTCAGGAGGGATGGACAGCGTTTAAGGCGTACTAGATTGCTTCCTGATGAGGTGACACTAGGGCTAACCCTGGTGCAATACAAAATGTGCTGTGAATGTCAGCTGCTACCCTGTAACTGAGGTATGTTTGAGATACTCTTGAAGTAATTAGCAGATCATTACCCCACCTCTGCTGGCTGGGATAAGGGTGTGCCTTTGGGCAATTACAGCTGGCTGATCCACATTACCCCATCACAAAGCAGAGGTGATGTCCACCACTGAACTGTGAGTTTGAATTCAAGGTCTAGGAGGCAAGGGTGATGAAGCAGAGAGTTTTGTGCTAAGTTAAACTGAGATTGCCTGTCTTTTCCACAGATTCATTCCAAGACTCAAGATGTCTTGGATTATTTTGATCTTCCTTTATGTTGCATTATACACGCTTTTAAATAAATTCAATTATTCTGCAGAAGCAAGGGAGAGCCTGTGTAATTCTGAAACATGGCTTGTAGAAACTACAGGCCCTGACATGCAGCTCTTATTAAAGCAGGCAGCTGCTCTGGACAAGATGGAGCTCTGCATGCTGAGATGAGGTAGCGTCCGACAGCTGTACCTCTTTCTTACAATGAGCGTGTCTGCGTCCTCCTCCATCTTAGTGTTGTGTACAGTAGGAGAATTGGAACTGCTGGAGGCCTGTTGTGTTTTAGAGCCCTGACCTGATCTGGAGATGTGTCTTGGGTGTGCCCTTACCAACCTGGCATGGTTAAGAGGTCATGGGAATTTGCCTGTCCAGTTGAGTCTGTTCAGCCACCATTTATTCTGGCATAAAATGAGACAAATTTGCAAAGTGATGAGATATTCAAATACAGATTGAGCTTTCAGACAGACACAAGTGGGTAGAAACCTGCAGTGCTGCATTTTATGGATGAAGAGTTAGCAAGAAATTGTTTTTAGAAAGCTAGGAGGCTATGCTGGAGGTGCCTTATCAACTCTTGAGTGTGCACCAGGACCCATTGGATTTCTGTGCAGAAACAGCTTTTAAAGAATTGATAAAACTAACTTTGTTCTGGAAAGTAAACTCTAGTGAGCCTCTTGCTCACTAGAAGGAAGTGGGTCTTCCTTCAGGGCTAAAGTTTTGGAAAACATCCACTGTGTTCAGTAGCAAAAGACATCCGTCCATGAGATCAGTATTGCTTGTTTTAAAGGAAACAGGGGTTATGGAGAATTAACTGGAAGACTGAAGTTTGCCACAGGTCGCAGTTGTCTGAATGTATTTACAGGGCTTCTGCAGCCCTTTCAGGTTTTCAATGGTGCTTAGTGCAAATATTTTGCATCTTGCTAGTGATCTGGAACAGCTGATTGAAATGAGATCACTTAAGTGGTGGTGACACTTAGTGTAATTTTGCTCTTCCATCCTAGCCCTTCCTCCTCTTGCTTTTTTTATGGCTTGCTCTTGGCCCGGTCCCATTTCTGTGGTACAACGTCAGCTTGCTTGCTCCTTCTAGTGTGTAAGTAGGCCTGGAACGAAAATGCTGTAATGAGACATTTAACTGTCTTTTTGTTGACTTGCCTCCAGTTCATTAAAGCAGATGTAGGAGGTTGGCTAAACCTAAGCCTGATTTAATATTCAGGAAGGAAGTTTCTTTCCATCTTAAAAGGAACACCACCTCTTTACAACTATCATATGTTCCTTGGGATCATCTCCCATGGAGCTGCGATGCAGTTTTCTTTACATCTTGGTGTTGCTTAGGTTTTGGGAGGAGTCAACAGTGGCACTTGGGAAATCTTGGGGTGAGTTGGTTGAATAGTGTGCTTCTAAAGTGAGTTGAAGTCTCAGAGTGAGGGGATAGCTATTTATCTAATATTCAGGTAGAAGGAAATTATATTTTCATCCTTAAGTGTAAGTTGAAATTATTGGAGGTGTTAGAGATCACACTGTCACTCTAAATAGCAAACTGCATAATCTGACTCTTGACTACCTGTGAAATGTCTGAAAATTTCAGTAGTCTCCAGCTATTGCAAAAGAATCATAATCCTTTGTTAATTTTGACTGCATTTAATTCAGTAAATAGTGTTTGTCAGAATCTAGTGCCATGTTAAAATAATCACGTAAATAGTTGTCAGCTTCTGCTTCCACATCAGGGTCTGTTTGATAAAGAAGGAACCGACTGCCCAGCCAAGTCATCCGGTCTGGGCTGGGTTGTCAGATAGGGACAACGTGTGTCGTCCAGCCTGCTGCAGTGTGAGCCATGCCATGGGCAGACTCAGCCTAGGCGTGGGCTGTTCTCTTCCCTGCCGTTCAGAGCCCCCGCAAAGGCATTACATTACGGTATTTTGAAACAATGTGGATGTTTAGCCACATTGTTGGTGTCGTGCTGGCGAAAGAGAGATGGAGAGAGAGGGAAATTAATCCTCTGGTTGTTGCCTAATTTTCAGGTGGTAGGGGATCCCTTGCACTGTTTCCACAAGGATGTGTGCTGAGCTTGCAGACAGGAGAGGAGTCCATGAGGAACCTGCCATTGTGTTGCTTGCGTGTCTCAGGAGGACGAGGGTACTGTGTGAGCCCGGCTGTGGGCAAGGTTCAGCCTGGTGCTAACTTTGTATAAACACAAAGCAGTTTCCCCCTCTCCCAGGTCAGTCCACCTCACTGTTCCCAGCATAAATCTTACTTTTGTACTACAGCTTTTCACAAGTCCAGAAAAATGTCCTATTAATGTGAGCATGCATCTGCCTTTGAGTATATCCTGAAGATTGCAGAAAACCAGCTGTGAGTCATCTTTAGATATGATAGTGGTTGAAATATATCGAGGGTCCTGAGAGATACCTAAATATTGTGGTGTGATAAGCAGTGTGGCCATGTGTCAGAGAGAACAAATGACTGAAGAAAGGAACTGAAATCCAGAGCCTTGATAAGCTGGATTTGTTGAATTTGTTAAGGGGGGCTTAAAGTCAGGCTGGGAAGGAAAGATGAGATCAAGAAATGCACTTTGTTTAAAATGCAGGCAGGCTTGGAACCTTCCAGCCCTCCACCTTTTTAAAAAAACAGAAAAACCCCAGAACCCTGCTTGTACTTGGGCATGAATGCTTGCACCCCTGTTGGGTTATTTCCAGTGAGGGTTTGAAGTGAGGCTCTCATTTCACTTCCCCACTGGATCACCTTCTTCTGATTGACTTCTTTCAGGAATAAAATGTTCCATAATGATACATACTGTAAGCAAAACTCTGGTCAGTTTTAATCAATTTGAAGAGTATTAGTAGGAGTGGTGCTTAGGAAGGTCCTCTGAGATGTGTGGACTGGCCTCTTGCTGAGAAATGTTAATAGGGTAATTACTGAATTGTGTTTAGCCAGGGAGATATAGTTCACAGTATAGCTGCTCAGAGAAAACTTATTCATCTTTTTTCCACTGGTAAAACTTAGTATCCTGGATTTACAGAAAATCTCCCTGAAGGAACTGGTTTAATAAGTGTATGATCAAGGAAAGGAGCAACATGTAACAGGGCTGATTTTAAGTTTACAGGAGCTCCAAATAGTGCGAAGCAGGTGACTGAAGTAATTTAGAAAATGTCCTGTTTTCCTTTTGTGTGTAGCGTTGATATCATTAGCTTATTCTGAGGTCTGTGTGTTAGCAGAAGATTAGAGGAATAGAAAGTGTCTTCTGTCAAACTCTGACCTACTGGAAAAAGTCAGAAGAAAAACCAGGCTCTCTCTAGTTGCAGAACTGAAACTGTTGAGGAGAGGTCAGTTATTTGAACACTTTGGCAACCAGTAATTTAATCTGCATTGGTCATTGATAATGAGATGATAATACATCACGTCTCAGTTGTGTATTCAAATCTAAGCTAGATTCTAGGATTTTGGCGGGGGGGAAATTTTATTTTTCCGTAGTTTACATAAAAATAGACTGATCCTGCACGTTTCCAAAAGGTGAATGTTTGTAACCCTGAAACCAATCTTGTACTGTATTCCAACAGTCAGGTTGTGGTACCCCAAGCTTATGGGTGTGAGGCAGAGCAACCCAGCCTGCTTCATTACTGGAGTGCTTGTTTCTCAAAGTGATGGGTACTGCCCTGGAGGGTAGGCAGGAGAGTAACTGATGGGTGCTGAGCAGTACCAGTGCAGCCTTGGAGTGTTGGCCTGCTTATGCTGAGGGACTGAAGGAAGTTGGTGGATTTCTCAAGTTTAAAAAAGGGAGGGGAAAAGAAAAAGAGGAAGTGCACATTTCTGTGATGATGTTCGCAGTAACACAGGCTTGTCGTTTAAACTGTCCTTGTGAGACACTTGACACACATCAGCGTAGTGTTTACTGCAGGGTTTTCTAGATGTTTTGTCTTTTGGGGGCATCTTCATCTACTACAGGAGGATTTTTCTTTTTATCTTAACTTTAATTTCCCCTCGGCCTCTTCCATCTCTCTTTAAAAGCAGACCACCATAGGAAGAGAGGCAATGAAGTATGACCTAGTGCACTGGCCCTTCAGAAGGCTATAAAAGGCAGCGAGTTCAGGCTGGGATATTGACCTTAGCACAGCCAGTTGCACCTTAAATAGACCAGATGAAAGTGTTCCTCACTGGAAGATGAACTGTGTTTGCTCACGAATGAGGATGGTTGTTAGTTTGTGCTCATTTCTCAGCTTGAACTCTCTAGAGTGGTTACGGAGGAATTGGGAGTCACTTACGATGGAGTTTCAGGAGATACAGACAGGCATGAAAGTGTCTGAAGTGCAAACCTGAAGCATGAGAGTGACCAGCTGAAAGTAGGGTTTGCTGAAGCATCTTGTGTTGCCTGCTGGATGTCTTTGTGTTCCCCCCCCCCCCCCCGTTAGTTCTGTTTTCTCAGCGACGTCATGGCGTTGCCATGGTTGGATGAAGTCACGAGGGAGTACCTGCCTGCTTGCTTCAGTCTTCCAGTCTGCCTGGCTGGTGTTGGTGGGTCTGCGAGGCTTTGTGCCAGTTTGGAGCAATCCCTCCTGTGCGTTTCACGTTTGTTTGCGAGTACCCGCGCTTTATGTGCGGGCACCATCACACCTAATGTAGCTTAACACTGGTGAGTATGCGGAAAATTGGGTTTGTCTTGACCAAGGCACTGGTGCCTTGATGCTGCAGGCAGCATAACTCTTACATAGTGCCCTTTGAACTTGAAAATATGGCAGAGGTTTAGTCTAGGAGGTGGGAGGTCAAAGCCCTCATCCTTGGAGGCAGTGTGAATGTGGTGTGTTAATGGTGTTGGATGTTAGAACCTCCAAGACCCAACCCAGTCTTGGTTGTCTTGCAACAGCCTGAGCTCTTGGTAGCTCCAGAGGATGTGGAGTGTACTAGAAATGGCAAAGGTCAGTGCAGCCTCTCCACTTTGATTAGGGTTGCTTCTTTGAAACATTAATGCTCAGTTGATAAAGCCTTTTGGCAGCCTTGTGATCAAGACAAAATATTTTTCCTGGGTGATTCTCCATTTGCCATGACTCTCATGTGCCTTCGCGTGGTTGATGTTTCTTAGCGGGGTGGAATGGGCTGGAAAATGGGCGGGGAAAGCTGCTGATTTTGAACCCAGGTCTTTTTCATGAGCCACTCTAGGTGTTACCAGCCTGTTAAGCTGATGCTGCTGTTGCTGATTTTCTGCTTCGTACGGCTTGTTGATTTTGATAGAAATGGCACAGAAAGGTTGGGGACCATGGGTGGTTTTATGCTCTTGCCTGGTTTCAGTGATTAAATCCAATATGACCATGATCCCAGCTGACTAATTCTTAGGGAAAATGCCTCCCCTTTCCCAGCATTGTCCATCACTAACGTAATTTTTATAGCCAACACGGCAATCTGGTTTGTAGCTTCACTGGCTGCAGAGACTACTTGCCCTTGCCTTTGGCTAACGAGGAGTTGCAGACACGAGGAAAGAGCATGCTCTTCTGCCAAGACCTAGTTTCTTCACTTCAGTAAGATCCTATCCGGCTTCAGCCCTGGGGAGGTGAGCAGTTCATTCTGTGAGCCTGTGGGACAGCGTTAACCCGCATTGGCGCTGGTCAGCATCTTCTCAGCTTGGCAACTTCCAGGCCTCCAGGGTTCAGTGGTCCCCATCCTCCGGCCAGCCTGATGATGGTAGGGGAGCAGCTGCCGCCTCTCACCGAATTCGCAGAGTCCGGTCGGGCTTGTCTTTGTACCGGCGCTCAGCAGCCAAACAATAGTTTGTGCTCGCGGGGCCATGTGGCGAGTCACGTGCGCGGTGCTGTTTCTGCCGGGGTCCTTGCCCATCTGTTCTCGGCTCTTTCTGGGTTATCAGGCGCGGGTCCAAGTCCTCGCAGGCAGCCAGCTCCATGGCCAGAGATTACGAGCACTAACCTTCCTGGCAGGAGTGGTGTGGCTTTGCTTTTATGCAGATTAGCCATGTGCTTCTCACTTCAAGGCGTTCCACAGGAAAAGACGTTTCCTGTGTTTGCTTCTCGGTGGGCGGCTCCGGCGTGTTGTACCGGCTGGGGCCGAGCCTGTATGCGGCGAGCGGGCTTGGGAGAGGGATTACGGCGTGCTGCCCCCCCTTCCCCTTCCACCTCCACTGCTACGTCACCACAACACAACCACACGCGCGCTCATACTGTTGGTGTCATTCATTCAGTGCCAAGATTGCTTTAAAAAATTCCCTTGGCCCCAGTTCAAACAGGAGTACAGCTGGGATGTGTTAGATTTTAGGCAGTCTGCCCTCAATTTGAGATGAGTTATAAATAGCAGTGCCGACTTCCTTAACTACCACTCTCCGAGGTAAAATGCAGGTTAATTACTGTGGGAATCAATTAGGGCTTCTCTCGGTTAAACAGCCAGTAATGCTTTTTATTATTTTTTATCACAAAAAATGGACAACAAATCTGGTCAGGAAAAGACATCAAATCCAAGGTGAGAGCTTAGGGCTTTTTTATTATTTTTTTGGCCTTTCTATTTTTTTTTTTGGGCAGCTGAGGAAGCCAGTTGTGGCCAATACCCACGTTTGCCAATACCCACGTTTGCCAATAATTGAATGATGCTGATTTGAAACTGGAGAGTTCAGTAAATGACTCTCCTTCCTTTTCTTCCTCTGGCGTAATAAAATACAAATATGTAATAAAGTAATCGGGAAAGTCAGAGTTACATTTTTCTATACAGCTGTGGAGAGTTTGGCTCTTGCTTCTGAAGTGGGATTTGCCTCATCCCTTTACTCGTTTTCCTGCTGGGACTGTTAAGCAAGTCCCCTCCAATTTAACCAAACTGTTCTTTCAGGAGGCCAAATTTCTCTTCTACCGGACAAAATCTGAAAAAGGATTGTTTGTGGAATCCTCTCGTCTGCTTAAAAGCTTTTTTTTTTTTTTAGGAAAACTCTGGCGTTGTTTTTAAGAATAGCTGGTTTTCACAGTGCCATTTCATTTTAGGGGTCTGACATACTTCACATTATACATACTGATTTGGAGAGCTTTTGAACTCGGCAATTTAAGCTCACTTTGGGCTTGCTGTTACAAGCTCTTAGTCTAGAAATATCTTAAGTTTTCTCGAAAGCTCAGCAGTTTCTCTGGAGCACTGGCTTACAGTTGCTTTCATTACACACCGTACCAAACAACTTTGCTTTTGAAAGTTTGACTTGTGTCAGGGCTATGTTTTGCCAAGTTTTTGGTACTTAACAGTGTTATAAAACAGCAGAGATACTGAGATTGAAGGGAGAATAGAAGCAATTTCTATGAATGCAAGGAGGTGTAAGCAGGGGGTCTGGACTTCAGTGATCAAGGAGCAACACTTTCTCTCAATTATGTCTCTCTGTGGCAGGGCCTTTGCTTTTGAAGTGTAATCACAGTAATCTACTCCTGTGGTTTCCTATTGAAAGGATTTCCCATGTATCAGTCCAGAGAAGAATCTCCAGCCTTTTGCAGTCGGAGTTTGGTATTTCCTTATTTATCCTGAAGTGTTCTTGCAAGCGAATAGGCGTCGCTTCCTCTTGGCTTACCCATCTCGTGTAACATGGGTGTACAAAGGAGCTGTGCAGCACCTCTGCTCCTCCTAAAATCTTCGCACAAGCTGTTGGATCGATCTGCACTTTGCTGCGTTTCAACTTTGACTGTTCTTTTCTTGTGGCACGTGTAGTTAAATTACCTAAAAGGATTGAGACAGCAGATTCAAGTAGACTTCCTGATGGTAGGCTCTAAGCCAGAGCAACACTGCTAAGATGAGAGCAGTTAAAGCCCTGTCAGCAAAAGAGATATTTGTCTTTAATGGGAGATTTTAAAGGAAGAAACAATGTGTTGCAGTGTTTGAGATGTACGCGGCAGCCCCAGGGAGCATGAATTAGCCTGTTGGTTTGCAACGAGTCAGGAGTGTGCGTATGAAATAGTTCCTTCATTAGAGATTAATTGGCGTTTACATTTCTTCTGTGTATAGAATTTTATCTATAAGGCTGTAATTTAGAGTGATGCTCTTCATGTTTGTTTTTAGCATCCTCTGTGTGCTAGGGCCTTGTAGAAGAGTGGCAGTTCAAAGCAGCGCAGTTTGGAAGCGCGTTGCGTACTCCTACGCTGAGCAATCAAGGTGACGACTTGGTCACATCCTGGAAATATGTTTGGGTTTTGGGTTTGGCTTTTTTTTTTTTTTTTATGGCTGCATAAACAGTTCCGAATGTTTCTTGAAGTTTTTTAACAGTCGTCATGCTTCCTGTAGGAGTCATGGAAAAGTGCATCTTCACCTTGTTTCTATCTTTCCTGAAGATATGGTTAGCTTTGCGGGTGACCACAGACAAGAAAATCTGTGCAGAGAAGGCAGCATGTGGTGTGTGCATATTTAGAAAAAAAAAATAAAAATCCCCAAACAGGAATGTATTTGAGAAGCTGCTGTTGCTAGCAGGCTGCGAAGGTGAGGTAACCAGCAAGAGGAAGCAAGTAACAAACGGAAAAGATGCTGAAATGTTCAGTCAGTAACCCCAAAGTTGCACTTGATCAGGTAGAAGAAGAAAGGCGGTGTGTGTTTGGGGGGTGGTGAAAGAGAGGTTTGACTTGTCAAAAGCTAGGGGTTGGGAAGCACTCCTGGTGGCACTGTTTTTACATACCAAAGAAGGTAGTGTGGGGAGGGAAAAGATGTTGGTAATCTAAGGTGATACCCACAAGACAAGACTCAGGAAGCATTAGGAACAATTGCTTGAAAGATGTAAACACGATTTGCATCCGTTAGGGTGTAAGGAAGCTCCACATGGGTGCTCCTCCATTCAGGAGGTAAGTCACTGTAGCTCTGAGTATTCAGACTACAGCCATCAAAGACCTCTTTTTTTTCCTTTCTGACCCCTGAATGGAAGCTCCTTTTCAGAGTATGGTACAAAACCTGTGTGGGTGCATGGCATGGTCTGTGGGGTACGGCTGTTTGGGAGTGCAGGGATTTACGGCTTCTCTGGACTTCGTCCTCTGAGGTCCTGCAGCCTCTGTCCGTCTTGCTTCTCGGTGGTAGTATCCATGATAAGTTGAACATAAAACGTAACTTTTTCAGAACTCCTGTAGTATCAGTATGGATGAAAATGGAAACATCCAGCGCAACTAAGCATGGCAGGGCATCTAAAATCTGCCTCAGTGGAGAGAATCATACTGGTGCCATGCGCGTGGTCGTTTGTGAACAGCTTCCGTAGAACGGCAAACACTGTATCTGCAGGGGTGTCCGGGGCTGAACTGGAGTGGAGGAAGGGACTTGGACCTGGTTCTTAATTGGTTTATGCCATATTGGTGCAAATTTGTCTAAGAGAGCCTGATTTCAGTTGAGTGGGTAGCCCCCCCTTACCAAAAATGGGGCGCTTTTCCTGCCATCTCCATTAAATTCCCTCCCATGGCCCAGCTCCTGTTGCCCCACAAGAGTACTATTAACTCCCCGTTGTGCCCCTACTTACTTCTGTTTGGCGTGGGCTCGGTGCTGTGTGGCTTGCCTGGCAGGCAAGACGTAGCAGACAGCTGGTCAAACAAATGTTTTCAGGGTCTGTGTGTTGGGACTTCAAGCTGTGCTGGCTGTTGGGGTAGGATTTTCTGAAGTGTAGCATACTGCACGAACTTTTTTTCCTAGGAGGGTGGATTCTGCAAACATAACTGAAATACTGTTCTGGTCTCTGGGATTCTTTCAGGTTTCCAGCAGGAGCTGGCTTTGTGTGATATTTGCTTGTGCAGGCCTGTAGTGCCACTCCTCAAGCACCTGATCTCAGCAAGAGAGGGTGGATCTGTACAAATACCACCCTAGGGCTAGTTGCAGGAAGGAATGGTGTAATAGAGAGTCCATTGTCATGGTGATCTGGTGGAAGACATCTAATTGGTATTAGGTCATCAGGAGATCAGTGAACAATTCTTATTCAGTTCAAGTGATGGAGGTTAAAGACTACGCCTGGGATTCGTTTAGAGGTCGCTACACCAAAGCAGTCCTTGCTTTAAGGTGGGAATAGTACTGCCTAGGTAGAAAGACTGTGTTTTGAGGTTTATAGTATTTTCAGGAAATATGATTGACTGTTCCTATGTCTTGGCTGCAGGCAGGGGTAGTACAGATTAGGAAGTCCTAAGAAAGTTGCATTTATTCACTTGTCTCATCATGTCTGCTCTAAAACTCAGGGACCTGACTTTCAAGGCTGACAAATCTTTTTTTCATGCATTGGAAGAAATTTGATTTAGAAACCTTTATTCTACAAAAGCCAGCAGACGCAAAGCACATGTTAAAAAAAAAAAAGGCAAAAATGGAACTGCAGCCTTGAATGCTGTCAATGTCAGTAGCACTGCCCAGTATTACTACATCAATATGGATTAAATGAAATGCGTAAGTGTAAATTAACGGCCTGTAGTGTTTTGGGAGACCTTGTTATATGTGAAAGAAGCAGTGTTTCTTGTGAATATTTAAATTTTCAGCCTAAATTTACCTTGTTGTGGAGTATCTGGATATTAAACTACTACCTACTATGGGGAAAAGTCACTTACACTGATAATTCATCTTCTTTAATGATCCTTCCGCGCTTCTTCCCTGTCCTCCGGCCATGGGAGATACGTCAGCACAAAATGACTTCTCATTGGGTTTGTTCTTTGTGAAACGTCTGTAGGTTTGAAAGGGCAACAGGAATCCTGCTGTAATTCAGAATGTAACTGTGGGGTTTAAGCCCCTGAGAAGAGGCAGACGAGCTTCTGCTTCTCTGCGCCAACCTGTTGAAGTTTTCTTCTGGGGTTTTTGGGAAGTCGTGAATGATTCCTGTATGTAGCTGGATGTACATTGTGTGTCACAACTTGCTTTGCAGCCTTCAAGCCCAATGGATCAGATGGGGAAGATGAGGCCTCAGCCGTATGGAGGAAACAACCCGTACACACAGCAACAGGGACCTCAGGCGGGGCCACAGCAAGGACATGGCTATCCAGGACAGCCGTATGGGCCACAGACTCCCCAGAGATATCCCATGGGAATGCAAAGCAGGACGCAAAGTACAATGGGCAGCATCTCATATGCACAGCAGGTAGAGCACCCAAGCTTCTGTAGTCTCTGTTTACAGCAGGGGCAGGCAGAAGAGCAACAAAGTACTGTGTCTTCTGAAGGGGCCACCTTCAACCAGGTTGGAATCGGTTGCTTAGGTAAAATGACATTTCTTTAGGCTATGTTGCACCGCATCTGGATGCAGGTGTGATCGATGGACAAAGACCTGTGGAATCCTTGCTTCCAAGAGAGGCAGCGGCAGACCATTGAATCAAACAAGGCAGAAATAAATAGTGGGGGGAGTAAGATGTTCTTTCTGCTGTGTTCTGTTAAAGACACAGCTGTTCTTTACAGAGGAAATGACTTCAGGTCAGTTTTGACTCATTACATGATCCTGCTGGACTGTTTGCAGGATTCAAAAGGCTGGGTTTTTTTGTTTTGTTTTGGTTTGGTTTTTTTGAGCAAGCAGTCTTTCCTTTCAATGTTACTATCGCTGAAAGGTGGTCAGGTAGGGATCCCTAAAAACTTAGTTATGGTGCCTATTAAAATTTTGTTACTGCGAAGAATAACATCATACACAAGTGACTTGCTGTTGTCTGGGAAGCATCTAAGTAGTGGCATTTCCAGTGCATTCCCAGTTAACTGCTCTGCACAGGTATCTGAATTTTTTCTTTTTGAGCATAACCTTATTTGGTGTGTGTATGTAAAATACCTTAATAACTGGTATAACTCTATCCTCTTCTGTAGATTCCTCCTTATGGACAGCAGGGACCCAGTGCATATGGGCAGCAAAGCCAGACTCCATATTACAACCAGCAAAGCCCTCATCCCCAACAGCAGCAGCCTCCATATTCTCAGCAGCCTCCATCCCAGACCCCTCACTCTCAGCCTTCTTATCAGCAGCAGCAACAGCCTCAGTCTCAAGCTCCACAACTTCAGACATCGCAGCCTGCGTATTCTCAGCAGCAGTCCCAGCCACCCCATCAGCAGTCCCCAACTCCATATCCTCAACAGCAGTCCACAGCCCAGCAACATCAACAGAGTCAGCCTCCCTACTCACAGCAGCAGTCACAGTCACCCTACCAGCAGCAGCAACAAACTCAGCAGACAGCTTCCTCGGCTCTTTCTCAGCAGTCATCTTCATACCCTCAGTCACAGCCGCAGCAGCAGCAGTCTGCATACTCCCAGCAACGCTTCCCCCCTCCTCAGGTAGGCTGTCTCCTGCTTTGTTTCCTTCTGTAAGTGATTTTTAAAGAATCTTGGGTAAATCCTTTTCTTTGTGCATTAAAGTTGGTTGAACTACACGTCAGCAATCTGGCTGGAATGATTACAGTAATACATGTGCTGCTTTCTCTGTTGTGTCTAGATCTGTATCTCTTACAGAGGTATTATGGTGGTAACAGGCTAAGCCACCTTAATACTGCAGTTTTGAAGACCAATGTCGAGTAAATGCAGCTGATTGGCAATACCAGTCTAAAGGATTTCATAATGGAATGGTTTTCATGCTGTGGTCTGCAGAAGTTCTCCAGGTGGTTTCCAGAGCCACTTGGTTTAACACAATAGCAGAACACAGCTTGCAGAGTGACACATAGATGGTGACAGACAAGTTTGCTCTTAAATGTAAAACTTGGCCTTAGGGAGGAGAAATAAAGCAGCAAGTGCATGGAATTGAAGAAGAAATCATGAAGCAAATTTTTTTTTTTTTTTTTTTTTTACATAAACCATATTTATTTTCAGCAAGGCTTAATAATATTTTAATAGTTGTGTGAAAAGCTGGCTGGGATGTTTTGGCAAAGATTGCAGTGCATGGAAGGTAGCTTTTGAAAAATTGAAAGATTTTAATTGACTTGCCTTGTTTGTGTAATGAAGTACTTAGAGCTATCGTAAGATGTTAAAAGATCAAGAAGCTAAGCGGACAGTCTCCCAGGACAGTCTGTGTTCTTCAGGATCTATAATAAGGGAAAGCTGGAGAATTACTGTTTTGTCATGCTTTAGACTTCTACTCCCAACACTCTCTGTAGTAGTCCAGCAGTATTTGTACTCCTGCAGAGCAGTAGACATGCTGTCTTGAACTCTTTGCTGTCTTATTTCCTGTTTTGGGCAAATGTCACCGAGTGTACATAATTCTTCCACAATGTGAGAATATACCAGGGTGATTCCAGCAGAGCCTTTATTTTATTCCCATTTGTGGTTTTTTTGGTGTTTCTTGATGTTTCAGGAGTTATCTCAAGACTCATTTGGGTCCCAGGCATCATCTGCTCCCTCAATGGCTTCCAGTAAAGGGCAAGAAGATATGAACTTGAATCTTCAGTCCAGACCTTCTAGCCTGCCGGTGAGTGGTGAGCTGCTCTAGAAGTGAATGGGGCGAGGGCAATCAGAAGCACAGCAGGATAAATTAGCACTGGTAGTATTCCACATGGAAATGGGAATGATGGAGGCTGCTTGTGCTTTTTACTAAGTCATTAGCTTCTGGCTTCCCACTGGAGATTAAATGTAATTTACAAAAGTAATGGATTTGAGAGTAAAGTTTAACCCTAAATACTCTGGTCTCATGTTCTAGCCAAAAGATTTTTTTTTTTTTTTTTTGAGCTTTCTGTTTGTAGTGTCTGAAGTACCTGACTGCTGTTAGAGTAGACCCTGACCTTCAGGGGAAAGTGTCTCTATTTTATTTTATTTTATTGTTCCTTCAGCCCACTGTTGCACTGGTGGTTAGCAGACTGACAGCGCGGTTCCCTTTCTGCGTCATTGGATCCTTATACTGCTGATTTAAGCTTCTTTGGTCCAATCAGAATGAACAGTTGGTGAAAAAGACAAGTTTATTGTACCTGGAGTGAGGAAGATCAGTCACAGATAGCTTCTTCCTTGACAGATGGAGAATTATATTTTCTTTTGCATTCTAAATCTGCTTGCTGTAGGAAGAGCGAGCAGTTGGGTGTGAGACTAGTGCCTAGTGTTCCAGTACTTTTTGGACCAGAGTAGTTTAACTTTGGGTTAAAAGTTCATCAAGAAAGTGGAGAAGGGTTAAAAGCTTAGATTAGTTTGCACAAGTTGTTCTGTGCCTCTGACTTGGAGGAAAAGTTTTGAGCTGCTGAGTTCTGATTTTGCTGGTTACTTTCATTGTAACCAGCAGGAAAGGAGTGAGCTTTTATTTTTTTATTTAGCCGCTGGCTAAGTCAGGTTCCTAAGCTGCAGTTGGATTGGTCAGAGGAGAGTGAGCTGTGTACATAGCAAAGTTATTTTTGCTCTCAGCAATGAGAACGGCTTTGTTGTGAGCCCCTTGAAATAATTCCTTTGGATTGTGGGTACAAATTGTCACCCAAAATACAAAGTGATTCTAGTTCTGACCACCTAATGAGAGTAGTTGTGGGTTGTTTCTTTTTTCTTTCTTTTCCTTTTTTTTTGCCTTTTGGACCCTGATTACAAAGATTTAATTTGTTCTGAGGCCTGGGGAAAAATCCTTTTAAATAGCATGTTTCTTTCCACTCTGCCTCTCCACAAGTTCTTCCATGTGACCCATCTTCTGGCGAAGAATGTAGGAAAAGTGAAGCCACTGAAGTAATTGAAGAAATTGCTCTAGCTCCAAACGGTGGGAAGTCCTGTTCAGTAGCATTGTTGATAGAGCCTTCATGAATCCTACCAATCAGCGCCCTCTGACTCAGATTATAGGAATTAGTTGCTCTGCTTAGCAGAAGTGGCTCCTTCTCAGCACCAAGTGGGAGTTTGTTTTATACCTTGTGGTTATATGTATTTGGCCTCTTTTGAGTTTTCCATTTTTCCAAGCGGTTTAAGAAAAGATACCCATCTGGGCTGTAAGAGTGAAGGAACCTAGAAGCAAGGGAATTTGATCCAATTTAAAAGTTTTAAATGTCCACCAATTTCCGATCAGGTACTTTAGAGGTTTGATGGAAAAAAAATCCAGGGTGTGAAAAATAGGTCCAGCTTTTAGATGTGGCTAGCTATAAAGCTTGCTTCTGTTTTAAACAGACTTTATAGTCATCTTGTTTTTCTGAGTTCATCACCGAATGATTTGCATTTAAGAAATAAAGCAGTCTTTAGCTTACCCAACCCTGGTGTATTTTTGGGCCTTCTCTTCCTTAGTAGGCAAAAATTTAAAAAAGGAGACCCCCCTGCAGAAACTCACCCTTACTCTTGTACGTGTTTCATAATTCCTTGTTGTCATGTTAGGATCTTGTAGGACAAGACCAGCACCCCTGCCTGTAAATTGAGAAATGCATCAGACAGTGATGCTGTGGAATGGTTTAAAGGGAGGACCTCTGAAGTGTATGGAAGTCAACTCTTTGTTTCAGTGATCAATCTCTTGCATGAAGTTTGGCCTGGGGATGCTTAGAAACAAGAGAGCTACGTGGAAGGGTGCTATCAATTTCTTTTTATCTTCCTTATATTGCTCAGTCTGTCTGTTTTAGAAAGTTTTATCCTACTCGGGAGGATTCCTAGATCCCTGTTTTGCCATTATGTATGACTTACAGAAGCATAGTTAGTTTATGGGCTTTTAATTTTTTGTGGAGTTCTGAGCCCTTTTCCAAGCCTCAGTGGGCGCTGTGGAATAGCTCACTGGGTATCTTGGAATTGGGGCAAATTGTGCCATGCATCATCTTTAATTAAAAATAGATCAGCTCCAGCAGGAAAAAGAGGTTTGCTGCCTTTTAGGTTCTTATAAAGTGTTAAATTTATGCACCCAGTGCCTTTACGAGTCCTTGGCCTTTATACATGAATATTGTACATCAACATTAATGTTGGAATTCCAAGCAATAAAGGGGGGAGTATTTTCTTCGCCTTATCCTATCACCATTTCAGGAGGTGGTGATCTCCTAGATTGTGATGTTGTCAAGTTGTTCAACTCCTGTGAGCTCTTGCTGGCTTTGTTAGGATCTGCCTGAGAAATGTCACATTGAGCCTTCTGGGTGGGGGTCTTCAAGATATCATCCGGATAACAATTTTTGTGTCACTAAACTTTTTCCTGATGATGTTCCTGTATTCAGACTTTTAACAGCAGAAGAGTCAAATTACTGATTTCTCTAATGCTTTGTCTGCTCATCTGTAAGCAGCAAAATGTCTGGTCTTCCATTTCTGCTTGTGTTACAGGCTGTTCTAGCTTAAGTATTTCCTGGTTTGTTGTTTCCTTTCTGAAGATTATATTTGCTGTATTTTGGGGGAGAATGCTGCTGCTAACTTGAACTCACTGATGCCTTTTAAAGAGTAATGCATCCATGTGAGTGTCCTGGCTGGTACTCTTCACCTAGCCTGCTACAGGAAAAGAATTTTCTCTGAAGAATTTGCTGCTTCCCTAGGGAGTCTCTGTCAGGATTGCAGCTAAACTAAACTTAGATTGCTATTGTGTATGGGAGAAGTGAAGTGTAGTCTTTTGTGTCTGGGTGTAATAGAGGAATAGTAATCCTTAGTATAAATCTGTTTCTCCCAGGAGATTCCCTAGTCTCTTCTCCTTAGCAAAGAATTCTTCCTGGCAAGTCGTATCCAGTTTGTTTGGTGTCTTTACCTTTTGAGGCTTGGATTCTGAGTCTGTAGGAATCAAATATTTCCAGCTATTAATTACCTTCTGCTTAGACATGGAAGGTGGTGGTAGCAAGTATAGGGGAAGCAAATAGGGTACTAGGACATCCATTTGCGTTTGGATTGCAAATCAGTTCTGCTGCAAAGTTCTCTGGAGTTTTAGGTTTGTTGGGAGGAATTTTGTATCTCATTATGGAACATGCAACAGATTGTTATCTTGCCTCAGTCTCTGTCTTATGGGCTGCTGTGAAGGAGTTGAGTGCAAGTTCCTGATGTCTTTGAGATGGATGAGGAGTAGAGCATCAAGACAGTGATTGCCACGCCAGGCTGTTTTTACACCTTCCCAACCACAGAAGTTGGTATCTGTGGCGTTAGGACTTCCAGGTTGGCCCCAAAAGCCATTTATAAAGCAAAACTGTTTTGTTACCAGCGTGTGCTGGCTTTTATTTGCTTTTCACTGGCCTTTCTGGGATTTCTTCAGTGAAACTTTCCTATCTGTGGAAACCAAAACCTTTGTGAGAGCTATTGTTTTCAGCAGTGCTTCAACAGGAAAGGTTCTACATAGGGTGGGACTTCTGGCCGAACCAGGAGGACGGATACTGGCTAGGTTTTGGATGTCCTGAAATAGCAAGGTTGCGTTTGAGTTTTTGTTGCAGCGGATACATAATGAAGCAAACTGGGGCAGCTTGGACAGGATTTTCAGAATTCCGACCCCAGAATGTCCTTAGTTTCTTTTGGTCAGTGTACTGTGTAGCCTGAGGGAGAAACCCCATCCCTGTCCTGGGCAACTTATTTTCATCTTGATGTGGAGTGAGAATCATTTTAATCTCAGTATTTTGCACTATTGGAAAACTGTTTTGCTTATTCAGCTGTGTTTTGCTTTAATTCATCTCTGACTTTAGATCTGAAAAGTGTCTTGTCAATTGCAGAAGGGAATATAACCAACTGAAAACAAATTCCTGATCCTTGTTTGACTTTTGAACGTGCATTCTGGTCTTGGGTCTTTGCAGTATGGATTTAGCAAAATTAGGTTTTGTGAGGAGGGGAGAGGAATGAAGCTGCAGAGTTTTGGATTGTGCAGAAAGAACCCTTCTGTGAATATCCCCAGCAGTTGCAGGGCATTTTTTGTTTGATTACCTTTTCCTTTCTTGAGTCAAGTAGTTTCTGAATTTGGACACTGGAGGTTGTCACAGAAGCGCCATTTGGATTTAACATTCTTACAAAGTGGTCATTTCAACTTGTACTCTGTAGGTACTTGAAGTGGAATAAAGTTGAGCTCTGTCAGCTGTGTCCCCTGACCTGGAAATAATCAATGCAACAGGCTGAAATGCAGCAAAAAACTGTCTCGGAGCTGCTGTAGATGGGGAAGGAGGTGCAGCCCAGGAAATGAATGTTTTCTTAAAAATTCTTTGAGCTTAAAATTAATCATTTTGACAATTTTTTGGGGGGGAGGGGAAAATAACCTTCTATAGTTGAATCTGCTGGTCACTTTAAGCTCTTTTTTTTTTGTCTTTTTTTTTTTCTCTTTTTTTCTTTTTCCATATGGGACTTCCTGCTTCTGTTTGGTTTGTATTTGGCCTTTTGAGCTTGTCTTATTGCTTGCCTTAAGAGAGGGATTAGTGATGCATGCATTTCAAAGCAGGTTAGTTGCATGCTGTGGTGCCTGGGCATTACAGTGGATATGCAGGTAAACACAGCAGCACCCGAAGGCTTGCCCTGAGGAGCACAATACCTGAAACACTGGTATTAGAGAGAGTGGTGCGTTCCAGTTTATGCTAATATGAAGTTTTCGATTCCAAGTTATGGTGATATAAGGAGTTGAAAATGTTTGGTTTTGTTTTGTTTTGTTTTTTTTTTCCTGACTAAGGCTCCTCTGCCTAAGCTTTTTTCCATGTGTGATTGTGTCCGTCATTTCTGTGTGGTTTCTTGAGAAGACTGTGCCTTTTTTTTTTTTTTTTTTTTTTTTTTTTAATTTTGCTAATAGTGGAGACTGTGGAGAGCTGCTTGCAAAGCTACCCTAATCTTCCAGCCACTCTAGTGACATGTTTCACGCCTGTGACCTGCTTCTCAGGGTTGCTCAGCTATTTGTCCATGTGGCAATTTTCTCTCCTCCCACTCCTTCCTCCGGGTTTGAACTGAGCTAATCCGACCCGGTGCTCGGGAGGAAACTCCCCACCCCACGCTGCATCGCCTGGGCCCGCTCCGGGCTGCGCGGAACCCTCCGCCTTCGTCGCCAATAAATGTCCCTTTTCGTGACGATGCCGAGCGGAGCCACGGATGCAGCTTCACGGGAGCCCGCGCTGGCAGCGGGCTGTGCTATGCTCGATGCCGGGCTCGTTTCCTGTTTCTATTCTGGTCGAGAGCAGCTCAGCTCTGCTTCCTGCCTGCACGCCTCGCACTGATTCCCCTAACCCCCAGCCTTTCGTTTTCTTAGGAGCGATTTCAGTTACGGACCCAACGGAAAGAGGAGACGGCGACCTCCGCGTGGAGGTGGGCGGCGGGGACGGCTGGCGGCTTGCTCGGGAGAGGACAGGCTTTCGTTCTTTTAGGCCCGGCCGGAGTGACTAGGCGGGTCAGTGTTTAATCAGGAAATTGCTGTAGGATGACCAGTTCTGGTCTTGGATCCCGAACAATAGTCCGTGCTCTGTCACACACATCCCCTGCACTGCTGCAGCCTGAAAATACAGAGCTGCTCCTTGTGTCATAACTGCTGAAGCGCACGCCTCGCGAGGTGACCCTCAGCTTTTAAATGCGCTTTCAAGAAGCTCGTTGTTGTAGGGCAGGGAAATCAGTTTTTCACTTTCTTTTGCTGCTGACTTGGTGTCGTTGGAGACCCTTTAAAATGTGCGGGGCCCTCTTGTCAGTCTGGTATCGGACATACTAGCCTCATCTTCTTCCTTGTCCATCAAAACTTAACCCTGCCAGAGATCCCACACCATGTAGGGGAGGGAGAGTCCATGTTGGTGTGACCTTCATCTGCTGCGTGGAGCGGTCACAGGGATAAGTGAAGGTGTTTAGCTTTGGCTGACAGCGCTGCACGCGTTTTAAACGCTGCCACACCTGAGCTTTCAGTTTACAGGAATCATTTTCCTGTTAATGTCCTTTTGGCGTGCTGGATTGACTTGTCTTGGAGACGTGCACGATCATAAATGCCATGGAGAAAACTGTTTCCACATGGTGCTCAAATGTGGGGCATGGCAGGGGCCCAAGGCTCAGTCTGCTCTGCTCCCTTCCTGCAGCGGCCACGCTGCTCCTATGGGCTTGTGCCCGCACCATTGTGGGTACAAGGTTTATGCTGTGATTTCAAACACGTCCTGGTAATTGGAGGAGGAGTTGTATAATTGGTTTTTATTATAATTTTGAATCAGGTCTTACCCAGGAAAATAGAAACCTTTATTTAAAAAAACCAAAAAAAAACCCCTGAATTTCCTGAAATGACAAGAAGTGACATCTCTAGGAATTGACTGTTCTGGCACCCTGACCCCGAGGGCAGCACTGGGTGTACGTCAGCGTCTCGCATGGGCCAGGTTTCCATGGTTATGTTACCTCTTCCTGTGCACACTTGCCGCTCTGAGCCAGGGCGAGAGGAGAATTTCCTTGATTCTTTCCAAATGTGTCTTCAGTTTCTCTGTCCCATCCAGATCCGTGGTACCTAGGTACGGGTGTGGTATTGCAGACAGGTTCTTGACTGGAAGTGGTTTCTCTAGAGATGCCCCAGCTGGCAGTGTTAGGGGGCTCAGCCGTAGCCCCTCGTGTTGCTCCATTGTTGCCTCCCCACAGGTACAATGGACTTTGGGAAGGAGCTGCCAGCTTTCAGCTGTCTCTACAGCAGCTTTTTTTCCAGTGAGGAAACTGCCAGATTCATCAGGCTTGCAAATACCTGATACCTTAGAAATCTTGTTCTCTCCTAAAATCATCCTTCCACTTTTTTAGGAATTGATTCTGTCACTCTTAATTGTTTCAAAGAGGCTGATAACAATACTAAAAGCTGAGTTGTCTTAAAATCCAAAGTATTGGCCTGAACAGGGGCCTTTTTAATTCTTTAATTATTTCAGACTTCTGCCTTTACTGCATTTCTTTGCCCACCCTAACTCGTGTGGTTGGCATGGTGGCATAATCACATGCTGAGATGACTAAATGCTTTGGAGTCTAAATTGAACACATCGGAAACTGGAAAGCGCCTTCCAGAGGAAGCACTGCTGGGGAATTGGAATATCCCTATGGCTGGCAATAAAGAGGGTAGCTTCCTGCCTCTTACGTGATTTAGCGTTTTATATGATCTGGGGTTTGTCTTCAGACTGAAGTAGAATATTTAAAAACCTCTGGAAAAAAACCAAAAGCTCTTTAAATAAACAGCTTGTGGTCTGTCATCTGAGACCCATGCTAGTTTCTCGCTTGCACTTGCCTTCCCAAGGCCTGGTGTCAGACCGGCCTTTCCGATGGCTGTGATTGACTTGTACGTCTTGCTCCCCCTGCATCCCCAACACCCTCCATAAACTCAGCGTTGCTGAGAGCATCCTCGGATGCTGCTGCAATGTTGCTGCTCATTGTGCCTGGGGTCCTCCATGTTTCTTTCCTGCAACTTGTTTTAGGGTCAGTGTTACTGTTGAAGCTGGAGGTTTTGTCCTCTTGTGTGGCAATACTGCTGCTAGATGGCTGGGCCAACTTCTGTGTTAGCCAGAGTGACACTACTCTGCCAAGCAAAACTTCAGCATTTACCACTGCTGCTTGGAATACTTTATGTTGTCTCAATGTTTAGATAAACCTGGGAATGCTTTTTAGAAGCTGAGCGGCTTTCAATGGGTTAAACAGAAACTCTCTTCTGGAGAGTTTTGCTGCTGCATTTGCCAGGGTCCTGCAGAGTGGCTCAGCACCCAGTGCTCCCCGAGTGGGAATGCTGGCCTTCCATGCAGTGGGTTTTCCCTTCAGCGACATCTTGTTCTGTGGATGAATCATGTTGCTTCTTCTATACTTTGTGCTGCAACTACAGCTTTTGAATCTCTCGTCTCCGAAGACTGAGAATATGAAATTTGTTAGTCTGCTCAGTGTTTGGAGGGGGAGGAAAGTACCCTTGCCCCCCTGCCTTTATTTTTTTTTTTCCTTTTTTTTAAAATTTATTTGGAGGGGGAAGAGAAGGAGGGGTAGCACAGGGTAGGAGCAGTAGATGTGATTAAAGCTCCTGCCGAGTAGATCTGTGGGAGTGGAGTATCGACCTCTGAAAAATCAATGGCTGCTGCGGTAGCAGTGCTGGCTGTTTTGCAAGGTCTCCCGTTGCAGGAATGTAGTAAAGCCAGCAGCACTTCCGTCTGTCGTCCTCCCTTTTTATTTTGTACCTGCTTTCTGCCAAACAACCAGACTTACCTAGATTTACTGAGGTGGATTAGAACAGCAGCTTATTTTTGCAATCAGAGTAAAATTTCTTGTGTGACACTGAGCCCCTCCTCCTGACAGCCTCCTTTCCAAATGCTCTTTTTCCTGCAGTGCAGCTAGAGCCAGCAGCTTCTACCAGTTTGTCTAAAGCCAGCCTGGAAGAATGAGCTTTTCAGCTTCTTTTTTGAGCAAGGAAACTGCACGAATCTCTCTTGCATGTTCTAGTCCCCATCTTAGGTTTGTAATTGTCAGCACTGAAGCCTGAGAGGAGCTTAAACTCCTCATAAGGGAAGGGAATATGGACTCCATCTAGCAGAGGCTGAAGCCTTGATAGTGTTACCTTCCTGATATTTGTTTTAGTGGGCAGGTGTTATTTCTTTGAAGTAGTAAAAGTCTAGCACTTATTCCCTTTACCTAAGGACTGCTTGGATGAGCAAGTGGCACGTAATAGGACTCGAAGGTTTTTATGCATGCTTAGTTTTGTAACCAGGATCTTGGGTTTTCCTCCAAATCAGCTTGCTGCAGAACCTGAGAGCTGTCTCGTTTTCAGTTGCTCACATGTGGTCCTTGGTCAGATCAGAGGCTGAGCTTCCAGGGACATATCTGAGGGGCCAAATCCAGTGATTTCATTGCGTAATTAAATCCCTTTGTTCCTTCTGATCGGTGATCTTGTCCCATTTTGAAGTGGATGTAAGAGAAGAGGCAAACCCATGAATTTAAAAACCTTTCATAAAACACAGAAGTGTGTTGTGCAGCTTGTGCTAGTGTGGCAGTGATCTTCCTTCTGGGCATTCCCTGTTTCTTATGCTAGGAGAAAGTCATCTTTCCTTGTTAAAGTAAAACCAAACTTTTCAGCGCCTCGGAGAGCAGAGGTAAGAGCTACGTGGCAGTGGACGAAAGCTGTATGCCATCAAGGAGACACCAGCTTGTGTTGCTAGTTGTGTTGCTAGGCTTTGGTTGTATTTGATTGCTCTTTAGTCATCTTGAGTAGCTTGGGAATGTGGATGAACATGCTTCCCGCACATGTATGAACACAAAATCAGTAACAGGTAAACTGGCAGCTTAAAAATACATATTTTTGGTTTCTACCCCACTCCTCCCAAAGTATAACAGGGTACAGAGCACACAGGAACAGAGCGTTAAGAGCATCTTTTACTTCACTTGAAATTCCAGAAATATTCTGGGTGTGGCGAGAGGTTTTATTGGAGAGACATCCTGCATGCATCCTTCTTCCTCCTCCCTTTTGCCTCTTGTCCAGCCTATACGTGCACCAAGAATGATGAGCATCTAGAAGGTGCTTTTGGTGCTATAAAGATGGACTCATTATCTTCTGCACAATAACCGATGGTAGAAGAGCAGAGTGAGGTGAATGGTGGTCTTCGCTGGGACAACTTGTATATTTTTGGGATAAGACAGGACTTGGAAATCTGCTTTGGCTTTGGAATAGTTCACTTTCTTCTCATGGTGATGGTAGGTCTTTACATTCCCACCCAGGGTGTTCAGTGAGCCTGCAGCTGCCTACCAAATGCTGAGAGCCAGTGCTCAGTGGGTTTCGTGTTTGTGGTGGTAGATGCTGATGGATTTTGTCAGAATTTTAAAGCATGGCAGTCGAAATTGAGCTGGTGGTGATGCAGGGCTTGCAGGAGCGTGTGCCCTTTCCAGTGTGCTTCCAGTAAGCTGGACCAGCTTGGAGACTGAAAAACTCCATTCTGACTCTTTGATTTGTGAGCAAGAAAAGACTTTGGAGAAAGTAGTTTATAACTCTCTCTGGGTGAAAAGTATCAGCTGGATTTCTACTGTAGCTTAACTTGTGTTCCCCAGCTCGAACTTCTGGTTTCTACTGGGGAAGCAATCTGGAAGTGGCATACAGTAAGTAGGAAGGCTGTGGCAGGCTGCAGAGCCCTCTCCAGACCCTTCTGTCACATCATGTGGCAATCTCAAGTCAGCTTTGCAAGGTGTTGTCTTGGATGTGATGTGAATCTGTAAGTCTGGTGTAAATTGAGCACGGTGAGGTCTCTAGGCCGCTTTGTATTACGAGATAGAGTGCTTTGTGAAGCATAAGATGCAAGATTCAGTTGTCTGTACTGTAGAAGGAGGAATAGGTCTATCCATTTCCCCAAAATAGCAGGGAGATCCTAGCTTGTCGGTCAGCTGTGTAATTTTTTGTGATAGAGAGGATTGAGGTATTTTGGGTGTGGAAGTAAAGGGGAAGGAAAGGACAAGCTTGTGATTTCTAAGTGTTGATAGTTCTTGAATGAGTGGAAAAGAAACTGCAGAGAAAATGAAATTGCAATAGAAAGTAGGTGTTTCAATTAGTCAGAAGCAATGAAGAGGCTTTTTCCCTTTCAGAAAGAATCGGGGAATAAATTTAGCCATTGTTCTCTGGTCTTGCTTGTAAGCATCTTTATGGAAACAACTGGCCTTACAGAATTTATAAGCTCCGTGACATGCTCGTCTCCAGATCATAATTTCCTTGAGTGCTATCTAGTGATCTGATAGTGCCTACAATCATTACAGTCTGACTGCGCTCCTTCCCTCTTCCCCCACACTTTTCATATGCACTTAGGTTGGGGATGGGCAGGGGAGTAGTAGAGGAAGGCTGCAGTCCCCAGTGAGGAGATCAATTTGCTTTCTGGTCAGTCTTCCTGCTCTTCCAGATCAGTGGGATGGGCCAGAGTGGAGCCTTGAATCTCTTCTCCTCTGGGGTTTTGTTACCTTGATCTTAAGTATTTCTTGTTGTTTCATCTTTTATGTTTGTTTAACAAATGAGCTTGTATCAGATAGTGAAATGGTGGTTCCTCTTTTCATATAAAAGAAACCTTGCTGTTTCCAGCATAAACTAACTGGCTCCCTTGTGTTGGTCATGCCAGGACTTGCAACCCTTTCCCTGAGATAGATGAACTCCCCTGCCCCCTCCTTTGGGTACCAGATTGTGTGATTTCAGGCATGGTTTTGTTGTGGTGTGAAAAGAAGGTGTTAGCTGCTGAGTCCTTGTTTGTCAGCAGTACTGACAAACCCATGCTGGCATTGGTGAGGGCTGGGCAACCAATCGCAGCTGGAACAGTTATCGTTTCAGGGTCCCTGTGGGCTTCCGCTATCAGGTCACATCCCAAAATAACACTGGGCAGTATTTCAAGTGAAGAAACTCAGGCTTTGGGGCTGCAGCCAGCCTGGAGTGTGAGATTCTGTGTGAAATAGTTGGAATCCCTCCAGCGTTTTTGATCTGCATGGCAGATGAGCAATAAAATGCATAAAAAACACATTGGAAACACGTGAGGAAATTCTCCAGACCCTGACGTTTCCTTCAAGTTGGCAGAGTTACTGCTGTCAAGCCTCACCTCCTGTCTCGGCTCGATTGGCTGTGCTGGCGGGAGGATGGAAGAGGAGAGCCCTTCTCCTGGTGCTGCTGTGTCTTTCCAGGTCTCCTGATGCTCTGTGGGAGGCAAATAAAACCTCACTGGCCCTCTCCTCTTGGGCTTGATCCAGAACCCACTGACGGCAGCAGGTCTCCATTATTTCAATGAGGTTTTCTTTTTTTTAAAGGCTTCTCTGGTACGGCTGTCCTTAAAACAGTCTGTAGAGAGACTGAGAGATTTCTTTTTCCCCTAGTTTGTGGTGCACTTAAGTAAATGGGATATCAGAGCTGGAGGGTGTCCTTTAAGTTTAGTTAAAAAAAAAAACACTCTGTGCCTTGATGGTTGGCATCCTGAGAAAATAACTTGATAGGTAGAAAACAGCTCCTTACTGATCAGCTGCTTGCACTTAGGCATTCCAGTCCCTGCTTCTCTCCTTTCCCTTGCAGGAGTCTCACTTCTGAGAAACTTAGTCCTGCTGAATAACACACTTAGAAAATGCTGCTGCTGTGCTGGCAGAGTGTTTCTTTGCTGGGAGATGGCTTTATTGTTGGAATTCATAAAACTTACAGATCTTTAGTGGTGAAAGTAACTTTATGAGTTACTTGATTTTTATGGTCCTGTTTCAATTCGTGTCCTAACATCCAAGAAAGGTTGCCGTGTAATTCACTTTTAACTTATTTAAACTGATGATCTGAGAGTCTGATCCACAGTCTTATAGCTAGAAGGCCTACTTTTCCTATATGTGAGGTCTGTGATGGTATGCTAGCAATGCAGAGGGGCCCTTGCTCGCATGTCTACCCTGTATTAACCTGCTTAATTAAAACTGAATGTTTTTAAATGACTTGCAGTACTTAGGTTAAGCTTTGATGCATAGGCAAGGTCGAAGACATCAGCTTTAAAGATTGTTATCTAGTTACTTAGGAGTTAATTTTCAAACAGTTTTTAACATTGCTTCATTTTATGTCTTGCAGATATTTTCGTGCCTGGCATTACCAAGTCATACCCTCTTAGTCTGCCAAGTTTATGTATGAATATTGCTCATACCACGTAGCAGACAGTGACCCCCTCAGATCCTGGAGGCAAATGTTCTCTTTTGCCTCTTGGAGAAGCATGTCACTTACACTCCTGATAATGGAAGGAAACTTTCACATTTCACCTTGCACACTTGCTCTGTATATGTCCTTTCATGCCAGTATTTTGCCTCAGGTGTACATTTTATAATGTGTTTTTTCCTTTCTGCCTAAAAATCTCTCACCTAAGTAGCTATAGGCTCTGCCCCTCTGGTCTGAAGGTTTAACTGCTCTAAAATGCTGTACCCGCATAAGCTCATGGTGGTGAGGATTTTAAAGCTGCAAAGGGTTTTGGTCTCCATTTCAGTGATGATGAAAACAGTGTTTGGATGCATTTGGTGATTCAGACTAAAAGTACCTTAATGTGTTTAAGGGCAACACCAGTATTTCCATCCAGTTTTAGGTTGGACTGAATTGGCTTCTGGACATTCTGATCCCTTTGTTGACTTAGAGGGAGGGGAATCTATGTGTGTATCTTATACCAGTGGCTCAAGTTAGATGCAGTGAGTCCAGGAAGAGGAGTGTTTTGTTCTTGATTGTTTGTGTTGGTTGATGCTTTTTAATGCAAAATGTTGGAACTACTGTCTCTTCACTCCCACTTCAGATGGTTTCCACAGTAGGAATGTGGGTTTTGTCAAAGTTGTCCGGGGGGAAAAAAGAAAACTGAGTAGCTGCATAAAGCAGCAATGCTTTTGATGTTACAATAGGAAGGTAGTGAAAATTGCAAGAGCTCTTAGACACTATTTTTAGGCTTTTTCTGCAGTTTTTTAGCTTTCATTGGAATAAAACAAAGCTCTTTTTTTTTTTCTCAGGAAGATAATACTTCAGCAGTAAGCAAATGCACCTCTGAGACTGTCGTGCAGGAAATGATCTCTCAAACAGAAGCAGTAATGGAAGGGGAGGAAGGACGTGCTATGCACTAAGTCATCCCACCAAGTGACTGGCGTTTTCAGCTCAAATGTAGCATTTGCCAGCATTTGTTAGAATTGTTTTGATGAAATTCCACTGTTAAAATGGACAAGATTGCCTTACTGCAGCAGGCAACTGAATGTGGTGCAGCTGATGCCCAACTCTCCCCTTTGTCCTTCTGAATGTCACTGTCTATCCAACAAGTGTGATGAGGTGGCTGGGTGTCTCCCGGGTCGTTTTTTTATTCTTCTGTAACTCCAGTTTTCCACTTCCTAGGATGTGGTGATGTACTGTTCTCCAGCTTAGATGATGGGGACATGCTGTCAGAACCTTTTCACACATCACCTGGCAGACAGGTGTTACAGAGTGATAGGGCTCTTGCTTGCTTCTGAAGGCTGATAAGTTTGCAGTATCTTGTGTCTGAGGTCCTTCCGCACTGCACAGAGCTGGGAAAATGTTATCCGAACTGCTGCTAAACAAGGCATCAGCCAGTCAGTGTAAATGAGACCGGAGTGTCCAAGTTATTTATCAGTTGGCTCAGCCTTTCTGCATGGTGTTTTAAATGAGGTTGGCTCTGTTCATGCTGGTCAGCTGAATACTGTGCAGAGGGAGTTGGATCTGAAATGCCTTTAGGGCTCAGTCCAGAACACTTCAGATCCAGGGTTGATTGCTCTGAAGGACTTACAAAGGATAGGTGAAGTCCTGGTAAGCTCTGGTCTGCCGCTTCTTCACCTGCTGTGATCCTTTGAATCTCTGGCAGAGATTTTATCTAATCACTGGAATAGTTATAACTTGCCAGCTTTCTGTTCAAATGTGCCACCACTTACTCTGTCTTGGACTGTTACTTACTCATTTATTCCAGGCCAAGCCTGAGTAGCTGATGCACCTTATTATCAAACAGCTAACACAATTGTGCATGTTGGATCTGCACATCACCTTCTTGGAAGTATCCCCATTTTTCAGACTTGCCAGCTGATTTTTGGTGCTGTTGCTTTGCAGTCGCTACTGTGGCAATCGGAGGTTTCAATTTTCTTAGGCTTGTGCTTCTCTTATTCAGGGTGGATACATGCAGTAGGAAGGGTATTTTCTAGCCTTGCCTTCAGGAAAAGCTGAACTTCACAGGCTGATACTGTAACTGCTAATTTTTGCTATCTTTGAAGAAAGGGAAGTGGGAACCCTGAAGAGTATTCTACTGTTTTCTTTTAAATCTCTGTTTAGTTTGTTTTTATCCATCTCAAGTGAGTAGTTTCCCAGCTCATATGAGGTTTATGAATTAATTATGTTGAGGCAGGAGTTTTCTGTCTTTCAGAGGCTGAGCCACGTTTCTCTTCCAAGCCATGATCACATGGAGTGTCTCTTCTGTTTGCAGTTTTACCTGTATTGTTGATGCATTCTTTAATTTCTTGCCTCTAAACTGAATTAAAAGAAGCAAGTAGGAGAATTAGCTAGTTGTTTGGACCATCAGGAAGCATTCAGCAAACCAGCTAGGGAACTCTTGGGTTCAGAGACAGGCAGCAGGATAAGACACATTTGGCAGTTACCTCAGTCTGCAGCAGCCTTCATTACTGACAACAGCATGAACAGAGTTCATTGATTTCTATTTGTAGTATGCCTAAGGGAGAAATGCACTCTTTCTTAGTGGTATGTGAGAGAACAGTCCCATGTCTTTTTATTTTTGCCTGATCTGTTTCTCTGTGTATTGCAGGACCTGTCTGGTTCAATAGATGATCTACCCATGGGTACAGAAGGAGCCCTGAGTCCTGGAGTAAGCACATCAGGGATTTCCAGCAGTCAAGGAGAGCAGAGTAACCCAGCTCAGTCTCCTTTCTCTCCACATACCTCTCCTCACCTGCCAGGCATCAGAGGACCCTCCCCATCCCCAGTTGGATCTCCAGCTAGTGTTGCTCAGTCCCGCTCTGGTCCACTTTCACCTGCTGCAGTACCAGGTAACACTACTCATGTGTTGATCTTTTGGTGGGGCTCCTTCATGCAGCTGGAGAGTGAATTAACATGGCCGGTGGGGAGGAATTGGCCAGTGTCAGTAGTATGTGGTTATTGAGGTCCTGTGATCTCATTTGTTTGCTTTAAAATGTCTGTAACTTTTAAAGGATGCAGTAAGATGGGTGGGATGGTTGGTAAACCAGCAGTGTCATTTTGCTGGGTTAATGTGACTGATCTTGCTCTTGTTTTTCTTCACTGTGGCTAACGTGCTCTTCTCCCGAAGTTGTTTGTAGTTCTGGTATTTAATACTCTTGCATCCTGGGTTTTGTGGTGTGCAATTTTTGTAATTAACCACTCTCCTTTTTGCGGTGTAGGCAATCAGATGCCACCCCGACCGCCCAGTGGCCAGTCAGACAGTATCATGCATCCTTCCATGAACCAGTCAAGCATAGCGCAAGATCGAGGTGTGTGACATGAGTTAAAAGATGTAATTGTAAAGCTAGATGTGTGACTAAAAATTACCTGGCCTGATGGCATGGATTCTATGGTGAGATAGCATTTAAAAGCTGCCCCAAGTTTATAAGTTGCAAGCGTTTAGGCACCTTGTAGTAAATTCAACTGTTACTGGTTGTTCAGCCTCTTCATGTTCCATCCAAGCTAGTAGTTTGGCTTGTAAGATGTTTTCTGTGGCTTTTGACACACTTTTCTGTGAACAGTGCTTGTCCAAGGTCCAGGTCCTTAAGCTCAAAATGAGGGGTGCTCGCAACAATATTGTGTGCCTTTTCCCCCTAAGAAAATAAGGTTAATGTGGGGAAAAATGTGTGTAAAATTTCAGCTCTCATGGATGAAGGTATATAGTTGTCACCCTGAGAAAACAAACAAGCAAACAAAAAACCAACAACAAGAAGCCCCTAGGATTTGCAGAGTTGTACTGTCTACTCCTGTGACACTAAGTTGGTTTTTTTCTGGTTAAAACAGGAAATTGGATCTGTTATCTTAGCAGATAACACTGGCTCCTTAATAGCAACCACTGTAAAAATCTGTCTAGGCTGTTGCTGAAAGGATTTTGTTAGTGGGTCCCAGGGGTTGCTGTTACCTAACAACATGTGTGTCCAGTGGCACCTCTGGATACTTTGCACTAATAATTGTCTGCTCCATTCACTGGGTGACCAGGTTACATGCAGAGGAATCCTCAGATGCCCCAGTACAGCTCACCCCAGCCCGGCTCAGCCTTATCTCCCCGTCAGTCTTCTGGAGGACAGATGCACGCTGGAATGGGGCCATACCAGCAGAACTCCATGGGAAGCTATGGACCGCAGGGTGGGCAGTATGGACCTCAAGGTGAGGCACAGTCAGCTCCTCCAGGTGGGAACTGAGCTGAGCAAATACAAAAGGCCTCTCTCGACTGTAACATCTTGTCTTTGATAAACTGTTTTTCTTTGTCCCCTCTGAATATGTGGGTAATACAAAACAGTGTGCTCCTTATGAGCTGGAAGGAACTGTACTTTGTTCATGTTGAGATCAATGAAATACTTTGCTTTTGGGGCTTGTTGTACTTCTAAATGTAGGATCCCTCCTCCTCGTTTAAAAAGGTGTAGGTTGTGCATCCAGTGTAATAGAGAAGAAGGGCCAGTTCTCTTTGGAGAGGAAGAAAATTGAGTGTTGTGTGTTTTGGAAAGGGTTAAGTGAGTTTTTTACATCCTGTCCTGGACCCTTTAGCTCACTCTGCTTGGTTGAGGTTTGGGAGAGTTTCAGGCAGCTTTTGAATCGATGTTGTTACTTGGCTATGTCAAAACACATTTTATGTGGCTTATATCCAAGTACTTTGACTTTTTGTTGAGGTGTTAACACTCCCCCTCATCTCTGTTAGTGATCTTTAAATATTTGCTGATAGAAGATTTTTATGGTGATTCATAAACTAACTAGTTGAATGATGTTGTCTTCCCCTCTTTTTATCTCCTTAGGAGGTTATCCCAGGCAGCCAAACTACAATGCTATGTCCAATGCCAACTACCCCAGTCCAGGAATGGGAGGAAGCATGAACCCCATGGGAGCAGGGAGCCAGATGCATGGGCAAACTGGTGTGCCACCGTACAGCGGGCTTCCTCCAGGGAGGATGAGCCATGCAACCATGGGGAACAGACCTTATGGACCTAACATGGCGAATATGCCACCTCAGGTGGGGACAGGCATGTGCCCCCCACCAGGTGGCATGAATCGCAAAGCACAAGAAGCGGCTGCTGCCGCGATGCATGCTGCTGCCAACTCCATCCAGAACAGGTAAGAAATGAGATTGCCCCTGGTCTCTGTTAAAGTCCCTTCTCTATGTCAGATATATGTTTCAGAGCTGTGGATGGGATAACCCAAATTTCAGGTAATACTGAACATACACTACCTTGAAGGTTTGCCCTTCTTGGAGATTTTTTTAATCAATCTTAAGTGTTAAAAAAGGAAGAGCATAAAGCTTGGATGAGCACTGTGTTGGAATACATCATTAATGACGTGCTTAGGGAATTTTTAATATTCATAGGTGAAATATATTTAACTCTGAGATCCCTTCAGTTGTTTTCCCTTTCTGGTTGTCTTTGTTACATGAGTGGCTTAAAAGATGCTGCGTGTGTGGTAAAACCCATAAATCTAGCAGACAGCCATCCAGCTGCATTTGTCTGAACCAAGGCATTACTTGTCCAGTGTAATGAACTTCTTCCTTTTAGGGCCTTGATGAGCAACTGTGGGAAAGGGAGCTGGAATTCAGCACTGAACTTTGCAACTATTTTCTGTGATGGTGGTTTTTTGGTGTTGTTTTTTTTTTTTTTTAATTTTTTTTTTTTATTATTATTGCACATTTCAGAGTAGGTGTATGTGGCCTACCAGAATGCCAGGAGAGCCATGAACCTGCTTATAAATTGGGTTCCCCCAGTAAAACTGTTAGATATATTTGTTGTCTGACTGGCCATTGTGCTCCTCTCCTTATGCTGACTTAAGGACTGCTTCTGCAATCTACTGTCTGATGTTACCTATGACTGCCAAAAGGCCAAGTTCCCAAATGCCAATAAAGGCATCAAAGCCTGTCCCTTTGAGTAACAAGTTTGAGCAACAGTTGTGTATGAGGTTTTCTGATACAGGTAAAATAATGTAGCTTGTATGGGTAACACAAAGGAAAGAAAGAAAGAAAAATCATTAAATGTGGCTGGAGCACTACACTGTTCATCTATACAAATAATGGATTCTCACTTAAATGCACAGGGCTGCATTATTTGCATATCTGTTCTTCCTTGTAAAGGCAACTTAACAACTGAATTGAAGTTCAGTTTGGGGATGTAGTAGAACAAGATTAAGGATGAAAATGTTCAGAACTGAAGTCCCTCTTTTAAAATGGTTTGCATCCCCTTTTCTTTTGAGAATGAGACTTAGGCTCTAGGGTTGCTAAGCTTTAAAACAGCACCTGATCTTTGGTCTTTTACTGGAAGATTGAGCTGGAGAAAGTCACTTCTCCACTTCCTTTGTAGAAGGTTTCTTTTAGCAAACCTGCTTCCTTGGAAGACAAGATCTTAATGCTTAGTATTTGGAGTAAGTGTCTGTTTCTTCCTTGCCTTCTCTAGGCCTCCTGGTTATCCCAACATGAATCAAGGGGGAATGATGGGCACTGGACCTCCTTATGGACAGGGAATTAACAGCATGGCTGGCATGATAAACCCCCAGGGCCCACCCTATCCGATGGGTGGGAATATGGCTAACAACTCTGCAGGTAAGCCAGTGCTGACCATTAGGCATTTCCTTGATTTCATTGTACTGGATGGAGGATCAGTGTTAAAGATTGTTTTAACTTCCTAGGGATGGCAGCAAGCCCTGAAATGATGGGTCTTGGGGACGTCAAATTAACACCTGCAACTAAAATGAACAATAAGGCAGATGGGACGCCAAAAGCAGAATCCAAGTCAAAGGTAAAATGTTTTGGTTTTTGTTTTTAATGACTCCAATTCTCTTCAGCATGCAGGGAAATAAAATCATTGCATGTTAACTTCGAGTGAACAGTGCATCTGTCTAGTAGTGAGCGTGGTTCCTGAGAGAAAGCTATTTTGATCCATCCTCCTCACCCTGAACAGACTTCTCGTTAGTATGGTTGTCCTTGTAGTAGTATGTGATCTGACTGCTACTTGTGACCACGGTTCTAACTCACAAGTGTGCCGAGTGAGTGGGATATCCTCTTTTGGGATGCGTTATGTTTTGGAGCGTAATTAAAGACATAAGTGTCTCGAAACGTGTGTGTCTGTGTTTTAGAGTAGGTTCTGGCTATATTTGCAATAAACCACTAAATACCCACATATGTTAATAATAGTATTCTTGCGGAGCCTGAACTGTGCCATCCCCTACAGAGACCCTCTAGCCCTCAGTAAGGCCAGGAAAGGGACTCTTCCATTAGAATTCACATGTCCTCCCCTGTTTAAGCCTTTATCTAAAATTTCTAACAGATGCCTGGCACACCTTATTTGTATATTCTCGTTTCAAATGTGGGCTAGTCTTGCCTTTATTAACTGGGGACAAGGTACCTGAACAGATGTGCCTTTTGGATTGGCTTTATCCAAGTCCCCAGATCCTACAAATAGCTGATTAGACTGTTGCTTGAATCAGAAGTGTAAAGGTAAAGACCATGTAGTTGAAGTGCTTAGTGTAAGGAGATTCAATGTGAATTATGCTTGATGTGTCCAGCCCTGGCTGTGCTTGAACTGTGGCAGTGGTTCCAAGAGGTTCTCCAGGATTTATCAGGAAAATTCAAACAATTGAGGGTTTTACTGCTGGGATTCATAAACTGTTCAGAAATGAAGGGGAGCATTTCCCAGTCCTTTGGGACCAATCAATTTCACTTGAAAAACAACTTAATATTAGGAAATATCACTTGCCACAGTGAAACTGCCAAAAGAAGTGTGAACAAACCTGAGTTTGTTTCTGGTGTAGACTTGGAGCTAGTTACTTACCACCTCTCAGCTGGGAGGTGGTACACTAAAGTGTTACTGTTGTTTCACAAACAAACTAATCCTGTGTTAAAGCCAGAAGAGGGAGGCAAACAAGTTCTTCAGGGACTGTTTTTCTTTGCATTACTGCTACCAGTTTCAAAAGAACCACCAAAAAAACAGTTTCTGAGCCTGTAGTCTCCTCTTTTGCTACTTGAAAGAAAATAAAAGCTCTGCAAGTTTGATACCTGTACCACCAGCAGTCTCTGGGAAGATTCAGAAGATCTCTCAGTGCTGCTCATGTGTTCTGGCACCTGCCTTTCTATTTATGACGAACAAGGACTTAAATAGTCTTGGGCTAGTAGATGCCAGAAGCTACAAATAGGGTTGTTCTGTCCTCCTGGTCTGTGCTGTTCAAGGATTATCTTGTGTTAATGAATATACTCAGTCTTGGGTGTAGGGGTTCATCTACAACATCATCAGATTTGAAGTTCACTTCTACCTTGGAAGTTCATTTTTAAGTAAGCATTTGGAATGCCAAAACCATTTCTGCCTTTACTCCAAGTATGTGTGATCCAGGTGGTGAAAGACAAAATAACATGCTTAGGCACTACTTCAGAAGACTTGGGGGAGGCAAGGCAAGATGCAGGTCCGCAGGTTTTACCTCTAAATAGACCCTCGGACAATTCAGTGAATCAGATGTGTAGGAACTAGTGTGATACTCATACTTCGTAACTGAAAGCTTGTATTTGAAATTGCTGTGATGCCTTTCCACATCAGTCTTCCTGGGTCCCGATATGCCAGTGATAGCAAACCAGTATGGGAGCTTATGTCGTATCTAGGTAGCAGGAGATTTCTGCACTTCTGTCAGTCAGTAGGCAAAAGTAGAGAGATGGTCTTTGTGGGGGACCCCTCGCACACATTCGTCAAACAGGTGCCTCTAATCTTTATTTTTCTTTGAGGCATGTTTATTTTTATTCCTTGGCAGTGTTTAGTGACAGTTTAATCTGGCATCTACGACTTGGGTAAGAGAAGAGACTAACTTGCAGTAGCCACGGGGAATCTCATTTGCAGTTGAATTAAGTGTTTTCTCATATATTTAGCAAACAAGCCCACAAAGGATGTCTTAAAGAGATGGCTCTCTGCAAAGTCTCTTTGAGGTTTGTTTGGTTTCTGTAGCATTCCTGAAACCCTTCACTTTTTAAAAATACATACTCTATGAATTCCCTGAGTAGCGACTGGTTTTGTGATACCTTTGTCAGATAATACTTGCCTGATGTTGATCTGAGACTAGTGTAGGTCTAATATAAAGATTTTCTCAATATAACAGCAGAACTTTGAATTCTTATCTGACTGCTTTTTTGAAACCATCTCAGACGTGAACTAGCTGCTTTTGTGCTGCTCAGTCCTGATATCTCTTTGCTTCTCCTAGAAGTCCAGTTCCTCTACTACAACCAATGAGAAGATCACCAAACTCTATGAGCTGGGTGGTGAGCCTGAGAGGAAGATCTGGGTAGATCGTTACCTGGCCTTTACTGAAGAGAAGGCCATGGGCATGACAAATCTCCCAGCAGTAGGCAGGAAACCCTTGGACCTTTACCGGCTCTACATCTCAGTGAAAGAGATTGGAGGATTGACTCAGGTGAGCGTCCAGCAGCCAGTGTGGTGACTGGGTATTTGTATTCAGAGCTGCCTACTGTCTGGCAGTTGCAAGCCAATGGGCGACACAATTTAAAGTCAGCTTTGTAGCTAGATGTAAACCATGACTTTCCATTTAGCTCTGTTTATTTTCTTTTTATTTTTTTAAATAACGCTTATAAGACCCAGCATCCTTTAAGTGACCCAAATGTCTGCTCTCCTGTTGTCTGGCTGAGAACAGTCTGTAGTGAGATTCAATTCAGGTGCTTTTTTTTCCATGTTTTGTCCAGTTCAAAGATTGGTGACACTGTCTTTGTCTTTGCATCTGGCTGTCAACTGACCTCGTGACTAACTTGATTTGCAATCTGTCCCTGTTTCAAAAGTTTTTTGTAGGTGGGGAAGAGGGTTTACTAGTTTTGGGTTCTGAACACAACTGTATCTGCTCTGCTTAGCCCTTACTGCATCCTTTGTGTTAGCTGGGAAGTGTTGATTTCTCCCCAGAAAATTTGTTGGAGAAGTAGCTGGGATTTTGAGTTTAGAGCCTCTTCTTTGTTTGTGCAGGTCAACAAAAACAAGAAATGGCGCGAGTTAGCCACAAATCTCAATGTGGGCACATCCAGCAGTGCAGCTAGTTCTTTGAAGAAGCAGTACATCCAGTGTCTCTATGCCTTTGAGTGCAAGATTGAGCGAGGTGAAGACCCCCCTCCAGATATCTTTGCAGCTGCTGATTCAAAGAAGTCTCAGACTAAGATACAGCCTCCATCTCCAGGTGAGTTTAGACACTGGTTTAAGGTGTGCAATGAATGTTTGAACCAGAGGATCTCTGGTACTGTATGCCCGACTCCATGTGCTGTGGGCCAGACTGGTTCCAAACTTCCACAAAGCCCCCATGTCTGTTTCTAATTAGATGTTCTCTGGTTGTGTAGATTAAATACTTTTGTAATGGGGGAGTGAATGGTACTGGGAATAAGTCAAGTCGCTTGAGGTAGTTCAGTTTTTGTGTGTTCCACCTCTGTAGTAAGTTTAAGAAAAAGGAAAACATAAAAATACATACATACCTATATACACATACCTCTATGTTTACTAGTACGTCACTGCCTTATGAGAATCTGGTGGGGAGAGAAGTCTTGAGTTACCCCTACAAGGTGATCTCTGCACTTCTAACAGCAGCCCTTGTTGTTACTGCTGAGCTTTGGGAACTTGCTGGAAGAGTTGTGCTTGTTTTGACTATGCAAGTGCTACCTTCTGGGATTAAGTGCTTGATGTGGGTGTGCACTCATCTTCTCATGAGTTAGTTCTTTCTGTCTTCAGCAGGAGTCAGTGAGGACTTTCTGAGGCTTTGTGGACAGAGAGCATTGTAAGCCTATTACAAGTTGGATGCTCTAGAAATCAAGCCCTTTAAAATGAACTTCTACTGTTGTTTCAAATTTGATGAGGTGGTCCAGTTTCTGAATATTTAAGCAGTGTTCAATTCAGATTTGTTTAACATCAAAAAAAAAAAGAGAAGAAAAAAGGAGAAAACATCCAGGCTAGCAGTGCATGCTGTACTCTTTCGTCTTCGGAAAGTCTGATCATTTCTGTCTCATTTGCATTGAGTTCATTGCTTGAATTGCTGCTGAACTTGCCAACCCTTTCAGCTTCAGTTTTCCAGTTTGTCTTATATAAGTAAAACCTTCAGATGCTCTTTCTGGTCAGAAGCCCGTTCTTGTAGGTGAAATAAAAACTTTGTCTGCTTTGATGTTCCTGTAATGTTTGCAAAAAAAGCCTTTTTGGTTGTGAAACCTGGCATCATCTTTGTCTCACTCCTGAGGAGTGGAATAATGAACCCTTTTTAGATTGTACTGCAGTTGTGTCTCAGCCCTGCTAAGCCCTTGATCGACAGTATGCTTGTCTGAATATTCTGTTGGCAACTACATTTATCTATCTTCTCAGTTACAGAGTGTTGTTTTTTTTAAGAACTAAATCATGTCTTTTCACTAGTCAGGAAACCTGTCCCAGTGTAGCTTCAACCTTGGTGTATTCTGCAAGATAAAGCTTTGTGTCATTAGACTAAACTTCTGACTAAAGTGGTGTCTGAGTTCCACTTAAACTAGACCACAAATCCATCCCCACTTTCTTTCCAAAACCTCTTTCTTGCCCCCCTGAGACACTAGGCAGTGGAACAAAGATGTTAAGAGCATTTGGAGTTTATTTGGAGAGGGCTGAGACTTTTAGGAAGGCACTGAAAACTTTTTGTAGCACTAGATGCCTGTCAGAATGGATTAGATGGTGCACCAATTTTTATGTTGTTTTAGCTGATGTGGTGCTATGTGAAGGTCGTGAGTCTGCCTTCTGGGCTGTGGTACAGGTGATCTCTTGCCTCAGCACATCAGTGGGAGGAATTTGCGGGGCTGCTATTCCAAACTCTGCACATTTGTGCAGCTCTGTTGACTTAGTCCACAGGTTTGATTCCTGCTATGTGAGGACTGTGCTGTATTTTCTATTTAAACTATTCTCTCTACTTGTCTTGCTCCAGACTCCTGCAACTAGGAATATGCAGAGGCAGCAGTGAAGCATGGTTGGTTGCTCTGATCCTTTTAAGCTGTATCACTCAGCATGTTCATGCTTCTCTTTCGCTTTGCTTTTCTTCCTCTCTCTTGCTCCCCTGGATCGGCAGGAACTGAGGGTGCAGGGCATGACACAAATAGCTCTCCCAACCCCAGCTCCAGGCTTAAGAGCCCTAAAGGAGCATTGAGTCCCAGTGGGCACTACTGTTCCAGAGGCTTGCTGAGGCCCGCTGAAGCAGCGTCCTCCAGACTTGCACACACAGAGGTCTGTCTCCCAGCAAAGCACCCTTACGGAGAATAACTTCCCTGTTTGAAAGGCAAGTGGACAACAGTGGGGCATTTTGAAGTCCCATCATTCAGATGAAGTGCTCTGTCATCCCACACAGACACACATGCTCTGCTCTTCTTGCAGACTTTATAACCTGTTGTTGTTGGCTTACACTTCATTTCAGCCTGTTCTGTCAAATTAACTACTGCATAAGTTTGTAAATGATGAGGATCACACTGTACAATTCTCCATTAACCACTTTTTGAGGCTGCAGAGCATCTAAAGGCCTTGCAGGACAGTCATCTAGGTAGAGCTTTTGCTGCCGGAGCTGGTTTCCATACAGCGTGCATTCATAACCCTCGAAAACCAAAAGTGTTTACAGAAAGGCCTTGGCTGGAGTGGACTGGGTATTGCCTCGTGGGCACTTGGCACGGGTTTCCTGCAGACCTTCTTGGGTTCCTGCTCACAAACTGCAGCATGTCCCTAGGGAGGCGTAATCAGTCTGCTGTTGGGTTTTAATTCCCAGAGCATGGAACTGGCCCAGCTCCAACTGTGTGTAAATTTGTGAGTGGGAGGGACGGCAGGGGGTGGGGACAAACACCAAATGGCAGCGACGCAGGGAATGTCTCGAGGCCTCTTCCTGCCGATGCCAGCATTACAAACCAAGAGGAGCGACGAATTCCTGGGGGAAGCGAGTGGAGCTGAACCGCCACTGAGAAAGGCGGGGTGGGCCCATGAATGAAACTCCCCGCTGAGCTTGCCTCTGCCCTTCCTTCTCCCGAGACCTCCCTGGGCTGGGAGGGAGTCCTGGAGAAGAGGACAGGGTGCCAGGAAGGTGGGGTGTAAACAAACATGCCCTGGACGTGACCTCGGAGGATTTTAATGAATAGCTGGAATGACTCATCAACCAGCAGGGCTGAAGCTGAGGGATATCGGGTGCTGGGGATGGTAACTAATGGAAACATTAATTAAGAGTTCAGCTCTTGCCAGCTGTGAGGAGCGTATGAACCTGAGAGCTGACAGTGTCACAGCAATCCAGGGGCAGAGGAGAGCTCCTAGAGCTCATGGCACAGCTGGATTACACATGACGGCCTGGGATTTTTAGTGAAAGCTTACTGTAGCGTAAAGCAACCCCTACAGAGCCAGGGAACTTGCTGGACAGGTTTTGTCATTCAGTGAAAGATCCGGCATCTCCGGCATTCCCTGTTCCAGGAGTCCTTGGGAGTGGTGCTTGAATTAACCTGCATGAATTAACCCCTCTCGAAGGGCAGAGCAGACAGAGGAGCCTTGTTCACAGTTACTTGGTGACTTCAGCTGGTGTCCTGGAGTTTCCATCACTAGAAAGATTGTGAGACTTCCAGGAGAGGACTAAAACCCACCTTTTTTCTGGGTAGAAAGAGTGCGAAGGTGATGGGTCAGTGGTTGTCACTTGGCAAGAAGCACCATATTCCCTGCCGCATGGTGCACTGTAGAGCATCAACCTTTGAAGCTAGATAGCTTGGGCAACATGACACAGTGCCACAGTAGTGGCATGGTGTGTAAAAAGGAATGTGGTTAAGAATGAAGGCATAATGAAAATGAACGCATCCTCTCAGCTTTCAATTACTGTACATGGTTCTTCTGGGAAGTCTGGCCCAGTATGTCCTTGTAATGTTGAGCTCCTTGTACTTTTTTTTGGCCATATTTCATCTGTCTCTTTCTTGAAGGACTCTTTGCTCTCTGTTCTTGAGGCTGATGTTCTGGGAGGTTCTGGGTTGCATCTGTAGGGTGCAGAGCTGCTCACACCACATTTCTGTTCTTGCAGCGGGTTCAGGCTCAATGCAGGGTCCTCAGACACCTCAGTCCACCAGCAGCTCCATGGCAGAAGGAGGAGACTTGAAACCACCAACTCCAGCGTCTACGCCACACAGTCAGATGCCCCCTTTGCCAGGCATCAGGTATGAAACCATTGCACCCTCTTCCGCTATGCTGGATGCAAGCTGTGAATGTGAGGTCACTTCTGGGACATCACTACTGGTGGCTGGAGACTCGAGTACCTGTTTTAGTGGGGCTCCATGGCTTTGCTCCTTTGTTAATGGCTCTCAGCAACATTGTTGACTCTGCATCTGTGTGTGAGTAATCATTACTTTTGGATTGGGTCTGAGGACGGTATTGTAGGAGGGCAGTTCTTCATGCGTCTCTTGGGGGAGCATGACTGTGGTCCTTCTAGGGGATAGCAACACCTGAGAGGGAACATGTGGGGAAAAGTATCCTGAGGAGCATTGTGGACCTCTATAATCCTGTGTCTGTGGGTTTTTTTGAATCAGGAGTAACTCAGTGGGCCTTCAGGATGCCTTTGCAGATGGTAGTGATCCTACGTTCCAGAAACGGAACTCCATGACTCCAAATCCAGGGTACCAGCCCAGCATGAATACCTCTGACATGATGGGTCGCATGTCTTATGAGCCAAATAAAGATCCTTACAGCAGTATGAGGAAAGGTAAGGAAGTCTTTGTGTGCTCCTCTCCCTTTTCTCCTTGAGTGCTAATCCCTGTATCTGGCTGTACGCTGGAATGTGCTGTAGGAGACCTTCTACTTGCCCTTCTTCCCCAGAAGATGGAACATTTCTTTCTAAGGCAGGGGTAGACACGTTTATTGGTCCTTTTTTCAATATTTCAGCTCCAGGAAGCGATCCCTTCATGTCCTCAGGGCAGGGCCCCAACAGTGGTATGGGTGACCCTTACAATCGCGCTGCAGGTCCAGGGATGGGTAACATGGCCATGGGACAGCGGCAGCATTATTCCTACGGAGGTCCTTATGACAGAGTGAGGTGGGTACTTGAACCTGGTGAGATCCTGATTTGCTTCACTCATGTGAAATGATTACTTTCTCTTCACTACTGTGACTTTACTGATCATCCTTTTCCATCTGAGGAGCAAGGGTGAATTTAAGTGGACATGTGGGGCTTTTCTCTTTGTTTCCCTGTAGGACGGAGCCCGGCATGGGACCTGAGGGCAACTTAGCAACCGGAACTCCGCAGCCCAACATCATGCCTTCCACCCCTGAATCGGGGATGTACTCTCCCAGCCGCTACCCACAGCAGCAGCAGCAGCAGCAAAGGTCTGTGCGGGGTGTTGCCACAAACAGCTCTTCCCAGTGAGAGAGCTCTGAGACTGTGAAAGTGAAGCATGCATCTGATCAGACAAGTAATACATCTGTTTCTTCTCCAGACATGATTCCTATGGCAATCAATTCTCCACTCAAGGCACATCCTCGGGCAGCCCCTTCCCTAGCCAGCAAACTACCATGTATCAACAGCAACAGCAGGTAAATTATCATGAAGTTTCTGATTTGTTCGACTGAGAGGCAGAAAAGTTTTATCTGTGAAATTTGTGTAAAGGGGACAGTAAAAACTCTTTGGGCTGTGTGTTTGCTTTATGAATGTGTAGAATTAAGTACCTTATACAGGAGGCTTTTATTTCCCCAGTTTCCAAATAGTTTAAGTAAGTTCTAATTAGTAGTTCCAGTGTTGCCTTAGCAAAACAATGTTCTGAGAATGGAGGTTGTGTAGTTTGCAGACATCCGTGCTCTGGTCAGGCAGCAGGAGATCAGAAAGTGTTATTGGGCTTCTGTGCCCCTCTGGAACTTTCTGAATCCCATCCCGTTTCTGTAACACTTTTGGTCCAAGTGATCAGATGAGTTTATTTGGAGTAAGTCCTTCATCATTCTGGGGAGCTGTTTCAGGTGGATCGTTCTGCACAATCCAGGGCTTTTTTTTGTCTTTGCCTTACTGAGCCTGCAGACAAAGGCTTCAGGCCTGCCTCCACTGTCCCACTGCCTCCTACTCACTGTTCTGAAGAACATCAGGTTTGTTTCAGGACAGAGTTTGAATGAACATATATCTCTTTCTGTAATCCTTATGTATTACTTGCTCTTTGTGTCAGTGCCAGGACCCATAATGTTTTTTCAGATAATTTTGAGTCTTCTGGTTTAGGAGAGTATGGAGAGGGCACTTGCTGAGCTGTGCTAAGAATAATTCCAACTGCTCTGCAGTTTGGCTCTGCAACCAGAGCCACGGGGCTCTGAGCCAAGAGTTCGAGTTACTCTGGTACTTGTCATCTTTGAAGCCCTAGAGCTCCATCTGAAGCCAGTCATGACCGTGGAGCTTCTGAGTAGACTGTGTAGCAGCTAGAGCATAGACCCTTGGAGGCAAGAGAGATCTTGGATTTTAATTTTGTCTCAGCAATTGACTGTTTTCTCCATTTGCACTTAAAAGAAGAAGGGGGGTGAATAGTTCTTGCTCCTTTCAGTGATGTGTTTTGAAATCTACAGGAAAGGAAGAAGCAGGAAGTACAACAGTTTCTAATGCATCTTGTTTGATGCTTCAGCAGAAACCTCTGTTTTCTGGGAAATGCAAGAGAAATAAGGTCTGATAAAATTCTCGGATGTGAAAGGAAGCAAGTACCTGTGCACAGTTTGGCTTGTGGTGAACGTATAGTAGAGCGGAGTCTTTTCTACAGGAAAGTCCTTTCTGTGGGCAGACTTCTGCCCCCAAGGCATCCTTGTAGAATCCACAAGGAAACTACCCAGCCAGCCGCAAGGAATTGGTCTTGGCTTGTGAAATTGAAAGACTGATCCAACTTCACACTGGATATGGCTAACGAGACAAGTCTTGCCCTCCTACAGGCCATGCCGTGGGGCATATCCTCTGGCTCTGAATAGCTCTGCCCACTGAGGTTTGGGTTGCTTGTTTCTAAGTAGATAATCTCCTATTGTCGATGCTTTTATTTTCCCTGTAGAATTACAAGCGACCGATGGATGGTAGCTACGGCCCGCCTGCTAAGCGACATGAAGGGGAGATGTACAACGTACCATACAGCGCCGGGCAGGGGCAGACGCAGCAGCAGCTGCCTCCAGCACAGACCCAGCAACCGAGCCAGCAGCAAACTGCACAGCCGTCTCCGCAGCAGGACTTGTATAACCAGTATGGGAGTACATACCCTGCTGCTGACCGCCGATCTGCCGGAGGGCCACAGAACCAGTTCCCATTCCAATTTGGCAGAGACAGGGTCTCGGCTCCCCCAGGCTCCAATGCTCAGCAAAACATGCCTCCTCAGATGATGGGTGGTCCTATACAGTCTACTCCAGAGGGCCCGCAGCAAGGCGCCATGTGGCAAGGGCGCAACGAAATAGGGTACAGCTATCCGAATCGGCAGAGCACTGGCTCTGCGCCCCAGGGGCCTGCTTATCACGGAGTGACTCGAACAGACGAAATTCTGCATTCAGACCAGAGGGTCAACCATGAGGGACCATGGCCTTCCCACGGGAACCGGCAACCTCCTTATGGTCCCTCTGCCCCCGTGCCCCCAATGACTAGGCCCCCCCAGTCTAACTACCAGACCCCCCCTAGCATGCAGAATCACATTCCTCAGGTATCCAGCCCAGCACCTCTGCCCAGACCTCTGGAGAATCGCACTTCTCCTAGTAAATCTCCATTCCTGCACTCGGGGATGAAAATGCAGAAGGCAGGACCGCCCGTCCCTGCCTCGCATATAACACCAGCAGCTGTACAGCCTCCCATGATCCGACGAGACATCACCTTCCCTCCGGGATCAGTAGAAGCTACGCAACCTGTGTTGAAGCAGAGGAGACGGCTGACAGCAAAAGATATTGGTAAGAGGAAACTCCTGCTTTTCTGCTTACGCCTGTCAAGGGGATGGGTGCTGCCAGGGCTTTGCTGGCTTTGAAAGAATTACATTTTTGCAGGTTATTTGTGTTTTCAGACATCATTTTGGCATTTGGTACATACAGTCTGTACATCATCTCGAACAGGCTCTGCTCTTCATGGGTCCAAAAAGCAGTATCAAGTATCTCCTTTTTGTTTTTAAACTCCAGGAGCTGGAAGTATCATGTGTTTATGTTACAGGAACTCCTGAAGCCTGGAGAGTGATGATGTCTCTGAAGTCCGGGCTGCTAGCTGAAAGTACGTGGGCCTTAGATACCATAAACATCCTGCTCTATGATGACAACAGCATAATGACCTTCAACCTCAGCCAGGTGGGTGCAGATGCTCTCTGATGCAGGTCTTTGAAGTGCTAATTTTGTAGGGTTTTCTGTCAGCGAGATAGCAACAAGCAGCTTGTGCCCTTGTAGGGCCAGACTCCCCGATGTCCCTGTACCTGTGGAGCATGCCAGGTCGGAAGAGAGCATGGGGTCTGGGTAGCTGTGTGCTGGTTCCTTACTAGCTCATGTAATTTATATGGTTGTTGGTGTGCAAGCGTGTGTGTGCTCCTCTCTGGTGAGATGTATTGCCTCCGGAACAGAGGAAGTGAATAACAGTGGGGAGGCCATAATGGACTTTGCAGCAAGAGTGCTATGAAAGGTTAGAAGACGGTTGCATTGCAGGTGTTCGCTCACCTCTGGCTCTGTCTTTCCCCGGGACAGTGCGCAGGGAGGCTGGGATGCCCGTCCGGAGGGCCAGCTTTTCTCAGTTAGTTGCCATGTGCCTCCGTGGCTGTTGTAAAAACTGCTTGGCAGTACTGTAACGGCTGTTTGGCTTAGCACTGCCCTCCACCTCCCTGTGTATGAACCAGAGGGGAGATACAACCAAGAGCAGATGTGTGTTTGCACAGGTATGTATGTGTGGAGGGGGGTGGCTTGGATACTGAAGGTCAGCATCTGGTTTTGTCTTTGTTCCTTTTCCCAGAGGACGGAAAGCTCTCTTTTGCAAACAGTTTATTGCCAGCATGAAAAGAACCTGTTAATTAACAGCACTGCGTAAATTCTTAGCCCTTTATGCCCTGCTTTCCCAGTTGCTTGTGTTGGCCTAAGTTGTTTTCTGATCACTGTTCCCTTCCTTCCTTCCCCTCCTGTTTTTCTCCTCCCTCATAGCTGCCAGGCTTGCTGGAACTCTTGGTGGAGTATTTCCGGCGCTGCCTGATCGAGATCTTTGGAATCCTAAAGGAATACGAGGTGGGAGACCCAGGGCAAAGAACACTATTAGATCCCGAAAGGTTCTGCAAATCTTCAGCTTCCTCTCCTGAAGAAGGGGAGGAGGATGATGAACCACGGAGCCTGAACTGTGAGGAGGAAGACGAGGATGAGGAAGAGGAGGAGGCTGCGTTTTCAAGCAAGGACAAAGCACCTCTAGAGAGCAGTGAGGAAAAACTAGTTAGTAAATTTGACAAGCTTCCAGTCAAGGTCGTGCAGAAAAATGACCCATTTGTGGTAGATTATTCAGACAAGTTGGGGCGAGTGCAGGAGTTTGAAAGCGGGCTGCTGCACTGGCGGATTGGTGGCGGAGATACCACCGAGCACATTCAGACCCACTTTGAGAGCAAGACGGAGCTACCTTTGACTCATAAACGAGCTTCCTGCAACTCTGTCTTGAGGAAACGTTCAGCAGCTGAGAGCAATCTGAGCACTAGGGAAGGAGAGACTCCTCCATCCGACAGCTCCTCAGAGAAGAGGATAACTGCCACCATGGATGACATGCTTTCGGCACGTCCGGGCTCCCTAGCAGGGGAGGAGGAAGAGGTCAAAGCTTTGGAAACGGCGAAGGAAAGCAGCAAGTTTCCCTTTGGCATTAGTCCAGCTCAGAGCCACAGAAATATAAAAATTCTGGAGGACGAACCTCACAGTAAAGACGAGACGCCCCTCTGCACCCTCCTAGACTGGCAGGACTCTCTGGCGAAGCGCTGCATCTGTGTCTCTAACATCATCAGGAGTTTATCGTTTGTGCCGGGCAATGACTTTGAAATGTCTAAACATCCCGGGCTGCTGCTGATTCTAGGGAAACTGATTCTCTTACACCACAAGCATCCAGAACGTAAACAGGCACCCCTAACCTATGAGAAAGAGGAGGAGCAGGACCAAGGGGTGAGCTGCAACAAGGTGGAGTGGTGGTGGGACTGCTTGGAGATGCTGCGTGAAAATACACTGGTCACGTTGGCCAACATTTCTGGCCAGCTGGACCTCTCCCCTTACCCGGAAAGCATCTGTTTGCCTATCCTGGATGGACTCCTCCACTGGGCAGTGTGTCCGTCAGCAGAGGCCCAGGATCCCTTCCCAACACTGGGGCCCAATGCGGTCCTCTCCCCTCAGAGACTGGTTTTGGAAACACTCAGCAAACTCAGCATCCAGGACAACAACGTGGATTTGATTCTTGCAACTCCCCCCTTCAGTCGCTTGGAGAAGCTGTACAGCACGATGGTGCGGTTCCTTAGTGACAGAAAGAACCCGGTGTGTCGAGAGATGGCTGTGGTACTACTGGCCAACTTGGCACAGGGGGACAGCCTGGCAGCAAGAGCGATTGCTGTGCAGAAGGGCAGCATTGGCAACTTGCTGGGCTTCTTGGAGGACAGCCTGGCCGCCACGCAGTTCCAGCAGAGCCAGGCCGGCTTGATGCACATGCAGAACCCACCCTTTGAGTCGACGAGCGTGGACATGATGCGCCGAGCTGCTCGGGCGCTGCTCGCCCTGGCCAAGGTGGACGAGAACCACTCGGAGTTCACGTTATACGAGTCGCGGCTGTTGGACATCTCCGTGTCGCCTTTGATGAACTCTTTGGTTTCACAAGTTATTTGTGATGTACTGTTTTTAATTGGCCAGTCATGACAGCTGTGGGATCCGAGACCCTGTGTGCGTGTGCGTGAGTGGAGAACTTAGAAACTGACTGTTGCCCTTTATTTATGCAAAACCACCTCAGAATCCACTGTCTGCCCTGCGCTGTCCTGCTTCTCCCTTGGGGAAAGATGTCCCCATTCCCTCTCCCCTTCCCTTGCCCTTCAAATTTGTCCTGAATCCCTTATTAAAGGAGACAAAGTTCTGTCTACATAGAAGACTTTTTTTATTTTAACCAAAGTTACTGTCGTTTACAGTGAGTTTGGGGAAAACGACTTGCCGTGTTATCACATTGACAGGCACCACTTTCATAACTGTTTTTAATGGTAAACTCTGAAGGACAAAAGTGACTGCTGAACTCTGTGTGGTTTATCGTTGTACATTCACAATCTTGCAGGAACCAAGAAGTTACCAGTTGTGAACAGACCTTGTCCAAGAGAGGCCTGTGCAGTAGCGTGTAGAACTTCATGTACTGTACACCTTAAACTGTAAACATACTGTAATAATGTCTCACATGGAAAAAAAAAAAAACGCTGGATCAGCAGCAAGCTGTAGTTTTTAAAAATGTTTTTAGTTAATGTTGAGGAGAAAAAAAGGCTTTTCCCCCAAAGTATCATGTGTGAACCTACAACACCCTGACCTCTTTCTCTCTTCCTCCTTGATTGTATGAATAACCCTGAGATCACCTCTTAGAACTGGTTTTAACCTTTAGCTGCAGCCTGAATGCTGCCACGTGTGTATATATATATGACGTTGTACATTGCACATACCCTAAGATTCCTTGCAGTTTTGTCCCCCTCTCCCTACCCCTTTATAGTATGACGAGTTAACGAGTTGATGACCTGCAAAAGCGAGACACAATTATTTAATCTCTTGCCAGACATCCCTCCCTGGAGGATGCTGTACAGGTCTCTGTGTATAAAGTCATTGCTGTCTCAGCAGCCAATCAACTTATAGTTTATTTTTCCTGTTTTTGTTTTCTTTCTAATCGAGGTGTGAAAAAGTTCTAGGTTCAGTTGAAGTTCCTGATGAAGAAACACAATTGAGATTTTTCAGTGATGAATTCTGCATATTTGTATTTCAGACGATGTAGCTAAAAACTTGATGTAAATTCCTCCCTTTTTTCCTTTTTTGGCTTAATGAATATCATTTATTCAGTATGAAATCTTTATACTATATGTTCCACGTGTTAAGAATAAATGTACATTAAATCTTGGTAAGATGTTTGTAAGGGTTTTTTTTATTAGCAGAATGGAGAGGTAACTTCAGTGCTGTCAGGTCTTATAGACGTGATGTTGTAGGTCAGCTCCTTCTTACCACGCAGCACAGAGACCTCAAAGGTCCTGCGTGGTACATCCCCAGTGTCGGGGGATGACAAAGTCCTGTCTTGCTCTGGAGACCTGCTTAAAGCCGTGTGGTCTGGCTTTGCTTTCGCTGTTTGGCTTGTTCCAGCCATGGAGTTTTGGCTTAGTGCTGCTTAGGCTCGGGTAGGAGTGGATTTGCAGCGTGAGGTGAAGCTATGGCAGAGAGACACTTAGTTCACAGGGTGAAAAAGACTGTTGCTCGGAAGGGAGGCAGTTCCCTTTCAGCTCTGTAAAATGGAAAATTTTCATTCCCCTCGCATTTTTCACATTTTCTTGGAACCGCGATGTGGACTCTGACTTCCTTCAGAGGACGGGGTTTTCCAGCGGACAGAGCTGTGATGCCCTTCAGCAAATGGCCAAAGTTCAGGCTCCTTATATGAAAATCTGCACATTTTCATGGGTTAGTAAATGGGTATTTTATTTAGCCTGAAGCTTTATCCTCAAATGATGATAGAAGCAGGCTAGTTAGAACTGCACTGAGCTCGTTTAGGCAAAAGAGCTAGTTAAAAGAAAAAGGAGAAGCTTTTTTTGAAGGCAGATGTTATTTTTGTTCAAAAAATCACCTCGTTTTATCCCGCTAGTCCTCTCCTAGGAAGGTCTCAGTTCCCAGAGCCCTCCCTTAGTTGTATTCCTAGAAGTAATTGTGCCAGAATCAGGCTGACTCTTTTCTGAAAAGTCTGTTTATCAGCAGGAATCGTGGGAGCTCTTTGCCTGGCGAAGGAGAGTCCTTAAAATGGATTTCTTAAGAGACAGGAATGGTGCTGGGCTTCCTTGGCTTTAAAAAATACTGAATGGAAACCAGGTTGTGAGATAAGAATCCTGCTGGACTTCACTGTTCTGCGACAATGTTGTTGATTTAAAACCAACTTCTCTGATAATTTAGTTCTGTATCCCAGGAGCTTTGTTTAGTCTGATTAAATTAATGTAAAAATCTTACTTTTTTTAACAGAAAGGACCTCAGCAGCAAGGTTGAAGAAAGGAACATGAGCAGCTTTTGTACAGCCTCTGTGTTCACATTATGATGAATTTAATCATAAGTGAATGCTACGTTTGGGAGGGAAAGAATAGTCACAAGTGGTATTAACTACCCATTTTACCAGTATTTATACAACCAGTTGATCTGAGGGGAGTAATTTCGCTCCCCCGGCGCTTGCGTGCACGCAGACGCATACACCTCTCGCACTTCTAAAATGGCTAAAAGAAAAACAGCATAGATGAGAAATTAGGAAAATGAGAGCAAGCAGTGTTCACAGTTTGTAATAAGGGGCTATTTTGAGAGCCACACCTGATCTCAAACTCGGCTGCCCGGAATGCAAATCCTTGATGCTTTGACCTGATTCATAGCCAAAGGTTTCCATTTCTGCAGGCATTCCTTAAAACGCCTCTCTTTGGCCCTGACTGCTCCGCCGTTTCCCATTTTTACCAGCAAGGGAGAAAACTTGAGTTCTTCCCAAGCCAGAGCCCTGTTTAAAAGCACTCGGGGAGTCTCCCTTAAGGACTCGTTTGGCAATGCTGATTCTCTTTCATTCCTGCAGTAGATACGGTGCCACTTCATGTCTGTTTTAAGCACAAAGACTTGCTGCTGTCTTTCCCAGGTGCTGCCGTGCCGGCACCGGCAGCAAGACCTCACGGCGCGCTGCCACGGGCTTGCGATGTGGTTAAGCGTAGCGTGAGCTTGGTTAGGGTGAAAGCAAAATCTGATGCCTCTGTCATCACGTGGACGAGATCTTGAGGGAAACCTGCCCACCCTCTTGTAATAGTAAGTAATTAATATAATAACATGCACTTATTACCAGGCTATTGTTATGTGATGTTGCTTAATGTGTTTTGGCAAGAGACTCGTGTAAGCCGTGCCCTTGCTGCAGCCGCCGTGCGGCTTCGTTTGAGGTTTGTGTTGGTGCGTCTCCAGCAGTAACGCCTTGCTCTCGGCGAGGGCTCCTGGCTGGCCATGCCTTGCACGGAGGAGGGCAGCTTCTGCTTCCCGCTCTGCACCCCGAGCCGCGGCTGGAGCCGAATCCGTCCCCTCTGACCCGAGGCGCGGGCCCCAGGCCGGGGCGAGGGTCCTGGCTGAGGGATGGGCCACAGCAGGCTGGACGTGGGGCGCTGGAGGCAGCCCCAGGGTGTGAGACGGGCACCGGGCTCGCCACCTCTTCCACTGCCTGCGCCTCCATGGAGGAAGGTAATTTAAATGTGTCTGCGACTGAGGAAGAGCGTCGCCCCTGCGGTGCGGAGCGTCCCGTTTTTTCAGGTCAATGTGACGCTTCACGACGAGGCAGGCGGGAGGCTGGGGGCTAACCTCTGGAACAAGGTGCCCCAGCGAGGCTGGCCGTTACCGCCTGATCCCCTCAGCCCCTGGGGGGGAGGCCCGGGGAGGCCATAACCGCCTCCGCCCCCGCCCGCCCTTAACAAAGATGGCGCCGCCCGCCCCTTCCCTTCCCCCCAACACACACACACACACACGCACCCGGCCGCCACGTGACGCGGCGCGCAGCCCCGGAAGAGGCGCGCGCAGGCCCGGAAGAGGCGCGGCCGGAAGCGGGGAGAAGGGAAAGGAGGGGGGGAGGGGGAGGGGGAGGTGACGGCGGGATGGAGCCGGCGCGGGAGCCGCGCGCCGGGCGCTCAGGTGGGGGAGGGGCGGGGCCGCGCGCGCGCCGCGGGGGGGGAGGGGCCTGCCCCTCCCCCCCCTCCTTTGCACGGGGGCGCACCCCCCCCCAACCCCCCCCGGGCCCGCGCAGCCCCTGAGGGGATGGTCCGGGACAGAGGCCCGGGTGGGCCCATCGGTGTCACCTCAGGCCCCGGCGCTGGTACCGGACGTAGTAAGACACGGGGGGGGGGGGGGGTGGAGTTGAACCGCCGGGAGGCCTCGTACCAGGGCTCTGGGGGGTCCCAGCCGTGTAGAAACCGTGGGGGGAGGACACGATGCCCGTGGCTGACGGGGACAGGTGGTCCGAGGGAGGGGAGGGGGCACCGGGCGTCCTCTGGGGTTTGGTTTTATTTTCCCAACCAGCCCTTTGGAGCGGCCGCGCTGGTCATGGGAGACACAGAGACCCGGTTCCTTCGGCCAGGGCCCGAGGCCTCGGGACCGGTGATGGCGGCCGGGACGCGTCGGCGTGCCCCGGGTGAGCCCTCCCGTGCTTCTGAGAGGGGGACCGGTCCTGTATGGCCTTGCATATCAACCCAGTAACAAACACACAAGTGATAACTGGTCCTAATCTTGAAAACATCCCTATTCAGCGCTTCAACCGTCATCCAACCTCTGCTGGAGTCTCGGCAAATTGCCAGCCTGTCCTATCTCCAAAGCAAAGGGAAACCATCCCACGTTTCACTTCTGTCCATCTAAACGCCGGGTACCGGCTGCGACGGCTTTGGCCGTCTGAAGGAAGCAGCAGAAATGGAGCGTGAGTCGCCAGCGTCTCACCCGATAGTTGGTCTGTGTGGGGATGTGCTTTATGGAGCGGGATTTGTGACGTTGCTGCGTGCAAGAGCAAAGGCAGACGTGAAAACACGCAGGTTAGCGACCGCAGCATGTTCTCGCTCTTAGCTCGGACCTGATCCAAATACCCACAGCTCCGGTGTTTGCTCAGCGGGTCCGTTGTCTCGAGCTGAGCGGTCAGGTTGCGTTTTGATCCAGCATAGGTTTTGTTCACACCCACGAACCATTACAAAAGGTGCGAGGGGTACAAATGTTCCCAATTCCATTCAGACGCAGGCAGAGCAGTGCTGGGGCTGCAGCCCCCCGGACCAGCAGCTGAAACCGGGCAGGAGTGAAAACAGCTGCGAGGCCGGGAGCTCTGAGGCCCACAGAAACATCTCTAGGCAAACAGGATTTCCAAAATTCGGTCGTATTTCTTTGATGTCCTGGTTAGAACGGGTTTTTAAATACATCTGGAGTATCTTGAATCTGACAGCAGGTTGGAGAAGTACCAAGAGGTGCCCAGAGCGTTGCTCTCCAAGTGTTCCTGGGATGCAGACGGGAGTAGGTTTCCCAACAGGAATCCTGTACCCCAGCCAGGAGCTGATTGCCAGGCGTGTGGAGGGAGGAAAAGCCTTTGTGGCGAGTGCCTGCTGCCGCCGGGTGGTAATCAGTCTCCACTGCATCTTTGCAGACCTCGCCGAATTCATATTTTCATTTACATGATAATTTACCCAGCATCTATTTTGTTTGTACGCGCATCCTTTTTTTAGCGCTGTTTCCAGAGCGAGGAAAACACAATTCCTATCTGAGAGCAAAGGGGAACGCAGAACGTGGAAAGACATCTTTAATTAAGACTTTGCATCTTTTTCTGCTGAAGCATTTTTAACCCGCTTCTGCCTTTTCGTGTCCTTTTTCTGTTTGTGCAGGTGCTCTTTCACACAGCACTTTTCAAGGTAGAGACATTCCAGCTCTTGATGCCGTGTTCTCTACCAGAACGGTAGTTGTGGGCTGCAGCTTTTTGTAGACTTTGCTGCTTTCCGTTACAAGGTGTGCTGCATCGTGACAGGAACAGGCTTTTTAAAGCTGTTTGCTTTGAGCCTTCTTGGCACATTCATGCGAGGCTTTTTCTCTGCTTTTTAAAAAAATATTTAAAGTGCTGGGACAATTTTTGCTGCTGTGCTTTAATAGGATTTGCAGCTGTGAATGCGCTTTAATAGAATTTACAGCTGGGCTGAAGTATCCCCTCTCTTAAAATAACATTGCAGCTTCGTGATTCAGGAGAATGTGCCTCCCACTAGTTGCTTTGTCTGTAGCTGTGAATGCTCTGGAGCAAGAGGAGAATATGAGCAAACCCAAAACTTTTGTATGTGGCTAAATAGGAAGCATAATCCTGTGGTTAGGGACTGGAATTATAAATGAGCGTATTTGGATCTTGTTTTCTGCTTTGCTGATGACTTGCTTTCTGCTCTCTCATGCAGTTTTTAATCTGCCAGGGTTTTTTTCCGTCAGTAGAATGGTAATAGGAAAACCTCAGTGTGTTTTTAGATCATTAGGTGATCAGTTTGGGGATCTTTATATACTGTAAGGCGCTGGATCAGAAAGATGGCAGGTGGGAAATAGTGCAGGATGTGGTGTCATTGGAACCTAGCGAGAGCTGTGGGTCTTCTGTTTCTCAAACTGAAAAGCAGTTGGTGGCTAGGGAACCAACGGAAGAAATGTGTTATCTTAAAAAGCTGCATAACAGATACTGCTGCCGTTCATGGCTCTGGGCCAGTAGTTTTCATAGCTGGTCCCACAATGTGAATCCAGAATATACAGAAAAGAAAGCAGTGAGACTCCACAAAGCAGTTTAAATCTTGCAGGTAAGGTGTGCATGGAAGAGGTGGACGAGAGCCACCTTAGCATGGGCAATTTGCTTGACAGGCAAATGTCCTCACTCTGGAGACCAGGACCCCTGCCAGAATACTGGAAAACTGCAGGTGGTGAGGGTGGAGTGGTGCGAGTGTCACATCTTGGAGATGCTGTCTGATCGATGGAAGGGGTGGGGAGAAGCCTGCCTATCTGAGAAGACACCTTAGCCTTGCTCTGATGGAGTTTGTGGGGTTGGTGCCTTGGAGGCAGCTGAATAAAGCCATTCCCGGCTTCCCAGGGGCAAACGCAGGGCAGAGAGCAGGAGCGAGGAGAGAGCGTGCCTGGCAGCGCCTGGCCGGCTGCGAGCCCCAGTCAGCAAACCACTTACATGGATGTTATGCTCGGAGTCCACATTTTAATTCTGTCACTATTCCAAAAAAAAAAAAAAAAGGTTTAAATCCCATTCAGCTTATTGGAACTTGAATGTGTGTGTAGATGCTTGGCAGAGCTTGGCTTGCGCTGCTGGTGTTTCTGCTGAGGCAGCCACTGAGGAGGCCAACGAGCCTGTCTGCTTCTGGTATTTACACTGGCCCGGTAAGAAATGGGCTGAGAGTACATGTTATAACCTCTCTCCTTCTGCATCCTGGCCAAGGTTAAGAAGTCAGGGAAATTTTCTTTAATAGGAACAATATCAAAGAGGTTTTCTGCATCATCTCCCAGATCCATGATCTCTTTCATGAGTGACTTTCTTGTTCATAGAGATCTGCAGCCCTTTGAAGTCCCTGATAGTAAATAAAGGCGCATAATTTACAAACATGGCTGAAGCCAGAAATACCTTTCTGTGTCTGTGCTCTCTGTTTACCAATTCAGGTTTCCAAAAACAGAGGAAGAATTTCCCAGGCATCAGTGACCTACTGAGGCAACTTCCAAGCTCAGAATGGAGCTGGTGAGCAGGCAAGACCCCCACCTCCGAGAGGCCGTGTGGTTTGCGGTATGCTGCAGAGCCCTGACACTTCTGCTACAGGCAAGTCTCCTGTTCTGAACCAAAGATGCTGTGACGTCTGTTGTTTGCTGCTCCAGGGCTTCTCTCTTCGGCACTGCCTTCCGGACCGTGAGCTAGCTGGTTCTGCTTGATTGGGAAATCATATTCTCCTTTGGAGAACCCACAGGCTAGCTGCATCCAGGGAGGCAGGTTGCTGTTAAGTAAAATTACGTAACTTACTGTGTTTTCACACCACTGTTGCAAGAGGCCAGTTTGGCAGCACGAGAGGCTGAAGTCTCTGTTTATCCACAGAAGAAGAACAATAATCTCCCCCTGCACATTCCTCCCGAGTCTCATTTCCAGAGACATCCTTCTCTGAGCATGGGAGAGCTTGGTTGCTCACTCCATCCTACCTGTGCCTATCAAGACAGCCAGCAAAGAGTCTAGCTGTAGCCGTGGCCCTCCTGAAACAACATCAGCCTGAGAAAGCTGTTCAGCAGCAGGCCACTAGCCAGCTGGCAGGTTCTGGCAGCCCCAGTCACCACTGGGTAGGGCTGAGTGGAACCATCAGCTGAGATGAAAGACTCTGTGTTACAAATGCCAGAGGCCTGGTTAGACCAGATGTGTGCTTCATGGTAAAACGATGGCTTTGTATTTCTTTTAGTCCCAATTTGTTCAGCGTGGCCTTTTCTCTTTTCTCTGCCAATGTTGAATTCATGGCAGTGGAGTCATCCCAATCTACATGTAGCTAAGCTACAAAACTTACCATCTGAGGTTTTTGGGGTTTGGGGTTTTTTTAAAATGTATTTTCATTTGGAACGACATTACAATGCATTAAGCTGCATACTTCCTATCTCATGAACTCTCTTTTCTCACCTTTTAAAACGTGGTCAGCACCAGAAGCTCCTGGAGGCAGAGGTGTGTCCATTCTGCTTGCTCGTCTCCGGGAAGCGGACCCCTTAATGCATGCCGAGCTGCCTGGGTGATGGAGTGATCTAAAGACTAGAGAGGGGGCCTAGAATCGGCTGATGTCTTTTGCATCAGTTTGCCCCGGGAAAATCTTTTTCTCTAGTTTTGTCTCCTCTCCCTTGTACGTCAGCTGGGACAATAATGCCAAATTCAGTAGAACAGGAGGCTTACCAGTGCTGCAGTACCTGGTGTGAGCATACGCAGTTAGATGTGCCTGAGCATGGGGCCGAGCAGCTTTCCCTGTCCAATTCCGTAGGGGTTCATGCTGGATATGTTCCAGAGTTTTATTCAGTTTAGGTATAAATGTCCCAAAAGATTGCATTTGCACCTTTCCACAGGCTTACAGGTGTCCCTTGCTGCAAAGCCCCTCAGCCTGGCTTCTGTGCTGCTCCTGTCCCCTTCTTTGAAACCCAGGAGTCCTCCTCCTGCTTGGTGCTTTCCGTAGGGTACAAGAGGATCTCCGCTCAACTTCAGTCCTCTCTTCTTTTTCAGGCTCTGTTTAACCTCCTGATCCCAGATCACGCTGCAGATGCCTTCTCTCCCCCTCGCCTGTCCGAGCCTGGCCTGTGGGACCTGCTCTTGGAGCAGCTGCTGGGAGGCCTCTCGCACTGGGACGCAGAGCACTTCCTCTTCATCGCCGAGCGTGGTTACCTGTACGAGCACAACTGCGCCTTCTTCCCGCTGTACCCCCTGAGCGTGCGTGCCGTGGCCGAGGGTGCTCTGTGGCCCTTGCAGTGGCTGCTGTGTTTGCGGAGCCGCCTCTTGCTATCAGCTGTACTTCTCAATTCTCTCTTTTCTGTCCTGGCAGCCGCTGCCCTGTATAAGCTGGGCTGCGTTGTGCTGCAGTGTCGCAGGGTGGCTTTCCTTGCTGCTGTTCTCTTTTCTGTCAGCCCTGCCAACGTATTTATGGCAGCTGCTTACTCAGAGAGCATGTTTGCCTTCCTGGCATTCAGTGCCATGTGGCAACTGGAGAAGGGGCAGAGCTGGCTCAGTGGACTGCTCTTCTCCCTTGCTTCTGGGGTGCGTGCCAACGGGCTTATTAATGCTGGCTTCTTTCTCTACTCCCACGGTAAATGCTTTGTCCTCCAGCTCCAGGTGGGTTCAGGATCGGTAAGGAAGCTCCCTCTGTTGTGGAAGCAACTCCTTAGTGTGGCATCTTCAGCAGTTCTGACGTGTGCTGGGATTTTTCTGCCTTTTGCTTTATTTCAGTATTATGCTTACATGAGGTTCTGTGGTCCTGGCGCTGGCCTGGAGCAGACTGTTCCCAAGCCGCTGCTGCAGCTGGCTCGGGACAAGGGCTATCATCTGGCAGCCGTGAACGGGGTTAGACCTGCTTGGTGCTCCCAGCAGTTCCCTCTGGTCTATTCCTATATTCAAGATGCTTACTGGAATGTGGGCTTTCTCAGGTATTTTGAGCTCAGACAGATACCAAATTTCTTGCTTGCTTTGCCTGTCGCGCTTCTGGGCTCGTGGGCTGCCTGGACCTACATGATTGCAAACCCCCGGCACTGCCTAACTCTTGGTCTAGAGAGAAGAAAGAGTGAAGAAGAGAGTAAACCAAGAGCTGGATTTTGCTGCCCCGCTGTCTTTGTGTATGTGGTCCATGCCACGGTCCTGCTGGCGTTTGGATTCTTCTGCATGCACGTGCAGGTAGGATGTTCGCAGCAACACAGAAGAGTGATTTCTTCAGGGGAGTGCAGTGTGGTGGCTGAGGCAGTGACAGTCACAGCCTGAAGCTGTCCCAGCTGCAGGGCAGCACAGGGCAACACAAACCAAAAGCTTTGCCTTTCCTCTTTCGGAGTTACTTCCACAGAGAGTTTCCAAAGCCAGTTAGTTCCTCTGCTCTCTGCTGGAGAGTTCCCGAAGAGAGCTTGCCAGGTGCTTGGTGTGCTGAGGACACCGGGACGGGGATCAAAGGGTCTGGCTGGCGTTAGCGGCGTTTGACATGTGCTTAAGGCCAGGCTTGCCAAGCCCTGCTAATCGCCTGTTGGAGAACAACGATACCGGGTCATTATCATGTTGGGCCAAGCTTAATGGATGGCAATGAAAGGATCCAGAGCCTGTCACCAGTGTTCGAAGGTCTTTTTAGGACACAGCTGGTGGCACTAAGGGTAGGGGGTTCCACTGAAAAAATAATTGAAGAGTAAGATTCAATTCTCCCCTGAAGCTGCTGCCTCTGCCCAGCTCCTGAGCTGGACAGTGACAAGGAGCGACAATTAGTTACCCTGCTTGTCCAAAACCTGGGGACCACTTCACTGCTTACACAAATGTTGTAATAAATAAAGTGGGTTGAGCTGAGAGGTGTTTCAGTGTAATAAATCCTAGCACCATGAACTGGGGCTGTATTTCAGCTGTCTTTACCAGCGACCTGAGGCAGATAGATGGCTCCTTCCATACCTCAGGACCAGGGCTGGTCGCAGTTGGAGACCTGCAGTTTATGTGATTTTTGTTCTGCCTGTCGTCTTCAGGTGCTGACCCGGTTCCTTGGCTCCTCCTCTCCCGTCCTGTACTGGTTCTCCGCTCACCTGCTTCAAGAATACGAACCTTTACTCCAGAGTGAAGGGACTGATAATCAAACTGTGGCAGCTCGCTCCGAGAAGTCTCTTCTAGGTAAATCTGCTGGTTCCTGCGGGAGAGGGACTTCTGAAAACCCCATCGTGAAGCTGCTGATGAACTGTAGATTAATCACCCCCCTCAGCAAATGCATTCTTGGATTTTTCCTGTCCTACTGGCTGCTGGGACTGATTCTGCACTGCAACTTCTTGCCGTGGACTTAGGGAGGGGTGTGTATTGGTGCAGACGGGTTGCGGGGCAGAAGCACTGATCAGAATTGAAACTCACTTTTTCTAAAAAGCCTGACGTATGTGTAACGATGCTGTTGTCGCGGTTACAAAGGCGTTACTCCTCCATTACTACGTATGTACAGAGCTGTCACCGCGTGAAACCAGCACATTCCCTTTGCTGTGATGCTACAGCATCCTGCCCCTCTTTCTGCTGTCGTTACTGATGGCCAGAACTCCTGTAAGCTGCCCGCGACAGGGAATGCATCTCGGTTCCTCCGTCTTCTGGGAGAAGTACTGGTCCCGAGAAATTATTTATGGCAGGGATCCGTGTCTGTCGGATTCCGGTCCGTCGGGAAACCTCCGGTACAGCACAGCGAGCATCCCTTGCAGGGAGGATCCTGCAGCCTTCCGTGATCCGCTCGGCCCGTTCCTTCTCCTCCCAAGCGCTCACCGCCCCCCTGAGCGGCCGTGGGGCAGAGACGGGACGGCTCCGGTTGCTCCTCCCGGTGCTTCCACTCGGCGCTTTGCGGACCGGGGAGCGCGGCAGTCGCCGTCCGACCCCACGCCCCGTCCCCAATAAACACCTCGAGTCCGCCGGGCCGGGCGGTTCTCCTCCCGGTCGGGGCTCTCCCGGGACGAAGCCGCTTCTCCTCCGGCAGGAACCGGCGGGGACGGTTCCCGGCGCGGCCCGCAGGGGGCGCGGCGGGGAGGGACCGGGGCTGGGCGGGGCCGGGGCGGGGCGGACACGTCCACCGGGCGAGCGGCGCGGCGGGGCCGGGACCGGGCGCTGCGGCGCCATGAAGGACTGCGAGTACCGGCAGATCCCGCCGGGGGTAGCGGGGCCGGGACCGGGTACGGTTGTTTCGTCACCTCCGTTATCTACCGGGCCGGAGCGGGCCGGGCCGGCCCGTCGTCCCCGGCGGAAGTGGGAGGTGTTCCCGGGCCGTAACCGGTTCTACTGCGGCGGTCGCCTCATGCTGGCTCGGCACAGCGGAGTCTTCGCTCTCACCCTCGGCCTCATCCTGGCCACCAGCGGCCTCTTCTTCGCCTTCGAGTGAGTCCGGGCTGCCGGGCCGGGGGGGGCTCCGGGCACCGCCCCGGGGTCTGCGGGGCTTTGGGGCGTCCGTGTCCCCCCGCGCTGGGGCCCCGGGACCGGCCACCCCACCAAAAAAAAAAGGGTTTAGGTCCCCTTCCCTGCTGGGGTGAAGCCGCGTGGGGTCTGGCCCTCGGATCAACCCCACTGGGGGCTCCGAGCAGCTCTTGTCCCCCTCCTTTAAGCCCCCTCCTTTTGGGGGGGAGCCGTGGGTTAGCTGGCATCCCACCCACGCCCTCGGGGGTTGGGGGGGGCACCTCTCTGCCCTGCCATGGGACTCCCGATATCTCTCCCTTCTCCCCCCCCCCCAAGCCATTCCCCTGCTGCACAGCCCCCAGACCCACTTTGCAGGCAGTCCCTGCTTCCCCTTTGCCTGTCCCCAGGTGTGTTCGTGCGGGGGTGGGCAGGGGTGGCCCTGCAGCTTGTTTGCTCAGTCTGGCCCTGGGAAGGGGGTTAACATCCTCCCAGGATGCCCCCCTGGTCTCTAAATACCCCCACCCATCTCCCTTCCTGCTACAGAGGAGAGAACTGGTCCAGAATTGCAGCCAGGAAACCCCCAAGACTGGTGGACTTGGTCCCTAGAGGCAGCAGGACCAGTGTTTCTGTTCAAGGTGCTCAATAAATGGTGAAATCCTTTGGGGTCCCACCTTGAGGGTCTGCGCTGGAGCTCTGTCCCCATTGTGCAGCAGTGTCTGAGGAAGAGGGAGCTGCATCTATCCCAGTCCCCTTTCCTTTTGGAAAGCTGGGCCGGGGAAGCTCCCCATTCCTGTGCCCCGCGGGAAAGGAGAGCCAAGAGCACCCCGTTACGTCCTGCGCTGCCCGGAGGAGCTGGGGAAGGAGCGCCGTTGCTTATTGACACCTCTGAGGGATTCTGCTCTCCTGCCTCCGCATTTCTGTCTCAGGAGGGAAGGGAGCTTGTTTTTCCTGCCACTGTATGAAGCCGGGGGGGGGGCCGGGGGGAGGTGTTTGTCTGTCTTTGGATCATGGCGTTATCTCTGGGAGTCTCAGAGTAAAGCTGTCCAAGCCTGCTGGCAGGGAGATGAAGGTATTTGATCGGATTAGAGGTTCTGAGAAGTCAGATGAGCTGAAAGGGGCAGGCAGCTGTGGGAGGCAGTAACGGCATCCCGACGCGAAAACTCCCTTCTTACTGTCGTCTGTGCCTCTTTGACAGCTTTCTCTGCTGTATCTGAAACTAATGGGTAGCTCTAGCACAGTAACTGCTTTGTATGGGGCCAAGCAGAGGACATCTGCTCTCCTCTCCCTTCTTGCCTAGTCACTCTTGCTTGCTTGAAGATGCCCTGGGGCTTTCCAAGTTGTTATTTTAGCAGTGTGCTTCTGTTTGCATCGGTTACGGTTTGCTGAAGGTATAGCAAATACATCTTGCCTGTGTCTACAGTTCACTTTTTTTTTTTTTTTTTTTTTTCTCCAAATGCGATTTCTTGTTGCCTGATGGGGAAAAGCGGGCTCCAGAGATTCCCCTGGAAAAGGGGTGGCAACAAAGCTCACACCTCTCATTTCAGAGACCTTTCTGTCCCTCTGTCAGGGAGGTGACGGAGGGGCTCGGCAGCAGTGTTGGTCTTGGGCTGAAGGGGTTTTGTTGCTTGGTGGCTGCTTTGTTCTGGACAGCTGAGCTTGGGAGTTGAAACAAAAGTTGCTTAATCCTCTCAAACTGCCTCGCAGCGTTACTGAGACTTAGCGCTGCCCGCAGACATCAGGGCTCAAGCAGCTTGCCTGTCTGCGCTCGACTCTGGTACTTATCAGTGCTTATAATAGCAAATCCCTCTGCAGAGCGGGGGACAAGAGGGGTCGCCGGCACTGTGCCGTGCAAAGAGCTGTGTTCCTCGGCTGTCTTCACCTGTCGTGCTGCGAGTAACAGAGCTGCCCCGATGTGGACCGCGATCACGCCACTCCCCATCTGTGGAAAAACAGCCCCAGGTCGTAGTACGGCAAACCCAGGAGCGGGCATCGTCTGCTTAGATGCCTGGTGGCTTGTCACAGGGGTGTCAGTGCTGAAAGGCATCCTCATCCAAACATCTGGCACGCCATGAAGGCCACACGAGTCGTCCAGAGATGGCAAAGCTGTGTTGAATCGAAGCCAAGTTCCCTCTCAGCTTCGCGTGTTGGGACCAAATGGGATCACATTCATGCCGATTTTGATCCCTGCTTAAGTTTGGGGTGTTTCTCCGTGTGTTCTTGATGCTGCTGTTGTAGAGGGTGACCGAGCTTTGGGGCAGCTGACAGGTTTTTGAAACGCAGTTCTGGGACGTCAGAAAGACAAAGAGGTTGTGTACAGGGGCTCGTACTGCCGTCTCTGTGCCGAAGACCCTGTCTTCCCAGTGCCACTCCAGTGTTCTCTGGGCTGGCTCTTGCTGTTCCAGAGGTGTCTGCAAAGCAGCAGCGCTTCAGCTCGCTACCCTGTGATAATTCATAGTGTGTAGTGTCACAGCCGAGAGCCAGTTCTATAGTGATGGTTGGTAACAATGCAATTTTTTTTTTTTCTTTTAACAGCTGCCCCTTCCTTGCCAGTCACCTCACCTTGGCCATCCCCATCATTGCAGCCGTCCTCTTCTTCTTTGTCATCAGCTGCCTGCTCCAGACAAGCTTCAGAGACCCGGGTATCCTGCCCAGAGCCACCCCAAGTGAGGCCGCAGACCTGGAAAAGCGGATTGGTGAGACTTCTGTTCCCTCTCCTGTGTTTGGTCCAGTGCATGCTTCTGTGTGCGTGCGTGCACGTGTGTTTCAGGCTCAGTGAGTCTCCTTTTGGTCTTTACTCCTCACCAGTTGTCCAGGGGGAGAAAAGGTCAGAGTATCAGATTGTGAGGCTAGAGACTGTCTTATGAGTCCTGGTAAGAGACTGTTGCAACAAGCTCCTCTAGCAGAGCAGGCAGTGCTTCAGAGAGAGGATCTGCAGAGAAGCAGAGGTGGTTTTCCTTTCTGTTCAGTCCCATCGCTTTCCCAGGCAAAGCCTTGTACAGTGGGTCGTGGCTGTACCTGTTCCTGCCCTCAGGACGATGCCTGAGTGGGCAGTGGCCCCGTGCAGAGCTCAGGGGAGGGAGAGCTTGCGACATCGGTGTCCTAAACATGAATACCGTTAGGGACTGTGTAGCAGCGGCTGGGAGAGCACAAAGTCCCCCTTCAGAATCACGCTGCCAGGCTCTTGAAGACAGAGCCGAGAGTGTTTGTGCTGCTCCGTAACGGTGCGTTAGTTACTTTGAATGTTGTCCAAACTCAGAGGAATCGGACCCTGTGTGTTCTTCTGCAAAATATGGGCAGTGAGGACATAGGATAATTAATTTAAGCATGAATGCTTTTTAAGATTATGATTTGCCATTGAGCCTGCTGTGCCGCAAGGTTTTCTTTATTGTAATGGTTTCTAACAGTATGCTAATGTTTGTCCCCATCTAAAAACTGCTCTGTCACGCTGTTTTGGTGGTGGCCAAGAAGGTGTACGCATCAAGGATCTGGGGACCTTGTTGATGTGAGGCGTAGTAACAAATGCTTTAGCAAAGCTGATGCAAGACAGCTTGAATCTGCCTCGCTGAAGATGGTTGCAAGGCAGTAATTCTACCTCTGACGAAAAAAATGGTTTTAAAATACCCTCAGAGTGGTTATCTGTGTTTCTATTTATAAGTGCCTGAAGCAGTAATCTGGTTGCAGATGCTGCCTGATGCGCCAGCTGTTGCTGTTAATATAATCCACTTCTTACCCTCTTAACACGCTCACTGTTACATCTCTATTCTCAAAGACTTCCTCAGAGTTGGAAAGGTGCTCTTATAAGAGTGACTAAAATAAAGGAATAACCCCCAAAATTGCAAACGTGATACAGAGCTTTTCCAGCTCACGCTTTTGCTGAGCGGAGAAAGAGCCAGTCCCCAGTGAACAATGAAGTGCCAGCACGCACAGGTGTGACTTGCAGCATCCCTAAAAATCCTCAATCTCGACCTTGAGGAGGAGGATTCCTCTTGTGCTACTAACATTCACATGTCAAATTTCAATGAAATCTGCCTGGAGCACTTGAGACCTGCTCGCTGTCCTCCCCCGCTGTGATGGAAATGAGTCCCTTGAGCCTGGCAGTGCTGCTGGCTCCAGCTGCGGGTTGGCAAGTTCTGTGCTGGCAGCGGTGGGGGATGCTTCTGCTGAGGTTACCCTGATTTCTGTAACTTGGATGCTTACAGCAGAGGAGGAACCACGTGTACGTTGACAGATGATGTTGCCTCCTTGTGCTGTGATCTGTTGGACTTGCAGAGATGAGTCGGTGTTACTGGGCACGTTAACACTGCTGCTTTTACGCTCACTATTTATAAATTGCTTTAAGTTCTTAAAGCATTGGGCAGATATTACTTCCTCTTGGCATCCCAGCAGCATTGTCATTGAACAGACAAGGAAAGGACATAAATAATGCTGCGAGGAGCTGACTGGAGTTCCTGGCTGCCCACCCCGCAACAAATCCTGTATGCTGAGCTGCCTCTTAGCTTTTGCTGAAAATCAGGAGAGCACGTGCCAATCCCTTACCCTGCCAGGAAGCAGCTCAGGGTGATACGGGGGCTTGGGTTTCACCTGCAGCAATTTGACTGTCTCTCCTTGCCCTTGCAGACAGCATGGGTACCTCTACCTATCGCCCACCAGCCCGCACGATGGAAGTGGTCATAAACAAGTATGTGGTGAAACTCAAGTACTGCTACACCTGCAAAATGTTCCGCCCTCCACGCACCTCTCACTGCAGTGTCTGCGACAACTGTGTCGGTAAGCCCAGAACGTGGAAAGGTGCTGATACCTCGGGGTGGGGGTGTGTGTTTTGTGTTCCTGGACAGATTGCTTTTGCTTCTCGTAAAGGATTATAAAGCGAGATACTGACTGGTCTTTCTTCTTCCCATTTAAAATGAAAGCAACGCCAGCGCAGTGGCTCAGGTCCAAGACTCTGTATCTCTGCTTTCCCCGGTTCTGGGAGGACGGTACTGTGAAATGCAGTGAAGGCCTCCGCCAGACACGAGGTTTGCTGCAGGCTCCTTGTTGTCCGTGGCCTTGCTGTCGGCAGGCTGGTAGAGACACCACCGTAGATGCTGGCTGAGGTCTTCTATGTCCTCTCCCTGTGCCCTCAGAGTGTGGTGGGGCAGGAGGGAACGAACAAAGACCTGAAGAAAAGCCTCTGATGGCTCCACGCAGTCAGGCGCAGGCGTGGGGCAGCTGCAGGGGGGTGGGCAGGGAGGTTCCCAGCGTAGCCTGGCTGCACCGGAGCAACTCGAACTGGCAACAGGGTGGCATGTGATGTAGGGGCATGCCCGGAGAGTTTACTCCTCATGCGGCTGCTCCTGGTCGTGCATCGTGTGGATGTGGAGGCTGTGCTTTATGCTGTCTGCCAGGGCAGCCTGAGGAGCGACAGTCACAGGACCCCAAGGCTCTGGTTAAGAGAAGTTTGGGAGTTACTGAGCGTTCTGTGTTCAGGGATAGCCGTGGGTGGTTGTGACTCCTCCTTACGCTGGAATGGCTCTCTGGAAAGCAGCCGTGGCTGGAGCAGTGTTTGAAGAGGAGCCATCTGGGGGGGCGGGCATGCGCCTGCTTTGTGGGCGATGGGTTTTTGTTTGCACTGGTGTCCCCCGCAGAATGGTTACCGCAGTCCTGTTAGTCTGAAATGCAGCTCTTTCATTAGAAGGCAGTCGGGAGCGTTTCCAGATATATTGCACCTGCCCTGGGTTCCCAGGCAGTTTCTGTGGTTTTATAGGCATATCTTTATAACTTTGAAAATTATTTTCTGCCCTGAAGAAGGCGGGTGAAGCTGACATGCAGAAAGGGAGCAGCGACGCTGTGTGCGCACGCACACACCCAGTGCTGCTAGGTACTGGAAAAACTGCCACGCTTTCCCTGCCCTCTTTCAGTTTTAGTAATGGTAGATGTCACAAGGCTTATATTTCTGCAGGGTTTGGCGAAAGGAATAGTTTGGCCTTTGATGGTAAAAAAGGGCATGTGAGCAGGTGGCAGTGCTCTGTTGAAACTTCTTGCTAACGTACTGCTGCAGAGGGGTTGTGGTCTCAGGGTGGTGGGTGGAAGCTGGATTTGTAGCCCCTGTTTTTTGGGGGCTCAGCAGAGTTTGCTCTGGTGTGGGATGCAAGGCGGCAGGAGTCCTCACCGTGTCCCTTTGTTTCAGAGAGGTTTGATCACCACTGCCCCTGGGTGGGCAACTGCGTGGGGAAGCGCAACTATCGCTACTTCTATGCCTTCATCCTCTCCCTCTCCTTCCTGACAGCCTTCATCTTCGCCTGTGTCGTCACCCACCTGACTCTGCGTAAGTACCGCGGGTACTAACAGCGATGCGTGCCGTGCTCCCGGCCACAAATGACTTGAGGCAGCACTGGGTCACTGTTCCTGTGGGACAGAGTGTGGGAAGGGTCTGGTTGGTTTACACCGGGCTTTTCAGTGCAGGTGGCCTGAATAAACGGGGTCTCAGACGGCAGGGAACCACAGATCCACCCTGCACGGGGCTGCAGAGAGACCTTGAGAGCTGGTGACTGGGTTATCCCCTCCAGAGCAAATGAGCTGGTGGGTGTATTTGCTCTTAACCTGGCGGGGAAGGTGACTTGCCTGTCAGCCCGAAATCTCCCGGAGCTGTGTCTGCACACTGACATTTCTGCAAAGTTACAGACTGCAGATGTTTCTCAGGCAGCCAGGCAGATCCATATGGCCCACAGGGAGGTGACTGCCTGCTGGGGAGTGTAGCGTTGGCTGGAGATGCAGGGCTGCCTGATGCAGTGTTGTTCCTTGTCCTATTTTGCTTTGCAGGCTCTCAGAGAGATGGATTTCTTGCCACTCTGAAGACAACACCTGCAAGATATCCTTCTGATGCCATCAGCTGCTCAGGCTGTCGAGCACTGGTGCAGTGACACTAACCATGTAACAGAGAGGTTCAATGAGCTCTTCCTAGGGTCGCCCTGGTGTACTTTCCACAACTTAATTTAATCCCCTAGCTACCTGGTTGGGTCAGGCAGGCATCCCTTCATCTGTAGACCGATAACGTCACAAAGTTGGGAAGACCTTTAGTTGACCACCAGGGACTAAGGGTGGGTGACAAACTTGTTTCCCAGGTTGCAAGTTTACATGGAAAGGGAAGCGGCTGGAGCAGGCTGTGCCTTGGTGGATGCCTGCAGAATGGTATGGGGAATGGGAAGCTTGTTGGGATGTTTTTGTGGCCCAGTGTGTGTGGTTGCAGCATGCACCTCCCAAAACATTCCTCTGCCTCTCCTTGCAGGATGATTTTGTTCTCTGAGACTTCCTTGACTTTTGTTTCACTGTGCTGGAGCTGGTGATTTGTTTTTTCTCAGTCTGGTCTATTTTGGGCCTCTCAGGTTTTCACACTTATTTAGTTGCTTCCAACCTGACGACAAACGAAGATGTAAGTACCTGGACGCTTGTCCTTCTGCAGGGCCGGCCCTGGTGCTTCCTAAGTAGAGGTGAGGTTTTCAGGAGATACTTGGCTGCCTGCCTCAGTGCAGTATCTCAGTAAGGCATGCTGCCTGCATTGCCTGTGATAATCCATCGCAAAGCAAAGGGCCCGTGCCCAAGGCATTTAGGCTGTAGTTTCAGGTAGCTGAGTGGGAGGAAAGCAGCGTGCAGCAGCAGGGGACTGTGCAACACGTGTTGCTTGGCAGTGTCAGGCTATGGGGGTCACGCGCTGCAGTGTTAGAAAGGTCATGTGTTTGTTTTTTCCAGTCTGTATGTGGCCTCACTTAAAATTAGGAGTTCCGAGATTAAAAAAGGAAGGCTGTCCCCAGAGATTTATTTGGGTGTTAGCCTGGGACATGGGTGATCTTAATTCAGCATCCCGCATAACCACAAATTTCCTCTGAGATCCTGGGCAAGTCCCTTTGTCTCTATCAGTTCCTCATGTCTAATAGGCAAATAATGTACAGACATCTGATGAGATTTACGTCAAAGTCTGGGCTGCTTGCAGACTCCAAGGGCCAAATGAGTACCCTGAGCAGGGCAGATTGTATGGAAAAGCAGGATCTGTCGGATCCTCAGAAGGAATCAAAATTCATCCTTCTGGCCAGAAGTACCTGTTATCCTTGCTGGAAGCTTCCAGCACTGCACAAGGCATGTTTGCATCCCCCCTTTTTTTTTTTTTCTTCCCCACTTTTTCCCCTCTCCACCTCTCTGTTACGTTCAGAGGTGTTGGCAGAACTGCACAAGGCCACGTAAGTGAAGCTAATGGAGGTCGCACCCCAGTACTGAGAGCACCAGGTCCAAAGCACGTGGCCCGTTGCCTCTCTGGTTGCATTGCCCACGTTGCCAGCCTTATGCTGCAACTGGGGAGAGGAAGTAAAAACAAAAGGAGGAAACGTAATGGTAAATGGTTCACTGCAGCCAGGGGCCTGAGGCCAGGTATAGCATCTGCCCACTCGTGTGTGCCTATGCTTGATGTGACCGGGGTTTCAAAATCAGAGTCCCAGTGGCAGCTGCTCAGGGTGGGGGCAGATGAGATTGTTTCCTCCTGTTGCAGCATGGCCTGGGAATCCCCTTGCTGTTTGTTCAGCCTGAGGAGCCCAGGAGGTGCCATGAGGTAGAGCCCTGCTCTGATGAGCTTTCAGCCTAGGAGAGGATGAGGGGAGGAGGAGGAGGCTGGCATTGAAGATGGTGATACTGACAAGTTGCCATGCAGCACGGGGAGGGCACAGCTTTGGAGCTTTCTCGCTGCGAGGCTGAACCTTGGCAGAGGCAGGAGCAGCATATTGCTCTCTCTTCTGGCTGCCTTTCTGCAGCTGTCCAGCTTGTTAAAGCAAAGAGAGGGAGGACGTTTGCAGTTAGACAAGCCTTCTACTTCTTCAGTAAGGATTTAAACCAAGTCTATTATCGTGAAATTATCTGTTATCACATCTTTCCTGTCTTAATCTGCCTGTATCCTTTCCCTTTCAGATCAAAGGGTCCTGGTCGAATAAGAGGGGTTCAGAGTTTGCCAATCCCTACAGCCATAAAAGTATCCTCACAAACTGCTGTGCAGTACTGTGTGGACCATTCCATCCCAGGTAAGAGCTTTTGACCTCCATGGCATTGGGAATTGCATCCTGCTCTGTGGGAGGAGCCTTGGAAAGGACAGATTTATCACAAATCAGGGGAGACTGTGTCAGCACAAACACATCTACTTCAATGATGATGAGAAAACAGTTTCCCAGTCTCTGCATAGAAAGGCTGGAGATATGGATAAGTAAGAGATACAGCTGTTGCTTCTCCTGTGTTTGAGCCCGATGAGTTTGGGTCGCTTGTAATTGTTTCATGGAGTTTGCAGATAAGACACATCCTGCGATTCAATAAGGGGAGGGTAATGGCACCAAAGGGCTTGGCAACAGATGGTAAATACCAGTAGTGGCACTACTTCTTAGCACCGTTTTTCCTCCTGTACTCTGAGGATTGAGCATCGTGGCACAGCTGGCAGAGATCCGCACCAGGCAGCGCGGAGAGCCTGGGTTTTACCAACACTTAGATTACCTGAAACGCTCAGTAGCCTCCTACCAAATGCTCTTACCTGAGTTAACCAGAACTGACGTTAAAACAAGGGCAAAGGTGGGCAGTTTGCTGCAGATGTAAGGAAGCTTTAGGCCTGAAGCATGGGTACCTGCAGCACGGGATCATCGCTGCTTTGTCACAAGAGGGTGCAATTGGGCAGAGTCAGGCCGGCGTCCCCATGCGCTGTGCAGCAGGAGCTGAGGACCTCCACACTGACTCGGAGCTCTCAGCCTGTCCTAGGGCATGTGGGGATCCTTGAGACAAGTTTATTCAGTGGATCCAGTCTGGATTTGTGTGGAGCGTCTCAGAGGTGCTAACTCAGTGTAACGCAACAGCCGGGGAGGGTGTCCTGAGGCTGTGGAGCTAGAGTCAAAGTATGTTTTACGCTTATATCTGGCCCTGCTCTCTGAAGTGCCCCCAAGCTTTTGGTTGGATTCGGAGGTGCTGAAATGCCAGTGCTGCCATTCAGAGATGGCAGATCTGCAGATTCAGGGAGCCAAGCTGTTTGCTGGGAGGCTGTGGAGAGAATAGTGTTTTACTCCCAGTTCTTTCCTCATTCATGTTGTTTTCCTGTTGTGAAGACCTTTCGCCAGTTCCCGTTTGGGTTTGTGGTGACCCAAATCTTTAACTGCCTAAAAGCTGTTTGGTGGCTTGTGTGATAAGTCTGTGGTTTGTCTAATGGGCAGGAAGCTGTGTTATCCAGCGTGCTCCTGCCGATGCTTTGTTTGGCAGTTCCCACGAGGAGAACCCTCTCTGTGGCTTGTGAGCTCCTGCCTTCACGGAGTCTTCATTTCCTGAACTCCTCTCCCCTTGCACCCTTCCCTTTCTGTTTTCCAGTTTGATAGACAGAAGAGGATTTATCCAGCCAGATGTCGGGACCCCGGCCAGTCCTAAGAGCGAAATCCCTTCCTTTGGAGCCAAAACTGACACCAGCATGGTAGGAGGCATTCCCTAGCAGTGCTGTGATGTAGCCCAGTGCCTGCTGTGCCTGCACCTCGCTCCAGCCAGTACCTTCCCCTCTTACCATCTCCCCAGCCTCAGGCAGGACAGCCCTGTGATGCAGAGCTGCCAAAGACTCGGTCGAGCCATATGTTGCCTTTCTTTTTTTTTTTTTTTTTTTTAAGTTTATTTATTATTTTTTGTTTCACTGTGATGTGGCCTGTCTGGACTTTGGACTGAGAGAGCCCAACAGCATGCAAGACCCTCAGATTTGTGCAGAAAGCAGGGGGTTCCTGCTGCACCTGGGAAGCAAATAGGTCTGGGGAGCCACCAGACCTTCTGAGTCCGGAGCGTCTGCTCCCGGGGATCACTGTTTCCTGCCAGGAGTAATGAGGTGGGCTGATGATGGGAGCTGGGGACTGGCAAAGGGTTCCTGCTCTGAGCTGGGCTGTCACAGCTCATCTTCTGGGCTGGTGGAGGCATAAGTTCCCTGGTATCCCTGTTATCTTCATGAACATGTCCTGCTCCCCTGTGCTGACGTGGAAGGACTGTTCTGTCTCTTAACGGCTGGGTTCTCACCTTGACCGCTGCCGGAGTGGCTTTTCTTTTCCAGAAGTGATTGTGCCTCGGTAATTTGGGGCTCTTTAGCTGGGAGGACTCTGGCTCCCAGCAGATGTGGAAGAAGCTAGCTAGATGTCCCAGCTGCTGTTGATCCTATTTTCTGGCTGGTCACTGAGGAGGTGCTGAAGAACTCTATGTTTTGGCCCTGCCAGTCAGTAAGACAGTGTTTTGCAGCAAGGACACGAGTTAGGATGACCCTTCTTTTAACAGGGAAGAAGAAACATGCAGTGTTCTGTGGCTCTTGTCATGAGATGCTGGTTGGCAAGGCTACAGTTGAAAGATTTGGGACCCTTAGCTTGCCAGGAAGGCCTGGTTATGTCCTGTCTGTACGAGACCAAAAGGCAACAGAAAAGTGCCTGAATTCCTGAGGGTCATACCCTTTTGAGGTGGAGTTTCACAGAGGAAGCAGTGAAATGGGTGCTGATCTCTGATAACCTCACGTTGTGCTCTTGGTTTGGGTTTCTGGCCAGCAGACGAGAGCAGGGCTGTCCCCAGCGCCTCAGGAGCAATTCCCGTGTGCTTGGGCTCATCCACGAGCATCGCTCCATGCCTGCGGAGGCATGGGAGAGCTGGGCTGGGCAGCCAGCTCTGCGTCGCTGACACTGGAGTGTGTGTAGGGGAGAGTCACAGACCTTGTTAGCAATACTTGAATCGTGTTATTAAAAGCTGCTGGATATTTTTGCACAATTTGTAGATTATTTTTTTGTCTATGTAGAACGTTTTATATTTGGCGCAGGTAGCGTTGTGCATGTTAGCACCAGGGCAGAGGCTTGCAGCGTTTTGTGTCGAGCTGCCTGGTTAGGTTTCCGTGGGTCAGACGCATGTATCTCAACCTCAGGCAGAGGCAGCACATTTCTGGGGGCAGCCTGTCCCCTCTGAATTCACCAGCGTCGTGCTTCGCACACTGTGAATGACCGCGCCAGCCCGTGCGCGGCTTCGAGGCACGCCGGGCGATGGCGGAGGCACAAGGTTCCCCCGGCCTTACGTTTCTGGCTGGCTGCACAGAGATCTCGGTGCTGCTTTGCTGTGGCCACCAGCTCTACCTTCCCCTCTGCAAAGAGCCAAGGTGAGAGCACGGGCGACGGTTGCTGAATTTCTACCGGATCCCGGCAGATGGCCCTCACCACCCGGGGAGGCTCCCGGTGATGCTCTGCCAGCCGCCCCAATCCTGCACCTTCGTGCCATCTCACGGGCCGGGTGCTTTAGCGTGTTGCATCCAGAGAGGCCACCCTGCCCTTCCCTCCCCGCTTCTCCTGCAGGGATGTCCCCAGCGGGGCTTGTCCGTGGCAGGCGTGGGGCCAGGGCGAGCCGAGCTGTGCGGAGCGGGTCTGGTGCTGGGGAGTGAGGAGCGGTGCGGGGGCTGTTCCCAGGGGCCAAACTCCTTCCTGTTTTTATTTAAACCGGTTTCCTTTGTTACTCAACATAATAAAGTTTTATTTTTAAAGAGTTAATTGCTTGGATTATTATTTTATTCTTTTTAAGAGAGAAGAGGGCAGGTGTCTCTGTGTTTAACAGCTGTCAGGTGGCGGTTGGACTCTTTATGAGTTCCAGGCCTTGCCTGGAATCTGTTATAACCTCCTGCAGGATGGGGCTACGAGGGATCCTTAGCAGCAATTGGTGCTGCCGTGACTCTTGCTGGAGCGAAGGGATTTTTCTGTCCCATGACTCCAGGCTGGGAGGATCTCACCTGCTCGCTGGTCCCCTTCCTGCAGAAGCTGTCACCTCAGCATCCTTTCCCCACCTACCTCGTTCGGTCCAGGGCTGTGCCGGGAGCTGTGGTCCCCCCGTCCAACCGAGCCTGCTCCGGCTGTACCGGCAGGTGTTGAGGTGCATAATCTCTGGTGTCTTCCCCAGGAGGATGCCTGCCAGGATTTTGCCATTTCCTGCACAGCCTGACGGGATTTGCCCCCTCCTTGGACGTTAGCCCTGCTTTCTGAGGGTTAGCTGGTAAGAAAGCGCTTTCTTCTCCCTGTCATCCACTCGACCGACCCATCTCATCTCCACTGCATGACCAGCTCTGTCCACGGAGCCCATCACCCTCCAGTTGTGTAGACATCTGTTTGCCTTGTGGCCCATCCATCCCACCAGTATCCCACTGGCATCCTGCCGGCGTGAGGGTTGTGCCATCTCGGTGCAGGGCTGCGTGGCAGAGGGGTTGCCCACAGCCTCGGTGAGAAGGAAAGGATGGTTTCCTCCAGCTTTGTGCTGGGGCTTGGTACGAGATGGAGCCACCCGGTCTGCGTGGTGCGTGCATGCATGGTGGTGCTTGGAAAACTGGGTGGCTGAGGGTTGGTTCGGGCTCCAGGCAGAGGGTTCATGAAGCCCGGGGCTTGCTGGATGGCACGCCGTGGTGGTTTGTGCTCGGTGGAGCTGCCATGATGGGATGGGAGGGAACGCCCAACTGATGCAGAGATTTAGCATTCGGAGCGAGCTGTGGCCCAAAGAGAGGAGGGGGGGCCTGGAACAGATTTCTAATCCCAGCTCTGACCTGCTCTGTAGTTCAGGCAATTCCTCCCCTCCCTCCCTTGCTGCCTGTTTTCATCTCTGTAACACCAGGTTCCTCCTCCGGCGTGCCCATGGCCACAGTAAGTTCCTTCCAAAGCACGTTGTGACGAAGCCCTGCTTCACTTGTGGGCTGCAGAGCTGCCCCTCTCCCTCACCCCACGAGCTCCTGCCTGCTCGAGCAGCGATGGAGGAAGGCTGCCCCTTTCTCCCTGCCTGTGGCTGCCAGCGCTCTCCTCCAACCTGGACTTTCTCCCCTTTCTGCCACCAAGCCTGGGTGCTCCTCTCTGCTCCCTGCTGCTCCTCGCTCGTGTATTTCTGGCACTAACCCTCTCTTTCTCTTCCTCCCCTCTCCTCTCCCTCACACCGGGTCGATCCAGTATCAAGAGCCCTGGCATCCCGCAGCCCTCTGCCTCCCGTGGAGCATCCTGCGGGGAGCCAAGACACCGCGGGCAGCATCCGAGACTACAGCCATGACCACCACGAGTGCCTCTGCTCGCCAGGGCTACATGGCTGCGCCTTCCTCCCTCCCACCACAAGAGAGGGTGGAAAGCGGCTGTGCACAAGGAAAAGCTTTTCCAACCCCTCTCTGGGAGCCGGGACGGCCATCCTGCAGGTTCAAAGCTCAAAGCCATACAGCCGTCCCATCCGAGTGCAATAACTGGAGTTCCTGCTGTCCCCTGCCACTGGATGGACTCATGCAACCAAGCCGAGGCTGCCAGTGGCTCCCCGTAACCACCAGCTTTACCCCCAGTGAAGGTGTCTCCCCTCCCGCAGATGCTGGAAGATAGCGGTTAGCATTCCAGCGGGCTTTCGAAAGGAGCGGGCTTCACGCCAGAGCGGTTACAGCCCAGCCGGTGGCATTACACGCCCAGCCCCACCAAGCCCCACTCTGAGCCGCATCCGTGTGCCGGAGGACTCACCTCTCCGGATGGGAGTTAGTACGTGGTCAGGGTTTACCCTTGCAAACCCCCCCTGGCCAGCTCCCACCTTCTTGTTTCACCTTAGCGCAGCTCTAGTTTTAGGGAAAGGGGTTCAAGCCCTGCAGCACCTCGACCAGCCGGCATTGCCGGAGGCTGCAGCGCAGGCTGGGCTGGGAGCCGGCGCTGCGGAGCTGTGCAGCCGGGCCTGTCCCCCAGCCCAGCGTAGAGCCCAGTAGACTTCACCATCTATTTATGCCTTGTACTTTTGTAACGAAATAAAAGTTTCTCCTATTTCCTGTACGCCAGCGTCTGGCTGCTGCTCTGCCAGTGGAGGGGAGCTGCTCCCTGCAGCTCGTGCCCGGGCACGCCGGTGCTGCGCGGGGTGGGGAAGCCAAGCAGAGCCACAGAGGGCTGGCACCCCTCTGCCATCGGCCGTGCCGGCCGCGGGACTGGGATCCAGGAGCTCCCTAAATTTGGCTGTGGCACTAGCCGTGGCCTTGAGGCAAGTCGCAGCCTTCCGTGGCTCCGCACCCTCCTGTACGGCGGGGAGGGCACCAGCCTTGCCGCTGGGACCGGGGAAGGAGTGATGGGCAGTGCCTGTGGGACTCGGGGTGCGGTGAGCCCCCCCGGCAAAATTCGTCCCCCACTGAAGTGGCGGGAGCTGGCAGTGTCCCCACAGCCAGGGGAGGCGCAGGGCTGGATGGGTGAGGATGGGGGTGGCCGGGTGGGCTGTGAGCATCCTTCCAGTGCCGCTGGGAACGGCCACCAGCATCCTCTGCCTCCTGCCTGCCGTCGCGGAGCCGCTCGAGTGCCCAGCCCATGCCTGCCCGCAGCATCGCCAGCTCAGCTCACGGGACTGGAGAGGTGCGCTGACCTGGGCAGCGTCCCCTGGGGCTGGGGCTTAACTGGGTATCCCTCTCTCCGGGGCGATGCACCTTCTGGTGTTGTTCTTTGGCATTCGGGGCACCCGTGGGTGCTCTGCAGGGGGATGCTGCAGCCGAGTTCACCCGCAGCCTCTGCGCGGCGATCTGGGGCTCTTTCCCTTCACCCACCCGCTGATTTTCACGAAACCGGTAGAGCAGAATGTTTTTGCAGCCTCCTCTCAGCCCATTGTAACTAAAATTTGGCAGCAGCTCAGCCCCTTTGGCAGGGGCTGCCGGCAGACGCCTGAGCCGAGGTCGAGCCATCGCACACCCCATCTGAGCGTCCCCTCCTGCCGTGGGGGGGTCCTGCCAGGGGCTGGGAGGCTCCCCACGGAATCCTCTCGGAGCAGAACTGACACGGGATTAAACAGCCCAAACGCAGCCGGGCTGGTGGAGGATCAGTCTGAGATTTTTTGAAGCCAGGTCTGGCGGCAAGTGATTTGCCGGGGCTGGGGGCTGCAGACCCTTTGCTGCTCAAAGAGGTGTGAGCTCAGGCTATCTCCCACCCGGGGACTGCTGCCTCGCGTTTTTGCACGGGAGCGAGGTGGTTTTTAGAGGGCAGGGTACATCGGGCTGCCCGTTTGACCCCCAGTCCCTATTTGGGGGCTTTCGTGCTTGGTTGAAGCTCTTAGAGGGTCTCTATGGGTCTGCCTCCCTCCCCAAAACACCTCGTCTGCTGGGCGGAGGGTGAGAGACGGGCAGCGGTCTCCTAGGTGGCCATTCCTTCGGGAAGTGCCTTTTCCCAGCTGCGTAACCTGCTCCCAAAGTGGATCACGCTCACCTGGGGAAGGAGCTCTTAATTGCCGGCGCGGCACCGCACGTGGTGCGGTTCTGGGGTGGGACACGGAGGGGCTGCAGGGAGGCTGGCGGAGCTGGACACCCTCGTGCTGCTACCGCATGTGAGCCCCTCGATGGGCCGGGGTACCCCAGACCCACCATGTGCCCGGAGGTTTGGCCGGGAGGGGGTAAGCAGCCCCGAATCCCCCTCGCCAGGGCAGGGAGGGAGCGGTGTGGAGGCTGGGGGTGTTTTTCTGGGCTGCAAAGGGCTGGGAAAAGCATCCACGGATCTTTCTCGTGTCGTCTGTCCCCAGCATCCTCCATCGCCCTGTCTATGCGGGAGCTGAGCAAGACGGAGTTGGGGGGGGGGAATGACAGGGATGGGGTGGCACCGGGGGCTGTTTACAGGGATGAGTAAAGCAGCGAGTCACACTGATTAAAAAAAAAATATTAAAAAAATTAAAAAAAAACCCAAACCCTTTTTGCCTTGGCCCAATGCCGCCAGGCACCGGCCCCACCCTGCCCTTCCCGCACGGTTCCCGCACGGCAGATAAGGCCGGGGATTGGCACAAGCTGCGAGGCCGAGGCTTCGCCAGCACGGCCAGCAGCCGCCAGCACCCGGCGTGTGGCAACAAGCTTAAGCAGGATGAGAGTGAAACTGCAGCGCAACGCGAAGCAGAGATCCTAATCGGGGCGGCGCGTTTCCATCGGCGGCCCAGCACCTACGGCGAGTTTGTGTCAAAAAAAATTTAAAAATTAAAAAAAAAAAACACCAGCAAACAACAAAACGACCCCCAAAACTCTTCCAGTTATAGCTTGAGAGATGAGAAAAGTCCCCGGCGATGGGGAAATGGAGCCCTGGGCTGGAGGTGAGCAGTGGAGGAGCCCCGAGTTCGATGGGGCTGGGGGGGGGGTCTCCCTGCTGCCGGCTGGATCCGGGCTCGCAGCACCGGTGGCTGCCCCACCGCGGGACATTTTGGGAGGGGGTCGGTCCCGTCCCGCTGCGCGGCGGCTCAAAGGCACGGGGCGATTGCACCCTGCTTTGGGGCGGTCCCTCCCGCGGCGCTTGGGCGAGTTGCTGAGCCTCTCTGCCTCGGTTTCCCCACCTGTGGGAATAAATACCTGCCCGTCAAGCCCTCGCAATTACTAGCGAGTTAATCACCATATAAAAACGACAGTGATACGATTTTTTTTTTTGGGGGGGGGTGGGGAGGAAACCGTTTTTACGACCGGACACACCCCATGGCCCATTTCTCCAGGGGGGGGTGGGAAGAGCTGAACACTGCTGCATCTCTGCGTAACACCCCCCCCCCCCCGAAACGATAACCCACCGGCTGTCCCCCCCCCTTCCAAGCACTTTTAGCAGCGGGACGGGCGTTCCCTCCGTCCCGGAGTGGGTGTTGGCTGGGGGAGACCCCCAGGGCATCCATGGGTGCTGCACCCACCGCCAAGCCCTCCCCAAGGACCCATGGGGAAGGCAGGGCGTTGGCCACCCCCCTCCTTCGCCCCTTCCCCAGCACCCGCCGCCCGCGGGCGATGATTCACCGCAATTTTCCTTTTAAGGCCGGGCTCGACGGGGAGGAAGCAGAGGAGGAGGAGGAGGACACTCCTTCGACCTTCGCTGGCTCCTCCTGCTCTCGCTCGAGGCTCCGACGCTCAGCCAAAAACGAATCCCGGCGGCGGGGCTCGGCAGAGGCTCCGACGGCTCCCGGCCCCGCTCCTCGCCCAAGCGTCTGCCCCGCGCCCGCGTCCCAGCCATGGCAAGAAACCACCAAGTGCAGAAGGCCAAGCTGGCCGAGCAGGCTGAGCGCTACGAGGACATGGCGGACTTCATGAAGGCGGTGGTGGAACACGGGGACGAGTTGTCCAACGAGGAACGCAACCTCCTCTCCGTCGCCTACAAGAACGTGGTGGGGTGCCAGCGCTCGGCGTGGAGGGTCATCTCCAGCATCGAGCACAAAACCGAAGAGGGGGATGACAAAGCGCAGCTGGTGAACGAGTATCGGGAGAAGGTGGAAAGGGAGCTGAATGGCGTCTGCAAGAACGTCCTGGCCTTGCTGGACAAGTATCTCATCAAGAAGGCGAGCGACGCTGAGAGCAAGGTCTTCTACCTGAAGATGAAGGGCGACTACTTCCGATACCTGGCCGAGGTGGCCACCGGGGACGACCGCAAGAAGACGATAGACAACGCCCAGGAAGCCTACCAAGAGGCCATGGACATCAGCAAAAAGGAGATGCAGCCCACGAACCCCATCCGCCTGGGGCTGGCGCTCAACTTCTCCGTCTTCCACTACGAGATCGCCAACGCCCCCGACCAGGCCATCTCCCTGGCCAAGACCACCTTCGATGAGGCCATGGGGGACCTGCACACGCTCAGCGAAGACTCCTACAAGGACAGCACCCTCATCATGCAGCTGCTCAGGGACAACCTCACGCTATGGACAGCCGAGTGCGCCGGAGAAGACGGCGGCGAGGCTGGCGAAGAGCCCAAGAACTGAACGGCCCCCGTGGAGCTGGGGACCGGCCCCCACCTGCCCCCCCCTCCAGTCCCTTTGGCATCTCTTCATGGTTGTTTTTTTTTTGGTTTGGTTTTTTTTGGTTTTTTTTGGTTTAGTTTTTTGCGGGGGGGCGGGGGGAAGGCATCTCAGCTCCCCCACGGCCCCCCCCAGCCTGGATGCCAGGAGTGGGGGTGGCTTTGGCATGGCTCCCCCCCCTTCCCTCTCCCCCATCCTCTGCTCTGGGGAGGGGGAAAGGAGGGAAGGGGGGTGCCTCTGTCCCAGCGCTGCCAGCACCCCACTATTTAACATTTTGGCTGGGGGGGGGCCCAGCCTAGCATGTGCCTGCTCCAAACCCCCAGAGGGCTGGAGCCACGACGGGAGGAGGTGAGGGGCCAGGATGGGGCAAGAGGGGGGGGGTCCGGGCAGCCTCGCCATCCCGGGGCGGGGGGGGTCGCGTATTGCCAAAGCCTCTGTGCGTCTCCAATAAACCATCTCCTGCACGCCTGCCTCTGGTCTGCCTCATCTCTCCCCTGCGCACGTGTCCGGGCAGCTCCTTGCCGCCGCCGGGCACCCGCTTCGCCTTCCACCCGGGGAGCGGTTGGGTCCCCTGGGATCTGCAGCACCGGTTTGGCTGCTCCCGAACCCCCCCCCCCCCAAAATCCTGTGATGGGGTCTCGGGGTGCCCGGCGAGCCCCGTCCCTCGGCGGCTGCCCGTGGAAGGGCTCATAGGGTGGGCTCTGCCTCCACGGGGCGAGGGTTTTGGCAGCCCCACGGGGAGTGAGCTGCAGTGATTTCCAGCACTGGCTGCTCCACGGGGCGCACCGAGGTCCCCGACCCTGCTGTGGGGTGTCCCACCCCCTTGGTGCAAACCCACCGTGCCCCAAAACCTGTCACCGAGGCCCTTGTGCAGGTCCCCTCCACCAGCTCTCCTCTTTGCCCAAGGGCTGGGGTACGGGGGGGGGGGGTGTCCCCCCCTAAAGGAGCATTGGCAGCCACATGGGGACAACCCTGGGGTGTCATCAGGGTGGGGACGTCCCCGTCGAGGTCCTGACGTGCTGGAGCGGGCGAAAGCTCAGCACTTCTGGCCTTGGCGTCCGGCCACGGCGAAGGGTGCAGCTCACCGAGCGCAGCCCCCCTCCTCCCTCCGCCGCCAGCACGAGTTTCAACATGAAAAAATAATTACAATAAAATACAGTCATGGCACCCTGGGCTATGAGCTCATCAGATCAAGCGCAGCAGGGCTGGGCAGGAGCCGGCCTTTGATGGGAAACGCCGGGATGCCGGGAGGAAACGTGCCATGACTCAGGACGTGCCGCCCCGGTTCAGTGGGGTCCCCAACTGGGGACGTGGGGGACATGCCAGCCCTGAGCCCCGGCATGGCCAAAACCCAGCTCCTGGGGTGCCAGGAGCTCCTGGGCTTTGGGGAAACTGAGGCACAACCAGGGAAGTGACCCCTGCCCCCCCCCGTTGTGTGCAGGGATTACGGGGCACCCAGTGTAAAGCCCACGGGGCTGCTGCTCCCTGTGCAGGGACCGGCCTGGGATGTAATGAGGTTTGCCAGGGCTCTGCCGTGGGAAAGCGCTGGCTGCTGTGGGAGGTTTAGCTGCGCAAACCAGAACCTGTTCGCCCTGGATGGGACACGTCACCTGGAGCAGAGCTGGGCGCAGAGCCCAGCCGCGGCATTAACCCCTGCGAGACCCCCCCCTGCCCCCAGCCCCTCACCCACCCCTTCCCAGTCCCCAGCCCCATCAGGGCATCTTGTAGAAGCAAACGTGGTTGCCGCCTTGGCCCTGCCAAGGACTGGGTCAGCGGCCCCAGCAGGTTGCAATTTGCTCGGCAGGTCCCAGCTGAATTGGGGGGGCCCCCGGCGGTGTTGGGGAGACCAGCCGGTTCCTGGGGGGGGAGGCCAGCGAGGGGCCCCGACGCTTGGCCTCCACCCGGCCTCGAGCGCTCCCAGCCTGGGAGCCAGCCCCAGACCTGTAATTAGCCAAACTGGGGCTGGCCGACGTGAAAAACGAGCCAAGGGCTCTCGCTGGCCCTTGACCCGGCAGTCTGGGGACACGAGCAGCCTGGGCTGGTTAAACTGGGGGGGGGTAGCTATTTGGGAGCTGGGAGGTGCTGGTGCAGGGGGTTAACCAGGGGTGGCCATCCGACCCTGCTGCTTTTTGGGGCCCATGGGTGGCAGGAGGACAACGGGGCTCCCGCTGGCCTCCCAGGAGTTAACCGATTTTGACAGCGCCCAAAATTGCAGAGTGGCTGGGCCGTGTAGGAGGACAATGCTCCCCGGCCTCCCAGCCGGTCCAGCAGCTTTTTGGGGCTGGGAGGGAGGCCCTGGGCCCCGCAACACCTCCCGTGAGAGGATTGTGCTGCTGGGGAGCGCAGGGTGTTCCCTGGGGTCCTCCTGCCCCCCCCCCCCCCAATTTCACATAGGGTGCTGGGACCCAGACAGAGGGGACCAGGGAGACATTGGGACCCTGGTCCTCATCCTCGTCCCATGGCTGGGGCGACACTCTCAGCATCCCTGACACCGCGCGCAAGAAGGGGTGCACAGCAAAACTTTCAAATATATGTGTTTTAGTAGCTTTAACACCAGTAAAGCAAAGGGACACTGGTGCCCTGGGGCCAGTGTCCCCCACCCTGGAGCCACCCTCCCAGCAAGGCACTGGGAGCAGGGTCCGGGTACAACCCCATGCACAGGGGCTGCCCCCCCATAGCTAGTAGCCATGGGGCTAAGGCTACTGAAACAGGTCTCTGAGGGCAAGTGGGGGGGGATGATGCCCCTGGCCACGCTGCCTGCAAAAGGCTCTGCCAGTCCTGAGTGGGGCTGGCGGGCTGCAGGACCCACAGCCAGGTTTGTCCCTTGTCCCCAGCTCTCACAACCTCCCCGCAGAGATTTGTCCCCCGGGGCCAGGGCTGGCCGGCTCCTGGCTGCCTGGCAGGGCCAGTTGAGGCTGAGTCGTGGCACCCAAGGGAGACGGTGCTGGCTAGCTGTCACCATTTGTCCCAGGGGTGGTGATGGGCAGCCTCCTGCCAGGCAGGTACTGGGGTGTGCCAGGCCTGCCCTGGGTGCCTGGTCTGGGGGCTTTTTAGTTTTTGGAGAGGCTTTTCATACCCCCTCAGAGAGCACCACTTGATGGGGAAACTCACAGCCTTTGAGCAGGAGCCCTGTGATGGAGCCGACATCCCGCAGCCTCTCCTGGGGCAGATGCTCCTGGGGTCATGCTGACCCCATCCTCTGGCTTTTAGCCCACCGTCTTGTCTGTCCTGCAGCCCTGGGGACAATCCAGGCGTGGGGCTGAGCCCTGACCTACATTGCAATGAGTGGGGACTGCCAAAAATACTCAGTATTTGATCCTGGTACCCACATTTGCACCAGCCTGGCTGGCTGACTTGGCCCCCTGTATTTTGGGCTATGGAGAGGGACCCTGCAGCTGTCTGGGGATAACCCGGCTCTGGGTTGCTGCTGCCTCCCCAGCAAGCAGCTGCGGTGACACTTTGCCGGGTGGGATGGGCAACCAGGACTCTGGTGTGGTGGCCTGGCCGCAAGACAGGGGTTGGTGCTGGAAGCCAGAGGCGGGGAGCACAGCATTCCATTCCATTCCCAGCTCAGTGGCTGCAGCTGAAGTCCAAACCCTCTCCATCCAAAAAAAACCATGACCTGCCATGTTCAGTCTCACCCAGGAGGTCCCATGTGCCATCAGGGTGGGCTCAGCCTCTCCCAGTCCTGGACTTGGAGGGGCCAGGGCAGGTAGGACCAGCTCGGCAAAAAGCCTGCCCCCCCCCCCCCAGGGATGTGCCTCAATTGGGGTGACTAATCCTGGCCCTTTGCCCCAGCCGATTGCTCAACGAGAGCGACAGGAGCCAATGTGTCACCTCCCTCAGCCCCAGGAGCCTCAGCGAGGCCATCCCCTCCCAATGTGGGGACATGTGGGTGCAGGAGCCAGCTGGATTTCACACCCAGGGTCCCCCGGCTATCCCTGCCCGCTGCAGAGCCATTTTCTGCTTTGCCCTGACCGAGAGCAGCGAGTGTTGTCCCTGCTGAGCTGTGGGTCCCAATTCAGGCCCCGATTTCCACACCCGGGCTGCGAAGAGCCCCTTGGTGTGAAAACGCTGCACTTTTCAGGCTGTAGCTCTTTTAGACCTCAGCATTTCTTGGTTTGGACACGGCAGAGGTTCCCTGAGCTGAGAAGTTTCTGTCACCTTTGATTTCCACTTTCTCCAGCACCAGCACAGTGTGGCAAGGCTGGGGCTGCAGATACTGCCTGGGTATTAAAATAAAAGAGCCAAACAGCCACAAAAGCTTTGATGGCTCTTGCATAACTCCAGCTTGACCTGACGATACCCTTTTAAGCCACCAAATCTCTCAAAGCCATGAAAAAACAGCCATAAAATTCACATTTTTATGATCACATCTTCCATCCCTTTACAGCAACTAAGGGCTCAAAGATGACCAGGACAAGCCCATATGGCAAGGATGGAGTTTCAGCTCTGGTTACGGTTAGATTGGCTTCCAGACCTTCACCCCAGATAGCACTGAAATGCAGCTGCTGGGTTACAGCCAGGAACACCCAGGGAAGTTCCCGGGCTCTTGGGAAAAGAGCTCAGGCACTGACAGCAGACACGAATTTGACTTCTATATTTGAAATGTCAGTGTAGTCTTTCATTGTGAACTATCTCTCTGGTTAACACAGAAGTGTGAGTGTGTGTGCACGTGCCTGGAAGTGTGTGTCTCCATCCTCCTTCTCCCCCTCAGCTCCTCCTTGTCTCCAAATCCTGGCCACAAAGCTGCGAGACACAGGAAAATTCAGTTTTAACTCCCCGCCTAGCTGCAGTCCCTGCTAAGCAAGACCCCACTGACATTCAGATTCACTGAGTCAGTGGCCTGCAATCGCTCTGCTAAGCACCAAACTGTCCTGCAAGAAAAGAGCTGTCTTATTTTATGCAAGGTCTTGGGCAAGACACGATGCTGAGTCTGCACACCGAGCTGGGAGCCGGGAATCTCGACCGCTCCCATCCCACATGCGGCTGTGCAAGCTGCCGGGAGGCACTCGGAGGGCTGCTTGGTGTGGACGCCTTGCTTTTCATCACCCCAACCTTCCCAATTCACAGCACTGATGGACCCAAGCTGCTGTCGCCAGTGGGGATGCAGAAGAGGTGGCACGTGAGGCTGGGAGCTGCTGCCATCACCATCAGGAGCTGCAGCCAGCTGGTGAGAGGGAATTACCTGGGGAGGGGAAGCCCCAGGATTTGGGATCTGGAGAAGGTACTGGAGAAAGCAAGCCCAGAAAAAGGAAGGTGGATGAGGGCAGACAAGCCAGCTGCTGGGAAAGGCCTTACATGCAAACGATGTGCTCCAACCTCCTGCTGAGTCACACAGGGTCTTTCTTAATCAAAAGCCTACAAAAGCCGAGCTTGCAGTTTACGCGTCGCTGTCAGCGCACTGCGTGCACACCAACCGCCAGCGTTCAGCCCCTGGATAAGCGCACATGAGGAGTGACCTGCTTTCACGTCCCACAGTCACTCTTCCTCGCTCCCTCCAGCAAACGCTTTGTCTGTTCTCAGGTAGATCATAGAGGAACACGACGTCGCAAACACGGAGCCTTTCTGCAAAGTACACAACACAGCAGCTGCTGTGACGTTCCCACCAGAGGCTTTTTAGCCTCGGGCTCTGTAGCACTCTTGGTTTTATTTATTCAGGTTCAGCAAACTCACAAGATGAAAGCGAGGCGAAGGAGCGTTTTATTAAGAAAGAGTCCATCATTATTTAAAAAAAAAAAAAGAAAACCAACCATCTTGCTGTCCTCCTTGAGACAGACTGGAGGCTTCTCAGCCTGGATACTCCTCTGAGCATGAGGCCCATGCGTGCTCCTCCTGTGTGGTAAACCCAGAACTTTTGTCTCAAGTCTCACTGCAGAGGAGACAGTCAAACTGATTTTTCTTTCTCTGGATCTACCTTGGTCATGATGGGGAGGAGACTTGGCAAAGGTCAGTCTCCTTTATCTTGCTTCTCTTCTCTTGCTAACCCTGCCTTCACCTGGCTAAATCTCTCTTGTTTCTAAGGGAAGACCCTGCTTGCTGGTCACTCGGCCATTGCCCTTCTGCAAAAACACTGCTCTGTGCAGCAGGGCTGAAGCACAAGAGGTCAAACCCTTACAGAGAGGGAGTCCAGCAGCCAGTCCTCTGCCTAGACAGGCTTTCACTCGGTCTGAGTCACACAACGCAGAGATCCCTTAAGCTCCTGGTAGGAAAAGGAGAGGTGTCAAAACCGAGAGCAGCTGTGGAAGAGGTGGGTGTGTTACAGATCCATCACTTCTTCTTCCACTGCTTTGTCCTGAGATTGCACATACCTCTCCTGCACTGCAAGCGTGCTGATAACGCAGTAATTAAGGAAAACAAGGGGCTGGGCTCAAACACTCCCTTCTGCAAGGAGCTCTTAATGTTCTTGGGCGAGGAACCAGCCCCACATTAGCCTGAAGGCTGGCAGGAAGACGGCAGTACTGGCAGCTGCACGCATCACCTGAGTTATTTCTGGCTCTGGCTGATCCCAGACCCGACAAGTACAGAAGAATCAATTGTATGGTTTGGATGAGGTAGAATGAACTAGTCCAAGTGAGTGTGAGAGACAGGAAAGTTGTCAAAAGATTCCTCCCACATTCACAGCATCAATTAGCAACAAATGTGGTGGCTTTGGTGCGGACAACTGTCTGCTAAGGTCTGGGCTGAGCCATACTGACTCGCTACATGCACATCACCAAATAACATCAGATGATGTTAGTAACAACCTGGGCCTGCAAACTGCCAGCCCCACCTCCAGCCTCTCTTCCCCAAGGAAGGACAAATTAAAACTCAACACAACACAGGATCGGTGGAGAAGGATACGAAGCAAAGTGGAAATCAGCTCCCACTGCTGCCGACATCAGAGCTTCCAGGCTCCTGTGCTCCTGGTCTCCGAAGGAATAGCCGTTGGCTTTGTCCACTGCCTGCATCACCTGCCGCATGCTCTCCTTATCCTGAAAGGAAGGGAGATGACACACAGGGAATCTGGTCCTTCCCCGGAGGCAAGAGCTCGTGCTGGGCTTTACCATGGATTTTCTCCGAGGCTCTGGGCCACCCACACAGCCCCAACGCCTTGAGGATGCTGCCAGCCTCCCGGCGCCCAGAGGGGCCACAGGACAAACAGGTGCACCCGCTGTGGAGCCCGAATGCGTGATGGGCTAACACCCTCCACCCTTTCATCACCTCTTGTCTCAGCCCATTTGCCTCTGTTGACACTTCTGCAAACTACCAGCTTAACGTTTTCAGCCCTTCCTCCCAAATGTATTCCTCCCAATCTTCTAATTATTTTGTGCTCCCTAATTTAACACCATTTCAGGTAATACTTTGCCCAGATTTGAAATGCAGGCACAGAGGAGTTGAATGAAGGGGGAGTCTTAATTCCCCACCCCAAGACACAAGGCCCACATAGCCCCAAGCTCATTAGCCTTTTCTTTTCCTTTGGCTGCCACAAATGATTTACAAGTCTGGGTGTGTTTCACTGTCCTCCTCCATCCCTGAGTCTCTTCACAGCCAAGGTTTTCAGCCCTCATGGCTCTAAGCAGGCATAACCTAGCTGCTACCAAACCTGCTGACTACATATCCAACACTCCCTGTTCTCTCTGCCCCACTCCTCCTGCTGCATCACCTGGACGTTGAGCGGAACGAAGGACACCAGGCTGTAGTCCTCGATCACCTCCACCAGCTTCTCATTGAGGCGGCGGTAATTTCTGAAGAAGGGGTCAGAAGCTAAATGGTCAACCAAGTAAGAGAGGTCCAGGACCTCTGTGTAATAATCCAGGTTGAAAGCTGCAGGGAAACACCAAGAAACTCTGAAGGCAATTTGTAAATTGAAGAACCCAGTGAGATTTACACCAGTTCCCTGAACATCTCCCTGTACATCCCTGTACCTGAACAGGTAATTTACACCTGATGCAGCCCAGTTCCACGTGTCTCTCTTGCAAAGGCTCTTACCCAGCTTGCCGTATTGCTCGATCAGGTCCATCTTGGAGAGGACATTAACATGGGGCAGTTCCACGTGCAGCATGGTGGAGAGCGAGGTGCAGAGAACAGAGATAAACTTGCCAGGGTCTGTGCAGTAGTGAGAATCCACCAAATGCACTGCAGCCAGCTGGACAGCAAAGGCACAAAGCAACAGCACAAGGTCAGACCAGTGATAAGTCCACCTGCTTGCTTTTGGGAGAGTCTGAGAAGTGGCTAAAGGACAATCTGTCCGGACCTGACTATAATCACATGGACTCCCATGTAGGGAAAGTTACCACATACCTTCTAGCTCCTGCATATAAACCATCCTCACATATGAGTGCACATATATAGAGAGAAGTATATATTGCCACATTCACACCCGTAGACAACCTGGGGGATTCAGGACCCAGGGTGCTGCTGCACAGAAAGGGATCTGCAGAGGCTTATAGGGGTGCTGAGCTCCACCAGCAGTACTGAAAGACACTTAAACCTGCAACCGCTCTCCCTTTTCTGAGGGCTTCTTTCTTTGCAGATGAAGTTTCCACGCGTGTCTGAACTCTGCAGGTTTTTCAGGGGTGGGAGCTGGGGTGAAATCTCCTTCTGAATGACACAACTGCCTCCAGATTTCCACCTTTCCCACAGGAATGCTCACGCACAGCATACACTCAGGAGCAATAACTGTAGCACACCACGCTCTGCTGGGAGCACCAATTGTCATGTGGTTTGAAATAATAATTAATAATTAAATTAATGAGCTGTTTGATTCCTTGTGTTTTGTGCAGCTGTAACAATGTGGTCCGAGATCTCTGTTAAGTTACTGCCTGTTACACAATATTACTCAAAGTCAGGGCTCTATAGTTGAGTGTGGTTGAGTCACAGCTATGCTTCTGCAGCAAAAAAAGCCAGTTTAAAGCTCACAGACAGGTGTAAGCACTCGAGCGAGCATCAAAACAGCAGTGTAACTATCTTTTTTTAGTAACTACAATTTCATGTACATTTATTTGAATAAAAATAATCTCCACTGTGCAGATTCCTAGTGACAGTCTCAAGCAAACGAACTTGCCCTTCTTGCTCACACCATACACAGTTTGCACATTCATGGTTTGGCCCAAATGCAAAACAAATGCAATGTAAGCAAGTTAGCTTGGTTATGGGACTCTTCTCACCTGTGCTTCCTCATTTGCATCTTCCATTGTGCAAGAAAGCACAGAGCACGTACTACAATGTGCAGAGCGATTCAGTTTGGCAGCAGGAGAGCCATGTAGGGCCTGAGATGACGCCTGAATTTCTCATAGTGCAGTGCCAAGGGTCTCCACTCGCCCAGCGCACACATCTACCACCCCACTCCAAAATACAGCGCCCACTCAGATAAAACACACAAGGTCTGTGGAGAGGACCCTGGAGCACGGCAAGAGTGTGTGAAGAAGGAATCCATGTTTCTGTTCATGATAATTCCACTGCATTAAATGCCCTGAACAAGTCACTCTTTTGCCAATCCCTCCAAGCATAAAATGGGGCAAAATTCCCCTCCTTCCCTAACAAAGCTGTTTCACATGAAAGGCCAAAGACGTTAGTAAAGAAAACAGTCATTAGTACCCACAATCAAAAGCTCTGACTGTGCAGTGTACAGCTTCTGAGCCCCTTGTACAAGCACGTCGAGTGCCAGGCACCGATCCCAGCTCCCCACGGAGCCCCAAACCTACCCTGAAATTCCACTTGGCCAATTGCGCGAAGACGTTCTTCAGGGCGTCATGGTGGGTGTAGAGCTCTACCTGGCCTGGGCAGTCAAACAAGTAGTAGTGACCCCTGAACGCAGCCAGCTTCTCCTGCAGCCAGTCAAAGTTGGCCTCCAGGTACTCCATGCAGTAGATCAACCCCCCATTGGGCCCCAGCTTCAAGTTCTCCATTACATCAGGCAGGGTGATGAGCTCAGCGATGTCCACGGCACACTGGTAGGGCATCACCTCATTGGCGGGGTCCAGGTTCACCACCGTCACCTTGCGCCCAATCCTGCCCATGAACTCCTGCATGCCATGGCAGTAGGTTGTCTTCCCGGAGCCCGGAGGCCCGATCACCACCTGGCCAAAGGCCAGAGAGCTCCCCTTGCTGCCCTCAGACATGTCGGCTCATTTCCTTCTCCTTCTGTTGACTTGAGAAAAGAAAAACTCCCATTTACCATTTTATTTGCATTTATACGAAAGCAATCTGCTGGAATTCACACCCAGGGAGCGGGTGGAGAGGAAGGGAAAGTGCCATTGTGTAACTGCTGTCTCCTGTCACTCCTTGCACAGCTGAGCCCCATGCTGGGGGGGACATTACCCTGTTACCCCCCAGCTGGTGACACCAGGGCTGAAAACAGGCACAACCCCCCAGCCAGACCCACAGGGCTGTGCTTGTGGGACGCAGATCCCTACGCTTGCCTGCGTGTGGGGTGAGTTTTACCCTAGTTGGGTCCTTCCTGACGTGGCAGCACCCGCACATTCCCTCCCTTGCCCCAGCATATCCCTATGTCCTTCCCTCCATTTCTCCACATCCCTTTTCTCCTCCAATGTCCCCTCTCCTCCCCACGTAACCCCCATATTCCTGCTTTCCGCATATCCTCCCTTCTCCCCACACCAGCCTATGTACCCCCCTCCCACACGCTCCTTCCCCCACCCCACATGCCTTCTCCACACCATATCCCGTCCCCCCACGTCAACTCTTCCTGCCGTGTCCCCTCTCCCCTCTTCCTCCATCCTCACTTCTCCCCATGTTCTCCTCTTCTCCCCCATATCCCCCCTTCCCCCCCATGTCCCTTCTTCCCCACAACACCCTTTCCCCCCACATCCCCCCCTTATCCCCATGTCCCCCCATGTTCCCCTCTTCTCCCCCATGTCCCTTCTTCCCCACAACACCCTTTCCCCCCACATCCCCCCCTTATCCCCATGTCCCCCCATGTTCCCCTTTTCTCCCCCATGTCCCTTCTTCCTCACAACACCCTTTCCCCTCACATCCCCCCGCCATGTTCCCCTTTCCCCCACGTCCTCCCCTTCTCCCCTACGACTCCCGTTCCTCCACGCCCCCTCTTCTCCCCCACATCCCCTCCTTGCTCAGGTCCCTCCATCCCCTCATCACCCCCTCCCCGCCCCGGTAGACCACCCCCGGGCCCGGTAGGCCGCTCACCGCCTGCCGCCGCCGGTCCCCCCCCCGCCACTGGGTCCGGGTCGCCGCGGGGCCCGAGCGACGCGTTCCGGGCGAGGAGCGGCCGCCGCTACTACGGCGCCCCCTGGTGGTCGGAGGGACGCGCTGCTCTTCCATCGCCGGGACTCGAACCCGCGACCCGGACCCCGATTCCGGGGTCCGGGTCGCGGGTTCGAGTCCCGGCGATGGCCCTTGTCCTTCCAGCAACGCCCCCCCAACCCCAGTTCTGTCTCCAAGAGAAGGGAAAATTACACCCTGCATCCCCCCGCCCCGACACAGATAGCCTTAAGGAAGGTGCACGGGGCCAAACCAGAGCCTGCCAGCAGAGCGTTCACCAATTTAACCCTCCAGTACTGGGTCACTGGGACGAAGGCTCTCCCCTCCCCCAGAAGAGTGCCTGCGTCAGGAAAACGGGGCAGAGCACGTCGGAGAGCCGTGGAAGGAAGCACCCGCTACACCCGACCGCAGGGAAACGCCTCCCGCAAAATTCCTCTGGAGGCTGCCAGGACGAGTCTTTCATCCCAACGAGTTTCTCCCAGGAGTGTGGGATCGTCACGCCCAAGCAACGCGAAGCTGTGGGCCAGCAGCGAGCTTTCGGCAGGACAGTTACCGTGCCACAGCTGGGGCCCTGTCTGTACTTGTCCTTCCCCGGGTCTCAGGCAGCCATGAACTATGAGTTCTGGTTTTTTAGGCTGACCTAGCACACAAGCTTGGTTGATCCAGGCAGTAGTATTGGCTTTAAACAGCCAGTCAGAAACGCAACACCCTTCCCCGTTCCCACTAAACAACCAGGACAAGCACTATTTTCCCCTCACTTGAATGGTTCAATTGCAGTAAAAAAACCAAACCCTGAGGCAATTTTTGTTACAAGTCTATATTTCTTCCAAAAATAAATATATGAACACCCTGCTCCAAACCCAAGACCAGGAGCCAGCCTGTGCTCGACAGGAGCAGAACCAGTACAAAGGCTCTGTGACAGTCTGCTCAGCATGACTGGGCACTGAAGCTCTCCAGAGCACCGTGTGATGCTCGGACAAACGCCATATCCTGCCTGTACTTCATGGCAGTGGGTGGCTGGCGCCTGAGCAGCTGGTCACCGCTGTCCTTTGGGTCAGGGTCATCATAGACGGTCGAGATGAGGATGGGAGCGTCCCGCCGGGGCTTTTTCACCTTGTTGAAAGTTGGCAGTTTCTCCCCGTGGTACCTAGAAGGAAGCAGGAAACGTTTGGTACAACATTGCTGAGGCAGTCGGACACCCCTGTACATCCCAGCTCATTTCCTTCACATCCTGCAGGGGGAAAGTGGACCAATAAAGGGCAATAAGGATTCTTGTCCTATTCCTGGCTGTGAGATTGTTCTAGAACAAGTGCCAGTCTTCACAGTGAAACACAGCACCACAGAAAGCCTCCAGAAGCCCCACAGAGAAGGCAGGGGTGAAGGTGCACAGCTGCAGCTCAGGTCACTTGGTTCCCCACAAGAATACCATAGCAGAGGTGACCCTCAATCCTCAAGCGCAGCGCGCCCTGTTTGTGTGCTGCATGAACCTGCAAATGGTTTCTGTCCTGCTCTAACATCACAAGCTCCTCTAAGGAGCACTGGACCGTCAGGAGGAGCACTGTATTTAGCTCTGGAGCGCTGTGGCAGGCCCTGCCACCAGCTGTGCAGAGAAAGGCAGATCCTTGGGACAGCCTTACAGTTCTGTTTCACACTCCGTTCCTTTTGCAGCCAGTTACCTGCTGCATCAGCCCAGAGAGCCCAAGCAGGGTTGGGTACTTACCCCAGCCCCCTCTTGCATCTGGGGTTCTGACCCTCGTTGTCCAGAGCTTCGGCCATTCCAGAATTGCTGCTCCCCAGCCCCAGCCCCTCCGTCCAGCCCTGCCGCTCCAGCACCTTCCTGCCAAAGCCCTGGGAGAGGGGAAAAAAAACGTCAGAGTTGCTGGACAAAGGCCATCCTCATCTTCCCAGAACCCTCTGCCCACTCCCCACATCCAAGACCTCTCCTCCCCCTAACCCACATCCTCTGAGCATCGCCACCTTTCCTGTCCTGCCCCATCCTCTCCTGAGCATGTATCCAGAAGTCACCTTGGTGTGCCTCTCAAAGGTGCCAATCTGTTGCCCTGAAACAGACCCATCCTCCAAGCCATCCCGGAGTCGCTGTTCCAGCCACATCTGGACCGAGTCCCGAGCATCCTTATCACCTCCATCTAGGGAGAAAGAAGCAAGAGTCAGAGCAGCACAGCTCAGGAAAGCCGTTCACTACCATCATTTCCCCCAGAGCACCACGCAACAAGGAGCAGAACCTGTTCTTTTTGGCAACTCTCGCTGCCAAACAAGAAAAACGTTGTTTCAAGTACACTGACATCTTGGACGCTTTCAAAGGATGACAGAGCCAAAGAGCTCCCCGCTGCAGAAATTCTGCAGGGTCAGAATTTCCCAACCTCCCTGTTTTTCAGAGGGGTTTCAGCTCAGATACCTTTGTCATAGTAGATGCTCATGTCCACATCCCAATCGTCTGCCGTCTGCTCATCAAAGTCTGCCGAGAGAAGGAAAGCACTGGTTTTAGCGATGGTTGTGGAAGTCTGACGCAGAAGAGCTGTTTGCTGGTGGCCCAGCTCACTATTTTCTCTAACAGAATGGGAAGGAAACAGTATTAGAGACTCTGCAAACCACAGCGTTTAGATGACAGGCTGCCAGCAGCACCACTGGGGTCTCTGGCGACTGGATTGAACCACGGCAGGTTTTGTGATCAAGGGAAAGTTTAAAAAGTGACGGCAAGGTGCCTGTATCTGTAGCTGATCTGGAATGCTCATATGGGGTTATACCCGATTTATCCGCAAGGCTGGGGCCCCCAGCTCGTGGTGCTTAGTTTGTGGCTCAGCGACACAAACACCAAAGTTACCTCCATTCTGCTCCTGCCAGTACTGAGCATCCGTGTAGAAGACAAGGCCAGAGCCGCCTTTCTCCCACTTCAGCTCAATCTCCTCTTCAAAGAGCCGCTCCTCCACACGGTCCTGCTTGGTCACATCCTCGTGCAGAGCCTCGTGTCGCTCCCACTCCTCACAGGTGTCCTGCAAAGGAGCCAGTGAAAGGTGGGTGACACCAACAGCACACAGCCTCCTCCCTGTTTCCCTGACCCTCGCGGCCCATCGCAACGCCTTCCCTATGAAACAGCTTTGTCAACAGAGCTCGTCTCAGCCTGCTGTTTTCAGGCACTAACACGACCAGCACTGATGACCTCATTCCCCTGACTAATGCCATCTTCAGAGTCAGCAGACAGAAGTGGTGAAAAATACCACATCACACCCACTTCACAGCACGCTTTCAGCAGCGTACCCAATCTGTAACGCTAAGATGCCCATTTAAGGAGCAGGTGTGTTGTACGTAAAGTCAGCACTAGCAACAAATTAATTCCACTCAAGCTGATCCCTAAAGAGATTGTGTCGGTTCCAGTGAAGCAGCTTGCTGGCACAGACACAGATCAGACTGACAGCTTTACTGCTGCCTGCCCAATTCTGGGCAGACCCCTCCAAGGAAGACATTAACAAACTAAGGAACAGCCAAAAGAATCACTAGAGATCCAGGAAACAGAGCCTGTGAGAAACAGCTAGAGGAGTCTGTTTAGTCTGGAGAAAAAAAGACTGAATTAAAAGTTTGCAAAGGAGGGAACAAAGCGTTCTCTGTGTCCGCTGTTGCTAGGAGAACCTAATGGGATAAAATTGCAGCAAAGATTTGGCATCTAAGTTAATTCTGGTATAGCAAAGAACGGGAATGGCTTGCCTCAGGATTGTGCTGCCTCTGTAATGACAGAGGTTTTTGAGAACAGGCTAGACAGGCGTCTGTCAGGTGGAGGGAGCGAGATAATCTCCGGAGAGCCTGTCCAGCCCAGTTTTCTAGGAGTCTTTGTCACAAAAGCCATTTTTCTCAGAACGACTAACTTCAATCACAGGAGCATTCAAGGTCAACCATTTGTACAGCTCCGCATGTCGTTTCCAGCACACAAACGTGCTCCCGAATCTCTGGTCACCTCATTCACAGGCAACAGCAGAGTTGGGTCAATCTGTCACGCAGCAGGGCAGAGACCTGCTCCCACACCACCAGCCTCTGCCTGTGCTCGCTCCTCTAGACCAAACCCTTTGGGCTCAACCCCTACAACTGGCTTGATTTGGGCAAGCAGTTTGGGGCATTAATGCCCACACTGTTCATGCGCCAAGGGGCTCAGTGCACCAAGACGCGAACAACCGTATTTTAACACCATTTTTAGACAAGCGATTTATACAATACAATTAAAAAATTAATGGCTAACCTTGGACGGTGCTAGAAAAATCCACTTACATCATCCGAGTGCGACTCCTCTTCCTCCTTCTCCTGCCCCTCCTCATCTTCCTCAGCACTGGCTGGGTGAGTCACCTTAGATCTTGCCGCAGGCCCCTCTTCCTCTGTGATCTCATCCCCTGTAGCAGTGTAAACTCTTTCTTCTTTTATAACTGTCTCAGTGTCCTGGTATTCAAAAGGCACATTCCCATACCTACGGGATGAGCCTGTCCTTGGAAAATCCAGCTGCAATTTCTTGATAATCCGGGGAGGCAGCCTGCAGGCTCGGATCAGCTCCAGAAAAACTTTCAGAGGAGTGCCCACGTTCCCGTAAGGCATGAAGGAAGGGGGGTTGAACTCTGGCAGCCGCTTCAAGTCCGCTTCTGCGACAGATTCACCTGCGGCCGTCTTGTCCCCACTGTAGAGAGATGTCTCTGTGCCTGGAGGAGAGAAGGAATGGTTTTGTGGGGGAACACACGCTCCAGCAGAGAGGGGTAAATCAGGCAGGAGGGGGATGAGCACACCCCAAACAGATTCTTCTTGCCTCATAATAGATTCAAGGCATTGAGGAAACTCCGTGAGGGCTTTTAACCACCCGGTGCCCTCGGGTTGCCTGCTGGGACCCGTAGAGGTGGGATCCGGTGCCCAGCGGGTCCTCCGGACCCTCCCAGGCCCATGAGGGGGAACGATGCCCGACCCCCCCCCCGGTTCCCGCTCGTACCTGTCCCGGGGCTGAGACGGACCCTTCGGATGAGGCAGCGGCCGGGCAGCGAGGCGCCGCCGGGCCCGACCCAGCGCTTACCCGAGTACATGCGGACGAGGCGGCGGGCGCGGCCGGGCTGCACGGCCACCAGGCAGGAGCAAGTGCGCGGCGGCGGCGCCGCGGCCTCCTCGCCGCCGCTCCCCGGTAGGCGCTCGGGGCGGTGGCGGTAGTGGAAGCAGAGGAACCCTCCGGCCTCCACGAACTGGCTGAAATAAGCGCGGAGCTGGGCGGAACGCAGCGCGGCCGGGATACCGCTCACCAAGCAGTAGCGGGCGGCGGCAGCACCGCCATTACCGGCGCTACAGCTGGGCGCCGCCATCTTGCCTCACCGGGACGGCGCGTCACGGCCGTTTGGGCGCGCGGTGATGACGTCGGCTCCCGGAACGTGGACCGGGCGCCCCCTGGTGGCGGGAGAAGGCGCTGCAGGGGGGGGCCTGGGGGCGGCCAGGGCCCGGGGGGGGGTCACAGGCCCCGGGGATAGCCCGGGCCCCCCCTGATGGGGGTCACAGGCCCTGGGGGTGTCAGGGCACTGGGGGTGGCCAGGCCTCAGTGGAGGTCACAGGCCATGGGGGTGGCAGGGGGTGGGTAGGCCCCGGGGGGGGTCACAGGTCCTGGAGACAGCCAGATCCCGCCCCCCCCCCCCGTGGGAGTCACAGGCCCTGGGGGTGTCCAGGCCTCAGTGGGGGTCACAGGCCATGGGGGTGGCAGGGGGTGGGCAGGCCCCGGGGAGGGGTCACAGACCCTGGGTGTTTGAGGGTGCTGGGGTTGGCCCCCCCCCCCACCGTGCCACGCAGCGTAGCCTCATGCGAGGGGTCCTGGCTTTTCCCTCTTGGTAAAGTCCCAGCGCTGCGTGTCCCACGATGCAGAGGCGGCCCTGCGGTGTCAGACCTGCTTCATGGGCAGTGACACGGGCAGGTGCCACGCCGGAACCCCCGGTCCCTGGGGGCTGGTGGGACTGGTGGCAGGATGGAGGTGCCAGGGGCCCTCCCCTCTGCCAAGGTGTTTGCGTGCCAGGTTTGGGGTAACTCTGGCAGCGGGGCTGTTTGGCATCCCGCGTGCCGTGACTCACGTACGCGTCACCGGGCTGCGTGGCTCAGGGCTGCCCGTGGCTGGCGCGGGCCTGCGGAAATCATCTGGTGACTCATGCATTCTCTCCCTATGGAAAATGGCCGTCACGGGGCTGAGGTCACCTTGGAAGCCGTCCGTCACCGTTCAGCAGCAGCGGTGAGAGGTGGAGGGACAGACTGACGAAGCAGTCCTTCCTCCCACCAGGCTGCTGGCTAACAGTCAAGGTGTTACTGTGGGTAGGAGGGTGATGGGGCACAGGGAGGCTTCGTGCAGCTTTATCCGACGCCTCGGCTGGGTTGGGCATGGCGAATGGGATGGTGTTGCTGCCTGTTGGCAACTGTATGTGCGTCCAGGTGAGTCAGAGCATCCACCTCCGACATGGCGGCTGCGCCGGGAGCCCTCGGGCGAGGCTCAACGCCTGGAGAAAGGCGCAATGTGTGGACAGGCTGCGATTCCGCTGCCTCTGCGAATTTCCGTCTGCTGGGGCACCAAGGGCTTTTGTGCCGTGGGGCTGTTCATCAGACAGCTCCCGCTGGCGGTGATCGACGTGTGTCCACATCACAACGCTCCCTCGCCACGGTGGGGCAGACAGATTTTTATGGAAAGCCCCTTTTAATTTGAGTGTTCTTTCCACACCAGGTCTGCAGCCGATTTTTCTAACCCCCCAGAAATTTAACACCACTTCTAAAAAGTCACCACCATGTTCCATAATGTAAAACCTTTTATTAAAAAAATAATTTACTGCATCTTATATACAAACTGCAAGAACGTTCACTTATAAAATACTGACATCTAACTTGTTGCAGAAGCTGCAGGCAGGACGAGCAAGCTTTCCAGGCGTGCTATGCTTGCACCCGGCTGTAACTCCAGGGAGGGACATTTGGTTCTACCACCAAACAAGCTCCGCTCGTCTCTGCAGCGTTCACAGCTCGGGGTTCACTTCTTGTCGCACAAACAGAGGTAAGCCTACAGCCCAAAATGATGTGCAATAGGTTTAGGTCGTCTTAGGTAACCCATTGCCCTGCGAGCAGTCCTGTTGTATTTCATGGCATTGCGGAGAAAAGATACAATCTAAGAAAAAGTAAGAGGGGTGAATCTGTACACCCTGTAAGATTTAATACTCTGGCTTTTTTCCTCTTGGTGCCTGAGGAAGATCTTTCATGAATATTTCTAAGATTTCAAGCACAATAGACAGACCAAGACTTCACCCAGACCTAATTCCCTAATGTTTGCACTTGGTAAGCGACACCACTGAAGACATGTTATTCGGTGTGCCTAAACACCTCAGAATCAAGCTGTTAGTTGAGGACAAACCTCATCTCTTGGAGTCAACAGCAAAATGCACATTGATTTCAATAGGACCAAGGATTTGTTGAGTAAAAACCAGGACCGGGCTCTAACCCGACCCGCTCTGTGCTCTGTTTGCAGTTGGCTGGTGGCTCTGGCTACAAACAGGGAAAGAAACCCCTCACCCACACACACAATCCCTGAAACGGAGACGGGCACAAGTGGAGCAGGAGCTGCTGTAAACATCTGCTGAACCAGAGCCATTTCTCCATGCACTCTGCTGCAGCCTGGCTGAATCCCCTGACCTCAGCCCTACCAAAATGCGCAATTCCCCGCAGAGTCCAGACCACTTCTCTTGCTAAATCCCTGCTCCCAGATTTGCTTTGCTGCCCGGCGAGGTGTGGGGAGCATCCACGGGGCCAGCGGCCGAGCGTGGTTGCTCAGCAAGCCACCTGTGCCGCGGGAGCCAGCTGCCCGCCGGTTATTTCGTACAGCATTTCCGTGATGAGCTCGACGATGTCAGCATTGCCGATGACAGGTCGGAAGAAGAGATCTGTGATGAGGGTGGGAGGGATCGATTTTAAGGTGGAGGCGATCAGCAAAATGCGGGCAAAGCGGCCCTTGTCCTCGGGGTGCAGGGGCTGCAGGACCTCCTGAAGTGCTCTCTGGGCTTCCCGCTGGAGGCTCTCGATGTACAGGGAGGCCCTCAGCCCAGGGACATCTGCCAAGGGAGAGGAGGAAAAGCCAGTGATGAGAGAGGCTGGAAAACAGCCCCAGGTTTCTCCCATTCCCACCCTTTCCCCTCCCCATTTCTCGGAAGGGATCTCCGAGGCCCTGCTAATGAGATGTATGCAGCGCTACCGAGACGTAGCTATTCCAGGGCTGCCTTTTGAGGGTGGAAAAGTAGTTAACTGGGCAAACTTATGCTTTACAACGTAAATCCCGGGGTTCTTTATCGTCTGCAGGGCAGGCAAAGCTCTCTGGCTTTTACCACTACATTTGACATCCCTCCTCTCCACTTCCCGGCACATTTGGTAACAACTGGTGTTAAGGATAAGGTAACCAGCCCTCTCCGCTCTCATGCCTGCCCACGCTCTGAATGTCTCCAAGCCAAGCGGTGTGTGTTCAGATGCTAACGTGTGTGGGATGCGCTCTCCGCTGGCAGGCAGAGCCACGAGGGCTGGGCACTCACCAGGGTTGAAGAGAATGGCTCCTTTCAGGTAGGCGTATTCCTTGGGACTCAGGTCCAGGCTCCAAAAAGTGTTAAGGCAGCACTGCAGCCGCTGCACGGCGGCCAGCGTGGGCTGCATCCGCTCGGGCTCCTCTCGTTTGCTTTGGCCGTCGAGGAGGATCTTCTTAAGCATGCTGGGGGCCGGGGTCTCCATCACCTCGAAGGTCACCATCTCCTGGACGAGCCCCAGGAGGAAAAGAGGGACCCAGCAGCTGTCCAGCAGCAGGAGTTGATCCTCTCGCGGCAGCAGGTGGAAGGAAGGGAGGTTTTTCATGAAGCTGATGGTTTTTACCAGCACGTTGGAGGCCGCCTGGCAGGTGACGTGGGGTGTGCGGAGGCAGACGGTCCGGCGCTGGTGGCAGAGGCAGCGCTGGTGGGCTGGGCCGTGGCTGCCCCGGCTGTGGTTGAGGTTCTGGCTGAGGAGCGTGTAGAGGATGGCGGTGCGCTTGTCATCACTGTGGCACTGGCACCTCTCACAGTCCATGTCCATGCCGCTGGTGGTCATAACTGTGCTGGGCGGCCGGGTCCTCGGTGAAACTCAGCTCCTGCTACAGCAGATGGGAGAGAGATGTAAAATCCCTCCCAAACCCTCTGTTGCAGGCTGGATTCTCCCCGTCCTCTCAGCTCTGCCAGCCCGTGGCTGCTCAAAGCAGCTCTTATAAGGCTGGGTCACCAGTGAAACACCCCTCCACAGCCTTGACCGCTCTGTGATTAAGCAGTCCTCATTAAAAAAAAAAAAAAAACACAACAAAAAAAACCCAGCCGTCCCTGGGCTGATTGGCTGGGGCAAACAAGTTCTCGGTGCGGCGTCAACGGCCGTTTTCTCAATGAAGCGCCAGCAGTGCAGGGAGGGGGACGGCGGGTTGGGCGGCCTTATCACCATCACCCCAACAGTATAAACAAAGTCATTAACCCAGCCTGTACCATGGCACCAAGGCCCCAGCTGTCATCGGGCAGTGCCGTATGGCGTGTGTCGCTGCCAGGAGGTTCACACACACACACACACTCTCTCTCATCTGGGCCCTGCGTTCAATGGCCTGTACGTTCTGGCCTTGGAAAGAGCAACCTGGAAGTCGTTTTATCAGCGGCTGTTTGCGTAACCTTGCTGACAGGAGCCGCATGTTGTTAGGAACCCAGCGATCTGACGGACTGTAGTATTCAATCCCAGGCAGGGCCCATCCATCGGTTCACGTTTCTCAGAGGAAACGCAGGGCAGGGGAAGGGCAAATTGTCAGATTTTTCACCTTGAATTACTAGGTATTTTTACCCATTGGCCAAATTAGAGGCAGGAATTGAGCTTCTAATGGCTGATTTCCAAGGGGCCTGGTGGCAGGGCGAGGGATTCCTGCGGCAGAGGGTGTCCCCCAGGATGGCGGTAACTCAGCCGGAGGAAAGGCCGGATCGTTGGCCCGCCAAGGAGCGGGGAGGACACAGAAGGGACCGAGGGGTGGCTGATAGAGCTGGGACCGGGACCGGGACCGGCACCGGGACCAGCACCGGCACCGCGGTGGCAGCTCCCGGGGGCCGCTCCCCATCACCGTGGCTGGTGGTCGGGGGTCCCCGGGAAGGCAGAGCAAGGCCCGGCCGAGACAGGGAGCAGAGCCCGCGGTTCCCGGACGACCTCAGACCCCAGACCCCCCGCGGGGTCACAGGCCTCCGCCGAGTTTTCTGGAAAGGCCGGGACCGACCGTCGCTATAGCAACCGGATCCCCGCGCCTCGCGTCCCGCCTCCTTCCGGCGGATTGGACGCAGCCGCGACCAATCCGCGAAGAGAGCGGGGTGGACGGGCTCTGGGATTGGGGGGAGGGGAGGGGGAGGGTGGAGCGCGCGCGTGCTTCCTTTCGCTCCGGTTCCGGTTCCGGTTACCGGTGTGAGGGGGGCTCAGGCGGCGGCGGCAGGATGGGGCTGAGCGCGGAGGAGGCGGCGGAGCAGGAGGATCGTTTCGATGGCATGCTCCTCGCCATGGCCCAGCAGCATCAGGGCGGCGTGCGCGAGGTAGCGCCGCCGGGCCCGGGCCCGGGTGCGGGATGGGGCGGGACAAGCTTTTCCGTATTCCCGGGGGGTGGGGGGGGCGGCTGGGGCCGGGAGGAGTTGGGGCGGCCCCGGCCCACCCCGGGCGGTGCACATGCGGCATGTCCGTCCCCGTTCCCACCCCCCCGATAACGGCCCAGGCCTGCACCAGCCCCAGGGAGCGCGGAGAACCCGTTAATTAATTAGTGTGATGCTGACGAGGGGCTGCGGAGCTCAGGTCTGCGCCCTGACCGTGTGGCCTTGCACCCCGGCTCCTGCCGCCTCCGGGCTTCCCACGTCGGTCACGGAGGTTTCGGTGTGTGCGGGCAGCGCCTGTGCCGGGTCACAGCAAAGCAAAAGACCACCGGGGAGGATCGAGTCCTTCTGTCCCACTTTCCCAGCACAACCAGGTGGTAGCAGGTCCCCTGAAACCTGGTGGGTTTAGATTCGACCAACTTGAACGGGAAACGTGGTTTCCTTCCTCGTGGTGGAAGCTCTGCTGCCACACCTCACGCTTCCCGCCACGCTGACTCTTGCTGGGGGTTCTGGGAGTCCAGGTGCTGACCTGTGGGAGGACTGGAGAGTGTGGGAACATCCCGCTCACAAATGGTTTGGGGAAACAGTGCTAATAACCGTTCCATGTGCTGTAGTGAAACCGCTGATTGAAATACTGACAGGACAGAACACCTGAGAAATAAAAGACCCGCTGAGAGTATGGATTTCCACAGGGGTGCTTGGGGAGGCCAGTTCATAACTCCTAATTCATCGGTGATACCTGGCAGACAGCTAGTAGTTATTTTGTAAAAATAAACAGGACGTGAGGGAAGGTGAGTTTGCACACTTTGAGGTTTTAGGTGTGCAAAGAAGCAAAATACAGTGTATGTGTATATCTATATATGCTTATATATATATGCACATATACATACATACCCACCCAAATTCCTGCCTCAGATAACAGCTTGGGGTATTGGAGTAGGTGTACCTCCAAGGTGACCTGAGAATAAGCTGCTTGCCCTTTCTTTATGTAAACCACACAACTGCCTCTTCTGAAAACTGGGAATCGAGGAGCTGGAACTCCACAAAAGCCACTGGACGTGTTCTTTGGGAAACGGTCATGGGGCTGATTTCAGGATGATCCTGGCACAGATGCAGATAGGGAGTACAAAGAATAAAGGCTGCTCAAGAGACACGAGGCAGCTTGGAGTGATCTGGTCTCATTGCTCTTTTTTTCTCTCCACCCCTTCTCCCACCCCCTCCCTGTTTCCTCTGCCAGCTTGTGAACACATTCTTTAGTTTCCTGAGGCGTAAAACAGATTTCTTCACCGGTGGAGAAGATGGAGTAGCAGAGAAGGTAAAAAAACAAATCCCCAAGCTTTTATGTCTTCTAACTTACTTACCACCCATGTCTGTGCCATACTAACACTTCCCTGCCTGAACAACTCAAAGCATTACGGTGCACTTGGGAACTAGCAGCCTGTGATGCTGATGAAATTCATCACTGAAGCAAGGTAATAATGAATTGCCGCTATTTGAGGTGAGGCACACACGATTGCTTGTTCGAATGGTACCGACGGTGCGGGTTTTTTTGCCACACTCTGGCCAAAGGCTTGTTTGGAAAGCAAATCTGCCAGACACACTGACTTAACGGTGACAGACACTGCAGTGTTGATAACCCCAGGTTACCTTATTTGTTCATCTCAGAAAAAGCACAAAGTCCACACATCTCTGCACATGCGGCTGCACCTTTGTCTCCGGGTTGTGGTGCCTGTACAGAACGAGTGTGCTGGGGAGCAAGCCTGGGATCTGGGCGGCCTCGTTGGCAGCCTGAGCATCTCCTATCCAGCAGGTATTCCCCACCCAGCTCGAGAGCTGAAAAACTGAATTGTTTCACTGTAGGGAGATAACCAGAACATTCAAATGCGAACTGGCCAGACTTTCTGCAGATTTCTTGCTTGTACTTACCAGCATAGCAACTGTTGCCCTTCCTGGACTACTGGAACTCCACCAGCAAAGCAGGCACTGCTGCTGTGTTGAATGTGTTAGGGCAGATGTTAATTGCTAACACAGTATATAACGTACTCTGTCTAGTCTCTAAAGCGGCAAAACTAAGGCAGGTAAGGGATGGGAAAGAGGGTGGTTTCAAAGTAAGAAAGATGAAGCCTACTCCCATTTTTCTTAGACTAGAGGGCAAATCTCTCCAAATTCCTGGGGACTCTGTGCTCCCAGGGAGTGAAACCCTGAGTGGCGTTTCAGAGATAAGCGCTGGCTGGTGCTTTTGGAGGTTCTGGCTACTGTTGTTGGCAGTTCCGTAGCAAATCCATGTCTGTGCCTGTAAAATAAAAGCATTCATGTCCTTGGGTGGTATCTGTTAAAATGCTTTATGGCCTTCTGAAAAGGTGCTCAATACAGAGTCTCTGACACCATAGTAACCACAACAAAAATTGAAGAAGCTGCTTCCCCAGTCCTGCTCACCCTTTGGTGTGAAAGAGAAAGAGGAGAGGGTGGGAAAGTCATTGTCTTTCATGGAGTGCCATTTCAGAATCCCTTGTGGTATAGAGTGAGGGGGGTGTGGTGGTACATTGAGAGAAGTGCAGTGTGTGCACACGGACAAGCTCGGGCAATGTAAATAGTTTGCTCACCATGGATCATCGTGCAGTTAGCAAGAGAAGCTGGGAGATGCATGTCTTGAATTCTGTATCCTAGGAGACACTGGACTTGCATTGTGTAAATAAATCTTGCTTTCCCCTTCAAAACAAAGCAGAAATACTTGGTGATTGGTTACAAAACTACAAGGCGTGGATGCTTTGAGTTGCTCTGAAAAGGTGCTGAATCCCTCCAGAAGTTTCTGGGATGGATTTATATAAACCAGTACATAAACCCCTGTCTGAGAAATCTCTCCACTCTGATTCCTTTTCTCAGATTCTATTTTGTTTTCTGGAGCAGACTTCAGTTGTCATACGTGCTGCTTTGCACAGCGCTGCTGGTGTTATCGACCACGGAGCAATTGCTCTGGCTTCCTGCCTGTGTACTCAGCTTTCCCTCTGAGCAGTACAGCCGTTTGCATCAAAGACCTTGAGATTTTGCTTTTTGTAGTCACAACAACATGAGAATTTGGAGTGAGATTTGAAGCAAAGATTTATGTAGGAACTTGCCCCTAAGTGTAAAACGCTGAGCTTTTCAAACATAAATCATGACACTGAATCTCCATCTAGTGCCTGGGTAAAAGCCCAGTTGTGGGAAAAGTCAGAAGTAGGTAAAAAAACTTGGATCCAGTGTCTTTGTTCTTCCAGCTGTCCTGGATGTACAGAGTAGCTGTCAAATGGCTGGGTTAGGCATCTGCTCATCCTGCTGGAATTGCACAAAGGCCAAAACAAATGGAGAATTTGTATTCCTCTGTTATCTCCATGGAAATACACTCCCTGTGTAAGGAAGAAGTAGGAAGGGCTACGTTTAAATGTTTTGAGTTTTCTCCTACTCTAGATATTCAGTCAAAAGGCTAGAGTGAAAGTGAAGGGAAAAGTCACAACATCTGTGTGACTAACCAATGTTCTTATGCTCTTCAGTAGACAGTGAGTTTGCTTCATTTGGGTTTGAAAAAGTGGTGATTTTTTAAAACCTTTTGATCTGTGTTCCTGTCTTTCAGCTGATCACAGATACCTTCAACCATCACAACAAACTAGCTCAGAAGGAGCGGAAAGAGAAAAAGGCTCGTCAAGAGGCAGAGCGGCGTGAAAAGGCAGAGAGAGCTGCGAAACTTGCTAAAGAAAAGCAAGAAACAAATGAGCCAAGGATTAAGGAACTTTCAGATGAGGAAGCAGAAAGGCTGCAGCTGGAAATTGACCAGGTGAGACCGATGTCTGGTGCCTACAGGTACCATCTAGGTCATCTCCTCTGCTGGCCTACATGTAGCTCGGGTAGCAGTGATGATTAAAAAGGCTCGGACTTGTTCCTTTGCAATGTCTGGACCACCAGACTGGAGCAGGTGGTGTGCTTCGAAATTAAAATTAGCCTAGGCTCAACCATGGCAGTAACTCACTTTGCCTTTCTGCCTTCAGCAAGCTCTCTGATTGTAGCAACACCCTCTGCTACAGTCATCAAGGTGTGAAGACCAACGGAGTCTTCCCCTTGGCAGTACTGCTTTCCTGTAACACTGTTCTAAGGGCTGAAAATTCCCTGTCAGTCTTGGGTGCAGTTCTGGGTCCTGCTCTTCGGTTTCAGCTGAAGAGGCTGAGGCCACCTAGTGTCAGATCAGCAAGTAACACAAAGTGCCAACACTTGTCTGAGCATGTTTGTTCTCCTTTTACACAGAAGAAGGAGGCACAAGGACAGGTTAACAGTGTCCCAGTGAAACCCTCAGAGGATGAAGGTGAATCTTCAGATTCTAACAAACAGGTAAAGCTCATCTAGGGACTTTTTATTTTAGGCTGAGAGAAATATGTTTCTGGACAACCATGACAACTCCTGTGAATGTGAGGGGGTATCCAGTCTGGCTTTCTTCAAGAATACACACTTAACTCCCAAAGGCTTCAATATCATGTTTTTTGGTTTTGTTTTTCTTGTAATTATGTTTTAACAGAAACACCTATTCATTTTGGGCTAAATTTATGTGAATATCAAATACGTGCACCTGACCTGAAATTCTTATAAAAACCAAGAACTGTTGTTAGAAGTGAAAGATAAATGGAGACTTGAAGAGCTTCTTTCTTTACACTTTTAATTGGTTGCTTAGGAAACAGATGATGAAGAGGAAGATGAGAAGGATAAAGGAAAACTTAAACCCAACTCTGGCAATGGAGCTGACCTTGCAAATTATAGATGGACACAGACTCTTTCAGAACTGGATGTAAGTATTGCCTTATTATCAGGATCTGAGATAGGGAATAAGAGCGGGTGGTGGTAAGAATGGTGGAGTCAATGCCCCATATCTCCGTTGCCTGTGGAAGATTGTTAGTTGTACTAAACAGCAGCATTTCAATAGCTGGGGGAGAGCTTGGTAACTAAATAAAATTCCCAGAAGCTGTAGTTAACTTTGCCAAACCTTGGTGTTGTTTTAACAAGACATTAAAATCTGCTTCCCTTTTTATAGTCCGCTTGAAGTATTGGCCATCCTGTTGCCAAACTTACTCTTGTATCCGTTCCCACTCACTCAGTACCGCAAGGAAAATATCACGTGTTCTGTCTTCCTCTGGTGAAACCAAGGCAGAAAGTCTTAGAACAGCGGCACAAGAGGGTAGGGAGAAACTTCACTGCTCAGCTCCTCAAATCTGATCTTTGTCTGGTCCAGCTGGCCATCCCTTTCAAGGTGAGCTTCAGGTTGAAGGGGAAGGACGTGGTGGTGGATATCCAGAGACGGCGCCTCAGAGTTGGCCTGAAGGGCCATTCGCCTGTCATTGATGGAGAGCTTTTCAATGAAGTGAAGGTGGAGGAGAGCTCCTGGCTGATTGAAGATGGTAAAACAGTCACCGTGCACCTGGAGAAGGTAAAGCAGAATGAACCAGGGAGGATTCAGACTTGTCTGCCTCTTCCCTGGTGAAGTAAGAGTCTGACAAAACCTGTGAAAGCCCTGGGCTCTGTTAGCTGAAACAGAGGAGCCATGCTTATCCCTGGTACAGTGTCAATGATGCTATTGGAACTGGGGTGTTGCAAGTTCCCCCTGTCTTCAGCCTAACTTCATGCTAATTCAGGATATCCAATTGATTGCCCAGCAGTTTAGGAAAAGCTGGAAGGAAATCAGTCATTTTAAAGTTGTTCCTTAATGGAATATTGCTGTGTTTTGACATCTGTTAGTGACATGAAAATCCAGGGACAGATGTTATTGCTTATTGTGTCCCTTCTGAGCCTCTCTGGGTGATTTATTTCTAATCCCATTTATGTCATGCCAAATGTGACATCTGACATGCTCTCAGATTTCCCAGTTGTGGAAATTCAAGCTACCTGCAAGTGGTTCGGAATGAAAAAAGTATCCTTTATCCAAGTTCATATTTTACTGACATTTAGAAAACTGTCAAAGAAATTATTCCAGCAGCTTTTTCCTGTGACTGAGACATAAAATTCCTAGAGCAAGTCTAGAAAAAAGAAAATATTTTTACTTCTTCATCCTTCAGATCAACAAGATGGAATGGTGGAACAAACTAGTCTCCACAGACCCGGAAATCAACACCAAGAAAATTAATCCAGAGAACTCAAAGGTAAGAACTCCCCCTGTTTTACTGAATGGATCCTTCTCATAAATGTGCTCTCACACAGCTCACATTCAACTGCTATGTCTTTTTTTTACCAGCGTAAAACCAGTACTGGGAGTACTGCTGCATATGATGCAATCATACAACCTAAGTGCCCCCAAAACTTCAAATGAATGAAGCTGAGTCTATAGATCAGTGTCTGTATAAGTATTTCTGCAGCCCATGAGCACAGCATAGCGTGACCTCAATGTATTTGTGTTCTCTGCAAGCAGGGTATATGTATGGGTTGAGACAAGTTATTCCAATTTTGATAGAAGTCCTTGCTTTTAGTTATCAGACCTGGACAGCGAAACTCGCAGTATGGTGGAGAAAATGATGTATGATCAGCGACAGAAATCCATGGGCCTGCCCACATCCGATGAACAGAAGAAGCAAGACATTTTGAAAAAGTGCGTAGACCTCATTTATTTGTGGGTATTTGCTTTCACAAGCCCCTCTCCTCTTCCTCTTTGACACAAATATGTGAGCAGAAAACAGGTTGGCCTTCAGTCCTACCTGCGGTCATGTCTGGAGTTATGTAGTCATTGAATTGCTGGCCAGCCACCAGTGTCTATAAAAGCCCGTGGGGGTAGAAAGCGTAACGGAAAATTCTGGAGATAGCCTAGCTCTGGAATTGTCTTAATCTGCTGATTTCAAGTTCAGAAAGCATGTTTGGGGCTGGAGGTACCATCTCTACTGAACTTTAACATGGTCTTGATTGTTTTCTAATCTCCCTCTACTCAGTAGCCCAGATAATCACCCCTCCCTGCACACCTGCCACCAGGCAGCTGTCTCCAAGCCAATAGCACTTTTATGTCTTTATTGCCCTGTTTGGCATAAATGCACCTTGGCAGGGGAGTTACTCATGGAGCTCCCAAGGCCATCTGGGAAGGCGTGGAGGCAGTTCTGGGTCATGCAGCTTCTTCAGCAAGTTCAAACCCACATCTTATCTCAGGATTGGAAGGAGGATTAGTGTAGCAGGCTCGACTCCTTTTCTTCTTGGCTTATCTGTAGCGGCAGAAGCTTCGCTCTGATCAGTGTGTCAAGTACAGCATAGGGTGCAACTGCTTTAGAGCAGAGACCAGATTTCCTCAGTGCCTGTCTGTTGAGTTAGTAGAATGGGAGGTAGCCCTCTCCTCCTGGGAAGTCCACATACAGGATACCTCGTTGGCAAGGTCACTCGTTTAGTGCTCTGGAAGTTTGCCTTGTGTGCAGATTGGCTGGTAAAGAATGGATAGGAAGTTCAGAGTTTGTTAAGGCTGAGGTAGACTCAGTAATGCACACATGGGTCCTAATCTCTGCCAGTGAAGCCCTCCTGGCTGCTAAACAAGGACACTATTCTCGCAGCACATCTTTCCATGGAAATGAAATGCTGTGGTGGTGTTTCAGGGGAAACCATGAGATGAGAGCACAGAGGAAGACAGGGGCCTGCTCTTACTTGCACTTTGTGTGTGAATCCTCCATATGGTTAGTTGTTGTATGCCTTGGTGAACTGCAGGGCAGAGGAGGAAGCCAGGAGCTTCTGTGTGCGTTAATCGCTCCTGATCACTCATAGGCACAGTGTATCGTTCTCGGGACTTTCTGATGTGGCAACCTGAGTCCAAATAGTCGTATCTGCTGGGACTGCAGTACATTTGAAATCAGGTTGCACCTAGCCTGAAACCAGATTTCTCTGGTCACGTCCTTCATGAATTTTCACTGTCACAGCACTGGAGATATTCCCCACGTCTCCAGTAATGCTTAAGCTAATAAATTTGAGCTTAAACCGTAATTTGCCCTCACAATCTCCCTTCTGCCCCACAATCAGTGTCATAGCTGCTACGTGTCCGTCCGAGAGGTAACAGTTAAAGGGTGTGTGTTTGATAATTAATAATTCCCATGTGTCTGGACTTGCTGACCTTGATGGCTGGTAGGATTGGTGATACCACTGACCCGAGGAAAAAGTGTTTGTAGTATGGGGACTGTGTCCCAAGGAGCTCAGCAAAACAGTCCCTGCTGTGAAGGGTGTGGGGAGGAAGCAAACTTTGTAGTGCAGGAAGTAGGGATGCCTTACTCCCCCAAAGAGAGCTGTTCTGTGGCTCCTGCTGACTCATACCCAAACTCTTGTCTTTGTTTTCCTTGCAGGTTCATGGAACAGCATCCAGAAATGGACTTTTCAAAGGCTAAATTCAACTGAGCCCTCCCTTTCTCCCCCCTCTTTCAGTCAACCCATCAAATGGGGCAGGATATGTATTGCCAGATATCCCTTACCTTGGACAAGTAAACACTTCCAGTATCCCCACCCGAGCTTGCTGTGGAGGCAGCTTCATGAAGTCATCCTCAGTTGTCCTGTGTCAAGCAGAAGGCAAGGCCACAGAAGCGGCCTGCAGCAGCTCCAGTCGGAGCCATCTGCGACACTTCCCAAATGGCAGTTAGGAGAGAAGGAGGGGTTAGAGCAGAAAGGGTGTTAGGGCTACAAGAGCCAGACAGGAGAGATTTTGGGACATATCCTTAATGTATCGCTTAGCTTCATCTCCTGGCCCTTCAGAGCCGCTAATCCACTCTTTGCAATTTCAGTTTGGCAGCAGGTACTCCTAGGTTTTCACTCCCTTCCCCTCGGCTTTCCTGCTCTCCTGTGAAAACAAGGGCCAGTTTATTTTGTAAAATAATTCTCCTTCTGCCTCCTTGGGAAGGGAAAACAGTCTAAAAAAACCAGCTATTGCAGTAGAGACAGACTGCTGCTCCTTGCCGCTGCTTCTATTCTTGCCAGAAGTGGAACAGACTGAGCCCTGCAGGGCTCAAGGGAGGGCTTCCATCGCACCTGGAGAGGTTGACCTGCTGTCTTACAGCAAGGAAAGGCTGGAGGTCCTGTGGTTGTGGGCAAGGGAGAGGATGCGGAGGGTCTTTGGGGGTCCTGTTCTTGCTGGGAGTGTGTCTCCTGCCTCTTTTCCAAGAGCCTCTCTCCTTGCTGACTACTGACAGGCATCGCTGCGTTCTCTTCTGAGCTCCTGCTGACAAGTGGCATTACTCTGCATGTTCGTATCTTTCTTTGTTAAAACTGCAGTGCAACATAAAGAAAGAGTGGCACATTTCCAGGTAGAGCGTGTGATTTCTCCCGCAGAAGGGATCCAGGCTGCCTGTGCAGGCTGGGATGTGAGCTGGGAGGGGGCAGCGCCTGTGAATAAGGGTGCTGGCAGGGGCTGGGGGTCATGCTCTCTGCAGTCGCCTGTGAATGCCTCTCAGGCTCCCTGGCTAAGGAGAGGCATTTGGAGCTGTGTGTCTTGCTCAGGAGTGCTGATGAACTCCATGACCAGCTTAAACACTCAGGGATGACCAAGGCTCATTGTTCCAGGCTCCACCCTCCACGTAGCAGCGCGTGACTGCACTGAGGAAGCCACCCTTGCCCAAGGTCTCCGTTATGACAAGCTAATGAGGAAAGTGTCACAAAAGCCTGGGCTTCTCTTAGTCCTTTATAGCCTACCCCAGATCCTTGCTGCTGTGGTTCTTGCCTCTGCCTCCCTGAAACCTTTCTACCTCCTACCAGAGGGAGTGGGCACAAATGGCTGAAAAAACCTTGGGTGAAGTCCAGCCTGGCATTCCATCTGGTGTGTTTGGTTGTTTGGGTTTTTTTGAGTAGTAGGACATTGTTTGCATTTAGTCTCCCAGTTTTATAGGCTCTTGGGGTCAAAAAACCAGCACCCACCCAGTTGAGCAGTGACCTTGTGGGTGAGCAAGGACCCAGGTCGGGGCAGCTGCCTCTGGACTTGTCGGTTCTGCATCCTCCTGCCTGTTCATCTTACAGTTCACCCCGCACGCATTTGCCCGTGTGCTTTGGCCCTGATAAAACAACAGAGTCTCCTGTTACTGTAAGAAAAGCCAGACTGCTGGCTTCAAAGGTGCTTAGCCCTAGAGTGAGTGTACTTGCCAGCATTGTCCTGAACTGCGGTGCGTGGGGCAGGTGAGCTGGGAGGGCTGAGCTGTTCTGGGGGGTGTGACGAGCTTCACCCCATTCTCAGCTATGTCAGAGCGCTACTGCTGCTCCCTGCAGTTGCTGGAGATCAGAGGAGACAGCTGGGCTCTGCACCTGCAGCAGGATCCTGGTCCAGCCACCAGCCCCTCCTAAGGAGCAAGCACAGGCAGGCACCAGTGCAGCAAACTGGCACCAGTCGTAAACCGGCACAGGTCGCAGCACCAACCCAAGCCCAGCCTGTAGCTTCATTATTTCCCTATTACCACCTCAGCCCTGTAACCGACACCAGAAATCCCGAGTCTGACCTGATCCAATCGCTGGCAGCTGCCTGAATCTGGCAGCAGCCACAGATCAGCAGGTTGCTGTTACATGGTGTTGTGCTGCCTGGTCTAAGTGCAGAGCTCCCTCAGGGTTACCAAAACCAAAATCTTGGGGTTGTTCCTGCAGGGTCGTGGCTTGTGTGAGCTGTGGCAGTGGTCACGGTAATGACAACTGTGAAACTCCTGAGTTTTCCAGTTGAGGCTGGCACTACACTTAGAGCCGGCTGGTGTCACCTGCAGGAGGCAGGTTGGGTAGCAGCTGAGAAAAGACAAGAGTTAAGACAGAGAAGAGGCAGTGGCACAAACCCCAGAGGATGCTGGGGGAGATTTTTGGGGGAAGGAGTCCTTTTGCCTTTCAGGCGGGTGAAGGGAAAAGGCAAACAGTCCTGGGAGAAGGACTGTAACTGCAGCTCCGAACCCTACAGCAGGTGAATGCCCGGGGCTGTGTTTGTGAACGGCGGTTGACTCCAGCAATACCCCTGGACTTCAACCCTTCCGGCCAGCGGAATAGAAGGTGTTTCTCCTGATGGCCTTGTCCTCTGCAAACATCCAGCTGCCACCAACTTTCCTCAGGCCAAGGTGAATCAAAAGCACCCTTTTGCTTCCAAAAGGCAGTTTCCCCTGGAATAAACCATGTCAGGGCAGGACAGCTCTGCTCCGAGCAGCTGCAGAAGTGGCTTAAAGAATGCAAAGCCCCACCTCAGTCCAAGTTATTGGAGACCACAGACCGTGGCCTCGTCCTTGTGACCGTGGCAGGGGAACACCGAGCATCACGAGGGACGCTGGGAACCAAACCCTACAAATACATCCTTGTCTTGACCCCCAGCAGACCGGGGAGGGCTGTGCTGGAGGATGGCAGGCGATGAAGGTCCCTTTGCCTTTCCATGTCCTTGTCAAATCACCTGGAGAAGCTGTTTCAGTGCTGCCACCCGCCGGAGCCACAGCTGGCAGCACAGCCCAGAGCTCCTCCACCTGCAGGGCCATGGCTCCCTCGCTGCTGGGCCCCTTCCCATGTCCTTTAAAAGCAAAACCTTGAAGGCATACAGGCTCTGCAGAGGGCTTTCCATATGGTAAAAGTTTCCCCCAGTCTTTTTTTTTTTTTTTTTTTTTTTCTCCTAACAGCACCTCTTGACTTAGCTTTTATTAATGAATATTGCAGCTCAGACCATTTGGGAAACGGCCCAGACTATAGGACTGCTTTGGAAAGAGCAATGAAATAGCAAAACCCCAAAGAGAGAAACAGAAGCACGAGGTATTTAACATTACAGCTTACTTTCAGGAGAAGCCTCAGCTCCTCTGTTACTGCTAAGGACCAGGCTATGAGGAATTAGGGTCAATCCATCCGCTTTCTAACTTCTAAGCCACGCTGAAATAAATAATTAAGTAGTTCAGGGTGTGGATGGGGAAGATTAATTTCTTAAACACTCAAAGCCTCATGCATCCATTCCCAGCAGAGTTACTGATCTGCCTTAACCGAAACTCAAAAAATCCCTGGCAATAGGGTGGCTTAGGCCGTGTAGTACATTGGATCCTGTACTAAAGTCACTGTACTGAAGGGCAGCACCTTTGTGGCACAGTGAGGACCACACACAGTATGAGTCTCTGGAGAGTCCCCTGGCAAAGCCAAGCCCAATAAAATCAAACAATGTCTTCAGGAAAAGGAGGGTGCTGAGTCAGGCTCCCAAAAGGAAGTACCTGTGCAAAAAAACCCATGTTTACATGCATGTGGCTGGGTAAAGGGCTCTTGTGTTTCTAAGATTTCCACTTGGGCAACCAATTCTTTCTGCCAGATCACTCAGCAGAACACTCAACACTAATGCTCAGAGCAAAAACCACTACAGCAACAGGCCAGACAGCTGGATTGACAGCAAACATAACCTTCAGCAGACAAAAACCCTGTGGACTCGTTCCACGTGCGGCTGTGAGCAAGAAAACCCACGATCCATGCAGCTAACTCAAAAGCAGGAGAGTTGCTGAACACAGGACTGACAGCAGAGACAGATCAACTGTAAGCATCATAGTTTTAAGTGCAAAGTTTTCAAATCTTTCCAGAAATTGCAGTAACCTTGCAGCAGCAGTTTTGAAGCAGCCAGCTAGTTAGGAAGCAGCGCTTTGGGGCAGGTGATGAGCTCCCATGCTGTGCACCCAGCAGAGCCGCACTGAGCAGTGATCAGACCTGAAGCCTCCAGAAACAGCCTTTCCCCGGGGATTCAACGTGCCCAAGAGAAGCAGAAGTAACACTGCATGTTACAGCCACTCGGTCACTCCAACTGCTTGAATGAGTGCTGTGGGAAGACTAACCTCTTCCAGGAAAAGCACTGGAGAAATTTAGAGAGAAAGGGTAAGCAGAAGGCAGAAAAACGTGGCCCAGACTTGCAGGGGGAACTAGCAGGGCAGCTTAGGAGCAGGTGCGGACAGCGGAGACAGCAGCGACACAGCCACATCGCTGCGCAGGGTGCTGGAGGTTCGCCAGCAAGCTGCTGCCAGCAGCCTTTGCTCCATTTCCCTGGGGCCCCAATGAGCTGGTTTGAGGGCTCCAGACACAAAAACATCTCCTCTGGAGACCCTTCCTAGCCAAAAGAAGGCAGTGTTTACCTGTTCATGGCTTTAAAATCCTTCCAGAAAACATATCTCTCGCACAACTGCAGTGGACTCCGCCTGCTGCCAAAGGGTGGCCGGCCAGGGTGGACTCAGTCTTCGTTTAACAAAATCAGGACAGAACAGGCAGGGGACCACGCACAGAAGGACTCAAGTTTGGGCTCAGTCTTCTGCCTGTCTGCACAGACTAGACAAGAATCACAAGTCCTTAACAGACCAAACTTAAGGAAAAAAAAAAAAAAAGAGGAGGTGTTAGTGCCAATCCTTCGCACCATCCACCCTCCTCCCTTGCAGGGGCACCAGGAGAGTTGGTCCTGTGCACCTGGGGGCAGGGTGAGGGAAGGTCAGTAGCAGGGAATGGAGCTCTGCAGGTTATCGGCTGAGTTTTTGTAGTGAAATTATAAAGTGCAAACTGGTCCTTCAAGTCACAGGGGCAGAGACTGAGCCAGCCTCCCTCCCCAAGCAGATCCTGCCCCACCATCAGGCACAGTAGCTGCTCTGCAGCAATTCTTGCATTTTCTAGCAATGGCTGTCTACACCTCAGGGAATGAGCTGGAAATTCTCCCCCCAGGCTCAGTTTTTCCAGAGCTCAATTCCAGCATCACCCCTCAGGGAAGGTCCAGGTTTCCCTGCATGCAAACAGGCACTTCACCAGAGGCTCCTTTATTTGCACCCAGCTTCCCCATATCCCATGCACCAGCCCGGCATTCAGCTCTCTGAACAATACCCCCGGGCATGGGCAAGCGCTGCCAAATGGACAAAAATATCTTTGTCCATGTGCTGCTGGGAAAGCAGGGATCTGCAACTCCCTGTGCAAACCCCCCTGCCTGTCCCAGGCTCCCTCCACTGAGGGATGCTCTTCCCCAAACTGATGCAAGCAGGAACGTAAAAGACACAGCACAGGTAAAGAGCACATCTTTTGCTTTATAAAAAAGACCAAATCAGATGTTTAAGGCCAAAGAGTGCAAAAGAATCCCATAAGACACCACAGGTGCACCAGCTTCAAGGACCATCAAGTTGACAGTCTTCCTTAGTGATTTTTTGGGGGGGGTTCAGATTTTGGGGTTTTTTTTTGCAAGCCTAATCCATACACATTCACTCTTCGTACACAGACTAAACATTAGAAATGTGCTATTGCATCTGTAATAGCGATTGGCAGCTTTTGCAAGTCCATCCTCACCCCTCGTCTCCAGTGCACAGACCACAGAGCTACATGTCAGCGTGACCCATGCTGACGCCTCAGTGCACAGGTTTAAGTAAACTTGTCCAAATATGTATGTACAAATCCATTCAGAAGCAGGAAGCCAAATGGGTCCATCAGTACATGTGGCATTCGGAAGGAGGTGACCAAACAGAGCTCGTCTGGGAGTCCTGGGCTGGCCTTGCTTCAAGACTCTTCCTTGCACAAACATGGGTTTTCACAAACCAACAGCTTTAAAAACAAAGCAGGGAGGGGAAGCCAAATCCAAGTCTCAGTCTCTCCCCTTTATTTTCAAAATCTCTCTCTGTCAGTGTCTCAAGGTGTGGTCTCAATAATGTCCGTGATTTATGAAAGCATGCTCTGAAACGCAAGCAGTTTAAAAAAATAGGCTCTAACAGGGACTTGAACTGTACATTTCAAAGGGCTTTGGCTGGTTAAATAAGCCTGACTGCTCATGTGAGGAATTAAATCCTTTCCCCCCCTACCCAACCTTTTGAAGAGTAATCACAGGCTATGAAATAGAGGCACATTTCAGTTCAATTAAGGCACATTTCAGTTCAATTAAGGCACAAAAACATGGTCCATACCAAAGCATGGGGCTTATTTTGGTTTCCCTCTCCCCAAAAAACTGTGGGTATGTTTACTCTATGGCTGGTAAATTCAACTAAGCTTTTTCTGTTCATGTCCAAGGGCACCCAAATGTATAAACAAGTCTGGTGGCTTCACGTTTACTTTATGATAAACAACCAAGTGGCAACACCAGTAAGATACAGCTTCCTCCTGCTGCAATGCTGCAGCCCTCAAGGTCACCTGGCACCGTGCCCTCAGGGTAGGAATACCACATCTCCTGCTTCTGACTGGCTGTTAGAGAGGGGCAGAGGGAAGGAGAAGGCGCTGAGCACCCACAGGGGAGAGGCAGGACCAAGCAGTTCCTCACAGACCCTCTGGAGACACTCTCAGGGGAGGCCCTCCTTTTGAATCAAGCCACTTTTAGGGCAGTTTCTAGCAGAATAGTCAAACAGCCCAATTCTTAATTACAAAAACTTAAAAATCAATCGGCTATTTCCCTCACTTGCCATAACTCAAGTTCAAGGCTCGCCCAGCAGTCAGCATGACACCAAGCGTGACGGGGAAATGCAGAGGGCTTGGCAGATGAGTGAGGAAGAGCTGACTGGCATGCAAGTCACAGGTCAATGCGTGCAATTGGTAACAGCTCACGCCCGCAGTTCACATCAGGCTGGCAGTGACTGCAAAGCTGATCCCCATGGTCTGCTTGGGAGATGAGAGTGGGGCTGCTGTCCAGGCATCCCGCCCCTCTGCAACTGGCACTATGTCGAGAGACACGCCAAGAGGCCAAAGATTAAACGAACCACATTACCTGAACCTTCTCCTTACAAGGCAGCAGGAGATGACACCACTAAGAGTCAGCAGGAAGGAGGCAGATCTGGCTACTGCAAACACCACTGATAGAGGACTTAACGTTTTTGGGACCAACCCAGCCACTTTAAATAGAGATTTGGGTCCCTACAGAGCAGGTGCTTGGCCTTCACCTCAGCATCGGCACAAACACAGAGACACCATCCAGTTATTCCCTACCCAAGTTAACTTACGCAATGCCAGAAAGCAAGAACTGTACAGCAGATCCTCAAAGCAGGGAAAGGGCTGGGCCACTGAGGTTATTGAAGCTAAACATGAAGTATGGAAACCATAGAGGCACAAGCTATCTTCTCCTCCCTGGGCACACATTCCACCCCCCGAGTTCATTAGCTCCACAGTTCACTTCTTTGATGTTCTATATTGTCCAAAAAAAGAAAAAAAAAATTATCCAGTGAAATTCAGACAGCAGGAGAAATTTGGCTTCAACAAAGGATCAGGGTAGACTGGGGGAAAAAAACGTGCCATAGCACACTCCATATTGAAAAAGGAGAAATCTGATTGCAGCAAAGCCTTGGAATGCCTGCCTGCTGCTTGGGTCCTTTTTCCTTAACAGTACACCTGAAGCAGAGGTGCTCCAGAAGAGTCAGTCTCTGTGTCTTGGAAAGAGGAATCTCTGCTTGTTGGAGAGCCTTGAAGAGGAAAGAGAAGAATGGTGACATTAGACAATGTGAACTATAGCAGCCGAGTGCCTGGCAGTTAGGCAAGCAACTGCCACAAAAGGCTTTGTGTATCATGAGGGAGGAGAAAGCCACACAAAGCCCACAGGCAGGGAGCAACCCTGCCTGTATTGTAGCCATCTTCTAGGACAGATCTGTTATTATGCAGGAGAAAACTTGTCTTTTAGCCCTGGGCTGCTCTTTGGAGCAGAGCATGCATGCCACAAAGATCAGAGCTCAGGGGACAGCCCATCACTCTCCCCTGCTTCCCTTTTGCACAGTTCCTTTTGTTCCCAGTATAACCCAGCTGTGACCTTAGCTGGTCACACCCCAAATACAGCCCCAAACTTTGTCAAGACACCCAGAGACTGAAAGCTACCAGGCCAAGTACTTTGCCTGGACAGAGATCACTCCATACTTGGGTTTCATTCTTTTGCAGAAGGACCCACCAACCCAGGCAGTCTTCCGAGCTCCCTTCACTCCCAAAGCTCAAGAGAACAATACCCCTTACTGTAACCTAAAAGGCAGGTGTCAGCTCAGCCTTTGCAGATGGTGAAAACTGAAGGCATACATAATACAGGAAGTTCAGGGCATTCCCCTCACTCCTGTGACGCACTGCAGCTAAGACCCTGGTCAGGTACGTTACCTGCGCTGCTGTGCCGCCTCATATTCCTGGCTATCACATCTGCTGGTGTTTCTTCTGATATTTGTACGGCCAAATCTGGAATGAAAACCAAGAGGGCCTGAGACAAGAAAGGATGGGCAGCTATGAGTCAGGAGTAAAGATCCCTGTCAGGGAACACTCAGGGCTCTCCTTCAGAAGGCACCACCCTCAGGTAATAGGAGAGGTAGAGTCTGATTCTTCTGATTGCTTCCACCATTGTCTTGGTAATCTGAGCTTTATAGTCCCTAAATACCAGGAAGCAAACAGCAGCCTTACTGCTAAAGCACAACAGCCACTGGGTTTCCTCCGTTACTTCTGGATGTCTCCTTGCCCCCCATACTGAGCTTTTCAAGGTCTTTCTACAACAAACGCTCTTACAATGTGTTCTGGAGGTCAGTCACTTCGGGCTGCTCCAGACAAGGAGAAAAGCATCCCTGAAACAGCCATGAGGCACTTGTAGCAGCAGCCCTTCCCTCCCTTTGCAGGGATATTTACTGGCTGCTCATCACCCCACTGTGTAGAGGAAGTCTCAGCTCCAAGGAGGCACTCTGTCACAGTAATCTAAGGGTGGCATTAGCAAAGAGCGCTGGTAGAACATGAGGGAGAGAGCCAGCTTAGTAACTGGACATCCTCTGGCACAAGCCAGCTTGTCTGGTCATACCAGTTAAGTTTGACTCACGGTCTTTCTGCCTAGCTTAGAGGTGTGGAGGAAAGCCAGAATCATTGCAGTAGCAGCAGAATAAGCCCTTACATTGCTCAGCACAAACTTCACTGACAGTGAAAGATACTATCAAGAAAGCCACAACACCATGACTGGTGAGAAGCTGAGGTCTCCAGTAATACGTAAGGACCTCCATTCAGACACTCCAGAAAAATAAGCCCAGCCTGAAGACAGACATCAGCTTTCAACCCTGCTCCATTGCTGTATCTCCATGGCTTTGATAAAATAACCCTCTTGTATTGAAGCGGTAACACCAAGGAACCCACACGTACCATCTTGGCTGATGACCATGGACTCTAGCATCGTTTCATTACCGCTGTCTGGTGCGTTGCCTCTGCTGGACTTCTCCTCATGGCTCTGGCTGGCTGGGATAGAAATATGGGGCCGGACCCTGCTTTTCCGGGTGCTAATGCGTATGATGCCTCGGACCAGCCTGCATTCAGCATCCTGCTCATCCAGGTTGTAGTCCTGAGTTATGCTATTGATGAGGTCCGAGATCTTGTTGGTCTTCTCCAGGAAGACAGTGTCTGATGTGCACTTGGCCAGCTCATCAATCTGGTGGACGCTGAAGAGCTCTGTCAGTTTCTTGAAGATCAGGACATCGATCTCCCTGCTGGACATGGAGCCGTTAAGCTCGCTGATGTCCAGATCAGACTCATGGAAGGAATAATACTCCTCTGAACTCCGGTGGCTGCTGGGAAGTGGTGGCTTTTCTATGCTGTTCCTGAAGGGCTTCTCTGGCAGCTGCTCTTTGCAGCATGAATCCGATTCCAGGTGGTGGCTGGGGCTCCTGTTTTGATAGACAGGAATGCCCTTCAGTTTCACATCTGGGTAACTAAAACTGCTACCCATGCTGGACTTTTTGATCTGGTTCCCATTCTTCTCAGTGGGAGAGACATTGGTGGGGCTGTTTGGCAGTCGCCCATTATAATCTCCGTTCTTTCCATCATCAGTGGATGTCTCGGTGGGCCCTGGATAGGGGATACAGACACTGCAGTCCTGAAAGCAGCCCCCACAGGTCACTATACAACAGAAAACAGCCTTATATGTGTTCCAGGCCTGAGACAGAGAGAAACAGCAAAAGCTCTGGTTTGGGGGAGCCTCTGCTGTACCAGAAATAAAGGTAATTGTTTCTGCCTCTCTTCCGTTAGAGTCTTTGAGGTCAGCTTTGCGACCTTTCCTATCCCGCATCTGCTGGGCTCTAGTGCGGCTCTGTTTGATTTCAGGTGTAGAGCCGCTGAACACCTCCAAATTGACATCTGTCTCCTTGGATGGTCTGGTCCGCAGGGGCACAGCCTCCTGGTAGGACTGGTTCAGCTGGCGGTGGCTGTTCAGGTTGTGGGGGAGTCCTGTTTTCCGGCCCAGCATGGCTCACCGCTCAGGCACCTGGAGAACAAGAAGGCCTCAAGTCAAGCATTTGTCACCAGTCTCACCTTAGCAAGCTGTTGATCAACAGAGAAGGACCTAACATTCAAATTCAGTGATTCTCGAGCTCAGACTCAGTATTTCAATTATTTACAGAAATATTTTGCATTAGGACTCACGCTGTTCTTGCTTGTTGCATAGAGAGGGAATCCAGCCCGTGTTTCAGGCTTCTCTGACTACTCCAGCTTTGCTGCTTCCTTTCAGTAGATGTGTGAATCAGAAGAGATATGTTTTAAAAGGACTATTTTTAAGACATCATAATCCCTGTAACCTTCAGAAGAGGTTTCCTCAATGCAGCTGGAAGAAGAGTCAGGCTCCAGAGCAATAAATGAACAGCAGAGCTGTAGGTGGAGCCAGCTGACAGGCTCCAAAGGGAAAGTATCTTCTTTTAAACAACTTCCCCTTTGTCTTGCATTCCTTAGGATTAAGCTGGGCCCTGACAGCACACTTATCCGTTTCGTTTCAAAACACACCGTGCCCAGGAGGAGATGACAAGCAATCAATCATTATGCAAACTGCCAATTCAGACTCCCAGATTATTCGATGCTATTAAAATTTGGAGGATTTAGCAATGACGGCATTACTAACACTGATGATTTTTGCTAGTCATGCTAAGGCTATGTTACCTTAAGGACTTTGCTAGGAAAACTGAGGTCTTCATCTGGATTAAAGAAAAGAACTTGTCAACAAGTCAGTCTCAAATCACTCCTCATGGGAGAAAAACCTTTACAAAAGCCCTACTACAGAAATCCTAGAGCAGACTATCTGCTCAACTGTTTTTCTCGTTGCCACTGTACACAGGAGTAAACTGTTTTTACAGGGTACTATGTCACAGTTTAGCTCCACAGATCCAACACGCAGAGTTTGGCACATTAAATCTCCCTATTCTGAAGAAAGCTCGGCACTGGGTGATGGTGAGGAAAGTCAGGTCAAGGCTCTCACTCTCTGCTTTTATTGCTGCTGCTTTTATCCCAGCCTATGGTGGGCCCCTAAATTGTTCACAGTTTCTAAGCTTCTTGGCTAACACTGCTTTCACCCCCAAGAGATCCTTTTAAATACTAATTAGGCTAATTAATAAGCAGTGAGAGCCCAACCATAGCTTAAGCATTTTCGGACTGTCCCTGCTGCTCTGCTGTATACTTTCTGTAGGGCACCTCAAGCATGAATAAATACATCTGTCCTACCTTCTTAGAGCATTGCCTGTTTTTCCCTTTTTTTAAAACAAATAGTAATGTTGCCTCCACAAAGAAACAGGCGCAGACGGAAAACCAGGCAGTTACAGCATACCACTGCTTTCCAGGAATATTTTGGCTCCAACAGCTTATAAAAAGTCGTAAGTAGTGCATGTCCCAGGAGCTCCCTTTGCACATTCCTGGACAATATGTTAAATATAAAAGCCCCAGATGCTCCAATTTCAGTGCTGAGCAGGCAGAGCTCCCTAGACTCAGCATCAGCTGAGAGGTTTGATTGCTTTCACTTCAGAACAACAGGGTTTTTTTCCTCATCTTTGCCATTTTTGTAATGCAGTTCAAAATTGAACAAGAAACTGAAAACATTTGAGCTGATCTAAGCACAGAACTGCTTACTGGGATGTTTCTCTTAACACTGAAGCCTCATCAAGACATCTAGCATATGCATTGCACAGTAACAATAATTTATATAACTATATAATATTCTGAAATTTCAAAGCATCTTTGACACAGGGAAGAGTACTAGCTCAGCTCTACAGAAAAAGACTTGCAGGCACACAGATTAAACCTCTTGCCTGACATCGCACAAACCCCCAGCTGCATAACGCATCAGAGACACCTCCAACCCCAAACACTGAGCTCGCCCCCTTCCCATCACAGCTCACGTTTCTGAGACCACCAGCTCACACGTCTGAAGAGTTCCCCGGGAGCACACACGACACAGCTCCTTGATCCAGCTGCTTCTCTGGCACAGCAATGGACTGGACCGAAACCTGCAGCCAGCTGCTTAACACAGCCATAAACAAAAGTCAGGACTAAAATCCACAGCTGAGTTGATACTCACAAGATTGCTGGGAGCTTTCTCTGTTCTCACGCAGGCACTGTGTGTGAATAGACAAGATCCTTCTAAGGAACTTCAGCATCTGCTTCAGAAGAGCGAGGAGGGATTCACAAACAGTTTGCGCGTCTAAGAGTTAGCCGGGGTCTAAGATCTTCATTGTTCAGAAGACAGGATTTCCTTCAAAAGTTTTAAAAAAGCTAAATTAAATTGTGAATCTACTTAATAGTCACATTGGTTTGCCAATAACCATATTGCCACCGTTGTTAGAAGCTAAGGAAATCAAAGCATTAACTTAAAAAGGGGCCAGAGGACATAAATTTAGGATGCAAGATTTACACATAGATACAACTTCTCCTAAATACATGGAAGCATCAATAGCTTCTAATTTTTCTAAGCAGCCTGGCCAGGAGCTGAAAGCTGCCCCATGAAGCTCCCAGACTCCTGACCGCTCTGCGGGCACCAGGCAGCAATAGAGACCCTGGCCCAGAGTAACACGGATCTGGCCTCTCCTCTGTGCTCCTGTATCCTCTCTCTCACCTACTTGGGATATAAACAACCTGGCCAAGGAACTGCCTCTCACCAAACGCTTCCCTGTACCTCTGGCCCAAAACACCCCCCGTTCCAGCTGACAACCAGGACTCCATCGCGGTGTAAGTAAACAAACTTTGCCCCTTCCTTCTCATGAACGAAGCGCTGCAAGGGGGGAGACCCGCTTGGGCACCAAGCAGAGGCCCCTCTGCCTACCCCGGGCCCCCGGACATCCTCGGGATGGTGGATTTTTGGGAGAAGAGAAGCTGGCAGCAGAGAACAGCCAGTTTCCAGCAGAGTCACTGACCCATCCCGGCAAGGCCTGCCCTTCCCTGCACGGGCTCCCCACCACGCTCCCAGCTTCGTTTTTCAGCTCTCGAAAGCCAAGCCGACCCCAGCAGGGGCCAGGGAGACCCGGCCTCCCCATCCCCCGCCTCGGGAAAGCTCCTACCTACACCAGCCCCCCGGGGCGACAGCAGGGAAGGTCCCAGAGCAGCGGGAGGGGACAGAGCGGGGAGAACAACGACAGCAAGGGGACAACTAGTGGCGGGGGGGGTCTGTCCCCCAGCCCTGGGTGGGGGGCCGGGACACACGGCCTGAGGGCGCCTGTCTCGGGAGAGGCCCGAGGCACACGGAGAAGAAGCCGGTCTTGGCGGGGGGACGGCACCCGGGGCACCCCGGTCTCGGGGGGGACGGGGACGAGACCGTGGGGATCCCCGGTGTAAAGGGGGGGGGGCAGGGCCTGTCCCTCCCTGCCGGTCGCGGCCTGCTGCTCCCCCCCAGGCCCGGGACGGGCGGCCCCGCCGGGGGAAACACCGAGCAGGCAGCGGCGGCAGACCGGGAGCGGGGCTGAGAGCCCGGGCTGGGCCCGGGGTCGGGGTCCCACCACGGCGGCGTCGCGGCTTTCCCCCCCCCCCCCCTTCGCCCCGGCGTTACCTGCGAGCCAGGGAACGGCGTCCGGCCCCGCCTCACCTGGGCCAGGTGAGCCACGTGACCCGGCCCGACGGGCCGCCGCGAGGGACAGGAAAGATCGGCGGGCGAAGCTGCCCCCGGCCCGCCCTGCCCGCTCCTCGGGGTCCCCAGCCCCGAGGGTCTCAGGAGCCCTGTCCCCACCGATCCCTGCCCCCGAGGAGTCTTCGTCTCGAAGCATCCCTCTGCCCGAGGATCCTCATCAGCCCCAAGGGTCTGTGCCCCAAACTATCCCTGTCTCCGAGGATCTTCGTCCCCAAGGATCCCGGTCGCTGAGGATCGCCTTCCCTCGGGGTCCCTGTCCCCGAGGTCCCCGGGCTTAAGGTCTCTGTCCCCAAGGGTCTCACTCCCCAGGGATCCCTGTCCCAAAGGATCCCACTCCCCAGGGGATCCTCATCCCCAAGGATCCTGTCCCAAAGCACCTCACTCCTGAGGATCCCATCCCAAAGGATCCCTGTCCCCAAGGGTCCCCATTCCAAAGGATACCCATCCCTGAGGATCCACCATCGCCAAGGATCCACCATCACCAAGTATCTCTGCCCCAAATGATCCCTACCTCCAAGGATCCCTGTCCCCAAGCATCCCCATTCCAAAGGATACCCATCCCTGAAGATCCACCATCACCGAGGATCCACCTCTGCCCCAAATGATCCCCACCTCCAAGGATCCCTGTCCCCAAGCATCCCCATTCCAAAGGATACCCATCCCTGAAGATCCACCATCACCGAGGATCCACCTCTGCCCCAAATGATCCCCACCTCCAAGGATCCCTGTCCCCAAGGGTCCCCATTCCAGAGATACCCATCCCTGAGGATCCACCATCACTGAGGATCCACCATCATCAAGTATCTCTGCCCCAAATGATCCCCACCTCCAAGGATCCCTGTCCCCAAGGGTCCCCATCCCCAGGACCCCCCCCCGATCTGCCCTGCACCATTCCTTGTCATTTTACCCCCCCTGCAGGCAAACCCCCTCCCCGTTCTGCCTGTGCCGGGCAGCACCTCCCCGCCGAGGGGCATAAAGCAGCAGGCGTGGGGTGGCCAAGTCCGTCCCCTGGGGTCCCATGGAACCTGCACCCCAGGGAGAGCAGCTCGCCTGTGCCTCCCTCCCCGGCTGCTGCCTGCGGTTTTGGGTGCCTCACTCCGGAGTCGGAAGCCTGTCCACCCCAGGATGAACCTCCACCCATGCCATGCCCAAGTGCTTCGACATCCCCAAAGCCTTTGACCACCCCTCCTGCCACCCAGCCCTGCTTTCCCACCCGGCCGCAGCCGCAGAAGGACCCGCACCCTTCATGGGGGGTGATTTCACCCTCTCTGCTCCGCACCCTGCAAAGCAACGATGTCGTCCGTCCCTTCTCCTGCTGGCACCGGTCGTTTCTGTTCCCCTGGGGACAGCGGTGGCACGGGGGTGGGACGCGTGCTGCATGGATGCCCAGTGCTCCCCAGGCATGAGGGCTGCCGGGCTCAGGCCATCCTGTTTGCTGCTGCGCGGTGACTCAGTGGTTCTCTCCAAAGAGCTGATGATTCACCTCTTGGGGGGTCGAATCCTTCCCCAAATGTTCGGAGGAAAGGAAGGAAACCAGGAGGGAAAGTGGGCAGCAGGGCAGGCAGGGAAGGAGCCCAGAAGAACCACAGCACGCACTGAGGCTGCAGCCGGAGTGGCAGCCGCTCAGCTCAGATGCACCAGCCGGTTTCCGAGAGGAAAGAGGAAAGAGAGAAATCAATTTAAAGGATGGTGCCAGTGCCAAGAAGCTCATTCCTTCTCTAAAGGGCACAAAGACCGTGTTTATTTATTTAAGCCTCTGGCACAGGAACGCCATACTTAATTCCAGCCGGTGTCATTCCCCTGGCCGGGCTTTCATTTGTGTATAACTCAAAGCACTGCTTGGAAATGCATTGTCTCCTTCTCTGCCAGGTGCCTTGAGCACAGATCCCGACCACGAAACCTTTCCCGACGCTGCCCCATCGAGCCTGGCACTGCCAGGGCAAGCCGAGCAGCACGGTGTGGTCCCCTGAGCCCAGCATCGTGCTGCTTCATGCCCCTCGGCTCCTGCATTTTCCCCATGCTCCGTCACCTCCCAGCTGTGCTGCCACTGTGTGCCGGGCCTCCGGTCCCAAACGGCTGCTGCCAGCATTGTTGGGTCCAGGCTGGCAGGACAGGGAGCTGGGTCGACCCAGGATTCCTGGGGCTTAAACCTGAAATCCTGATGCAGGATTCCTTCCCTTAAACTGGGCCAGGATGAGAGAGCAGCGCCTGCATCCTCCCTCTGCCCTGGTAACTGGGACACCTGGGGAAAAAATTGCAGAGAGACTGGGAGAGATGGCACTAACATTAATTATTTACTGCCTATAATAAGGCTTCACTTTTCTGGAACACATCCCAACGCGGGGTTTTAAAGAGGCTGGATATAAGAGGCCAGCACGCAGCCCTTGGCTATGTCCCCTGGCAGGGCTGCCCTACCCCGGGGCAGATCACGGCCGACACGGGGCTGGTTACCCGTATCCCCGGGCAAATACTGGGGACCAGCACCAGGCCAGCTGTGGGATGCAGCACGGTGCCCCATCCCGGTGGTCGGTGCCTCTGGGTGCGGCTGTGGGGTGCGGAGTGTCGCTGCCAGGGAAGGGAGAAAAACGCTCTCAACCAGGCTTTTGCATCAAAGAGGTTTATTCTGAGCGCTGCTAATTGCAGACTCCTCTGCTAAATCATTAATAGCTCATCAGCCCAGGCAGAGATCCTGCAGCAGTGCAGGAGGGTTTCTGGGACTCGGGCAGTGACTTACCCTGAGGGGCAGGGGCATTTCTTGTATTTTTCTATTATTTGCCTTTACCAGCCTCTGTCTGCTCATCTACCGGGATGTGCTGTGGCTGGCTGGGACAGCGTGGGGACACAGCCGCTGTGGGGGCTCAGCGACACCCTCAGCCTCACTGGCCAATGTCCCCAGCCCAGCTGACCCCTTCTTATTTCTTAAACTCATATCCAGGCACAGCTGCTCCCCATTTCCATTTCCTTTTCTCACCCTGGACCAGGGACTGGAGCTGGGAAGATGACGAGCAGCACAGACCTGGGGGGTGACCCAAAAAGGCAATTATTTTATGAGCAGGTGACTGATGGAGCAGGCACCTCCAGAGGTCCCTCCAACCTCACCAATTCGGAGGTTTCACTTTGGGGGAACGGGGGAAGTTCACTGGAAGACAGGCCCTTTCCCCCTTTGGGGGTAACCTTGGGGGTCCATGTTCCACTGAAGCAGAGCAAAAAAATCAGAGAGGAGGATGTTCTGTGTAATACCTGCCTGTTGCCACAGTTTTTTGGGTTGGAGGCAGAGGGAGCAAGAGCACAGCTTTGACCCTGAACCTATGATGGAGCAACACCCCTCAAATCCCCAAACCCCTTTTTATAGCAGCATTTGCATCGGATACATGAAGATGGCTCAGCCCGGACTTCAGCTTTCCTACAGCCTGAAATACAGCCTGCAGAGGTTAAGCAAATGTCATGGCCGTGTCTTTGACACCGGGCAGTGGCGATGCAGTGGGTGCCGCTGGACGGGCAGGGAAGGGATGAGCAGGCAGCGGGGGCCTGGAGCAGTGACGCAGCAGCCTCTGACGCTGCTCCGGTGTCTGGCAGACGTGTGGCAGCGCTGGCAAGAGCAGGAATGCGACGCAAAGCACAAGAGACGGGGGGTTTTTTTCCCCATAAGGTAAGGAAAACAGAGCTGCCACCAGCCCATGTGGGGTGGGGGTGACATCCACCACAAGCCTGGACGTGGCTCTGCCTGGAACAGTTTTAGGCTGGGTATTTTTTTTTTTTTTGGCTTAGACTTTTGCTCCTGTCTAGGGGTGGGATCAGACCTCAGCACCCGGTTCCTATCATCCCTTTTATCTTCTCTGCTGCTCTGATGCGAAACACAAGCAGGCTTTACCCCACGCACCTATGTGAAGATGCAGCTGCCGAGTGTGACGTCCTGGCATGAGGAACCCCCCAAAAACAGGCTCCTTGGGGGGAGCAAGGTGACAGCGGTACCCTCCCGCTCCAGCTCCCTCCCCATGCAGTCTCGGCCCACTCGCAGCTCTATTAACGCCATCTTAAACGATAATGACTTTGGCAGCGACGCAACCAAGGACATGCTGTCCTAGTGCCACGTTCCCTGCACCCCAAGGCTGGGACACCCCAGCCACAGCCCTGGGGGGTGAAACGGGGGCTGCCCCTGCCCTTTTCCCTGCCCCAAGCTGGCTGCTGGGGCACCAGCATCCCCCAAACAGCACCAGAAGCTTCTTAAGCTGCTTCTCCCAGGGGCTGCAGACATGAAACCCGCCGTTCCAGTAACCCATCCCAGTCCAGCCTTTCCCCTTAACCCTTCCCGGTAAATCTCCCCAGTATCCCTTTCCCAGTACCCCCCCCCACCCCAGCCCAGCCTTTCTCAGTAAGCTTCCCCTAAGCCTTTCCCAATATCCCCTCCAGTAACCCCCACCCAGTCCAGCCTTTCCCAGTGACCTCCAGTAACCCTCCCAGCCTTTCCCAGTGACTCCCCCTCCCCAGCTCCGCATTTCCCAGCGACACCCCCCCCCCCCCGGCTAAGTGATGGCAGTTTTCCAGCGCCACGAACCGCTAACGCCACCGGGCCATACCGATCCCGGATCCGTGCCAGTGCCAATACCTGGTGCCATGCCATACTGAGCTGTACCGAGCCCGGTGCCGGTACTGAGCCCGGACCCGTGCCGGGTGCCATGGCACGCCGAGCTGTACCGAGCCCAGTGCCGGTACTGAGGCCAGACCCTTGCCGGTGCCAGTACCGGACCCTTGCCGGTGCCAGTACCGGGTGCCATGCCATACTGAGCTGTACCAAGACTGGTGCCGGTACTGAGCCCGGACCCGTGCCGGGTGCCATGGCACGCCGAGCTGTACCGAGCCCGGTGCTGGTACTGAGGCTGGACCATTGTCGGTGCCGGTACCGGACCCTTGCCGGTGCCAGTACCGGGTGCCATGCCATACTGAGCTGTACCAAGACCGGTGCCGGTACTGAGCCCAGACCCGTGCCGGTGCCGGTACCGGGTGCCGTGGCACACCGAGCTGTACCGAGCCCAGTGCCGGTACTGAGCCCGGACCCGTGCCGGTGCCGGTACCGGGTGCCGTGGCACACCGAGCTGTACCTAGCCCGGTGCGGATACTAATCCCGGACCCGTGCCGGTGCCAGGACTGGGTGCCGTGCCAAACCGAGCTGTACCGAGCCCGGTGCCGGTACTGAGCCCGGACCCGTGCCGGGTGCCGTGCCATAGCGAGCTGTACCGAGCCCGGTGCCGGTACCGAGCCCGGTGCGGGTACCGATCCGGGACCCGTGCCGGTGCCGTACCGGCCCATACCGAGCCCGAGCATCCCCCGCCGGGGCTGTACCGTACCGGGCCGGGGTCGCACTCCTTCCCCCCCTTCCCCCTTCCCCGTGCCGGTGCGGAGCCGGTGCCGGAGCCGCCCCCGGCGGGGCCGAGCCGCCCGAAGCCGGCACCGCCCCCGGGCTATATATCCTCGCCGCTGCTCTCCCCGGTTCCCGTTCCCATGGCGGCGGCGGCAGCGGCGGCGGCGGCTCCTCCTCCTCCTCCTCCTCCATCACCTCCGTGTCCGGCTGCGGACGGCGAGCAACGCCCCGATCACGGCGGTCCCACCACCACCGGTACCGGTACCACCGGCAACACCACCAGCGGCGGCAACACCACCACCAGCAACGACAGCCCCGGGTCGGTGGAGCTGGCGGCGGCGCGGCGGCGGCTGGTGGCGGCCGAGGGTCGCCGTCGGGCTGCGGCCGAACTGGAAGGCCGGGTCCGGCAGGTTCACTGCGCCCTGCGGCACGCCGAGCTCCGCCTGGCCGCCCGAGCCGAGGCCTTGGGCCGCTTAGGAGCCGGGGTAGCCCAGGCCCAGCTGGCTTTGGCCGCTCAGAGCCAACGGTTGCAAAAGGGGCTTCGCCGTCGCCCCCGGCCCCGGCCCGCCGCCTTTTTGGCCGCCGCCCGCGCCCTCCGGAGCTGCGTTCCCTGGGCTCCCCCCGCCCGGTCCCGCGGGGCCGGTTCACCGGCAGCCGTTGCCCGTCGCTTGCCCGCCGCGCCCCGCAGTCCTGCTTAAGGGGGGGGTGGGGGTGGTGGGTTTTTTGGGAATCCTGCAACGGGTTGGGGGTACTTGAGAGGGGGTCCTGGGGGAGTGTGATGGGTTGGGAGGACCTGGGGCGGGGGACGGATGGATGGGACGCGGATCCTGCAGGGTTTGGGGGACCCTAAGGGGTGGGGGGGATGCTGGGGGGTCTGGGGTTCTTGAGGGGGTCCCGGGGAGTCTGATGGGTTGGGAGCCTGCAGGGTTTGGGGGTCCCGGGGCAGGAGGGGAAACACGGACTCTTTAAGGTTTGGGGGGTCCCAAGGGGTGGGGTGGGGACCCAGCGGGGTCTGGAGTCCTTGAGGGGGTCCTGGGGAGTCTGATGGCTTGGGGTCCTGCAGGGTTTGGGAGTCCTAGGGGAATCCTGCAGGGTGTGAGGGGTCTGGGGGACCCTATGGGGTAGGGGGACCCAGCGGGATCTGGGGCCTTTTAGAGGGTCCAGGGGAGTCTGATGGGTTGGGACCCTGCAGGGTTTGGAGGTCCCAGGGGGTGGGGGGAGATGGACCCTGCAGGGTTTAGGAGATCCCAAGGGGTGGGGGGACCCAGAAGGGTCTGGGGTCCTGGGGAGTCTGATGGGCTGGGACCCTGCAGGGTTTGGGGGTCCCAGGGAGGACAACAGACCCTGCAAAGTTTGGGGGATCCCAAGCGGTGGGGGGACCCAGTGGGGTCTGGGGTCCTTGAGGGGGTCCTGGGGAGTCTGATAGGCTGGGACCCTGCAGGGTTTGGGAATCCTGGGTGGACTTTGCTGGGCGTGAGGGGTCTGGGGGACCCTATGGGGTGGGGGGACCCAGTGGGATCTGGGATCCTTTAGAGGGTCTTGGGGAGTCTGAGTTTGGGACCTGTGCGTTTGGGGGTCCCAGGGGAATCCTGCAGGGTATGAGGGGTCTGGGGGACCCTATGGCATGGGGGGACCCAGCAGGATCTGGGGAATCTGCTGGGCTTGGACCCGACAGGTTTGGGGTCCTCAGAGGGATCCTGCAGGGCAAGGGGAGTCTGGGGAACCCAGCAGGGTCTGGGGACCTCAGCAATGGCCTGAGGGGTCTGACGGGGGGGAGACCCTTTGGGGTCTGGGGTATTTGGGGTTCCTTAGGGGACCCTGTGGGATTGGGGCACTCCAGGGAACCCAGCAGGGTCTGGGGAACCTTGGGGTGCACTGAGGAATCTGGGTGGGGGGAACCTGGGGGTTTGAGGTGCTTGAAGGACCCTGCAGGGTCAGGGATCCAGGGGTGTGCAGTGAGATGGCAGAGTTGGGGGGGGCGGTGAGTTTGGGGGACCGAGCAGTGTCTGGCAACCCCCATGGGCTTGGGAGACCCTGCAGGGTCTGGGGTCCCTGGAGGATCTTGCCAGGTCTGGGGGTGTTTATAGGGGAATCTGCTGTCAGCACCCCCAGCTCACTCTGGGGTTCAGAGGCAGCAGGTTCAGGGCAGCCACTCTGGGGCAGGACCCCTTCTCTGTCCCTGTCCCTTCCCACTGACCCCCAGGAAGGGTCCCCGAGACCTTGGGCCAGCAAGATGCTGCTGGGACTGTGCCTCACGCTGGGGCTTGGCTGCAGGTTTCACGTGCCCCTGTGCAAGTCTCAGTGGGGGAATCAAGCAGGCTCGGCGTCACTCCACTTCCACCATCCCCAGACAGTGATTTTGGCTCCAGACTGTGCACCCCCACGGGGGCAGAAAGCAGAAGAGGACTGGTCCTCGCAATGGCACCGGCACCATTTGCCTCCCACTAAGCTGGATTTTTGGGACTGCTTTGATGGCCGACCAGGCAGGTGACGCTTGAAGCCTCCCCGTGCTTCCAGCAAGAGTCCTTGGACACCCCAAAAGCTACCCTGCAGCAGAGCCTGTCGCTATGGGCACTGGAGGGATGAGAAGGCATGAGGAGGCAGAAGTGGGCTCGGGACAAAGCACCCCTCTCCAGGCAGAAGGCTTGTGCAGGACCCCAGCATCACTGTCCCCATCGCTGTCCCCATCTCTGCCCCACCAGCCCTGAGCTGGCCTCAGGATGGAGGGCTCGGACCTGACAGCATCATCCCTTCCCCACCGGGAACTGCAGTGGTTCAGCTGGCAAAGACCTCCGTGAGCCTGCTTCTTTGCCGGGCACAACCGCAGCCTTCGCCATCCCCAGGTTAATGGCATCCCTCAGCCAAGCCGCCGAAATGGGGGCTCGCTTTGCTGCACCAAGCTTTCGCAGTGGCTTTCCCTGGAGGCTGCACAAATCCCTCCCTCCTGCTGGAAAATTATAACTCACCCCCTTTTTTTTTTTTTTTTTTTTTTAATTAAAAAAAGCACTTGATTTGGGCTGGGGTGGGGGGATTTCACTGACTCATGAATGTGCCGCGACTACCTTGGTGTGAGACAGCAGGTCTGTTGTGTAATCCTTGCTTCTCGCCTCTGCGCCGGCTGGTGCTGCTGCCGGACTCCTGCCTGCACGGTGCTGCCTGCACTGTGCTGCCCGTGCTCTGCAGAAGGGCACGAGCAGAAGTAAACTTTGATATATTTTATTCATTACATGCAGTGTCCTTAGGTGCTGGCTGAAATATAACCGAGAGGGTGATTAGAATGTGGATTAGCAAATAAGCCCTGGTAATGGCACATAATTAATATCAGAGTGGATTTCTCTGATTATTGATCTCTTCCCTCCTCCGGGTATGTGGGGATGTGGAAAATGTGTTGGGAGCTGCCTGCAGCAGAGTGCCGCTGCGAGTGTCCAGGGTCTCTGCCATGCACTGCAGATATACATATATATATATATATACACGCACACGTACAAATGTATTCTGTCCTGAAAAATCTGTATAATGTCACAAATAAGGTACAACTTGCACATGAATCTGTGCAGAAAATGGGTGTCAGAGAAATACTTGAGCTACCAGCATGAATTCATGGTCATGCGCTGTGGGGGGGGATGTGCCTTTCTCCTATTAATCCCTGTTTTCAGACAATTATTTTCGGTTTTGTGCTACCCTACACGGAGCTCACAGATGCTCTGACACCCCGTACCTCCTCGATGCTCCCTAATTTCTGCCTTTCACTACATTGCTGCCCACTGGAGGTTTTGCCATGCGTGCACAGCCATAATCCCAACCAGGAGGTGATTCCCTGAGCCGGGTGGGGAGTTTGCAGCTAATAGCAGCTTACAGGTCTCAGCCAGGAGAAGGGACACATTATCTCTCCCAGGCTTTCAATTAATAGTATGAAATGCACAGCTTGGGCTTAAATCCCTTGATTTTTTTCCCTCCCTGGTGATTATTTGCAAATCAGCTTTTGACCTGATTAGAGCAGAACCTACTTAAAGGAACTGCAGGGAAAGACCTTAAAAAAAACCCAAAAAAACAACTCCATCAAAACAGTAAGACCAAATCATTCAAAATCCTTTGATGCAATGGTTGCTCCCCACCCTCCGGTCTCGGTAAGGTTACCGTCTCATCACACTTTGTATTCCTGCAGTATCTTTAGCTGGTACGTGACATCTGTTACAATTCACAAGCTTATTCCCATTTTCCTACTGGATGGGGAGGCCGATGCAGTTAGTAAGGACAGGAGGGTTGGTGGAAGGGCAAAAGGAGATCCCAGGTCTCCTCACAGCTCCACCCTGCAAATAAGCACACATTTAGCTGAAACAGATATCTGTCTGCTTGGGGTGCCCAGGGAAAGCCGCACTCTGGATTTCAAAGGATGGGGAAAGGCAGTTGGGGTCCCCTCTGTCTCCCAGGGCAGGGGGGTGGATGTCCCCCCCGTTTGGCAGAAAGAGTAGTGAGTGCAGTTAAACCTGGGGAGGGATGTTGTGGCCACGTCTGAGACCCGGCTTTCAGAACGGAGGAGTAACAGGAGCTCCCCAGGCTGATACTGGAGTGAGATGTGATACCTGTCAGAAAAAAGAATAAAAAGAAACCAAAACCTAACCCGAGTCCCATTACACAGCGGCTGCTCGTGGCCGGGGTAACACACTCATGGGATTGCCTCTGCTGCATGGGAGTAGCCATCACCACCTGCATCCACGAGTCCCTGGTTTGCCTGTTGCCCATGGGTTTGGGCAACATCTCTGCTCCAGTGACTTCTGCAACAGCTCCTGCAGCCGCTCCCCAACTTGCCAGGGCTCCCCGAAGCTGTGCTGTGACGTTCAGTGAGCCCCATCCCCCTGTCCCTGGCTGCAGACACGGCTGTGCTGGTACCCAGGTTCACTGTCTGGATGGACAAGGCTGGTCCAGCCACCAGGCAGGAGCCCCCTGCAATGCCAGCTGGGCATTCTCATTTAGTTTTGTGGGTGACCTTGCCCATGAACCCCCTGTGCCACCCCCAGAAAGCTCCAGCTGACACTGTCACCGGGCTGCTCACGCACAACAGAGACAGCAGTGAAGTCCTGCTGAAGGATCCTGGGCCTGTTTGGGGTATGAATTTTAGGGAGGAAAACCCACACCACCTCCAGCACAAAGTCAGAGTGAAAACACAGAGCAGCAGCCTGATCCTTCGCTGCCTGCTTTTGGGAGCATCCCTGCCCCGGGAGCGCAGGGCTTTACATAACACCGCTTCCCTTTCTGCCCTCCTGCCAGTGGCCAGCAATAACGTTACATAAATAGCACCAACACTTGTTGGTTTTATGAGATTATTTTGTTACAGACTTTCTGGGAAAAATAAAATTAATGTGGCATGTTAATACCTAAGCCCAGCTTCTCTCCTTTCTGCTGTTAATTCCTTTGGGTTAGTCCCAATGAAGTGTGTTGGCACAAGGCTGGTGCCAGGGTGGGTGCCAGGGCTGTAGGCACCGATGGGCAGGGACAGAAACTCCTCAGAGCCGAAATTCTGCTGAGATGCTGGTGCAAAGGTGATGGAGGGGGGGACAGGGTGAGAGCAATGGAGAGGGGGAAGGGTTGGTATGAGAGCAATGGGGGGGGGGGACGGGGGTGCACAGGGACAGTGGGAGGGTGATGGAGGGGGAACAGGGATGCTGCGAGAGTGATGAAGATGGGACAGGGATGGTGTCAGAGTGATGGAGGGGGGACAGGGACGGTGTGAGAGCAATGGAGGGGGGGACAGGGACGGTGTGAGAGTGATGGAGGGGGGACAGGGATGGTGTGAGAGTGATGGAGGGGGGGCCAGAGACGGTGTGAGAGTGATGGAGGGGGGACAGGGACGGTGTGGGAGCAATGGAGGGGGGACAGGGAAGGTGTCAGAATGATGGAGGGGGGACAGGAATGGTGTGAGAGCAATGGAGGGCGGACAGGAACAGTGTGAGAGCGATGGAGGAGGAACAGGGACGGTGGGAGAGCGATGGAGAGGGGACAGGGACGGTGTCAGAGTGATGGAGGGGGGGACAGGGAAGAAGCGAGGGCGATGGGGACGGAGGGACAGGGCTGTCCCCCCCGAAGGTCCCCAGGGCAGGTTCCAGGAGGCACCGAGGCGGCCCGCAGCCTCTCCGGGACGGCGTCGCCAGAGGGCACTGCAGGAGCCGCCGGCCGCGGCTCCGCTCCGCGCTCCGGCCCCGCCGAGCCGGCGGGCGGGCGGGCAGGTGGAACCCGGCTCCCCCCCGCCCCGGCTCCGGCCCCGGCAGCGGGGACGTGTCCCCCCCCCCGCTGGGGTCCCCAGCCAAGCCTGGCCTCAGCCCCGCAGTTATTTCCCACCGCCCCAGCTCTCCCCGCAGCGCAGCGTTTCCCAGCCCAGAGCGCTGTATTAGCACTTAAAAAGACATTTTTCCCCAGCCCACCGCCCCCCCCCTTAACCCTTTCCTCCTGGGACCCCCCCAGTCTCCATGTCATGCCCTCTCCCCCCTCCAGCCTTTAGTCCTTTAAGAGGCTGTTACAGCCCCAATTAGCCACAGGGGGGGGGAATTGTCCCCCCACTTTGCCCCTTCGGGCAGCTAAGCCTAGCCCCCCTCCCTCCTCGAGCTTTTTGGGGGGCTGGAAGTCACCACACTGGGACTTTGGTCTCTTTTTGTCCTATGGCCAGAGCAGCCGGTGCCCGGGGGTGTCTGCAGGGGCTGGGTGCGTGACCCACACAACTGGGCATGGTTTTCGGCTCCTTTTGAGTCCATGGGTATTTTCATCCCACCCTCCCTCAGCCCCCGGGACAGACACCCTTGTGCTTCAACCCCCAGTTCAGCTGTGTTGAGAAATGCCAATAAATCCTCTCTTTTCAATTCAGTCGCCCCATGCCTGCCCATACCCCTCCATTGAGGACCTGAGACACCCCCCCACCAGGCCCAAGGGACAGGAGGTCACTGTGGGTTTGCAGCAGCCCTGTCCCCTGCGTGACGAGTGGGAGACACTGCCTGGGGCCATTTGGGTGACGAAGGAGGGAGTGGGCACCCTTTATCCCCACCACCCTGTCTCCCCCTGCCCTACCCACACAGCACCCCCAGCCCAGCCCAGCCTGTCCCCATGTCCCCCTGCAGTGTCTTGCCCTGGCTCTGGTGGGCTTCCAGGTCTCGGAGCCTGTTCCTGCCACGTGTAGCTGCCAGGCTGGCTGCCCTGCGCTCGCCTTACTGTGCTAAGTGCGTCTTGGTCCAGTTCTCTCTTCTCTGCTAAAGCTCTTTAAGTCACTGATCTAGTTAAACCTTAGCAATCAGTTTGTTTTGCCCTGCAAGTTAATGTGCCTAATTCCTGCCCGGCTTGCTTCTGATGCCCAGCCTGCAGAGTCCCCGTGCCCACGCGGGAACAGGCACGGTCACATTGTACGTCTCCCCCTGCTCTTGTCCCGGGTGATTTTGACCATGGCAGCCCCACATGGAGTGGGGTCCTGGGCAAATCCCTTGGTTGCCCCTGTCTCAGCCCCAGGGAATGAGTGGCAGCATGTGGCATGGGCAGGACAGTGCCCAGTGACCCCAGCTCAGCGCAGGCAGGAGTGCCCCTGGCAGCAAGATGCAGCCAGAGATGGGTCGGGGATGCTGCAGAGCTGGGCAGCTTTGGACTAGGGTGCAAAGCCATGCCGTGGGGTACATGCGAGCCTGACGGGTCCCCCAGCATGAGGCTGACCTGCCACCTCTCTCGGGGTCCTGCCCCATGCACCCCACTCCCTGGCAAAGCTGGGACAAGGCTTGCCTGTGGTGCCCCCACCTCCTTGGCAGACCTGCCGTGCAGCATCCCCCTCTGCAGACCTTCTGCTCTTGGGTGGAGAAGAGCAGCAGAAAGTGGCTTGTTCGGTCTCATCCCCCTCCCCACACCCCTTCCAAATTTTTGGATGTTAAGAAAGGTTTTCTTTAGGGATTTGAACCTTTTTTTAGGGGAATAATTTAAGGGAAATTGGGTAATTAACCCTGCTATGTGTGGGCTCGGGGCTGTGGTTTCTCATGGCCTTTCTTTTTCTAGGAAGGCTGGACAGGAGGAGGCCGTCGGGCAACAGCCGGGACCGTCCAAGCTGTGATTTTCCAGGATTCAAGTATCTCTGCCTCTCGCCTCTGTCCCGGGCTTGGCTGAAGCACCCCGCGAGTGGCGTCTCTATTTTCAGCCCCGGCTGCCCTAATCCGATCACACGCCTCCGCCTGTGCCACAGCCAGCTCCTTCCCAAAGCCCAGAGGTGCTTTACGTTACCAGCTTGGGCAGGATCCGGCATCTTCTCCCAGGGCTGTGTCTTTAGCAGAGGGGAGTTATCCTCCCACTCCTCTGCAGAGCTGATCCCAAGCATCCCAGGACCTGCACAAGCCCCCTCCCTACAGCACTGGGGCTTCCCTACACCCACAGCAGCCAAATCCACAGCAAGCCCTGGGAAGGGTGATGGAGAGAGGACTACACCCCAAAAATAGCTGTATAACATGTACAGCAAAGGGCAAGGTGCGGGCGAGTGGTTTTGTCTTGCTCACTGTCCCATCTCATGCATGGCAAGGCTGGGGGAGGTGGGAACAGATTCCCCCCTGCAACCCCTAAAAGATATATAGATAGATAGATAGATAGATATAAACCAACACCCTACCCTGGTGTTGGGATGTATAGCACAGAGACACCAAGAGAGACAACCCCTCCCCTGCACGCTTCATTCGGCCGTCCCTGCTAATCCTCAGCAATCCAACATGACGGGAGACCTGTAACCTGATCATGGTTCATTAAGGGGTTTAAAGAGATTAATTGTCAAAAGCACCAGTTATTGCTTGCAGCTCCCCCCAACCTGCTGCCTCCCCCGCTGCGAGGACCAAGAGGACCCTGGGCTCTGCACACCGCGGTGTCTGTGAGGATCTCTTAAAATTGCAATGGTGTAATCCTCAAAACTAATGAGTTTGGGGTTCTAGGGTTCCCCTTCCAGAGGTGGGGGAGGCAGAGGCAGCTCCAGGTTTTCACCTGCAAGATGGTGGCACGTCCCGGTTCCAGCACGGGGTGCTTATACCCTCCGTGCCGATGCGTGTCTGCAAAACGGGTGGCACCCTTGGTATCCCTGAGCTGGGGCTTGCACGCTGCCATGACCCTGGGAGGTGGGGATATAAGGAAAAAAAGCCCCACATTTTTCCAACCCTCTGTTGTTTGAAGGTGGGGTCATTCAACCAGCAAAGCTCATTTGGCAGAGCTAAAACTGGGGTGGCTTTTGGGGCTCGAGCGATCCCAGCACAGGGGCACACAGTGCTGGTCCTGCTGCCTGGCTTCTGCGAAGGACCGAGCTTCTGGAGCCCCGTGAGCGTGTGATGGCAGAGCTGAGTGGCTTTGCCATGCCTCGAGCATGGAAGGAAGGCAGGCAGGAAGGAGAGAAGGAAGGAAGGAAGGTAGAGGAAAGAAAAGCAACCCACATCCCTTCTTTCTCTTCCCTCTCCCACACCTGCAGGGGTGGTGGAACTGCAGCACCAGTGAGCTCATTCCCATGCCGTGGGATGGCTGACACCAGGAGCCCCAGCCTTTTTGCATGGAAATAACCCCCGGGCAGGGCACTGCACCCACCGCCCCACACGGGACCCCCAGGCACCATCAATCATTGAGACCCACCGACGTCCCTGGGGTGCGTCAGCCCAATGCCAGCCTGCCGGCCCTGGCACCGCTGACACGCGGCCGGGCTGACGCTGGGGACTATATTGGTCGGTGACAGGCAGGAAAGGAATCCGCGGAGAGAAGCCAAGCGGCAGGCTCTTCTCGGCTCTCCCCGTCGTCTCGCCTCTTATGGAGAGGAGCAGGAGGGAAGAGGGGCCGGGAGCAGCTCCCGTTATGGAGAAGCCCTGGGGAAGCCCTGACTTGCATGGGCACCCAGCAGGGTCCCAGCAGCCTCCATCCACCCCAGCAGGACACAGCGGGGATGACGTTCTCGGGACATGCCGTAATCCATGAGGACAGCCCCGAGACATGACTTGAAGCCGCCCGGCCACGGTGGGACAGGGGATCCTGCCCTCCCTGCGGCCGGTCAGGGGAGGTGGGTTTCCCCCAGGAGATGCACTGGTTACCCCCAGGTTTTAGGCAGCTGCCAGGCATGCCGGGAGCTCCCCGTGCATGGGCAGAGGGACTTGTTGCAATAAAGCACACAGGGATTTCAAAACCAGTGGGACCACAGGCAGGGCTGACACCTTTACATTACAGCTGATGCCTCCTGGAGAGGAGGAGGAGGAGGAGGAGGAAGAGCTCACACCGGGCATTGGGGACTTGGCTGGGAGCAGCCAGGCCGTTAACCTGGCCTCACCCCGGGGCTTTCTGTGCTCCTAATACCCAATTAGTGCTGACCCTCGATGCTCAGGGGTCAGCCACTCTCTGCCAAGGCATGAGCAGAAGGACCTGGCGGGGTGGTCACGGGGGTGCTCAGTGCCGCTGGGTGCTCTGGCGGGTCGGGGCTGGTGCTGGTGCATCAGCCTTTACCTTTTGCACGGGCTTGTTTTCTGATTCCTGCATTGTTTCCAAGAAAAACTGGGTGGATGGGGTGTGTGCCGCTCCCAGCACCTGGGCCCAGGGAATGGCTGCAGTGAGGGAGTGGCATCGAGCCTGTGTCGCTGCACCAGCGGTGTCAGGGCAGGAGGGATTTTTGGTCCTCAGCTGTTGTCTGAGGACTGCAGGATGGTCTCGCTTTACAGGTGATAGAAAATGATGCTTTAAGGTACTGCAGCCACAGGGAAAAGCCTCAAGATATGAACCCCGGAGAGGCTAAATGGTAGATGGAACCCCCCCAAGCACAGCATTGCCACCACAGGGGCGAGGGTCCGGCAGAGATTTAGGGTGGGTTGTGTGGCACGGCCACATCGTGGCCGATGGCACCAGCGAGGAAGGGCATCCGGCATCCGATATGCAAAGCCCCACTCCGACAGCTCGGTGCTGCCACCGCACAATATTGCTCAACTTCATACACAGAAGGATTTTGGGGTAGATTTGTGGTCCTTGGGGACCACAGGAGCTTTGAGCATCTTCGGCACAGGCGGCAGGGCAGAGCCCCACCAGAGCTGGGCACCAGTACAGCCCTGAATGCCCCTGCCCTGGTGCCCAGCAGGGTTTTCTACGGCCAGCCGAGAGCGATGCCCTTTTGCTGGGGTGCAAATTAAAAGCCTCTTTGTGCAAATCCATAGAGCATAAAGAGGTTTGAAACCTGGGCAGCTCAGCACAGCGACAGGTCAGGGCATGGTTGAACCCCCCCGCCCCGGACCAAGTCCGGCTCCCCGGGAACCTCCCCCCGGAGCTGGAGAAGCAAACGCTCCTGCTCTTTCCCATGTGTTATTGCACTGTGCAAATATTTGCTTTGGAAAGCGCTGCCTTGCCCCAAGCCCCGCAGCCAAGGCCGGCCCTGGCAGGAAGGCTGCTCGCACCAGGCACCGGGGACGAATCCTGCTCAGATGCAAACCCATGCACTTTATTGAAGGGAAACAACTGGCCCGGAGCTGGCCTTGTGCTCCAGGGATGCTCCGGAGGGACTCAGAACCGTCCTTGGAGCGGAGTGGGGAGATGCTGTCACAACCCATGGAGCTCATGGGCTCCGGCGAGGTGACCCTCCTGCTCCAGCCCCTCCTCGGCCACATCCACAACTGGGAAATCACCCAGTAAAGGGAGCAGTGGGGCCGGAGGGGAGGTCAGCACCCATCCCGCAGCACCCCAGGATGCAGGGAGCGTCGGAGAGGCATGCAAGGTGCTCAGGGCTATTCAGGGTCCACGCCGGGCTTGGAGCCCCCCAAAATCCTAGGAGATGGGCTGGGGATACACCTGCAGAGGGAATAGCCCTGGTCTGGGAAGCTGCTTGAAGGTGTCAGAGGGAAATCCCAGCCCTTTTGTGCTATTTTTCAATCCCCCCCCTTTGCTCCTAAAAATGCACTTTTGGCTGGAGGGCAGCAGGAGAGAGATTTGTGGTGGGAGCCAGGCAGGGCTGGGGGGGGTTCAGGGCAGGAATTTGGGGCAGGGCCCCCTGCGGTGGCAGCGTTTCTGGCTCTGCCCGTGCTCCCCAGCCCTGGCCTCCGCACCGCCGGGAGCTGGACCAGCCCTCGGCGTCTGGGACACTGGCCTTTGTTTCGGAGAATAAAGTTAGCGCTGTTACTCAGCCTGTCGCTATTCCAGCAATTCCTGCCTCCACTTTCGCTAGGCAGCGGGGAAACATTCCTGCCTGGGGGCTGCCAAGAAAAATACCCACCGGAGGGACATGCAAGGATGGGGACTGGCAGCACCATGGTGGCAGGGGATGGCCGTGGGTCCGTGGCTCCCCTGGGATGGGCATCGCACCGCGGCTGCGGGTTGGTGCCCATTTTGCATCCCGTAAGAGCCCATTCCCAGCACGGGACACCAGTAACCCATCCCATCAACGTGATGGGTGGCTTGTGGTCCCGTGGGTGACCAAAGAGCAACCAGAGGACACGGGGACAAGGTGTGTCACCTCTGGTGTGTCACCTCTGGTGTGTCCCAGAGGTGAAGAGTTATCACTGAGTGCCACCGATTTCCATGGAAAGTTTTGCTGATGCCAGCGGGGCTCCCACAGCCGCAGCCACATGGAGCCACGTATTTTTTTTCTGCCTGCTTTCTGCCCTTTACCTTGTGATAGGCAAAGCCAACAGCCCGTCCCCAGGGTCCCTCTGTCCCCAGGAACCTGTCACATCCTCATGCTGCTCCTCCACTATTGCCCCAAGTGGAAAAAGGCAGATGCCCCGATAACCCCTCTCTGAGGGGTAAAATAACCACTTTGAGCAAAAACTGTGGCTTCTGCCAGCTCCCATGTGCCAGCTACCGACCAGCTGCCTGTGGCTGCGGGGGTCTGCGGGCCAGGGCTGCGGGCAGGCTCTGCGGGTACGGGCTGCGGGCAGGGTTTTGGCAAGGCTGCAGACGATGCTGTGGTTGAGCCATGCGGGTTGCCGTGAAATCATAGCCTGGCTTTGCTGGGAAAGAGGACGTGGGACCTTCGGGCGGCTGCGGTCTGCCGGGCTGGGGGAACTCAGCTGCAGGCTGACTTGCCATGGCTGAGCGCATCCAGCCTGTCTGCAGCAATTCCTCTTTCAGTTCTTGCTGGCGCTGGTGGGAGGACAGGCTGAGAGACTTGAAACTGAAACCCACCAGCGGCGGGTGGCACCAGCACCCTCCTCCTGCACCCATCCCTTCCCCTGCATGGGGGAGAGCCTGATGGAAAGATTTGGGTGTTACCAATCCCCAACCTGGCTGGCACCTCCTGCCCACACTGGACTGGGGCTGTAGGACACATCAAGCCGTATGAGAGCAGAGAATGGGACCTGCTCCATCCTTTTTCTGGGAATGGTCTTCTCCCCTCCGCTCCCTCCCACTGCAGGGAGATGCTGGCATCGCATCCTCACTCCCTCCTCTGTAAAACCTTGGAGAACTGACCCCCCTGCCATGTGCATAGTCCTAAAACCCACTGAAAATCCTTGTGAGCACCAAGACCCAACAGCTTTAATCTGGCCGAGCCAAGGACTAAGCAGAAAGCCCGGGGCAGCACACCCGCAGCTGGGGCTCCGCGCTACAATGCCCAACTCGGGAACAAAGGGAGGTCGGAGGCCGGGAACGTCCCTTCCCAGCCCCAGGGACATTAAACAAACCCCAAGAGACCATTCTCCCTTTGTCAGCCCCACAGGTCACCCGAGGTTTGATCTACAGCCCAGCGTGGCAGATGGAAAAATTCCTGGCGAGAGTTTTGGATCAGGTCCCTGCCGTTTTCTTCTGGCCGGGGAGTTGCCGGCAAAGCTGCCAGGATGCCGCTTGCTATGGTGCGAACCCCAAAAAGCCCTGCCTGTCCTTTTGAAGCCCCTCTGAAGTGGATCGTAGAGTTTTATTTTCCCCATTCCCCTTCTTTCAGAAAGCTTTTAAGTCCTTCCTACATCTGAGAATAGAAGTTTGAAGTCTGGCTGCTGAACCACAGACGTGCTCATCAGCTCAAAGTCTGGAACCATCCTAAATTTAAGCCCAAACTGCACTGTGGGCTCCTGGGGTCACAACCCTCTGAGCCCCTATCACCCACTCTGCTTTCAGCCCAGGATTTTAGCCCAAATCCCCACTTGCTGCCAAAATTTTGGCCAAGGTGAAGTAGTATTTCCACTGGAGAAGAGCTGCTGAGGGCTTTGGGGAGACAACCTCCCAGCCTGTGGTGCCCATGGGTCCGGCCGAGCCTGGGACGAGACGGGACCCATCTGAGGGGTAAAACAGCCATGTTATTTTCCTCCTACCACCCTGCCTTGTCAAAGCAGGGAGTAATATGCCCCAAAAACTGATTAAAAAGGTAAAAGCCTCACTTGGCTCTGCATGGCTGCAAGGTTGGCCCATCCTGAGTGAAGCAAAGAGCACAATACTCACACTTGCTGCGGCTTATGCGCTTTAGGAACCCATCAATTTAGCCTTATAATTGCATTGTAACCCAAAGCTATTTTAATGTTGCTATCTCGCTTTCCTAGGCTCTTCTGATAACCCCAAAGTTATGTACATAAATAACACTAAATGGCTGTAATCTCCCGTACTGCACACAGAGCCTGCGCTGAGAGAAAGCGGCCAGGACACAAAGGTTGCCGTAATCTTGAAATACCTGAAGAACAGGGCATGGTGAGGGGAATTTATTACCTGCTGTCTCACTCTGCTCCGGCCAGGGCTGCTTGAGCCACAGGGGAGAAGTTCAAATAGTCCCACCGAGAGCAAATAACCCAGCCTCACTGCGGCTTTTGGGATGTTTTGGTGCTGTGCTGGTGGTGCAGACGATGCTGCATTGCTGGGCTTGGGCTCAGACAGATGATGGGAAGGGGATTTTTCAGGGCTCACCTCATCCCACTGTGCTTCGTGGGACAGAGCTGATGCTGGCAGCAGCGTCACCAGCACTGGGGACATGCACAGCAGACGGTGCGAGGCAGGATCCGACTCTCCAGCATGCACAACCCAGCACGAGCCTCGCACGAGATCGCTCCGGCACTGAGCCATGCCATGCCGAGGTGTCAGCCCACGACGGACACGTGGAGTGGGGTGATGGTGGGGACCCACATCTCCTCCCTGTCCCCTGCACCATGTGCAGCCGGTGGGCTTGTGTGGTCCCAGAGCAGGATACAGCCCACACATCTGTCCCAGAACATGTGCGTGCGCTGGAGGGGGCTCGGTGCTGCTGGAAAACTCATCCCCCCCTCCTGGGAGGGGAAAGACTGGATTAGACCCCCCCAGCCTGGGGCCAAGGGAGCAGGCTGGAGCACAGCACGGGGCACAGGGACAGCCGTATCCTTATCTCGGGTGTCCTTATCACAGCTGGGTACGCGTGTCAACTGCCGCGCCGGGACGGGCACACGCTGGCCGCGCACAGCTCCAGCAGCTCTGGCCCCAGCAGCATCGGCTGGAGAGGAGTCATCAGGCAGATGGGTATCACAAAGCACCAAGTCCCTCATCACCTCCTTTTTCCAGCCCGTGTCCTTCAAGGAGACAATTAAAAGGTCTTCCCTGGGTGTGACACATGGCGTGGGGACTCCCAAAGCTGCCCCATCTGGTTCAGGAGGGTGATGTTCCCCCAACACCCCCACCCACTGCTGGCACCCCCCTCCAGGCTGTCCTGCTCGCACGGGCGGCCCTGGTCCCACCCCAGCTGTGACAGCAGGCTGGTGGCAGCCGTGTCCCCTGGCCCCTCTGGTGTGGCTGAAAAGGCAATTCCCACCGGGACGATGCAAGCCCTGGGTGCAGGAGGACGAGGTGCAGGAGGCACCTGCCTGGATAGTGCCGGGGTGATGATGGGTGCTGGAGGTGTGCAGCCCCAATGATGCGCTGGGTTCAGCCGGGCTCCATGTCCCTTCCCAATGCCTGACACCTTGTACTGGCATTTAGGCTCTGCCATACGGCACCTCCTGGCACCCCTTTACACCAGGGAGCATGGCTGGCTGAACCAGCCCCGACATTTCAAACACTCCCCGAGCTCCAGCGTGACCCAGAGCCACAGCTCCGGGCAGCCCTGGGTGCTCCTGCCTGCTAAATGCCCTCTCCATCAATACTGCATCTTGAAATAATTATCCAGCACTCACACAGCTGCTCCTGCCTAAACAGACCTCTTCATCCTTCCCGACGGATCTGCCTGGCTTATTTACCCAGGAAAGCCTGGCTGAGGGCACGGCTGCATTGGGGGATACGCCGGTGAGTGTCCTGCCGTGCCGGGGGAAACCACCACCCTGGTCTCCCCATCCCGCAGCCAAGTCCTCCCTGGAAATGGCCCCGAGAACACTGGCCCAGCCCAGCCGCACATGGCTTATCGAGCTGGACCGGCTCCCAGCCGCCCAGCCAAGATCAGGCAGGGTCAGGCTCTGCTCCGTGCTGGAAAGGGACCCCCTCCCTGTGCACCCCGTACCCAGCTCCCCCCAAACCTGATGGTCTCCCAAGCCTGGGCGCTCTCTCTGCACTGGCAGGGCTACATTAGAAGACCTCCTTTCACCCTGTTAAACCTCCGAGACACACTAAAGCGGCCGTCGAGCAGCTCTAATTCATACCCAACCGATGGGCAGGTGCTGATGCCACGTGGGCAGCAGGACAGGCAAGGGACAGTGATGGGATTTCATGACGCCCGAGCTTTTTGGGCATCTCAGCATCCTTTTCTTCCACAGGGCAGTGATGGAGCTAACCTGGTCAGGCAGCTGGCACAAGGAACATCCCTGCGTGGTGAGGTTTGCATGGCCCACAGCGCAGGGTATGGTGGGACCTGGGACAGACTATGGTGTGGGGCTGGGCTGTGGGGCAGAGCAATGGGGCTCGGTGGTGCCCCCAGCCCAGCCCAGGGTGAGGGGAGCCATGGGTCTGGGCGAAAGGCAGCTCCCCAGGAGCCCCCTCCTTGGAAAGAGTTAATTCTATGATTCTATAATTTAGTGAGGCAGGTCTGGCCGGTAGTGCTGGCCCCCCATGTCCTCCCAGGGCAGGAGGGGGCACATCCTCCACCACCACCATGCCTGGTGAAAAACCACGGGCTGGCAGAGTTTGGGGCTGGCAGGGCTCTTTCCCTTGCCATAAGACAGGCAGCAGGAGGCAGGAGAAGGGTCAGGATTCCAGAAGAACCCAGCATGGTTTTCCTCATAGGCAGATGTGCCACATCTGGAACTCACTGGCGAAGCTGGACTTGGATCCGAGTCCTGTTACAGGCGTGCTCAGACCCTGGGGTAGCCGATGTCAGAGCGCAGCCTGTGCTCCGCTCGCCGAGGGACATCCCGGCACGGGCTGCAGAAGCCGGCGTGCAAAGGGATGGACTCAGCAGCGACCACGGTCCTTTCAGGAGGCTGCAGGGAGGAACAGGCTCCTGCTGGCAGCTCCACCAAGGAGAAAACCTTGTGCAGAAGATTAAGCTTTACCCCAAAGCAGTCTGGAGGCAAAGGCAGGCAGCTGCCAGCCTGCAGTTAGAGCAGAGAGAAAAACCACCCCAACCCAACACCTTTGATCCCACAGCCCTTGGTGGCAATGAGGTGGTGGCTGGCAGAAGCCCTGCAGCCATCCCGGCAGCTTGCCGGGCTCCCTGGTCCCACGCGGGGCCAGTGGTGGCTTTGCTGAAGTTTGGGGGACAAGGGGAGCGGTGGGCACCCCCTGAGAAGAAAGGAGGAAAGGGAACGAGGCAGCAGCCACCGACGGGGCTAATGAGAGGGTGGATTTCTTCAATTATAGGATAACACCAGTAATCCCGGCTTTCAAAGGTTTAGGCGAGTGACAACTGCTGTGGGATGAGCCTGCCTTCCTCCCACCCATGCGACGGCCGAGGAGCCCGGCGCCTTCGCTGTGCCGTGAACTGGGGTGCGGAGCAGCTCCCCGCCTGCCCGCAAACACGAGCCCCGGCATCCAAACACCCTGCAGCACCCTTGTCTGCCAAAGGGTGCCTTGGCATCGGCTAAAAACCACCAACTGCCCCAGGGGAGATGGACCCTCCAGCCCAGACCATCGTGGCAGCTCCTGGTCACCAACACGCTCGAGCCGGTAGCGTCTGCCGTCATCTCTCCCGGAGGCAGGAGCTGGCTCTTCCCGGCTGCCGGTGGGTTTTGCACTTACCTGGGGCTGCAGGGAGCTGCCGGGGCTGCCAGGGGATGGATGTGCCACAGGGAAAAGCAGCATGCCCCGGGAACTGGACGCATCCTGGTTTCTTGGGGGGGTCACTGCCCTGCAAGGGGGGAATTTCCTTTACTCCGGCCAAAAAGACGCTGTCCCTATTGCTGGGGCAGGATAGCAGGGCGGCAGCGAGAGGGGCACTCGTGGCGCCAGATTTGAAACTTTGTTTTCCCCCGTTGCAGCCCCCTTGATCCCCTGCAAAAGCCCTGAACATCTCTTTTATTCTCCCCATCCCAAGGAGTGAAGAAAGAGGCGCTTGGAGATAAGAAACTGGAGGGATGGCTGAGAGATGGGGCTTGGTTTTGGCACCGGATAAACCACGTTCATCCAGCTGGGAGCCGGCTGGAAAACAGAGCTTGTCCCCGCGGTCTCTCCTAGCTCACCTGGGCAGCCCGGGATGGCCTCGGGGCGGAAGGGTTGAGGTTGGACGTAATGCAGCCCGCCTGGATAAAACAAGTCATCAACTAAATAACTACCGGGCAATTATTGCTATTAGGAATGCCGACCGTCTCCAATTCTCTGGGCATTAATGGGAGGTGGAGGGTACTCAGCCCCTCCCAGGGTTAGGTCACCCGTGACGTGGGATGCTGGTGAGGATGCACTTACTCACGTCGCTCTGCGCCCTCCGTCACGGGCAGCCCAGCAGAGCATGAGCCAGAATAGCAGCATCCAACCCCAAATGAGCAGGTTGGGTTCAAAGGCCACCTTCGTCAGGAGGGCATGTTACAAAACCCCCGAGCTGCTTGTGGGAGGAACAATCCCGACACTGCAGAGAAGGACACACACGCTCCGCAGTCCCTCGCAGGTGGCTGTCACCATAGGGAAGGGCTGCGTCCCTCCTGCCTTCCCACCACCCACAATTAGCGTTTTTTTTTTTAGCCTTCCCAGGACAGCAGCGCTGCTCGTGATCTCCTTGACTAAAACGCCCCCGGGCAGACAATCATCCTTTCGGGAACAGATTCCTCCGGAGCCCCATTGCGGCAGCGAGAAAACCCCTCTGCGAAGGGGGATTGCACCCCGGATGCTCAGCCTTTGCGATCGGAGTACGCAGGGACCATCTAGGGCTGCAGGGGAGGAGGAGCAGGGGAAGAAACTGGCTAAACTCGTTACACTGGTGATATTTGAAAAGGGTGGTTAGTAAGTGGCATGTTAACATTATGTCCAGTCTTTAAGGAATGCATCCAGGATTCATTAGGGGAGCAGTAGTTAGGTGAGTCACGCTGCGGACATGTGGATTTAACCGGGATTTCAAGCCCAAGCCACCTGTAATTGCATATTAGTGGAGGGATGCTTAAAGTAATCAGGTGTTCCAGCCACGCCAGCCCGGTGGCTATGGAGGGGGGGGAAGGGAGGAGGGCTGGAGGGGTGTCGTGCATCCAGGCCCTCCTTGGATTACAAGGCAAAAATGTAGGCCACACAATCACCCCGGGGAACGCGCTGCTTGGTGGCTTTTCCTTTGAAGGCAGGGTGACACTGCTCTTGCTGAACCCGGGGTTTGATAGTGGTAAGATAAGCAGGGTAAATATGCCGTGGTGGCAGGAAAGGGCAACGATCAACCATCCCGGTTGAACCCCGGACAGCTGGCCCCGCGCAGAGCTGCCCCGAAGAGAGAGGTCTCTCCCATCAGTCACCAAAGAGAAACCTCCTGGCCAGGCAGGAGAGGTGGGAACGGGCTACGACACTCTGGAAGAACAAAGTGAGCTCTTAAAGAGTGAAAATGCATGTTCTCGCTTGTACAGGAGAGAGATAACACATTACGCATCGCCCTGCGCCTCTCCCGGCACTGCTCCAGCCCAATACCTGTCTCCAAAACCACGGCCCCACCTACAAGTCCTCTTTTCTCCTGGAAATGCCATTATTTCCCCTTGGCATCGCTGAAGGGACACGCAGTGGGTTGGGGTAGGGGGGTGCAAGGACACCCCATCCTTGGCCCACCTCAGGGCTCAGTCGTGCAGCAGCTCGAGGCTGCAGATCGACTTTTTCTCCTCCTTTCCTAAGAAAACATGACTTTGCGACGGCTGTCAGTCATTCCCCTTAATAACTTGGGATGCCAACAGATGATTTCAATCAAATTTGTCAGAGCCATCAAGTTTCTACAAGCTGAAATGGGTAGCCGGGCACGGAGATCCACCCAGATGAGGGAGCAGCAAACCGACCGCAGCTTCCACCCGAGCAGCAGCCGGGCGCTTGGCACACGTGCAGCTCTCATCGGCTGACACCACGGCTTGCTCCACCAAAGCAGGAGCTGCTAGAAGAGAAGGAACGGGGAAGAGCAGGCACCTGGCAAGCCGGTGTTAGTTTTTGCAGCAGCACGTGGGTTTTTTGGGGGGGAGCTGGACCGCTGTCCTAGGTGGAGCAGGTGAGAGGCTCTGCACAAGCTGATCTCTTCTTGCGATGGCTCAGGAGGGAAGGGAACACCTGAGCTTCTGATCTGAGGCTGGATGCAAGAAGTCAGAGGTGGGGGAAGGTGGTCAACCCAGGGGATTCACGGAGCTTCCCGCTGCACCTCCTTGCCGCTAGCCAAAAGGTCTGCAGCAAACTGCATTTGGAGCTGAACAGGGCAAATGTCCCATGCATAGAACAAAACAAAAAAAAAAAGCCTTTTAAACGCTGCTCCACCTCCACACCCACTCTAACATGAGCTGAAATCCTATTTGTAATACAAAAGCCTGAACCAGAACCTCCAACAGACAGCAACCAGGGCCAGGAGATAAGATAGGAGGGTTCAATGACAGAGCCCAAGTTGCACACCGCACATTTCTCACTATCAGCCTTCACTCCCCCCCTGCAAGGCTCAGCTGCTCCCCCAGGGCTCAGGACCGCGGCAAAGGGGACCGAGTTTGTGCCATCCTCCGGCAGCTCAGCTCCGTCCCAACCCCGCTGCCACGGGAGCAAGCTGCCCTCCCGGTATGTACATATCAATGCAGCATTTGTCTCGTGCTTGGCACCAGGCGTCAGAGCACAAGGGTCCGTGTGCTGGATCGCCTAAACACAGCTATAAATGGAAAGAGGAGCCGTACAGACAGACTGTTCTCTCATTCTGCAGGATCTCAAATAGCAGAGTTAACACCCGCGCTGCCCGAGCGGCTACTGAGGAGGAGGGCAGCTGGGTAGAAACCCTGGCGTACTGCACCAGAAAGGCTAATTAGAAAGACAGATACAATTTGAACGCCACGCTGGGTCTAGCTACCCGCCTGCATATAGACAGTGCCACCCTCGGCATTGAGCCGACAGATTAAGGACAGCTGAAAGCAGGAAGGTTGGAGCAAGACGCTTCTTGCATTCTGGAGATTCAAGGCAAATTCCGCCCGTTTCAGTGATTTTGGAGCTCAGCCAGCCGTCCTTCCAGGAGAAAAGCTGCTGTGGGCAGGTCTGCAGATGTAAACCCTGCATCGCAAGCCCTGGAAGTGATCTAGCTGATACAACGCTAAGTATTTTTGGATGCATCTCAAGGCATCGATCACCCACCAGCCCTTTGCAGAGGTGCTGCAGGGCATGTGCCGTACTGTACTGCCGTGCTCACACACCGACCGCAGCGTGGGCTTCTCCACTCCTGACTTCAGTTTTCCGAGCTGGGCACTGCCAGCATAACCCAGAGCAGGCTGCCACGGCCGTAACACCAGTGGTCTAAATATAGGGAATTGCTGGGGCAGAGCCACAGCCAGCCCAACACCCGTCTTTCCTCGGAGCAAAGCTCTAGAGCCAAGGCTGAGAGAAGCGCTCAGGCACCCAGCGCACACCAACACACCCATCACTAGAGGCCAAATCTCATCCACCAGATACTTGGGCACATCCTGACTTGTCCATCACCCTCTGTTCAAAGAGAAAAATAATGACAGACTACAGGCTGTGAGAAAATATATGTTGTTTTTTTTTATTTGACAATTAACAAAAGAGGGATCCAAATCTCAGTTGTAAACATTGATAGCTCCTTTCTGATCACAACTAGTACTTTCCACGAACATCCTTTTGTATAGTCTGATCCGCTCCAACAATGACAAGCCGACTCTGTCAGGGCTTTTGCTGCTCTGCTCAGGGTCACAAATCCAGAGGCAGCTTATTCACCAGAGCATCAGCAGCCATCGGCAGGACCGACCACTGGCACTGGCAAGACAGCTGACAAACTAAGCAGATATTTTTAGAGCCACTCCCATACGCGAGACGCGCTCAGGGAAGGCAGAAGCTTCACGCTGGGTTGTGTGCCAGCAAGAGGCAAGCATCCCATCTCGCTGCCAACAGGTTTAGAGAGAAATCAGCTCTGCAAGAGCAAAGTCCTACTCGAGCAGGCGATGGAGACACGGTCCTACATGGTGCCAGCCCAGCAAGAACAACCCAGATCTGTTGTCAGAGGGAAGCTTGGCCCCGGACTGTAAAAATTTGGAGATGCAGAGCCAGCAAATTTGTCCCAAAGAGGGACTGGCATGCTATCAGCTCGACTGCTGCAGTGGAACCAGAACTGCCTGTAGCTTGACAAGGGGAAGTGAAACTTCATCTTGGGCTGGAGGGCAGCCAGACTCAGAGGAGCTTGCACCCAACTACAGGCAGCCAGCTTCCAGCCACCCCATGGCCTGAACATCAGCAGATCCAAGCTTTTTTTGGAAGATAAACCTTTCAGAGCCTCTTACACTCCCCTTTCCAAGAGGACCCACTTTGCAGGTGGGTCAGCTACACAAAACAAGCAAGTCTTAATTACTCAAGCAACCTTTTGCTGTTCAGGACCATCAGCAGGTGAGAAAGTCATGGAAAGCCACCAGCAGCCGCGAGAGTCTCCCAGTACCGTCCCCAACAGCAGGGACCTCCGATCCCCACCGACACCGAGCAGGCTGCCAAACCGGGCCACCCTCCCCCACCAGCAACTTGAGGAGCCACCAGGAAAAGGGAAGATGCACAACACTAAAGAACAACATTATAAATAGAAACCTCCCTCGGCCACAGGAGTGACCTGCCAACAGCTACGTGCTTCCCAGGCTCCGTAGCGTTCGACCAGGTCCAGAACCAGGATCTCAGCTTGTTCCTCTTGAGGTGACCGGTTGGTTCAGAGACTGGTTTTTGGTGGGAGTAGGGTCAGCCATCTCAATACCACACTACCCAGATGGACAAGCAAATAAAAAAAATCCAACAAATTTGAATACACTGTATTTATTTGTAACAGATTCTAAAGAATCTAGTGAGTCTATGTCAAGCCCATCGCATGACAGGTGATACAGGTGTAGGAAAAAAAAAAGACATTTAAAACAAAATCAAGTGCCATTCAAGCTACTGGAATCTTCCAATTGCCCCCTCATAGGAGGCAGCACAGTATCACTGCAAGGTCTAGAAAAATTCAGATTCAACCCATTCTCAAGAGTCCCACCACACACACTCTGTAAATCAAAAGTGCAATCTCAACATAAGTTGCCCTGTCGAGCTGTTGGCTGTAGGGAATCTTTTTGCATCTTAAAGGGAAGGAGGGAATCTCAGTTTAGTGCGTCTATGTGTCTGTGGGTAGAGGGTAAGCAGCCTGTAAAAAAAGCACGCTACACGTCACCTATGTTCATCTGAAGTTTAAAATGCAAGAAAAAAAATCTTTCCTTGAAGCTATGAAGGTGGCATACTTAGGATCTCAAAAGCAGCCCTTAAATCAGTTCTACCTTGCACTGGAGAATCTCAAGCTCCTACCACACTGATTAGGCTCTGGGCACCAGGGAGTTACCAAGCTGTGGCAGAGTCTATACACCAGCCTCGTCCATGAAGACAAAGCTGTTCTACGGGAAGGCAGTTAAACCTGTAATAACTACATTGTTAGTGACACTTCTTCAGCTCTGACTGGATAGGAAGCAAAGCTGGACCAATTTCAAATTGGTTAGTTCATGTTAAGTGTAAGAGCCCCCACATCACTCCCCTCCCACCCCTTACGCCCACTCCACATCTCCCCTACCCCAAAAAAGGTAGCAATCTGGCTATACACATTCCAAGGATCTAGTCTTTATTAGAGTGTTCAATCTGCCCAGCTATTACAGTTTTGTCACAAACAAAAAAAAAACCAAACAAAAAACCCACAAGTTAAAGATACTCAAGTATGTCAATCTCAGAGGAAGCACCATGAAGTCACGGTGTTTCCAGAGCAGCATCTCTAGGGAGCGCCTGCTTGCTCACCCACCTCTCCCTCCGTGCATAGTTAAGTCTGAGATGATGTTTCACGAGAAAGGGCATGGCAATCCAGGCACCTCAGTGAAAGCCTGTTTGTGCTCCAGACACCCAACAACTTCAAAGCCACATTTGACTAAGAGAGCCAAACCCTCAAGACTCAAGAGGGTTTGTTTAGAGAAGACATACTTTTTCCTAAGGCCAACTGACTTTTGCACAACTCCCCCCGCCCCAAGCTCCATTTCTAGCTAGAGAATGAATTTCAAATGCTATCAGTGGCTCACATGTGGAATCACATAGCTGGAAATAGGCTGCTTTTGAAGATAGGACCTGCCCAAGGGCAGAGGGAAGATCTCCAGCCATAGGAGACTAGAGTCTGAAAGAGGTCTGCCTATCTCTTAGAAGGACACGGGCTCCAGCCCCCATCACAGCAACAGCTGGAGATAACTGACTAGTGAACTAGTTGGTTTGTGCTTCAAAGGACTAGCCTCATCTTCCCAGATAACCCAGCTGGCCTCTGGCTTCGTGCATTAAAACCACACTGCATGCCAAACAAAAAAAAATAAGCAGCATTTCAAATTCCCCTAGAAAATACACGATTAGGTACGGTAGCCTGGGGCAGGCTCCTGGACAGATCTTCTGCCTCATCGTTTATGTACACAGTTACATTTTGGCACTGCAGACTTGGGAGCTTGAGTAAATTTGTATGTAGGTCCCTGCTGCCTTTTCTCCATAAAGCTCTGCACAGCATTTTTCCACCATGCACTCCCCCCCACCCCAGTGTCCCCAGTTTTAGGCATTTACACAGAGTCATTCAAAGCCCACCCCTGTTTATGCAACTCCACTTTGACAGCTATTTGCTACAGCTGGTCCTTCATAGGCAGCAAGCCATGCCAAAAAACCTCAGCGACATGTAACCTGCGATCCCATTCTTGCTTCAGCGAGGTTACTAGAAATGATCTTACGACCCTCCCCACCCCCCCCAACAGAAACATTTTCCTCTTCAGACATCCCCACTCGAGCTCTTGGGATGTCAGCCCCTGCAAAAAAATAAGGTTTACAGTACAGTTGTGTTTATATTGTTACAGGCACTTAAACAGGATTCTTTGGTCCTTCAAAGGAATTAGCCACTCTGGCTTCTATCTTCAGAAACCACAAGTCTGCACACCCATAACACCTCCCGCACTAAAAAAAACCCCAATTCAGATCCATTTCAGGGCAGCGCAGCTCTACCTTAGCGTAATTCTACAATCTCCCCTCACACACCCCCAACCCTCCCCCATTGCCTCCAGAATTCAATAAGCAATTGAGTCTTCCTGTAAACGTCCAAGTCATCTAGTTTCCATAACACTGCACTTCCCATCACAGTGTACAGCAGACAGGCCTCGTTCCAACAACCCCAGGAACAAGACACTCAAGCAAGAGTCCAGGAAGTTGCCTTTTGTTGCAGTTCTAGGAAGGTGTTGTTTTTGTGTTTTGTGTTTTGTTTTTTTTCCCCCCCCCCACCCTCCCCACTCCCCAAGGCAAGAAAGTACCTTGGAGGACAGACCCTGAAGTTTGTCCCGGCTCAGTTACAGGGAAGCCACGTTGGGTAAGACTGATTGCAAGGCAGGAAGGGCTGCACGTGGGTGACATAGTAGTTGAAGTTTATTTCACTGACATAAGGAGCTGGCTGGTAGTAGCAGGTAACGTTTGTGACCGTGGGGATGATGTTCTGCTCAGCCAGGACTCTCACAGCCAGCATGGCAATGAGGTTCAGGGTCTGCCTCCTTTCATGTCCCATAAGGCAGACTGTGCTCTCATTGACCACCCTGTGGAGGGTCATCAAATAGTCATATCTTTTGCTCTCCATCCCAACAAAGTGGCTCTGAAGGTAGCACTCCAGCTTCCTCTGCTGCTCACCGATGTCAGAGAAGTCTATGAAAAACCTGGAGCACATGTATCTCTGTAGTGCCTTCATATCCACTTCCGATTTGGGCTTAAACCCCCTCACCAAGAGGTTGCAGTATTTCAGAAGCCCCCCACCTCTGATCTCCTCTGGGTTTCTCGTGGCGATGACCCTGTTCCGGAGATGGTCCATTGCCTCCTCAAAGTCCCCGTACATGCTCTCCCCAGTGACCGTGGGGTGGAAGTTCTCAGCCATGGGGTTCTCTGAACACTCCCCAAACAGCAGAAGCGAATCCAGGATGATCTGGAAGGAGTCCACGCTGAACTCGAACTGCCGCCTGAGAGAGTCCACAAATTTGAGTTCCACGTTCTTCCCGCTGTTGTTGGAGAGCGATATGAGGCTCCAGCGGTCGGTTTCGTTGCACACCTTCACAAGCTTCTGCACATACGCCTCCTTCAGAGTCATGGGGGTGATCTTGTCTTTGTTGACACCTTCTGGGAGGAAGTCAAGAAGGCAGTCCATGACCACATCTTTAACAAGCTGGAAGACATCTTCGGTCTTCAGATCTACACCGAAGATGAGATCTAGGTCTTTGTAGCCCAAGCCACTATCTTGATGTAGAACGTGACTAGCTGCTGAGCCATTCAACCTTACATTATGGACTGCAATTCCTTTCTTCTCCAAGCGACTACGGACAACCTGAGATATAAAGAGAGTCGGTGAGAAGCAAGAAAGCATTCTTGGAGCAGCCTGGATACAGCAGCAGGATTCACTCCCTGTGCTTATATGGGTCACTCCAGTGCAAGACAGTGAAATAAAAAGCTAATCCATTAGAAATAGGTCACTTTGGAAAGCATCCAGAATCTCGCCAGCAGCTGGGGGTGGCTCTCCTTTACTTATTCCCTTGCATTAGAGGGCTCTTGCTGCACACAAACAGATGTTTCTGCTTCCAGTACAGCTGTTTGCTCTTCCTTCCCCCCACCAAAGCAGAGAGGTTATCTGAACCCATTCTTTGGGGCATCCTCTGCCCCCTTTACCCCCCCACTGTTGCAGTCAGCCTCTCCAGTCAGCAAGCCAAGACTAGCCGATCCAGAAACGACTCCAAATACAAGGCGGCAGCACAGTCTGCAGCAGTCCCTGCTGATTTAATCAGGGTGGCTCACTGCTTTTAGCCATCCCCTTTGCCTGTCAAGATTCATTAAAGGCAAATCAAGATGCCAGAACTGCTCAAAAGCCCCAGCCAGGCGTATGCAAGTTCATGTCCTAACTAGTAAGTGTATCCTAACAATTTCCAGTGTGTCAGAGCTTCGTGCTGAACTTGGCACGCTATCAAGCATAAGAGGCAGCTTTCATCTTACGGGTGTTACTCCGGTGATTTTAATGCTGCCTGCTCAGTCCTGGCACACCCACCAGTACCTCCAAAGCTTTGTTCATTTAGAGTGAAGCTGAATCACTTGCCTGATTACTTAACATGCAGGAGGCTGAAATAACCCCAAGACCATAAAATAAACTATCTGGACACCAGGTTATAATTTGAGTTTAACTGAGCTCAAAGATCCCAGGAAGATTAAGTTCACATCTTCCACCAGAAGCTCTTCCCATCTCTCATCCTGCTTTCATGTTTCTCTCCAGCAATTACCCACTGTCCTGTGAGTCCCAGCTAGCCAGCCTGCTCACCCAGTGCTTGAAGCAAGGCTAGAGCTTGAAAGAGCCTAAGCTTGGGATACAAATGGACAAATTATATCACTAGAAGCCAGTTTGACTGGGCTATTCAGGCCTGCGAGGCTGTCCTAGTTTGAGAGGCCCCACTAAAATTAAAAACTTTATCAGAGGGACCAAAAGCCCTGCTTGGTTGACGTGGCCCTGAGCAGACAGTTCTGGGGGTGAACATCAGAGCGTTGCAGCTCCAGTGAGTCTCAGCAGCTACAAAACAGCCCCTCCATGAGTTTTGTTTAGAAGAAACAATACATAAGAGGTGGACAACTGCAGTATGCAACCCTTAGCACGTCACAGGCCTCTTGGTGACCAAGCTGAGGCCACACCAGTGAGCTTCTGCTGCCCCGAGGTGCCCTTGCAAACAGAAAATATCTTGGCACAAACCGATAAATGTTTTTTAAACTTGAAGGTTGTTAAATCTCATGATGGAGCTTCTCTACTGGAGTTTCCCCTGCTACTCCCTGACATGAGCCACTCTTGCTCGGGCTAGAAATGTGCCCGGGCTCCTTGCCAACTGAATGGTGACAGTCACATGTCAGGCAACAGTTAACCAGTGAGCTATTCACCATCGGAAGTCCCAAGTCCCCCCCAGCACATCCAATGCAGCCATGAAAGCAGTTGTTTTCAAAGGCAGATAGCCTGAAAACTGCATTTACTTCTAGAAGAGACCCAGGGTTACTCCCCCATATAGCACAAATATCACGCAGTCGATCCAGGGGAGTTCCTGGTGCCCATTTGTTGCCAACTGATCAGTCACTGGAGTCACTCACCCCAGGCACAGCTCCAGCACTACTTGTAGAGTTACGAGTTTTGTGCTACTAGGCTTAGAGAGACAAGATATAGGTCACAAAAGTGTTAGATGCAGAGCTAGGACCAGTGCTTGGAGATCTCATTCCAGATTAATTTCCTAGCCCCAAAGAACATCTGCTTAACCCCTTTCTGGGCGCAGCATTTCAGAACCATAAGCTTCAGGCTTACTGGAGCTCCCCCCAGGTTTACAGGTCCTCCCACGCGAGATGTATTCGGAAGAGGGGGGGAAAAAAACCACCTCATCCAACTGCTCAAGTCAGTCTTGTCCCAAATCACCCAAAAAAGCTCCAACCTGCAGAGCACCAGGGAGCAGAGAGCCTTGCTGCTTCCCCGAGGACAGCAAGTTTCAGCCTACCAGTCTCAACCTGAAGCACATCTCCCCGGCTCCAGCCGATGGGTTCAGGTATGTGGTTTTTTTCCCCAGAGGGTTGAATATTTAGAGGGTTAGGCAGCTGCTGACCTGCTTCCCAAAACAGCACCTCACGTTACGTGTGGTTCAGATAATTGACTCTGACAGCCAGGCGGGAGCAAACCCTGCCTGCGTCCTGACCTGCCGCTTCCCACCTCCCACAACAACAAGAGCGTGCAATAAATAACTGCCTTTTAGGTTACTTGTTTCAGATTAGTCAGCCCTAAATACAGGGTCTGCCAGCACGGCTGGTCAGAATTACAGCCCTCAGTTATTTAGTGTTTGAAGTTGCTAGTGGCAACATCCTTTTCAGCAGCTCTGACACCAAAACGCTTCAGTTTCGTGGAACCAAACAGTAATAACTGGTGGAACATTTGATGCTGCACCGCGCCAGGCTTTCAGCAGCGCCGAGCTTCGCTGGTCTTGCACAACCCAAGGGCAGTGTCCTGACAGTAGCCCCCATCTGTCCTTCAGTTTAAAAGCTTTAGCAGCCAACACTTAGCACTTCTGCCCCCAACAGATGCAGCAGAACTCTAGGAATTTGAAATCAGCTGAGGCTTTTGCACAGCGGAGTGTCTTTCAAATGTCACCTTTCCATTTTCCAGGCTTAAGTAGAAATATTTCTCAAGCAGCTGAGGCTTCAAAATCCTAGTGATTAGCTTATTGTGAAAGCCAGTTTGGTTTTAGCTTTGTGAATAGCCTTTTTAATTAGAAGCTAACATGCCCGATTTTACATTTGATGAGTCATTACTGAGGAATGAAGTTGCCTCCCAAACATGAATATGCATCAGCTTATTTGAACTACATTGTTAGTTTAATATTAAACACAGTTATTACTTTATGGTTAAACTAACAGGAACTCTTCAACGAGATGAAGTCTTAGGCAGGCTCTGGAAGATACAGTCAGTGTGACGAGAATCAAAGGACACTGACATTTGATCTAGCATTTCAATTAATAACTGCCTCTTACAACGCACAAGCCCAACATGTCCACCAGCACGAAGCCATTTCGTGGCAGCAGCTCCAAAAAAGCCACTTGGCCTTGGCCACCCCCCCCCCCCCCATTTCGCAGCTCTTGGGGCACCAAAGCCACTCTAAAAGGAGGAGGACCACGGGATGGGAGGAAGCAAAGCGGGATCCATGGCACAAGCTGCAGCAGCTTCGGGGTTCAGGCACGAAGTTTACACGCAGGGGATTTTTTTTTTTCTAGAGAAAACTGTTTTTTTCAGGAGACTCCTTCCAGCTTTATACATTTCTACAACTGCGGGCAGAACACAGGCAGCAAGCAGGCAGCCCCCCCCCAGGCCAAGCAAACCCCAGCCAGCCCCACCGAGACCCCCCCGGGATGGGGAAGCGGGGCAAACCGAGCACCCAGCACCCCTGGGACGATGGGGGTCGGCTCCCTGACCCCCCCCCACCCCGGGGGAACACCCGCACCGTGCGGGCCGGGAGCTCTGCCCTCAGCTCACCGGGGGGGGGGGGGGGGGCAGAGGGTGCCCGGGGGGGCTGGCTCGGGGCCCGGCGTGCCGGTTACCGCTGCCTCAGCACTTTTATTTTCACCCTGACCCCCGCGGGAGCGGGGCAGAGTCCAACGAGGCGGCGAAACCTTTCCCCCCCCCCCTCCACTCTTTCCTCCCCCCCCAGCCCCCCTGGGCCTCACCTGGACGATGGTGCGGGGCCTCACGGAGAGCGTAGGGAAGTTTCCACGGCCGTGGATGGGGACGGCCTCGCCCAGGATCTGGTCCAGCCGCTGCACCTGCTCCCAGGTCAGGACGCTGAAGCGGCCGCCGCGCTGCTCCGAAGGGCCCGCAACGGGCCCCGCCACCGGCAGCATCGCCTTCCTCCTCCTCCTCCTCCTCTTCCTCCCCCCCCCTCCCCTCCCCGCCGCCGCAGCCGAAAAGCCACCGGAAGAGGAGGTCGAGTCACCCGGAAACGGCCCGGAAACCAGCCGGAAGTGCCGGGTTGGGAGGGGAAACGGGAGGAAAATTTGAAAGGAAAAAAATAAAAAAGGGGGGGAAAAAAAAGGCGAGGAGAGGGGGAAGGAAAAAAAAAAAAAAAGTGGTGCTGAGGGCCGTTCTCCGAGAGGCGGAGGCGGGGAGGAGCGGTCGGTGCCCGGAGCGGGGGGTGGGAAACGCTGCAACGAACCGGCCCGCGCCGCTCCCCGCCCGCCACCGGCTACGCGGAGGACTGCGCTGGCACGCGCCCGGCCGCCCCTTTATATAGGCCCCGCGGCCGCGCCCCCATTGGCCCGGCCCCGCCGCCAATCCCTGCCCGGCCTCGCCGCCTCTCCGGCGCTTTCATAGGCCCAGGAGGAAAAGAGGGGCTGGGTTAGAAGCCAGTCAGAGGAGGGAGGAGGGAAAGAGGCGGGACGAAGGGTAGAAGGGGGCGGGACAGGCTGGTGGAGCCCCGCCCCTCTGGCGCGGCTCGCTGCTTGCGGGAATCCCGGCGCTGATTGGGCGGGGCGGGGCGCGGGTTAAAGGGACACCCCATTGATGCCCATTGATGCCCATTGATGCCCATTGATGCCCATTGATGCCCCGTGCCCTGGTGCCCCATTGATGCCCAACGGCCTGGTACCCCTTGATGCTCCACGGTCTGATACCGCACTGATACCCCACGTCCTGATGCCCCATTGATGCCCCGTGCCCTGGTACACCACCGACACCCCACGTCCTGATGCCCCATTGATGCTCCGTGCCCTCATTGATGCCCCAAGGTCTGATACAGCATTGATACACCATGGCCTGGCACCCCACAGCCCAATGCCCCCCAGCCGAACACCCCCCTCCCCAGGACCCTCTTTCCTCAGGGACCCACTGTGCCAGCCGGCTGCAGGGAGCTCTGGCACCCAGGAGACACAGGGTGACATCCCGGGGTGATGGAGCCCACCGGCTCAGGAGGCTGATGCCGGGTACTCCCAACCCCCAGAGTTCAACCCCAGCCCCTAAAACCCACCGCGTGGCCCCGCTGCTGGTCGAGCCACCGCCTCCTCCTCCGGCCAGCCGTGTCCCAAGCCACCAGCCGCCCATTTCCTTTCATCCCAACAATTCCCATCACTTTAAAGAGCTCATTTCTCTGCGGCATTTAACCCTGCAGACATTTCCAGGAGGCGCCTCCCCGTTGAGCTGGTGCCCGATGCCCCGCGGTCCCGCGGATGGACAGGCATGACTCCAGGCTCCCCATCAGCAGTCATCGCTCCCATGTCCTTGGTTTCTGCTTGGAGCTGGGGTCCATCCTTAAAAGCTGGGCTGGGGAATGAGCCAGCACTGATTTATGTTTATACCCTCGCAGGGAATTATTGCAAAAGCACCCCTGAAAACCCCCAGACCCCCAACCTCAGGCATTTTGCCTCAGGGAGACCATTGCAGAGCTCTTCCAAGCTGCAAAGTCTGTCTCTGAAGCTGAGGCTCTATGGTGGCAAGTTGTCCTCTCCCATATCGCAGGGGTCTGCCGCTGGAAGCTGGAACTGGCTGCGGAAAGAGTAACTTAGTGATGGGGGGATTTGGGTTTTAGGGGAAATGGGGTGTTTAAGAGCACCCACAGCTGGGTTGGAGGGGAGAGGAGGCAAGGGGGTGCCCTGAGCCCTGGTATCCTCTGAAATTCTCCCCATTCCATGATGCACCGCCAGCCTGAGGGATTCCCATTGGGGGCTGGTGTCCCCTCTGCCGGGGTCCCTGTGTGGGGACACTCCTCATGCTGTGGGGTTTTGCTCTCTGAATCCTGCCAGTGTCATTGTGTAGCTCCATCAGGCATCTCCACTGGGATTAAATGCTGCTCCTGGTTACTCCCCACAGGGCTCCGAATTGGGGCACAGGAGGAGGGGACCCCTGCTGGAAAGTGATTTTCCAAAGAACTTAATAAAAAATCAGGCAGCTGCCTCCCATTGCAAAACCCCTTTGATTCTGTCAGCAAAAGAACCAGATCAGGAAGAGGTTCCCAAGATGTTGAGAGGGGCAAATGGCTTTAGGGATCAGGATCCATCCCACTTGCCTGTCCTGGGTGGTCCAACTGGGGGGATTCGGGCACAGGAGGAAGGACTGGCTGGGTGCCGAGCACCCCATGGGCAGGGCAGTTTGGGGGACCCCACCAGCCGTGGCACCCCTGGGCAGTGGGGCAGGATGTGGCCACGGAGCCGATGGGATGAACAAGGTGCTGCAGATCCTTGGGGGATGAGCCGGTGGCCTGGTGATGAGTTGGGAGATACATGCCAGTGCTGCCTGGGCTGAGAGGGACAGGCGTGCTGATGGCTCCAGAGAAAACATTGGCCCATTAAAAAGAGCTGACGCGCTCCAGCAGGACTGGCTGAGCTGCTCGTTAATGTCCATCACCAAATGATTATCTCAAAGAGCCACCGGCAGTGAACCCTGGGCTGGGAATGGCACTGAGGCCGTTTCCTTCCAGCTCAGCAAGGGCCAGCCCGGGCTTTATTTGTTTGTTTTGTTGGCAATTAAGGAATAATCACCGTCTTGGGGTGAAACACAGGCGGATCCTGCCTCCCGGGTGATGGCACGAGGGTTGCAAAGCCCGTTTGGGGTTGTGAAGGTGGGCCAGGGGCTGGGCAGGGGGACGGGGGCTCAGGGATGCCGTGGCCCTGGTTGGCCCATAGATCTGGGCTTGGCAGCATCCTGCTTCTGCCCGGGGGACACCGGCTTCACCCTGCCGGGAAATCACCCAGGGAGGAGCTGGGACGTGCCCCGGCGTGTGCACGGAGAGGAACAGGGCACCCCACTGCCAGGGGCATGGAGAGGGGCAGGGGCCTGTCATGGGCTGCTCAGTGGGTGAGTTGGGAGGAAAAGGGCTGGAGGAGCTGGGGGAGCAGGGCAGGGGGTGAAAGCCCAACCTGGAGGTGAAGAAAGACCTCGGGGACTCCCTGACCCGCGTGGGACCAGCTCCGTCCCACCCGCCATTAAGTAGGGTGTGTGCCATCTCCCTGAGCAAGCAGGAGAAACCAAGCCCTTCTGCCGGAGCCACCAACGTCACCCAGTGTCGCCCCAGGGGAGCAGCAACGCACCCGGTTGGGGTGAGGGCATTCCTCCTGCCCTGCTCCCATGGCAGCCGCCCCCGACATCGCCACCGTGCACACGCCAACCATGTCCCAGGCTGTCCCTGTGCACAAACTGGCTGTCCCTGTGCACATACTGGCTGTCCCCATGCCCACGACAGCTGTCCCCGTGCACGTGCCGGCTGTTCCGTGCATGCACCGGCCATCTCTGTGCATGCCCGGGCTGCCCCGTGCACGCACACCAGCCATTCCCATGCAGACACAAGCTGTCCCCATGCAGGTGCCAGCCGTCCTTGTGCATTTGCCTGCCATCCCCCTGCATTTGCCTGCCATCCCCCTGCACACACGCCACCATCTTCGTGCAAAAGCCCACTGTCCCATGAACTTGTGCCGCTGTCCCCACGCACATGCTGCCATCCCCATGCACACGCTGCCTCTCCGTGCCCGCTGTGGGTTTAGGAGTTGGAGCCCTTCTCGTCGGCCGCGTCCAAAGCCTCCCTCAGCAAACACTGCTCCCGGACACCTCCCAGTCACTCGCATCCACATCCAGCCCCGCTCACTCCTGCACAGCCCATCCCAGAGGTGCCACTGCTGCTCTCTGCCCCCGGACCCTCGCTGCCGGGCCACCCGTGTCCCTGGGGCTGGGCCACCAACTGCCTCCATGGCCCCGAGTGGCCACAGCAAGGCCAAATTCAGCGTCGCAGGCGGTGCGGCTGCATGGTGAGTACCCGTGTTCACTGCCCAGCACGAGGGGTGTCACTGTCTGCTCTCAGCCCAGGGTCCCCATGTCACTGACTGGGACCCCCAGACCCCACCGCGTCCCTGGCTGCCTCCTGGAGTTAAAGATAAGTGATGATGCTGGGACGCACTCGTCCCAGAGACAGCCACCTTGGAAGCCCTGAGATGAAAGGGAGTGCAGGGTATTATTACTGTTGGATGACACAGAGCTGGGGAATGGCACCCGTCACCTCCCCCGGCTGCTGAAAAATGCTGCCTGGGGAGCGCAGGGGGGGACACGGCACTGCCGGGGCATGAGGAGGGGGACATGGCACTGATGTGGCCCCAGAGCAGGGCAGGGATTGAGCTGCCCCCTCGTAGCTGCCCAGGGTGTCACCAGCCAGGGAGGTCCCTGTCCCCCCGGTCCCCTCACGGCAGGAACAGCGACTTGCATGTCCCAGGCTCAGTGGCTTCCCAGTGACACCACATGTTATTTTGCTTGGCATGACTTGTGCTTTTAAAGCCATGGCAAGGGACAACCTGTCTTAATGCCACTAATTTGAGCCTGGTGGAGAACGCAGCTGGTCCCTTCGCTTTAGGTTTTGGACCCTGGGTGACACCCGAGCATGGCTGCGGGTAGTGGCAGCTCCAGCACACCCCGTCCCATCGCTCACCAGCTGCTTGGCATCGCTGCACTGGCTGCCCTGCTAATGTTCTTCTTGGGAAAGCCGGGAAGCCAGCCGGGACCTTCGCTTTGGGTGGCTGCTGAGCCTGGAGCCGGTGACGACGGGTGTGATTTCATGGCCTTTCCCAAGGGGTCTCGGTCCTCTCCGCTCATGCAGCACTGCGGGGCTGTGGGGCCGTTTTTGCTCTCCCCCGTCCCTCGCTGCAAGCCTGGGCTTTGTGGCAGACCACGCAGGGGGAAACTGAGGCAGGGGGTAGCCCAGCCATCCTGGCTGGGGCAGATTCCTGCAGCTGCAGGGGCAGGAGCTCTTTAAGCCCCACAAATGGGGGTTACGGGAAGGGGAATAAACACCTCAGCACACGCGTGTGCAGGGACAAGGTCATCCCGCTCAGGGTCCCTCCGTTCTCCCTGTCCTTGGTGCCACCACCATGGCCTCAATGTGCTTTGGGAGGGAGCAAGGGGAGCTGGGGAGGGTTCAGGGCACAGGGGGGGCCGCACAGGGGCAAAAGGCATCGCTGCCAGGACCGCGGGGCCGGGGGCACGCGCCAGGGCCCGGCCACCCCCTGGCCTCGGGCCTCGGTGCTGTGTGTGCTTTGGCAGTTGCTCAGCGGTGACAGCCCATCCCTGGAGGGATCATTAGTCCTCCCTCATTAAAAAAAGTTACTCACCCTTTAAGACAGAAACAAGAATATCCTGGAAATGCCTCGGTTTGGTGAGTTCTCGCATTAAAGGTATGATCGAAATCAAGAGGGCGGCTGCACGTGATGCTCGCCGGCACGTGGGGCAGGTGAGATGCTCGGGCAGCAGCCTGGGGTTGCTGCGGACTCCTGCTTTCCCCTCTGTGCCCGGGATGGGTGGCCATCACCCGGCTTCTGGGCTGTGGCCAGCACCTCTCCGTGCTCCCACCCTTTGGGCTGGGATGGCAAAACCGCTGCTCTCCTCCGGTGAGGGCAGAGCCAAGGTCTGGCTTTGTCCATTCTTGCCAAACCCTCCTGCTTCAGGGTCTCCCCACCGGCTCCGCTGCCCCAGGGATGAGCCACCCCGAACCCCATGTGGGGTACAAGGATGGCACGCACCCACCCAACCTGCACTGCCACGGGCACCGTGGCATCCCCAGCCACCTCATCCTGCCCAGGGACCCCTCAGCAAGGTGGGGGAATCCCTACAGCATGGTGGCCTGGTCAAGTCACTAGCCCCGGGGCCATGGGGGACCCCGAGCTTCAGGTATTTTAAGCAGATGAGCAACGCCAGCGATTATGCGCTTGCTGGATGGCGAGGGGGTGAGTCACGGCCTCGTTGAATCAGAGCTTTAATTTGCAGCGATGAAACATGCTCCCATTGCAATCACCCAAAAGTGAGGAGCTCCGGCCGCCCCGGGGCACCCCTAGCCCTGGGGGCGTGGGGGGGTCTCGGTGGCGGAGAGAAGGTGGAAGCACTGCTGGGGCTGGGAAAGTCTTTCCTGGGGGATTTTTGGGTCGGGGTGCAGCCCCTCACCCAGGCACTGCTTTGAGCCTCTTCCCTGTCTCCGGTTGTGGGATGTTGGTGGGACCTGGCTCCTCTCCGAGGGCTTGGCTTCAGCCCCAGCTCCTTGGGAAACCCAGGGAAAAAAATCACAGGGCTCAAATGCCCCTGAGCCCCCTCCCCTGGGGATGGAGCCATTAGCCCCCCCAGACCCCACTGCAGTGCAGGCAGGGACCCAGGACAGGCAGGTGCTGCCAGACGCAGGACGCCTGCCCCTTCCTCCCCGGGGGCAACGCACCAGGCTTGGGGTGGGCAAACCTGCACCAAGATGCCTGGCCGGCACCTTTGGGCCATGACAGGGTGATCCATGCTCCCTGCAAAAGGACCTTCCTTTTTCCTTCTTCCCCCTGCAAAGTGAGAAAAACAGCTCTTCTCCTCCCAACACATCCTCATGTCGGTGCAGCCCCTGGCTCTGCTGAGCCTCTGTCTTTGCCAAAGCTGGGAATGGCTTAAAAAGTCTCCTCTGGCCGGGGCTCCACGTCTCCCCAAGCCACAGTGGGAAGGCGAGGGGCAAACCCTGCATCCCAACAGCGATGGGGATGAGGTCTCACAGCCGCCTCGTTCATCTGGGACGGCTGGGACCCTCTGGCAGGGGTAGGGGCTCGAACAGCTGGAAAAACCCCCACTAAAAATTAACATTAATTTATTAGAATATTCATGATAAAAACCAAGATTCTCTTTACATGTGGTTTTTTTCCTTTTTATACAAGAGAATTTTCATTGCTTTTTTCCTCCTGGAGACAGAGCAGGGCAGGCAGGCAGGCGCAGGCAGCGACGTGGGCTCACGCCCCAGCATGACGAAGCCACGTGGATGCCGGTCCCCCGGGGTCCCGGTTGGGACGTGGAGCGGGTGGGCGCACGGAATGGGTGCCCACCAAGGCAGCGGGGCAGAGACGACGCGTGGCAAGGCACGGCGCGGGGAGGGGGGCGACGAGCACCCCGTGGCATGGGAGAGGCAGCACCCGTGGCAAAGGGTGGCACGTGGTGGGAGCCGGGTGGCACGTGGGGGACGAGGTGACACGCTCGAGCACGATGCAGGATACCCCCGAGCCTGGGGAGGGCTGTAAGTCACCTAAAACACCCAGCACTCCCTCCCAGCCAAGCCTTGGGGAAAGACGGGTCCTTCTAAACTCAGGACACCCAACACCCCCAGCCGTCCTCCTCGGTGGGGGGAGACCGTTCCCCTCCTGCCAACCTCTGGGCCCCAACGTGTCCCCATGCTGGGCGAGCCGGTCCCCAGCTCATCCCCAGCTCCTTTGGGTTGCAGGGAGACAAAAATAATCCCCCCCATGTAGCAAATGCAACCCCTTGCATGCCCCCCTCCCTGCGCCCGGGGAGCCCGGACACCATCTTTGGTTAAGGAGCAGCCGGTGCTGCTGCTGCGCAGGCACGGGGCGAGGGGCTGAGGCTGGCAGAGGGTCCCCATGGGGACGGGTGACAGGTAGCGGTTCCAGGAGGAATGGAGAGGCCCAGGCTTGCAGGGCCACTCAAAGCGAGGGGGGACCCAGCTCCCCCCTTGCATGGCTATAGGATATTTATTTAACAAGACCTGGCGTGAAATGCAGGGCCAGAGGAGACGTTCCCGGGCGGCGGGTGAGGTGGTGGGTGCACCAGCCTTGGCACAGAGCTTGGCTCCCGTCTTCCCATCTCTATGATCCGGAGCAAGGCGAGGGGACAGGTAAAACCCAAGCCGGAGAGAGGCAAAGCTGTGCCATGAGGCAGCCTCCACGGACACCCCCAGCTCCCTGGCCAGAGCCCACCCCGTGCTGGCTGCAGCCGCTCCAAGGAGCCGCTCGCAGGTCCTGAGTGGGTGGGCAGCCTCCGGGAAAGCCCTGCCGGGGCTGCGAGGCACCTGCAAATCCCAGTCCCGGGCGGTAAATTGTCCGTCACCCACAGGCCACGGCAGCTGAGGAGCCTGGTGTATCCCGGGCGCTCCTTCCCCGTTCCTTGGGGCCAGCCCATGGCTTGCTGGGCAGAGCTGTCCTGGTAATCCCAGTCCATCCAGGACGGTCTCCCCTTCCCGAACCCGGTGTGTAGTGACAGAGGAAACCAAAAAGGAGAGCAAAGAAAGAACGAATGGAGAGAGAGAAACCATATAGAGGCGCGTGAGGCTTCGCGCGCCAGCTGCTACTGCCCCTTGGGGATGAAGGGTTCCCCCTCCTCCGGCTCCGGCCGAGGCCCCGGGTCGCTCAGGCATCGCAGCATCCGCTGGTTGCTGGGGCTGTCGCCGGTCCCCGGGGTGAAGACATCATCGGTACCCGGGGAGGAAGGCTCCTTCACCCGCATCACCAGCCCCTCCTCATCCTCCTCGGGCGAGGGTGGGAGGCCGCCGCAGCCCTTGGGCTCCTCGTTCATCAGGTCCACAGACTCCGGGGACTGCGGGGAGGCTGGGTCGATGGTGATGATGGGCAGGTTCTCTGAGTCCGCCTTGGGTTCGTAGGCCAGTGGGTCTGGGGAGGCAGAGAGGGGTCAGGCAGGGCCTATCTCACGGTATCATGAACAAACTGGGTCAGGATAACCTGGGGAAGGGAAGGGGGGGTCTCAGGGGACCCCCAGCTGATGCTTCCCAGATGTTTGGAGCTGGGATGCCTAGGCTCACTCTCTCTGCAATTTCCAAGTCTGCTGTTTAATTCCTTTTCTTGATCTCCATATCCCATCTGGAGCCGCTCCAGCCAGCCCAGCCCTGCTTCCCAGGATTGTGCCGTTTGCAAGGGGTGAAGCTGCCCTCTGCCGATTAACCGCCGGCTCCGCAAGCACCAGCAGCAGCGTCACCCCCTCGTCACACCCTGTCACACTGTCCCCAAAACAGGGAAGGACACACAGGACAGGAGGAACTAAAGATGGCAGAAGCCGGGAGTTCAGGGGTCTTGGGGCTGAGTACTCCTGGTCCTCTCTCCTGCAAAGGGCAGGGAGAGGCATGGCCAGAAATATGGGTGCGTGGATGGAGCAAGCTGGGCTCCACCGACCTGCCAAGCTCACTTCCAAACTCACTTCTTAGCGGGAACTGTGCCGGGAAGCAAGCCGGGTGCTTCTACTCAGGCAGAGCTCGGGCTTGAGAACTGCAAACCCCTGGGGCTTGGCTGCCATTGCCACAGGGGAGCGGGATGGGGACAATCGGGGCTGGAGAGCCACAGAGGAGCTAAGGGGGTGCAGGACAACACAACCTCCGAGTGTTTCAGCACCAAAGTGCCGGCAGCGGCGCTCCCTCAGCAGCTCAGTCCCACCTACCTGAGCCTATGCGAGCCCGGGACATGGTGGGCGAATCGAGCTTGTGAGCCGGCACCGTCAGGTAGTTGTTCATCTGGAATCGGAGCACAGGGACCGTCTCCATCCGAGTGGCAAGGGTAAATGGGGAAGGGGAGGCAGGGAATTGACCCCAGGCCACAGGGATGAGCGAGAAGCAGCAGCGGGATGCAGAGGACACGTGCACGCATCCTCCCAGCCGTGCTGCAAGGACTTGCTCAGAGCCTTGGGCGATCAGAGGACCCCCAAGGTGTGGGGTCACCCACTGTCATCTCAACTTCATCCCCCTCCCCATGCAGGACACCGATGTCCTTCCCAGGTTGGGAAGCCCTCCTCGGCCCCCCGTCCTCCCCAGCAAGCGGCAGCATCCCTGCTCCAGCGTCCCCTTGACACCTTCTGTTCCAGCTGCCGGGCCTTCTGCCTCCGCAAAAGCATCTGGTTCCAGGCTTCCTCGTAGGGGTCAGCCACAAGCGTGTGCCGGTTGTAGGATCGCAACTGGGAAAAGGCCCCAAGGAGACGGGTTAAAAAAAACATACGGAAAGGCAAAGGAAGGTCACGGCACCCGTTTCCCTTGGAGATGGATGAAACAACCACCAGTGGGCAGAGCACGTCCAGGCAAGCTGGTGGCTCGTCCCTTGTGTGCTACCATGGGATGCCTGATCTGGACCCACTTAGCCCAGCGAGGGTTTAAATGCTGGGCTAAGCCACCGACCGAGGCAGCCTCCCCCTCCGCACTATCCCAGCACCGTCCCAGGAGCAAAAGCCTCCTGGGGAGGGAGAACCAGACCAGGAATACGAGGGGTAGGAAGACAGGGACACCAGGGGTGAAAGGCCCAGCTGGCCCTGAGGGCTTCTGGTGGCAAGTGGTCCTGGCCACCCCCAGGGAAGCAAAGGGTGTATGCACAGTGCCAGGGGACACCTTACCCTCTGCCTGGTTTTCTGCAGGTTGTTGCGAAGGATTTTCCGGATCTCCTCCTCCTTATCCTTGGACAGGGCTGGAAGGATGCGCTCCACAGGAAGGGTCTTGGGGTTGATGTTCCTGCGTGGACAGACAGGATTCAGAGTGACATTGTGACGGCCACGGGAGGCCCCAATGTCTGCTTGACCTCCGGCCACTAGCAGGGAGCGCTCAGCCTATGCCAGGGGCCCGTGGAAGGCACGGGGTGGCCAGGGCCGGGGAACTCACTGGATGGAGACAGTGGAGACAGCAGAGGGGATCTTGCCTATGCCCCCACTCTCCACCAGCTCAATTGCCTGCTTCATCTCCATCTTGTGATAGAAAGCGATGAGCTGGGGCTCCTTGGACCGCTCCCCCGCAATCAGGCACTTCTTCACGTACTTCTTGTTGAAGCGATTCAGCCTTCCCGAGGACATGGGAAAAGAAGGAGCAGCGACACATCAGACCTCCCCCTGCCCCGGCATCCACTCCCTGCTCCCCATCGCTGGCCCAGGCCAGCAGAAGATGGTTTGGTTCCCACCAGCGTGGGTCAGACCAGGCTTCCCTGACTCCCTCCTGAGCCAGGCAGCCTCCAAAACACACAGCAGCTGCTCACACCTACAACGGATGGTCCTGAGCTCCTGCAGGGACCGGCCACTGGCAGTTCCCACACTGCTGTGGGCACTTTGTAGGTGGCGTGGCAAAGGGGTGCAGGCCTGCAGCCCCACTTACACCCAACTCAGGGCCGTAATTTATCGAGGGGAGTGTGTGTGTGTATATCACAGCCCAGGGAAAAATCCAGCACAGGGCTGGAAAACCTGCCAGGTGGCGATTCAAACCCTTCCCGGTCTCACCCACAGATCCCCTGAGTCACCAAAGCTCCGCACTCACTTGTCCTTCCAGTGGTGATGCCCATAGTGACCACAGATATCCTCGATCCCTGTCAGAAGGTGATCCAAGAACTGGAAGGGAAGGTCCAAGGCATAAGCAGCTCGCAGGGCTGTTGCCCACCCTCTCCCCACCCCGACACTCAGGCGACACAGGGGTGAGGGCACTCAGGGGGTGCAAAATCAGGGCTGTGGGTCCAGGATGGGCCTCAGGAGGGCAGCACGGTCCTACGCAACCGGGCTGCTGCTCTACCAGGCACAGGGGAGGTCTGGGTCGGAGCGGGCAGTGGACGACACAGATGGGGGAGAGCCCTCACTCCGTCCCCCCTTACCTTGGGCACTGATTTAGGGGCAGCTCCCACTCTGTAAACCCGCCTGGTTACAGCGGTGGAGGTGGCAGAAGCAGAGAGAGAAGAGGGCTAAGGTGGCGAAGAGAAGCGCGCGGGAAGAGCCAGCCGGGCGCAGTGGGTTACCTGCGTGTGGATCTCTTCGTTGATGGAGCGCTTTGTCTCTTGCTTCTTCTTCACGGCCAGCAGGTCCACTAAGGGCCGGATGGTCATGCCCTAGGGAATGGGGAGGGTGGGTTAGACCTCTCCCCAAGGCACACCGGTGGGAGCAGGATGGGTTCAGCACAGCTGAACCACGGGGCTCCGCATTGCCGGTGTCACTTGGCAGTCTCAAGAGCTTTTGGAGAAGGGGGACAGTGACAGGGTCAGGGATGGAGGCTGGGGACGTGCTCCTCACTCTCCGCACACACGTGCGGCTCACTGAATAACCCCCTTTCCCTCTGAAACCACATCATGACCACCTGCGTGCCACCAACCTGCACGAAAACTGTGAAGAAGATGACCGTGATGATGGCTGTGAGGAACATGTCCCTCATGCCGAAATGCTTATAGTCCAGGAGGTAACAGAGGGAGAAGGCGATGGCTCCCCGCAGGCCCCCGTAGGCGATGATGAACTGGTCCTTTGGTGTCAGCTTCACAATTCGGAACTTGTTGATGAACCAGGTGAGGACCAGGACGCCTGGGGGAGTGGGGCAGGGCCTCGTGTGAGCAGACGGTGAAGGATGCCCTCCAGCCCCAAAGAGACCCCCCCCTCCTGGCAGCCCAGCTTGCAGCGCAGCACAGTGTCACCCCCTCAGGGCCATGGGTGCAGGTGGGTGCTGTCCTGCTCGCTCATCCCAAGACCCCTCATGAGCTTCAACCCCACGTCTAGCACAAATGTGGCCTTAGCCCCAACTTCCCACAAAGCCAACCACCAGCAAGGCTGATGCCCACGGTGGAGCAGTGCCAACCAGTCAACACCGGTCTCCCCAGCAAGGCAAACTGGGGTCTTGTGGCCCTGAGAGTTGCCCATCACCCAGGACCATCCCCAAGGACTTTGCCACCACACTGACACCTCACCTAAAACCCTCGCAATGAGGCAGAAGAGGAGCGTGCTGATGACAAAGGTCCAGTTCCAGTAGTGGTGGCCAGCCACGGTGGAGACACCCAGGAAGATGAAGATGAGGGTTTCGCTCACGCTGCTCCACATCTTGAGGAAATACTTGATGGTCGTGTGGGACTTGTGGGAGATGTTGGCTTCCACATACGGCCGCATGACCACTCCAGAGGCGATAAGCCTAGGGGCAAGGTGGGGGCACTCAGCAGCCATGGGGACAGCCCCAACCCCTGGCCCTGCAGCAGTGTTTTGTGCTCTTATACTAAACCCCAGAGCGGGACAGGGCTTGCAAGACATAAGCAATTATTCAAGGCCTCCAGAGAAGGCAACACGAGGTTTCTCCTTCCCCTTGGCAGGGCAGGAGTAAGCACTGGAGGCAGGCAGCACAAAACCATGTCATCTTGAGTGCCCAGCAGGCCCTGCCTGCTACTGTGTGCCCAGGAGAATGGGCAATGGGCTGCCAGTGCTCTGGGATCTGTGGGACAACTAAAGAGAATCACTTCCCTCATCTGTCTCCCTGCCTATCCCAGTCCAAACACACCTCTGACCCTCACTGGGCAGGTACTGCCATGCTGGGACAGCCAGAGGGCTGTGGTTACACCAGACTAAATCCTCCAAACAGTCCTGGGGGCAGGAGGGCACCTCATCCCACCCGTGCCCAACTCACGCCATAATGCCGGAGAGGTGGAAGAGCTCAGCAGACAGATACGCCATGTAGCTGTAGAGGAAGACGAAGAGGGGTTCGATGACTCGGATGTGGGAGGTGAAGCGGGATGTGAAGGCAGCGATCACCCCATAAATGACGCCCACGAAGACACCACCCAGCGATACCACGAAGAAGCTGAGGAAGCCGAGGATGATATCAATAATGGTCACCTGCTCGAAGTTGGCAAACTCCTCAAAGAGGTGGTAGAGGACCTAGGAGGGAGAAGGGAGAGGGGGGTTCAAACTGCCCCGCTGGCAAGAGACAGCCTCATCTCAGAGGAGACCTGCATGGGGACCTTCCTTGGGAGAGCAGCAGCAAAGGGAGCCAGGCAGGGACCCAGCATGGCACACCTGAGATGAAGTGTGCCAGTGCTTGGTGACCCCGAGCTGGGTCCTGTGCTTGACCAAGTCTCGTGCCAAAAAAAGCTGGTGGTGCATTGCTGTAAAACGCAGACCCGTAGTGACCACCTCCCCATCCTCTGTGGCTCACAGTGACATGGTGCCATCAGAGATGTGTCTGGGAGAGCTCTGCTCTCCAACACAGCCCCAACCACTGTCCTAGGAGGGGCTTCGGTCAAGGTCTGAACCAGCCAGAGACTGTTTCTGTTTCCCAATGAGCAGGTCAGGACAGATCCAGGCTGGGGGACACCTGACAGCCGCATGGAGAGAAAAGCCAACATCTGCCCTGGTCAGCCCAGAGCACAGCCCAAACCCTTAATGCAGCTTTGTAGCTAAGAGGGCAACCTTGCAGAAGGAGCCCACCCTGGGCTGCATCGCCTTCGCCCACCCCCAGACACATTTCCTGGAGAGATTTTAAAGCAGAAGCTGATGCAGGTGTGTCAGGATGGGAAACGGGCTTTAGGGCATCCTGCAGGGATGGCAGTGCTTGCGAGCAGTGGGCAGGCGAGGTGCCAGCTCCAGCCTGCCAGGGCCGGGTCCTGGGACACAGGCAGGGACAGATGTGACAGCAGAAGGCAAAAGCATTCCCCAGGGATGGGAGCGGGGACACAGACCCTGCAGGCAGCCCCTCTGGTCAAAAGCGGGGACAAGTGCCTGGGAAAAGCCCTGTGGTGCGACAGCACGTTCATCGTCACCAGGAACCTCGTCAGCAGCATGCTGAGCAGCCAGCTCTGAAGTGGACAGCTGGGATACGGGAGAAGAGCCAGGAAAAAGCAGTGGGTTAGAAGTAAATTTAGAGGTCAGCTCTGCAGAGAGGAGGACACCACGCTGACGGCCAAGCCAGCACCTGGACACAGACGTCCTTTGGAAATGGCATGACCCCAGCGTGGGTGGCCTGGCCCCCGAACCTCCCCAAAGTCCCTGCAAAGCTGCTGCTCAAAGATTGGGGCTGAGGGGTGACCCAGGCGGGATGCCAGCCTGGCCGCAGCCCCCGCAGCTCCTCTTTTGCCACGGCTGGCCACGTCCTGCCCTCCCACCTCCTCAGTGCTGCAGCCGGAGGACAGCAAGGAAGACCACATGAGGAAGGAGACAGGAGGGAGCAGCTGCTACATGGCAGTGCTGCCTGACCCAGCACCAGCCCCTCCATACTCCCGCTCGCTTCCCCTGGCAGGACAGGCATGAGCACGGCAGCAGGCAGCAATTTCACCCAGCAGAGCAGATTCCCAGGGGACCAAGGCACTGGGCAAAGTCCTGCTCTTCACTGAGAGGCAGTAGCTGGCTGGGCACATGCTCTCAGTCTCCTCAAACCGCCAAGTAAAATGCTTCACCTTAACCCACCTCTGCGGTGTTTTAGGCTGCTATATTTAGCTTTGCACCTGCAAAAGGTTAGAAGCAAGCAGAGCTGCCGCAGCTCAGCTGGCAGGAGGCACCTGGCAGCTTGCAATGACCCAGTCTCTGGTTCTGCCCACAGGGCTTGATTGATAGCTGCCAATCCTGGTGCCACCACCCAGAGATGCTCCACCAAAGCAAACCCCATGCCTTTGGCCAAACCCCCTCATCCACTTACGACCGTGACGGCGTCATTCAGCAGGGACTCCCCGAAGACCAAGATGTGGAGCAGCTCGTTGATGTGGATCTCCTCAAAGACGGCCAGCACGGCCACTGGGTCCACAGCCGAGATGATGCTGCCGAAAAGCAGGTTGGCCAGGAGGCCAATGTGGTTCAGGCCGGGGCCGCCGAGCTGGCACACAGCATACATCAGGCCACCCAAGAAGAAGGCATTCCAGAGCGTCCCCACCACGGCGAAGATGAGGATGGTGCCCAGGTTCTCAGTGAATTGGCGCAAGGGGAGGAAATAGCCGGCATCCAAGATGATGGGTGGGAGGAGGAAGAGGAAGAAGATGTCCGACTTGAGAATGGGGGGCTTTTCACCCACTCCTTTGATGAGCCCCCCAACCAAAAGGCCCACCACGATGAGCAGGCAGCTCTCAGGAACGATGTTGGACACCGAAGGGATCACGTGGAAGCCTGGAGAGGAGGAGGAGAGAGCAAGACACACGTTAGCTACATGAATGGAGGATGCTCTCTGCAGGAGGACACCCCTGCGGGAGCCAGGGACCAGTTCCCAGCCCTCACTGCACTCTTCAGGATCATTTACTTTTTGCATGCCTCAGTTTCCCCTTCTAACCCCCTTCTTCCCCATGGTCCCAAGCTGTAAAGTGGAAACTGCAGCTTCACCAGACCCACGTACCCTGGCATTGTTTGATCTCAGGCCAGAAAATAACAGCGAGTCCCAGTTCAACAGGCAGCAACCACCCTCTGGGCATCCCGGGGTCTCTCGGGGACCCCCAGGCCCCCATGACAGCCGTCTGCGGCACAGGCAGTACTCAAAACACAAGCTGTTGCTGGCTCCAGCTCTTCCCATCGCAGCTACTAATCCTGAGCGCACGTAGGCACTGGCATTTACCTCCCGTCAGACAGCAGTCTGCCCACCCAGGCGCCGTTATACCCAGCGTGCCAGGCTCTGGCAGGAGGCAGCAGCACAGTGCCCGTCCCTGGGTGTCCCTGACACAGGGGACAGGGAGGGAAGCTGATGCTCGGTGGGTTTGAGGATGCAACTGGAGCAGCTCCTTATTCCCCCTCCTGCAGCTTCAGGAACCAGCTGGGAGGTTTTATACGGCCAGTTGCAGCAACACAATTGCCTTCTCCTGGGCACGGAGCAGGGACAGGACATATCCTCATGGTGCAGGGCTATTCCTTGGGGTGCAAGGTAAGAGGGAACTTGTTTTCCCCTTTTAAATCCCACCATGACCCCAAACGCAGGTCTCCGAGCCAGCCGTGACCCGCTGGGATGACATCCACCACACACCCCGCAGCCCTGGCAATGCAGGCATCTGCCTGCGGGTCGGGCAGGTAGCACGACGCCAACCAAAGCAGCACTTCAGCCAACGCACCGATACCCACAGAAGGATTTTGGGTTCCCTGGATCCTCTCCCAGGCTTTATAATTATTATTTTGAAGTGAAGCACATTTGTTCCCTGGCAAGGGAAGCGGTTTAAAATAAGGAACCCTGCCTTGGCATCCCGTGTTCCTCCATTCCTTCCGGCTGGGCGGCTGTGCCATCTGCACATCGTTTCACAACAGATAAAAAAAAAGCCCTCCCTAACGAGCCACCATCCCGCTGATGATCCGGAGCCACTCTGCGTCGCGGCGAGCCCCCTCGCCCCCCCCCCCCCCCGCCAAGCCTGCAGGGACCACATCTGCGCCACAGTGCTCGCTCATCCCTCCTCCACCTGCGCAGCCGAGTGGGGAAGGTGCCGCATGAATCCGGCTCCAATGGGAAAAGCAGCCGCTTCCACAATCCCTCCCTAAGGACAGGCAGTGATTCAACTACCGGCCACGGCCATGTCCACGCACAGGTCCCCAAGGGCAGGATTAGACCTCAAATTGCTACCTGAGCTGCAGGCACTGCCTCCGGCATGGGCAAGCGCAGCACTGCAGAGGCTGGAGGATTCATCACACCCAAGGCTCCACACAGGTCTGGCCGTGCCATTTTGGCAGTGCCCAGGTGGCTCCGATGGGTCTCGGGTGCTGGATCGATGTGGGAAGGAGTCTGGTTTCTACCTTGGCTTTGCTGCAGCAGCACCGATCTCTGAGCAAACTGCTCTGTGGCCTTTGGGTTCGGACACGAGGGGAAGCCGGGAAGAAACGGGAAGCATCCGAGCTTCCTCCCAGTGCTCTCCCAGTGTCTGGCCACCGGCATTCAGGGACCTCCTGGTCTGGATGCGGTTCCTGATTTACCCCAATGGGATTTTTCTTCTGTCTCTGATCCCCCCCAGAGCCCACGTAAGTGCTGAGCACCCCAAGGCAACCCGGGCAGGAGGTCCCCATCAGAGAGGAGGCGATAAACCCTTTTCCAAGCACAGATCATGCAAACGCCAGGAACAACCGGCCCTTCCAGCACACCGGGCAATTGCCCGTCTCAGCATACGCCAGCCTTGGCCAGAGTAAGGTTTAAAGCCACACAAGCAGCGAGAAGCCTGCAGCAAATCAGTTTTCGCTTGCTAAGTACGTTCAATCATGAATAAAACACAAACACTAACAATTAAGCATCTCTCACTTCTTCCCCACAGGCCCCAGGATCCCATTAAACTGGAACATTCGCGTGCTGATGTGAATTCAGTGTTTTAGAGCCTTTTTGTAGGGCCCTAAAAATACACTCACACGGGCTGCATGTTAATTATGCCTTTGATTTCGCTGAATCTCAGCCATTTTTTGCTCCCTGCTTTCTCCACTCAGTATTTTTAGAGCACTCGAAAGCTCATTGGTACCAATCTGTTGCTGGGATCCTGCTGGGATCCTGCTCCGAGTGCCAGGCCAGCATCCCGCTTTGGGGTGGGGGTGATTAATGGGAAGAAACACTCTCGCCGCAGGGGCGATGCCAGGCAGGGGTGAACCGGTCCGATCCCAGCTCTGCACCTGAATTTCTCTGCTGGAGGAAGAGGAAGGCTGCGGCAGGATGCTGGTCGATGAGAATGCCCAGCCACTGGCACATCCAGGGGCAGCAGGAAGGGGAATAAGTTTTGGTAATAGCCTTAATAATAACAATAATAAGCCTTAATAACCCCCCAGGCTCCTGTTCCCGGCTGCTTTAGTAAAAGGTTATTAGCACAGCAGGTAGCCGGGCTGCTCGCCTGCCCAGGTACCTACTGCTGCCACCGGCCTGTCCCCAAATGTGGTGGCCCTGCTGCAAACCGGGACTCATCTACTCATCTACTGCAGTGGGAGCTGCAAATCCTCTGCCGCCAGCACAAACCCGGGATGAGCCAGGAGGCGGGGGGGGGCACAGCGAGACCCCCAGTGCTCCTTCATTTTCCTCTGTTAAGCAGCAAGTGCTTCTTGCCGCAGCAGAAGGGCAGGAGCCAGCATCCGAGAGGTCTGCCTGGCTAGAAGGGCTGTGTCGGCTGCACGGGAAGCACTTCCCTAAGGAGCGAGGAACAGTAACGGAGAGGCAGTGCCTGCACCAGGCGTACGAGACTCCCAGCACGCCGCTGCCAGCACACCCTGAATAAACAAGTGATGCAGGAGCAGAGGGGATGAGGCAGCTGGTCTCCGGCGCATCCGCATCCGGAGGATGAGCAGGGATGCGCAGGAGTGGGCAGGCGAGTACATGGAGCAGCTTTTCCCATGGAGAAGCACCCACTGGGTTTCAGCTGGTTTTCCTGAACCCCACCAGGAGGGAAGTCCCCTGAGACCCCATTTCCCTGAGAGCAACCTGCAATCCCTGAATTACCAGCATGGGGCACGCAGAGTCCCCCAAGTTTCTTTGGAAAACAAACTCCATGGGAGCAGTTCCCCTATCAACAGCATCAAACTATTAAAAGCAAGACCAGTTGAGTAAACATCAACCCCGAGAGCATGAGCAAACAAGGAAAAGGAAATCCAAAAGTTAATAGTTCCTATTAAAATGGTTCCTCACCCACATCACGCACCCCAGCTTGCATGTGCCCAGCAAGGCGAACAGAGGGATCGCTCTCTGCTGGTGGTCAGCTCTTCCTCGGGTTAGGGCAGAAAGGAGCTGGGGAGTGGCTTTCCAGTTTTAACCACATTCTAAGCACTTGAAAGACAGGAAGAAATCATCATCCTTCAAATTAAAGTGATTTTGGCCAAGGAAAACTGTTGCAAGGCGATGCTTGTGCTGCAGAAGTTTGCTCTGCAGCTTTTGAACATCAGTTGTCTTCATTTTGGTGTCAGCAGATTTGCACGGGGCCATTTCTACCCAAGGGCAGGCAATATCAGGAATTTTCCCCCACTAACTTCAGTGGTGGCAAGAACCACCAGTGTCTGCTGGATTGTGCAGCAAGGCAGATTATTTTTCTCCTAGGTGCATAAAGCAGGCTTGCATTTTGGAGGCTGTGGAAGCTGAACGAAGACACCCGAGCACGGCCCCAGCACAGCCAACCACCTTTGGTCTCCAGACTTTGCAAGGGCCGGTCCTTGCCCCAGCAAACGCAAGGACTCTGATTTCAGCTGCTAAAGGTTCATCCACACCCTACCAAGGGGGAGCCGGGCTGCTTTTCCCAAGGCCCTGGTTGCTGGCAGATGCAGTGCCATGTAAATATTTACTCCCAACCAAACAGCTTGGGAGAGACTCTGACCTACGTGTGGCTTTTTCCTTCCTCGGCTGTATCTGGGTTACCGCAGCCCCAGTGCACGGGTCGGATGCTGTGCCTGGCGTTATATAAGCTCCATCCAGCAGCATCTGCTCCTTTGTTGCCTAATGACTCAAAACCCACCATATCTGATCTGCTTCCATCCTCAGCCTGGGCAGGAAGAGCCTGAAGGGATATGGAGGGAAGGGACACGGAGGAAAGGGTGCTGGGCACCCAACCCAGACCCAGCATCACCACCCAAGGGGATCGCTGCTGTCAAAAGGTGCCGGGTCCCACACGAGCACTTGCCTGAGGCGATGCTTCTTGCACTGCAGCTAAAGTAGAGGCAATCTCCATGCCCTGAGCTGCTCACAGCAATTTGAAAACCCTCTCACAAGACCAGAAGGGGATGATTTGCAGCTCTCAAACCAACAGCAGCTGTCAAGGGGGCTCTGGTGCTGGGAACCTACTGCAAAAGGGAGCAGGGAGCAAACCCCTTTGCTCAGCCCAGCCTCATCCCACAACAGAGAGCCCCAAGGACCAGAGGTGCTGTGTCCTACAGCACCTATAAGGTCCCCTCCCTCCCCACCTGATGGCATTTCCCCGTCCCACCCATGCAGGACTTCTCCCTTTGCATCACCCTGGCCGCTGCAATACAGCTCCACATGGCACGGGACCCAAGGTCAGGCTTAGTCAGACCTCTGGCAGTGCTCCCCTCATTTTAAAGACCTCTCTCAAAGCAGTGTGGAAAGAACATTTTAAGAACATTTTAATCAAACACTTCAGAAGAACACATATGATGAAAGAAAGGATGCAAAGCATTCACGCACTTCCTTGCTCCAGGCCAGATCTGGGAGACATCTCCCCCTCCGGCTCCCAGCGCGGGGACATTGCTGGAGTCGGAGCTGTAAGAGCCCCTGCAATCCCCACGGCCCTGAAAAACACTGGTGCTCAGAGGCAATAAATAGAAAATAAAATTAAAAAAATATTTTTATATCTATATAAATATATAGATATAAAAATATTTATATATATAAAAATATAAAAATATATATATATAATGCTGATGCTGGAGGCAGCCTGCACCACGAGACAGCGTGCCAGCCCTGGGGACTGTGGGGTTCCCCCTGGCCCCCAGAGCTGCCGTGCGCTCGTCCCCATGAGCCAGACCCACAGCTGGGATTGCCATCAGCCATCACATCCTCCTAGAGCTGCAAATTGAATTTGGCCGGGATTAACGTCCCCTCCTTTCATAGGAGGAAAAGAAACATGAAGGAGGAGGGAAGAAAACCCACTTGGTTGGTGTTTGAGTTGGAGCTGGATAAACAGGGGGAGAAAGGAGGGAAGGAAGCACACAGCATGGCTGGAAGGGTTCGGCACGTTCATGGTTAAGCGGGATGCTCCTGCGGCTTCACCCCGCTTCCCAAGCACCCACGCATGGGGAGTGTTGCAGGAAAGCCAGGCTGCTTCCAGGAAGATGCCTGGTAGCTAACAGGAGGCACAAGAAATGAGAACGGTTACAAAAACACCCCATCCTCCCAGGCTTCAGAAGTTTATTAGAGCAGCTGCAGGCTCCAGCAGGCAGGCGGCAGCCCCGAGAGAAATTACACAATTATTAACCAGGGATTAGACAGCTCTTCCACCCCCTGGATGATTTTTTTCTGAAAGGAGGTAGATGAGGGGTTAGTCTGGGTGAGGGGGTGGTGAAGCCCCCTCCTCCCCCCAAGTGATGCTCGCTGCAGCCCCAGGGACCCATGGGTGCTTCTTTGGGCTGCAGGGTGGGACCGAGCGGCCGCGTGGCTTGGGTGCGGAGCGTGCTGCGGTGCTGGAAAAGCCCTGGGAGAAGGCACGGGGTCCGGGAAGGAGGCGGTGAGGGGGAGCAGGCATGCTCAGAAGAGCTGCCCTTCTGAAGGACACTGCAGAGAGCACCGGCTGAAGGAGACACACGTGTCTCAGCAGCACCAGGGCCCCTCCAAAGGCCACTTTAACCCTTCAGAATACCAGGCTGGCAGGGTCCGGGTGGGCCACAAAGAGATACAACAGTCCTGTGTCATTAGCAAACCCATGGACCCGGTGACGAGGGATGCAGGCAGCTGAGGACATCTTCCCATGCTCCCGTGTGACACGGGGACCACGGAGAGCCCTGACATGTGGATGCTTTGCTGGATGAGCCACAAAGTCACTCATGTGTCATCAGCCAGGGGGACTAGTCATCTGCAAAGCCATTACCCAGCACCATCCCCTTCTTCTTTCTCTGCTTAGAAGAAATAGCGGGGCAGGGAGGAGAGTTGGGGCTGGGCTCCAGGGTCTGCAAAGCACAAAGATCACTCTGACCTGGTTTTCACGCTCTGTATTTTGGGGTGGTAGAGGGTCGAGGATGTGGGGCTAAGCCCCAAGCAGGGTTAAAGCCCTGTGAGGATGGCAATGCAGGAACCGAATGTTTTGCAACCGGCTCCCAGGGGAAAACCCGTCTCAGGTTCCCAGATTTTGGCCGCAGTTTCTCTCTGTTTATCCCCTTTCCTCCCAAAAAACGTGCTGGGTTTCTCTCTTCCCCAGCTCAACCATCAGCTGCTGCTGCAGTTGCCCAAAGATGAGCCAGGCTTTGCCGATTGCTGGTGGCCTCCAGCACAACCCTCATGGGATGTCTTGTAGCTGCTGGGAGCATGTCTCAGCCCTGCTGTGCAGCCTCCCTTGTAAAATGGAGTCAGATCCATCAACCTGCCTGCAAAGACAGGGAGCGAGGAGCCTGGGGAAGGGCACGGAGAGAGAGCTGCATGTGCCCGGCACTGGCGCAGGTACCAAATGTAATGGGGAAGTCTCGAGGGAAGGGGATGAAAATTGAACTTGCTAGAAAGGAATTAAATAGCTGGTGATTTACACCTAAAAATAGAGCGAGGCCACGGCTCGTGTCACCCTGCAAGGGGAGGTGGTAAAACCATGATACTTAAATTACATCCATTGCGACTCACAAGCTCCAACGTCACCACCTGCCCTGAACCTCCAGCCCTACCGAGCACCAATGCGGCTTGCCCCCGCAGCTGCCCCACTGGGACAGCACGTGTGGGGGCCCTGCTGCAGCTTTGGCTTTGCCAAACCCTGTTCTGCTTCACCATGGAGCAGGCAGGGTTTTAATGCAGGTCCAGGTCTCCTGAGTGCTCTCCTGCAGCTCTCTTTGGGCTGGTTTCAGCAATCTGGGTTGGTTGGGGCAACCTGTAAGAGAAGCATCCATTGGCCTCAATGACCGGAATGGAAAAGTTTTGGTTTCCACTCCAAAATGACATTTCCTGGTTAGAAGTTGACTGTTGTTTTTTTTTTTTAAAGACACAGGTACAGAAAGAGCTCCTAAGCAAAACAATTTCCTCCAGATCAAACCAAATGTTTCATTCAAGCCTCATTATTTTCTTGTTGCTAATTACGGAGAAAAGCCAAGAATCAGGAGTGTAATTAATTTATACTGCTTTTTGTGACTCACTGAGTTAATGCAGATACCACACAGGGGCCACACAGCCGGCACCCACCCAAACCTCGCTGTGAGCTTGGCGTGCAAAGCGAGCACAGGGAGAGAAGGGAAAAGCAAAACACCTAGCCCTGATTTTGGGTATCACGCTTCTGTACCCCAGCCACCCGTGAGCAAGGGTCTGTGACCAGCCCAATATGCAGGACTCGGGTTAAGATTCATAAGCATCCAGCACTGCGCTGCAGCCTCCAGACATTTTTAGTCTGCAAGAAGTGGGGATCAAGCACAACCATTTTGTCTGCTTTAAGCAGGGCACATCCGCACGGGATGCAGGCGGGGAGGGAGATGAAGCCCCGTGCTGCACGCAGGCTGGGTCCCCGCGGGGTCTGTCCCCGCTAACACAAAGTGCCCAGCACAGCCCAGCTGCGATCGTGGCCAACTCCCAGACCTCAGTTCTGAGCTGAATTGCACACAATGCCCCTCCAAGTCCCGTTGCTGCCGTCAATAGTCGTTAAGACCCGTTGCTAGTTGCCAAAGGTATGGTTTTATTTTCTCTCGGTGTGATGTTACCATCCCCCTTGCCTACAGACCTTGCTCAAACAGCTGGGTCCCACCTCGCAGCCGCTGAATTGCCCCTTGTTTTCCCTCTCTTCCCCCCACACTGCAAACAAACCGGGGGCAAATGGAAAGAGTTGCCTGCGATAGGAGACCGAGAGCCGCCTGGTACAACCTCCAGCTCACTCAGTCTCATGTATTCAGCCCTAACGCCTACGGCGAGGCAAGCGTGCATGAGAAGGTGACCTGCCTGGACCCTGCCTGCTTTGCAGAAGATAAGAACAGTGTTGATAGCATCAGGCCAGCCCACGAATGAGTCAAAACGTGAAAGCTACAGAACAAAAAGCAGACAGTGTCAGGTACCAGTGTGCAACAGCCTTGATGCAGCTTAGCCAGTCAGCCACAGCAGCTTGCACTGGCCTGGCCCTGGCAGACCTTGCAAGGACTCGTGCAAACCGGCTTGGTCAAGCCCTTAAAGTACAACCACGTTAGCAAAAGCAGGCAGTCCTGCTAGTGCAGCATCACAGCACCAGGGAAGAGCCCTCCATCCCAGGCAAAGGGCAGATGGCTTCTCTGCATCTCTATTGCCAGAAGGGGCTGGCAGGGGGTTTGCAGCAGGGCTGCGATGTCTGACGGTTTCCCAGTTGCACCATCCTCCCACAGCAGCAGTTTGCAGCCAGTTCCCACTGGCAGGCCCTGAATAAATTCTCCAATGGGAGGGGAGATGAGTCTAGACACCTTGCACCCCTGATGCAGCTGGAGAAAGCAGACACGCACTTGCCTTTCCCACTGTCCCCTGGGAACCTTTGGGGAGCAAAGCCCATGCCCCAGAATACGATAACCAGAGAATAAGCTGCAGCCAGAGCCTTCCTCGTCAGGAGGATGCTGAGAGCTCCCCACACCCCGTGCACACAGGGGATGGATGCCAGTGCATCAGCAGGAGCGATGCTGGTCTGGCACTCTGCAAGGTCAAGGGGCCAAGGAGAGGTGCAAGGCTGTGCTATTTCATGCCTGGAGCCTTTCAGAGAGCAGTTATTTAGAGCCTTTTCATGCATTTCAGCTGCTAGGATAAGCAACGGCCATGGGGACTAGCGATAAGGGGAATGGGTCCTGCGTGCTGTCAAACCAGCCGTTATGGCAGGGCACGGAGGGGAGGGTGAGCAAGTGGGCACCGCTCCTCCCCATCCCGCACTGGCCGCTGGCATGACACGGCTGGGAGTGCAGAGGGCGAGGAGCTGAGCCACGCTGTCCACGAGCCTCTGCGCGGGCAGCAATAGCCGTGGCAGGGCAAGGGCAAAGCCTCTTCTGGTAACCCAGTGCCTGCAGTTACTTCATGTAGGAATGTGCCTCTAATCCTCACCGTCGTGCCAGGGCCATGCCTTCCCCTGTGAGCACCTACTCAGCCCCCTCCCGGGGCTGCTAGCTCTGCCGAGGGCTGTACCAGTTGTGGCAGGCATTGCCTGGCTCCAAAGGGATGCAGGGGTGCCAAATTTCACAGCCTGTCAATGCAGCCCCCTCCCAGCCATGGGCAACGTCAGCAGAGAAATACCCAAGGATGATGACGGCACTACCAGGAAACCACAAGGTTGTTCCTTTTGTGTAGGGCTGGTTTCAGTGACGCAGAAAGGTCCCAAAAGGATAAGCAGCCTGGGGAACACAACCAAAAGCATCACTGCATCCTGCAGCAGCTGGAGTCATGAGCTGCATGCAGATGAGCCCAGCTCCCTACCTGCCCTGACACCCCCCTAGAAGCAAAACGCTCCCCTTGGCAAGGAAAATCTCATTTTCTCTGCCCAGAGCCCTGCTGGAAGGTCGTAGCGGAGGATGCTGCTGCGCTGCAGCCAAGTGAAACACGGATGTCGCGGGACCTCAATGGCAGCGCTGCAGTGCTGCAAAGCGGGAGGAGGATGCAACGATCCCAGGCGCGCAGGAGAGCTGTGAATCATCTGCAGGCACCCTGGATATCAGCCTGCCAGGATGGGCGGACCCCCCTTGCAGAAAGCCACTGTATACACTTACAAACAAGCTGTTTACGCAGACCAAGAGAACTTCAACAATAACAAGAAGAGAGCTCTTCCTTGGGGCCCAATCCAGGCTCAGCACCAAAGCACAAAGCTGGGGGCAGGCGGCTGCTTCTTGATTTGCAGTTTGCCCACTCAGCTGTTCCCCCATCCAAAGGGGCTGTGTCCCTCTCTCTTCCCAAGCACCCGGCATGAGACAGCTCAGGGAAACCCGCCGAGACCTTTGTATGGTCCAACACTCGGTGTTCCCTGCAGCTCTGCAAACCAGACAGCAAATGTTCGTGCTGCTGAGCCTGCAACTTCGCAGACATGTGCCAAACAGCCAGCAGCAATTCCTCCCAATTAAACCTTGCTGCCCTGACCCAGAAGGTCTGGTCAGCCAGGCGAGCCAGCAACATCCCGAGCGTTGCCTAATTCTCCCCCCTCCAACTCTAAAAGATACACTAATTAATTAAGATCAACCCAAACTAAACAGTTGGCTCCGCTGTGCTGCATGGAGCAGCTTGCAGCAAACTCTAATTGTGGCGCTGGCATCCATCACTGGGAAAGGGACTCATCCTGCTCCCCGTCTGCACCGTTCCACCTTGTGTTTACTTGCCTTGAGCTTAGGTGTAGGTTAGGCTTAGGTTTAGGAACCAGCCTGGCCAGGGTTCCAGCCCAGCCAGCACCTCCCTGCAGAGCTGGCCCTGACCTGGGGCACCCACTGCAAGAGCCACGTTCAGAGGAGACCCATATCCAGGAGAACCTCCCTAAAACAGGCAGAGAAGTGCCAAGTTGCAGCTGCGCTTGCAGGCAGGGCAGGGCAGGACAGGAGCGATTGCTGCCTCCCTGACTCACCCACCCCTGATTCAGCTGGCAACTCACAGGCAAGCCCTAAAAAGCCCATTTTTTCCCCCCATGTACTTCACACCAGGATGCCTGCACGGCCCCACACGTAATGGAAAGCAGCAGCGCAGCAGGCAGCCCAAAGGCAGGCTCCCGGCAGCTCGCAGGGAGGATCCGTGCAGGCAGATGTCCCTGAGGGCTCACGTTGTGGGAAGTGATCACAACAGCAACCTTTTGGGACCAACATCCTCCTCTGACCAGGCTGGGATGGACCACAGCCTGCTGCTCGCTCAACGGCACCTTGGTTGGGTTAAGAGAGCGCTGGTGAACACAGCAGGGAGGACAGGGAGGACAGCATCAGCCTCCTGAGAAGAGAAAGTGGCCATACACTACCATAATGCACCATGACAGCAATCTACAGACGCGTTTAGTAGAAACACTTGAATTATTTTTTTTCCAAGAGCAGGGAGAACCGATGCAGCAAAAGCACGTACCCTCATTTTATCTCTGAAGCACTCACAAGAAATTAACAGATCAATTGGGAGTCTTTTATAGAGCTGGTATTAATTTCCTCCCAGCTGTAAAAAGGAAATGAGAGACAAAAGACATTAAATGGACTTGCCCAAGTCCCCAAGTGAACAGCATGAGAGCTGGCGTGAGAACCCAGCAGCTCCCAATTTCCAGTCCTATGTTTAGATAATGCTTCTCCTTCAAACCAGAAGAAAAGCCAAGGACACCCTGCAAGAAAAGCAGATATTAAGAAAGACCTAATTGCTATAAAAGACTGAGAAACCATGGCGCCTTGGACCCAACAGCTACAGCATTTCAAGTAGGGAAGAAAACACGGAGCCAACTGGAGATGCTGCTGGAGCAAGCAGTGATGGCTTGGGAGGCTGCAAGGCTTGGTCCCATCACATTTTGAAGAAACCTCTTCCAGATCTAGCTGTGCACAGCTGTGAGCAGAGCAGATCTCCTCCACCTCTCTCCAGCTCCAGAGCTGCCCCAGGACGAGATGCTGCAAAAGCCAATGTTCTCCTCTGGAGGAGCTTTGAGAAACCAGTAGAGGGTTTGGTGCTATGTGCCAAGGTGGCTATTAAAAATCTCCCGTGACTTGCGGGTACCCCAGTAACCCCGATCCCCGCTGACTACATTCCTCTAACAGGCACGTTACAAAGCCACTCCCAAACCACAGGCTGAGATTAGCAAACCTGTTTAAAGCCTTCAGGTATGCTCCACACACAGTTTTTCTAAGGCGGGACTGTATGAAACTTTACCAGCCTGTGGCATTCACCCAGCAGGAGCCGGGCACACAGGTACAGAGGTGCACAGAGACAAACTGCCATGCAAGTTTCTGCTGCTGTTGCTCCAGGACTCATTTTGACTCTTCTCCACCATCTCTGGATGGGTGCATCATGCAGCCAAGCCAGCAAGGCTAGGCTCTCCCTGGCACAGATAGTTTACATCAGAAAACTGAGTCTCCTATAGGACAACAGCATCCTCATTTCGGTTTATATCCTTCAAAAGCATCAGAACAGTGACAGCAGCTGGAATTGAGCATTTTGAGGAGGTCTAATAAAAGAAGGTCTAGAAAAACTGCTTATGCTCCAGGGAAAAGGGCTAGGAGCTAAACATAACCAGTCACCAGCCATGCTCTTCCCAGATTGCTTCAGCTGTCGCAAGACGCGCTGGATGCCACGAATAGCTGTGTTAGGAGGGGTCAGCATAGCATGTCTGCCTCAAGCTGGGGGATTTCTACAATAAAACCCTCTCAGTTACTTTCTACATGGTGCAAAGCTAAACTTCATGCTGTTTAATGCAGATATTGAATTGTTCTGGAGCAGAAGGTACTCAAGATAATGTGAAGCAATAGTACCTGGTCACCCAAAATAAGGCTACAGTCTGGTCATCCAAAATAAGGCTCCAGTCACTCGCCCAGCTCCTTGCCCTCAATCACATGGCGCAGCATTTAATACACGTTTCCTGCTGGCCCTCGAAGTCGTGGGAAGAGTTAAAGCTAAGCCAGCCCAAGGTGACCACAGACAAACTCCCCAGGCAGAGCAATGCCAATCGCCCTTCCCAGGAAGGGCAGATTTCCTACCGGGAACATGCGCAGGAAAGACAAACAAAAGCTTTTCAGGAAATAACCTGTTGGTCTCCACTCCAATGGGAGGGAGGAGGTAATTGCAATTATCACTGATTACTACCGGGCTTCGCAAACCCAGACAAAGCAACACCACTCCTAACACACGCCAGCGGTGAGTCGAGAGCCAACGCTAGCACCCACTCGCCTTTGCCTCTTCCCCAGCTTTCGGCAGGAGCTGCTGGCACATGGAGACCCCACCGGCTAACCGCAATGCTACCAAGACCCAGGGGCTGGAGACCTGTCCCCGACAGATGCCGTTTCAGCCTTCCAGCATCCCCCTTCAGCCGGGATGCAGGCGATGTTATTTCACACCCAGCCAAGGTAACAGAAGTGCTCCTGGGAGCAGATGCTCTCCCCAATACGCAGCGCTTCACACACAGGAGAGGAGCCCATACGTTGCAAAACGCATCCCCCAGGGACCAAGGCTGACGTGGGAAAAGCGCTCCCAAGGGAAACTGAGGCACTAGCAGGGCTGGATACACCAGCTCTTCTCTTTAAAGGCCTGTGCGTGCTTAAGTCTGCGCCTGTGGCATTTGTGCTGTTAAAATCTCCAGCACTGGGGTGGGAAGCTGTCTTCTCTCCAAATACATCATTAAGATTTAGCATGTCGTGACTCTGAAATGCAGAATAATTCCAGGCACTGAAAAAAACTCACTGCAAAAGGGAGTCTGCTTCTGCAAATGTGCATCTTGGAGGTTTGATAGAGAGAGGGGAATTATTTCCCTACCAGCACCCTCTGTTAAACGGAACTTAAGAGCTGTCCCTCGAGGCTGATTGTATTGCGACTTTCTGGAGACAAAGACCATTGATGCTATGATGTTTATGAGTCACTCCTGGGCAACCCAAGAAAATGCATTTGTTCTCTTCCAATTAAAAAAAGTACTTTGCATTCTCCAACTTTCCACTCAGGCATCTCAAAATATCACCCCAACTTCAAACGAGCCTTTGGTCAGTCCTGCCCCTATCAAATCCACCATGCAGGTGAGTAAGGCTTTCTTGGGAAGGAACCCCAAGCCATGGGGTGAAGTAGAAGCAAAGGTGACATAGCACCAAACGTGACATACCATCAACTTTATTCTCACTATTCCACGCCAAGCAATGATCAATCTTTGATCTCACCTCTTCTGACAAGCATGCAGCAACGTGTGTGTGCATACCCATCTGTAGAGCTTTTAATTTCATTTCTTCCTTCCCAAGCAGAAACACTGCTCGAGGAAAGAGCAGAAGAACAAAACATGACAAGATAGCCATCCCTCAATTAACACACAACTGGAAGATGTTGGGAAATTAAAGAGATAAGCAAGATATCAAATGCCATGTAGAATAGACGCAGATCATACAGCTTGCCTAAGGCAGTATATTGGCTGGCACTGTGAAGCAAAAGGACCAAGCTTGGTCTGGGACTGATACTTGGTCCAAGTCAAACCATTGCCACAACTTCCCTGCTCCTCTGCTGTTCCCTTTGAAGCCGCCAGCCCAGATTTCAAAACACCGAGGCTGTCATCAAACCTACACCAGCAGCTTTGAGCCCCGGCAGGCGAGAAGAAACTGCTGACAACCCAGGCAGCCCAGCGAAGCCAGCGTAGGGGAGAGGTGTAACCCAGCTCCATCTCCTCTTGGCAAGGCTGTGTTTTCACAGAGTATTCCAGATGGATTTCAGTTTTTATTTGAACAAATTAAGCCTTGGGGACCCAAAAGAGGAAAAAAAAAAAGAAATCAAATGTTTACGAGACAGCTGCAGTAATTTATCCTCATTATTGCTTACTTTTAAAGTTTCCTCTCTCGGTACCCACAGCTCCAATGATGCTCTAGTAAAGGACTGACTCCTGCATGACCCTGGCACAGTCTCTACAGCCCCCATCGTCTCTGCAGTCTACAGCCAAAACACAGGACTAGCAGGAGGGAAAATGGAAAGGATTATGTTCACGAAATACTCTTTTGCAAGCCTAATGAGATTCTGGTTTATACAAGGGCCACTGAGATGTCTGTCTCTCTTCTGCAGAAGAGGGGCTCCAGTCCCTCGGTGCCACAGGTTTATATGCTTGTAACCAGAAGAACAACCATCTCCCCTTCTCGCCACCACAACCTGGTTTCCCCTTCTCCCATGTGTAATTCTCAAACCCCGAAGGACTCTAAATAGCCACACTAATTGCAGACAAAAGACTCGTTCTCCACTCCACTAATTCCCAAGGGAACTCCAGCACCTCTGGATAAGCCACGGTTGGATGCCTGGGCAATTTGGGACAGAGGACGTGAACCAAACAGACCAAATATCGTCACGTTCTGCTCCTACCCCACAAACACCCCAGCTCTATTGGAGGTCTCGGGGAGGCACAACTTCAGGGCATCTCCCCCGAAGCTGGGCCAGCACCCATCCAGGCCCTGGCTGTTGCAGGACTCGGTAAGTCAATGCCCACATCCCAAATTCCACCTGCAGACTGTGCAGGAAGCCAGCCCATCCCTGACCCCCAGCATGAGGTGTCCAAGCCTTCGTTAATAAATGGGATGAAACAACAGCTTCGGTTCCTGAGTGGCCTCAAGGTCCAGAAAGCAGAACTGGGCACCACTGGGGGCAACAGGGTCCCTGCAGGGAGCAAAGCCATGGCTGCAAACCAAGCGTAATTCTGCTTTAATGGACATTAGGGCTCACCGGGGAGGTATGGGCTGTGATTACAGACGTGTTCAGCTTTTCCCACTCCATCGTCATCCTGTACTTCACAGCGGGAACCTTTCACTCTTCCAGCCCTAATTAATCTAATGGGTTTTCTCGGATCCATGGAGGGAACAGTTGGGATGGTTTTTTGCTCAGACACCAGCAATGGGCAGACCACGGAGGAAAAATAATGCCATGGCTGTTCTTTCTGAGATGGCAAAGCAGAGAGAAAGGGAAACCACAGCATGCGTTTGGATCATTCCCCAATAAGGAAGCAGGAACGCAACAAGTCTGCATTAGAAGAGACTGTTTAAATTCATTATCATGACAATTTACACTTTTGTGGCACCAGCTGCACCAGTATTTTAAAATCCTTTCCTGACAGTTATTCATCAAGCCTCAATTCCCCTGCAGAACAGCCACCAGCTCACCAATACAAACGGGAAAACATCTGGGGTGATCTCAAACCACACGCCACCTTGGTATCTGCAGCCCACACATGAAATAACCCAGGGCTGCCGCTTGTGAGCGGGCAAGTTTTAAGACAAACATTTCTCTCCGGCTCAGCGAGGGAATCTGCATCAACCAGTCCCGTGGATCAAGCTGAAACTGCCCAGGAAACCTCCAGCAGCCCTTCCCACCAGCCAAGCTTTGCCGATGGCTGTCCCGAGTGAAGCCTGCCCCGCACAGCCCTGCCTGGTGCCCAAGAGAAGCCAACCTTGTGGTGGCAGAAGGGCAACAGAGATAACTTCCAGCACGCTCGTCATCTACGTCAGACACACGTATTTCCAACACAATGACGAAGGCTGGGGTGATGCACGTCTTCAAACGTTTCTCTGCTGTCCCCTTTCCAAGCTTTGCAGGTGGCACTGGTGTCCTCACGCCGATGGCTTTGCTCCGGGGTGTTTCTGCTGCGTCTGGTCTCAAGATTCAGTTCCTACATCCTGTGCCACTACCGCAACAGGTTTCTTATGCCACTTATCACCCCTCACTCAAACAAACCCTCGAGTTCCTGACTCACAGGTCTCTGTAAGACCTCTGGGGTGGCCCCTCCAAAAGTCCCAGTTTCAGGGGAGGGATGTGGGCTGCTGAAGACATTTGAAAAGCACCCAAGTGTTTTAGCACCCAAATGTCGCTGCCAGCCAGCAGCCGCCAGCCTCTAAAAATGTTTCTCTGGCAATTTTGAAATCGTCCCTGCTGCTTCATGTGCAGGAGCCACCCAGCCGTGCGCAGAGCCTCTGTGAGGCTCCACAACCCCACTTGCATCCGTCATGTTTTGCTCTTCTTTTCCCAGCTCCTATCACCAGCCCACAGGCACTGGGAACTTCCTTAATCTTGTTCCTCCCCAGCCACCAGCAGTGATGGGGATGGTCGGTACTGGCCAAAGGCAACCGCTGTCGCAGGAGTGGCACTGAACACCGAAGCCTGACGCCGGGATGCCTCGTGCCCAGTAAACCAGGCTGAGACGTGTCACCCACCAAACAACACCCAAAGCAGCAGCGTGTCCCCACATAACACACCGCTGTCCACAGCTCTGGGCTCCCTTTCTGCTCGCTTAGCAAAGACTCTCCTCGGCTCGTTTTACACCAGCCCGACAATCACACGGTGGTGATTTTTCTGCAAGTACCAGGTTGGCGCTGGCTGCTGTCAGACGGTCTGGAGGGAGGGGGAACACCCCAGACAACAGTCCTGACCCAGACACACGAAAAAGCTGAGTGCTGCGAAGGGAGAAGAAGAGACAGAGCAATGACTCAGTGATTGCTACAGGCTCCAACCCCAACCGGAGCGCCGCATCAGGCAGCGAGCTAGCGCCTAGCGTGCATCAGCGAGCAAAAGCAGGGTAAGAGAGCTCAGCCGTGAAGTAGTGCCTCGCGGGGACCCTCCGCAGCAGTCTCTGGCAGGGACACGTAGGAAATCAAGTCCCCACTACGCACTTGAGCCGCAAGGTGGAATGGCCAGGATGCTCCAAGGAGGCTGGGAAGCTCTCAGATGCTGAAAAGCCATTTGGTGCAGACAGACAGCCCTGCAGACAGACAACAGGGCATGCCTCAGTCGAAGGTGGCTCCAAATGCAGGATGGCAATATGACTGCTGTGCTTTTTTTGCTTTAGAAGGTAGGGCCCGAGATGTGCTTTGGAAACACATGTAACCCTAACTCTTCTCCAAGGTGGGTAAGTGCTGGTGGCTTGCAATAAAACTCTGACCACCAGGCCCCAGCTCATGTTCGCACAGCCAGCAAAGGGACTGCTAACCACAAACTGTTATTTACATTCCTGACTCACTCCTTCCCTTTCCCCTGAAACGGAAGAATATTCACAGTCGAACCTGAATTCCCCTGAACGGCTCCTGGAGCCATGTGAGCTGAAAGGTCAGTCCTCAGAGTCAGGAAACCAGGTTCTTGGGCTGAGAAACGCCCCAGCCCTTCCCTACCATTCCTTGGGCACAGTGCAAAGGAAACCCTTACAATATCCTTGCAAAACCTTGAAGACGGGCACAGAAGGCTTCTGATTTGGACATTTTACGAAGGTCTGACCTTCTGCAGCAATGCAACAGGTTGAGACAAAGTCTGGTTCAAACCCTCAGCTGCAAAGGCCTCTCCACTTTTACTGGCAAAGTCAAGCCATCACCAGATGTGGTCTCCACGTAGCTGGGGGACTGTGGAAAGGCATGGTTGTAGCTATCCCTCACCCCCCCGCCTCTTCCCCTAGCGAGTCTTAAAATACCATGTGTGTATTAGGTAAAGCAGCCAGCACCAGGCTTCCCCTTCTCTACTGGGATTAGCAAAGCAGAAACAGCTGATGCCTGCAGGACACACTGGGGTGACAAGGCCCTCTGTCCCAGAAAGCCACCCCATCAGGTGGTGAATCCTCCGGGAATCAACATCCTTTGAGGCATTTTACAAAAACTGCATCAAGAGTGGAAGGGCTCAACTCACACCTTTGATTCCCCAAACAAACTCCCAGTTAGGGCTGCTAGATAGAGGATAAATCACATGGAAGGGACAACGCCGGGACTCATTTAAGCCTGAATAGCTGTCTGAAGCGTCAAGAGCGATGAGGGGAAACTGAGCAACAGGACAAGGGTTGGGTTGCATCTCCTGGCCCAGAGAAGAGCCCTGGGAGCACTTCTGAGCTCCTTTACATGGTCACCCTGCACTACGCCAACGGACGACACCCAGAAACCATTCATAGGGTTGAAGACTCTCAGTTTTGCAGCAACACGTGGCTCAATCCCCAGCCCTAATCCAGCAAAGGGGCATCCAGAGCTGGAGGAGAAGCTGGGGAAGGGAAGTCAGGAGGTGCCAAGCTGTCATGCACAGCCCACACTGCATGAATTCCCCCTCTTGGAGAAAAGATGTTTGTCCCTTGCACCTCAGGGTTTTGCAGGGTTACCCCGATGCATCAATGAATGCACGCTAACAAGACGGGGGAGAGAGGAAGCGCCACAAATTCCTGTTCTCCTCATCGTCCCCCATCCCCTCTATGTGGAAATTGGATGCTCCGAACCCTGTCCGGTTTTAGGGAGCCTGGAGATGTGTGTGCCTCGTCCTGCCATCACAGGTTGCACTGCACAGGCGTGCAGTGGCACCCAGTTGTGTAAGAGTTATCCCTGCATGAAAAAAAGTGTATTTTTCTGCTCCTGAACAACACCCTCTGATCCAGGGTGGAGTCAGCAGGGCCAGTATTTAGACACTGGGCAGTGAGACATTTTGCAGGTTAGGAGCAGAGGGAGCCTGAATATTCAGCTGTACCAGCAACTTGGGAACTACATGCCAAGACAATGTGAACAAGCAACGCCATCCCCTTCAAAACTCTGGAGAGGAGGCCAAGCAAAAGGATGTCCCAGGACTGCTCTGCTGTCGAAGCCCCTGTTAGAGGTGTAGGTAACCTAAGATATGGATTTTGGCATAATCAGCATCCCTGGAGCTCTGCAGAGCACCTGCCATCTCCAAAGGACCCTTGCCAAGCTTGCAAGGCAGCTCCTCCTAAAATATACCCCTTAAACACGCAGTCTTGCATAATACTTTTAACACGTAAGAACCGACGGGGCTCAGCTCACCGCCAGAAATAACTTTTCCTGCAGCACAAACGAGCCCTAACTTCAGGCAAGGACGGCAGAAACAGCTTCACGCAGCGCCGATGATGGAGGGTGCCCATGGGAGGTGGGCGGCTGGCGGGCAGCGATGTCCCCGTGCCCCCCACCACGTCCGTCCCTGGGGAGCCGCTTTCTGCTGCCCATTCTGGTGCTTTCCAGCGGCTGTTTCTCAAAGCACGCCCCGAGCAGGGCCGCAGGCCAACGCTGTTAGCCCCTCCTTTCTCCACCAGCTTCCGCACAGATACTTCTGATTTCATCACTCTTTGCTCTGCGAGGCAGGAGGACTGAAAACGCAGTGCAATAGCCCCAAACAGCTAGCAGAGGTCGCTTAACATGCGCTGGGTGAGCCCTGGGAAAGGAGATTTCGTGGCTGCATTGCCTATGGCAAGGCACCTTCTAGCTAAACCTGCTTTAAATCATTTTGGGTAAAGCCAGGAAGGGATAAACCCCACGGATCCCATCTGGTTCCACTCTGCCCCGACCGCTTGTCTTCCAGACAGGCAGGAAGCCTCCGGGTCTGAAGTGTTTGCACTCCTGCGCCTACATGTAAATAAAACACCCAGGAGGGATCGTGAAAATGGGGCTTTACCTGCCTACGCACGCTCACAGCAGGCTGGGAGGGGGATGAGGTATTTTTAGGAAAAGCTGGGCAGGGAGTATGTGAGCTCCTGGGGGTCTCTCGGACCCCTCTGGGCCAGGGCAGGGCACGGTTTCCAGCAGGCACCGGCTCAAAAAAGCTCCCAAAGCAAGATTTCAATCAGCAAGCTGGAGTGCTCCATAAGGAGCGCTGCCGTTAGCATTATTAAATTGCTGATGGTAATTGAGGAGCAAAATGAATGCAGAGCTCCCTTCCTTCCCGTCACCCGCTCTAAAGCAGGAACAGGCAAACGTTTCACCTGCCCTCTTGGCTTTATAGCCACCGACGGGACCGGGGCCAGCTCGACCTCTGCACTACCGGAGGCCGGGTCCGGCACGCTGGTGCCGGCGAGTGCGGAGCAGTTACATCACATCACACGCTTTGGGGTAATTCAGTTGGTATTGATCCAGCTGCAGAAGTTTGGAAAACACTTTGTCAACAACACCCGCCCCGGCAGACTGATGCTTTCTCAGAGCGGGTTATCGTAGCGGGGTGACTTTTCCCAGCCCTCCGGCCCCTGATGCTCGGTATCTTTAATGCAGGAATCCTTCGGACGCTTTGCAGCAGAGGCAGCTGCCCACCCTGGTTTGCTGCGGAGGGGGAGGAAGGGGAGGCTGAAGCACTGGGAGATTTTTAAGTGACTTCTCCAAGGTTACAAAAGGCATCTGTGGTTAAGAAAGGAAGCAAAGAAACAAACTGGACGCTTCCTCCCTGCAGCTGCCTGAGTGCCAAAAGGAGGAAAGCAAACCTGGTCCAAGCAGAGGATGGTCAGGGGTCAGGGAGCATCTTCAGCCCCGCTCCCAGACAGCGAGACGAGCCAGCCCGTGCTCAGCAAAGGGGCTGGGGTGCCGCTGCCCTGCCTGCCAGGCCTACGGCACAGACCCAAGGTCGTGGGGAGAGCAGTGCCCACCCCTGCCCCAGGCTGCCTGGGGGGTTTGCATAGGATGTGCAGGGGAATTTGCCCTGGGATGCTCAAGGGGGTCCTTCCTTGGGATGCTCCAGGGGTCCCTCCTCGGGATGGATGCTCAGGGGGTCCCTCCTTGGAATGCTCAGGGGCACCTGTCCCATTCAGCCAGAGGGTCCCACCCTGGGATGCTCTGGGCGTCACTCCTTGGGATCCTGAGGATGCCTGCCCCACGGAGCCAGGGGTCCCTCTCCGGGGTGCTAAAGGGGGGGGGGTCCCTCCCCGGTGCCCTTCCCCCGGGACCCCCGCCACGCCACCGCCAACCTACCCAGCTTCATGAGACAGGCCAAGAGGATCCAGAGGGAGATCTCGAAGGGGATGCGGACGTGGGTGTAGTCGATGCCCAGGACGGGAAAGGCTTTGCGGGGCTTGGCGTGCCCCTCGCCCGAACCGTTGGCCGGCTGCTTGTTCAGCGGATGGATCTCCTGGGCGGAGGCGGGGGGCGCGGGGGTAAAGCCCCCCATCTCACCTCCCCGCAGCTGGACCGGCTGGCCCTGCGGGGGCTCGGAGGCCAACGTAGGGGTGGCCTGCAAGCCCTGCCCGGGCAGCAGCGGCCCCAACAGCAGCAGGGCCCATGGTAGGGCGCGCAGGGCCGCGGCTCCCATAGCGGCGGGCGCTGGGGGCGAAAGGGGGGGTCGGGGAAAGGAAAAGGGGAAGGGGGGGGGGCGGCTCGGGCGGGCGGCGGGGCCCGCCGGCGGCGTGGGGCAGGAGCCGCCCCGCCGACAGCCGGAGCGCTGCTGGGGCGGCCGCCGAGCCGGGGCCCATCCCACCGAGCGGCCGGGGCGGCCGCGGGGAGGAGGCAGGGGCGGAGGCAGCGCCGGCGGCGGTGGCGGCTGGAGGGGGGGCCGGGGAGGATGGGGTGGGCTGGGGAGCTGGGTGCTGCTGGGGGGGGGGGGGTGGTAGTGGAAGAGGGGTGCAGGGTAAAGGGGGGGGGGTAGCAGGGGAGCGGGGGGGTGCTAGTGGAAGAGGGGGTGCGGTGCAAAGCGAGGTGTAGCTGGGAAGTGGGGTTGGAGAGGGAAAAGGGGGAGTGCGGAAAGTGGGGGGTAGTGGGAGAGGGGTGCAGGGTAAAGGGGGTGCGTGGAGGAGGAGGATGCAATGCAGAGAGGGGGACGAAGAGGGGAGGAAGGTACAAGGCGAGGTGGGTGCCACTAGTGGCAGAGGGGGTGCATGGAGGCGAGGGGGTGCAGCGCAAAGCGGGGTGCGGTGCAGAGGGGGGAGCAGGGCGTCCTAGTGGAAGAGGAGGTGCAACTGGAAAGTGGGGTTGGAGCAGGAAAAGGGGGAGTGTGGGAGATGGGGGGTAGTGGAAGAGGGGTGCAGGGCAAAGGGGGTGCGTGGAGTGGGGAGCGATGCAAGGAGGGGTGCAGTGCAAAAGGGGGAGTATGGGAGTGTGGGGGGTGCTAGTGGAAGAGGGGGTGCCCTGCAAAGCCGGGTGCTGTTGTGGAACGGGGTAGGAGCAGAAAAAGGGGGAGTGTGGGAGCTGGGGGTGCTAGTGCAAGAGGGGTGCAGGGCAAAGGGGGTGCGTGGAGGGGGAGTGCATGGAGGAGGAGGATGCAATGCAAGGAGGGGCATGAAGAGGGGAGGACAGTAGAACGCAAGGTGGGTGCTACTGCAAAGGGGGTGCCTGGAGGTGAGGGGGTGCAGTGCAAAGTGGGGTGCAGTGCAAAGTGGGGTGCAGCGCAAAGGGGGGAGCAGAGAACTGGGAGGGTGCTAAGGCAAGGTGGGATCCAACTGAAAAGGGAGTGCACAGAGGAGAAGCAATGGACAAGTGTGCAAGGATCAGAGGGAGGCACAATGCAAGGCAGGGTGCAAGGAGACAAGGGGGTGCAATGCAAAGGGGAGGTACAGAGAGGCAGGGGGTGCTAATGCAGGGTTGGACACAAGGAAGTGAGGGGGTGAAAATGCAAGGAGGGGTGCACAGAGGCAAGGGAGGTGCAAGGAGTCAAAGGGGCCCTAATGCAATGGCAGGGAGGTGCAGAAGAAAGGGAGGGAAATGGAATCTGTGGACTGTGCCTGCTGCTGGAGGGGTGCAGTGCGGTGATGCAGCACTACACCATGCCCAGCAGCGTGGGGGTGGCAGGGAGACTGTGGGTGCACGGCCCATGCACCCGACGGGAAGGCAGCCAAGGTTCATGGGGTCAGCAGAGCACCCTGGGCCCACTGGGGAGAGCGGAGCAGCCAGCTGCCCCCTCCATGTTTGCTGCTTGGAAATGGACAGCCATGGTCTGCTTAGCCTCAGCATGCAGGCACCTCTCTGGGGAGACCTCTGGGGTGGTGGGATTTGCAGAGCCATGACTTCCAGGGGGATGGGCCTGGTGAGCATTGGCTGCTATTCTGGACCAACATGGTGCTGTAACTTCATCTGTGCTCGTTGGTATCGCCTTGCCCTTTGCCCTGGTCACTAGCATAGTCTGAGTCACCAGGAAAACTGATAAGGCTCTAATAAAACCACTAGAGTAGCGTTGAGGGGGTTGCTTGGCACCGTGCGACTGACCTCAGCCACCCTGATTTCTTGGCTCTGCTACTGACTTCCTGAGTGTCACATGTGTGTGACAGGAGCAATCAAAACCGGCGGGAGTTTCTAACTGATTTATTAGCTAAACTTTAGGGACAAAGGAGCCTTTTGGTAAAGATGCAGCCCCTAATCCTTGGGGGTACTTGGTGTACGGAGGGCATGGGCCCTTGACATGACACATGGCAGCTAAAACTCGAGCTTTGAAGGTTATGCTTGCTGGTTTGCATGGGTTACATTCTTGTTTTAAGACGGCATCAGCTCCCAAAGCGCTGGCGGTTGGACTCACTCAGGGAAGGCTGCAGGGAATGCAGCCCTTTGCATTCCCAGCAGACAGGAGGGGGGCACAGCAGCCTTGCTGCAGCTACTTGGTGGAAATCATCAACAAATGTGACCCCTCAATTAAAGTGAATCATCAGCCTGAGCAGGAACCAGCTAGGTGTGTCAATTCCTCTCTTCCGCTTGGTTATGTTCTGGATAGTCAAATTAATCTGTTTTAGCAATTAAGCAAGAAATGCTGAATGTTTCTCGTTTTGTAAGGGCTTAGTCATATCTGGGTGAGAAGCCTGATCCTAGACAACAGCGGTTGGTATGCGTTTCGGTTGAGGCAGGACTGTGCACTGGCAGCATGCAGACAACTAGACACTTGTTCAGGAGAAAACATGGGGGCTGGTTTTCTTTCAGAAACAGTTCCTAGAAGCTAAAACTGGTATGATGTTCCCATGAAATAACTGGGTCAGATTTTTCTACGTCCTTGTGCCTGGATCAATCAGCAACTGTGGTGGGTAGGTCTGAACTGTTTAGTACCTGGCTATTGTACATTTGCCGGTGGGGGATGTAGCATCAAATTAACTTCTTGCTACTTTGGTAGCAAACGTTCCCAACCTGCTTGGCTGAATGCTACTGGCTGGACAAGTGCCTTTCAACCTATCGAACTCTGTGAAGGATTTCGATTGGTGCAAATTCTTGACGAAGTGGAAAGATATTCCTGTTTCCTCTGGATCGGGAGACGAAGACCTGGAGACATCCAATTAAATCTGCGTTCCTGAGTTAATCCATCAGCACTGCAGTGCTCTGACAGTGGCAAATATCCCCATCAGGGCCTTGGGGCTTGAGCTGCCTTGGTGCTTTTTTCAGTTATTTGTGTTTCCTGCGTTAGGAGAGTAGTCCAGTTACCTCCAGCTTTTCATGGCCCAGCCGAGATGCTCGCCGTGATTCTTGGAACTTGCACCATCCTCCCACCAGGAGGGAGCGTAATTAGGATTAAGCTTCTTAGCCTGCAAAGGGAGAGCAATACAACTGCATGAACAAGCAGAGGGAGCTTTAGAAATGTCCCATCAAGCAAATTACATAATACACCAGAGCTTATCCTGTTGTATCTTGGAGGGCAAAAGCAGACACTGTGTATATACCTAAGTTCATAATTGTCTTCCCTGGCCCCTGGAAATACTTCACACCTCCTGCCTTTGAGCAGCTGTGCAACTGGGCACCTTCTCCCACCCAGACACCAGCGTTCCCCCTGCTCCTCCAGGCCGTGCAAGCGCACGGAGCTTCATAAGCCAGCACACACTAATACGATACACAGCAAATGCCCCAAGTTGTGTTCACATGTAAATCGTGCAGAATTCAGCCCTCATATTGAGAGAATCTTCCACGAAGCTTTGCTATTTCATAATAGCTTTGATCAGAGGGTCTAAATTTTTTTCAGCAGGTGTTAATCATCAAAAGGTAAACATCATTTACATTGCACAGGGAGGTAAACCCAAGCAGAGACACCAGAAGGGAAGTGTTTGCTGAAGTCGTGCAAGGAATCGGCAGCAGATTTGCTCAAAGAAACCAGGAGTGCAGACCTTGCTGTATGTCCTGGCTGCAGCTCACGTTGGCTAAAAGAATGTTTCTGTATGTTTACAGTCCATTTCTATATTAGACCCAGCTCTTTCTTTCTCATCCTCTCTGCATTTATTTGATAAAGATGATCTCAGTGCTACTACCCCTCTCTCTGTTTACACTTTGCCCCTGTTCCCCTATCCCCACTTGCAACTCACAATTGCCTGAGCAAAGTGGCTGCAGGTCAGGCTTTCTCTCTCAGTCAAATGATTTTCTTTTTCTCTGGTCTGCCCCAATAAACAGCACAGGGAAGTGGAAAGTAAAGAATGCATGACTTTAAATTTTACTTCAACTGCTCTAGCCTAAATTTCCACCTGCAAACAAATCCTAGTCCAGCTCCAGCGTTTGCTGGCCAGGTGTCTGCAGGACAAACCATGTTGCTTCTCTGTCACAGAGTAAGATCTATGGCTATGAACCTGTGTACGTGTGCGCTGTGACTTCCTAACTATGGCACAGGGTGTAAAATCTAACTTTTGTGTGCACTTTGTGGGGTTTTTTTACACTGAATTGTCTTTTTTAATGTGTGTAGCATAGATTGAGGACAGAATAGGAGACATATTTACTGAAAGCATTAAAAAATGCCTTTTATATGACTTAAATTGTTTTCTCTCAAATGTTGTAAGAAGGGCAAGTCCAACTCTCAAGCAGTTTTATTCCTTGCTCCCTGTACCTTTCTTTGGACTGAAAACTCCGCAGCCCTGTTTCACGAGGATACTCTTCAAGGTGGTGTTTATACTGCAGGAGGTTGGGTGCTGGGAGGACAACACTTTGTTTACATTCCCCAATGTGCCTCCAGTTCCATCTGAGGCTGCAGCGGGAAACTTCAGCTCTGACAGTCAGAACCAGCAAGTACCCCTGGTCCTCTTTGGCTTCAGCCACTGTTATGTCTCTCCGTCACCAGCTCGGAAAAAAATCAAGCTCCTGTGCCCCAATTTTCTGTCTGTCAGCGAGTAAAACTTACATGTCAAGGGCATCCAAAGCCTGCCTGATTTTCTGTGTAGAGCTTTAGATCCCCAAGAGGATGACATCTGAGAAAAGAAGATAAAACCCTGTTGTAAGGATGATAGTGATGGATCCCGATTATTACTTGTTTTAATTAAAAGAGTCTGGACAGATACAGAGGCAACAATTAACAATTCTCTTCCGTAAAGAACTTTGACAACAGCTGAATAAGTTAATGGGTTATGAGATGAAGACAAATCATTACAGCTAATGGTTGGTCTGTCATTTATGAGTCTGGAGGTGTATGGGAGAGTCCTCGCGCTTCCATGCAGTGTCTGATTTAAGGGGCTCCTTCTGTTAACAGAGAATAGGCAAGTAGCAATTTTCTTCTGTTGTGCAGCTGGGATTATCTAGGAGCCATGGAATTAAGTTCTAAATGAAAATTTAAACTATTCATTACACTTTATTAATAGACTTGGGAATGTTTAATTGTGGAAATAAATTACAGAGAGATGAATTCCTAACTTTTATTTTACAAACACACACCCCTTTTCGGGAGGGTGCGTTAAGATAATTAGGACTAGCGGAGATGCCAGCCTTGCCTTCGCCCCAAGGTCTGCCGGCAGTGTCCCCAGGGCCAGCGGCCGGCTGTGCGGGACAGCTGGAAGGCCAAGGCGAAGGGAAGGTTTTTGCAAACACTGCCACCCCCTGGCTCTTTCCACAGAGTTATATTCCCCCCCTCCCAAAAAACCCCAACCTAACTTTGTGCTGCCTGAGGGAGCTGTGCGCTTCACTTCTGCGAATTGCTGCTGGAAACACCAAACGTTGGTGGGCAGGGATTAGTTTTTTTTTCTGCAGGGCCTCGGTCACAACTCGCTGCCCGTGGAGAGTTAACACCGAGACACCGGCCTGGCGGCTTCCCCTGTCGCAGGGTGATCCCTGCGGGATGGCTCCCGGCCCCAGCAACCGGGGGAGGACCGCAGGGTTATGGAAAGGCGGCCGCGAAGCCCAAGCCCCGCCATCGAGGCCGTGTTTGAGGCGCAGGCCGGGCACCCTCTGGGGCGAGCCTGTGAGGCAGCTGGGGCCCAGGCCCCGCTGCGGCCTGCTAGCTGAGGGGCTCCAGGCCCGGCGAGGGCTGGCTTTAAGCAGCCTCCGGGTTTGGTGAAGGGGGGAGGAGGACGGAGAACCGTGGGAGGGACAGACGGATGTGACCGGGCCCTGAGGCGCCAGCCCCGCGGGCAGAGACCCCCCCCCCCACAAGGCAGGCGGCCATCCCTCCCTCCGCCGACTACAACTCCCAGCACCCCCTTCGCGGCACCGCCCTCCCGCCGCCCCCCTCCACGCCGATTGGTCGAACCCGCACGAAAAAGCTCTCCCCTTCCCTTTGGTTAGGGGAGCTGTCAATTACGGGGTGGCGGCGGCCGGGAGGGCAGGACGGGGGAAAAGTATTCCGGAAAGCGATTTACGCCGTTTGCGTAGAGTCGAGGTTGCTGCGGGTGAGCAAAAGGGGTGGTGGCGCAGTTAGCGTGGCGCATGCGCAGAGCGGCGCGGGGAGAGCGGCGGCGGGGGGTGCTGCTGAGCCCCGGACAGCTGGAGGGGGTAAACAGGGGAGGGGGCGGGGGGGCACGGCCGGGGCCTAGGCCGGGCCGCGCCTGAGGGCCCTCCCCGCGCCCCGGGGACGGCGCCCGGCTCCTGTGGAGCCCCTTCTGGCTTCCCCCCCCCCCACCCCTCCGCTCGGTCCCGTTCTCCCCCCCGCATGGATGGAGCCTCGCAACTTCCAGTGCCCGCTGCGCCCGCACCAGGGAGGCCTGACAGGTAACGGGTCCGGCGGGCCGCCCGCCCCCGCAGCCCCTCCTCCCTGCCAGCTATCCCCCCCGTACCCCCTCCCCTGTCAGCTATTCTCCCCCCCCCCGCCCCGGCCCCTTACCTCCCTTTCCTGTCAGTTTTTCTCCTCGTGCCCCCTGCTATCCCCCTCTTTCCTGTCAGTTACCCCCACCGCAGGCCCTGTCAGGTGCTCCCCCCGCTTCTTATCTTCCTATCCCCCCCCCCTTTCCAGGAGCCTGACCTCATCCCTCTTAAGAAGCCCACCTTTATCCAGCCCCTCATCCCCTCCCAGCCCCTCATCCCCCATTTTCCCCATCCCTTCTGCCTGCCCTCCCCCTCTAACCAAGCACTTCTTTCCCCCCAGCTCTGTTGATACCTGCATCCTCTGGCTGGTACCTGCCCCCCTGCCAGGTTTAGCCCCTGCCTTTTTGACTTCTCTTCCCCCCCCTCCCACAGCTGGCACTGCCCTGTCCTCACTTTCTTCTCCCCTTTCCTAAGGGCTGACTCCGCCCCGCTCCCTCCCCTGCTCACCTTTCCCTTGCTAAAGCCTTCATGTGAAACTTTCCCCTGCCCCAGTGGGTCTTCTGCAGCCCCTTTACTTGGAGAGGAGATCAGCTTTTCCTCCTCTGCCAGTGTCTGCTGGCTAAATTCCTTCCTGGAGCTACTGGGCCATCTATCTGGGTCCTGGCGTCGGGTTGTTACTTGTACTGGGGCTGAGGTGTTGTCTTGCATCTTCCATCTCTTCCCGTGGATGGTCGTGTCAGCTGGAGGATGAAGGGTAGAGGTAGGATGCCAGCTCAGAGGGCTGCTGGCTGAGCTATAAGCGCCATGTGGGCGAGCGTTTGGGGCATATCAAAGTTTCCCTGACACTGCCATTCTCTTGTACTGGGCCTGTCAGGTCTCGGATCCTACCTCTTCTCCTGTCCACCTCTCTTGCAAGCAACTCCTTCCTCTGTTGTTGGCTGGCTCCGTGTTCTGAGCCATCTGTCCTGGGGAGCGACTACTGCTCCTGGCGACTCCTTCAGCTGTAGCAAAACCTTCTTTTTATGAGGTGTCTGCTGCTAACCAGGTAACTTCCTTTTGTTTTGCTAGGTTTGTTAAAAAAAAATCTACCTATTTATGTGTATATATTTTAATTTGATCCATGACCTCTTGGAAAGTCAAGGTAAAGAGGATAGGGAAAATAAGTTGTGAGGCTAAAGAAGCCTGCTGAGTTGGGTCCTAGGTGGTATTTGGATGGGTGAAGTAATTTATAGATGCTTAAGGTAAGGGTCATAGGAATCTTCCTTTGGGATGAGTTGCATATCTGCAAGGCTTGTAGTGTGCAGTGCTGCTTTTTTCAATGACCTTGAGTCTGGAGACTGAGAAACTTGGGTGCACCTAAACAGTTAGGAATTGGATTGCTTATTTAAGATTGCTAATTTGAGTCCTGCTGCTTTGTGGAGTTTCCTAGTGTTGATGGAGCTTTTCTGAAGGGCAGTGGTCCCCAGGTTTGAACTTTGAAGCCCATGTCTGCAGGGCACTTCTCTGTGTCCATGCATTGCTGTGTGTGTAGGTGAGGCAGGGGTGTGTGTGTAGGTGGCTCTGTGAGGGGAAAATACACTCAAGCAAAAGAGCAACTCCCCAAATCCTAGCTGCATTGGGAGCGTTCAGTATTAAAACCGACTGAATTTCTGTGTGCGTTATCAATGTTGAGGCTTTGTTTCCAGACTTAGAGCAATTGTTTTGGGAAAATTAGAAGAGCCAGCTGGGGAAAGCCAGAGAATTTTGTTACTGCCCTTCCTCCCCATAGCCAGAAGCACCCTTTGAAAGTGTACTTTTCCAGGAGCTTAAGGGGCTCTTAAGTTACTGTCAGTGTAAATACAGCCTAGCAGATTTTGAGCCCACAGCCTGCAGAAATCTGTGGCTTGTTAATTTTTGACTGCAAATTTAAAGGCCAAGTGTTGCGAAAGTTCTTTTTCTGCCTCTGGAGCTTTGCATTGCAGGAGCAGAAGAGTCCAATGAGCCAACTACAGCTAACTGCAGGTGGGGTGGTCCTCTTTATGCTTCAGGGTGTAGTTTGAGAAGAGGGTGTTACTGTGGATGAGGTGACAGCTTTAACTGGATCCCAGGTTTTTAGTCCTGTCTGGGGTATTCCAGGCAGGTTTGGAACAGTGAGGGACGAGGGAAGGTTGTCCTTGCTTGGAATTGAGCGCAGAGATGCTCTTGAAGGTTGATGGAGAAACATGCTCCAGTGTCATCTAATAAATGATCAAAAAAGGTCACGATGATCTCTTACACGTAGCCAAAACAAAGCTGCTTGTGGGATCATCACTAGCAATAGTACAGATTTATCCTAAATTGTTCCTTGTCACTGGGACTTAATCCTCTCATTTCATCAAGAGTTGGTTGTGCAGGTTTAGTTAAAAGCCAGAAAACTGCCTGAATGGTTTAGGAAACAATATATCTAAAAGTCAACAGAATTTGCACAGTGCTGAAAGAGGAACATCCTATACCAGTTTACATGCCTTTAGTGGTAACAAGTGGACAGACTCTTTGAAGGGGCTTCATGGTTGGAAGCTTTTATGTGTCTAAGAAATTGGCGATGTGGTTAATTCTTGTCTGATTTTGTTACATATATTTTCCAGGAGACCTACAAATCTTAGGGGATTTTATGCTTTATGCCAGGGTCAGTTTCTAATGTAATCGGAGATTGTTGATCTACATGTACAATGGTGTGGTCAATATAGCCTTTAGTGTTAAGAGCACTTAATGCTTGTTTCGTAGTAGGAGCTCTACACGTATTAACTCATGAACTAGGTAATTATCATATTCATGGTGAACCTGAGTCTGGGATTGTGACCAGTTGTGGCTAATGAACAAAGTCTGACCTGGAATGAGAATTTGGGACTTCTTAATTCTTTGTCTGTGATTTCGTGATAATTTAAGGTTGCCAAAGTCTTTGCAGCTGTGGAATACCTGTTGAGCAACAAAAAATAGCATCGTGAAAGCAAGAAAGGCTCTTAGAGTTTTCTTGGCCAAGCACGTACATGTGTTCTGGGAGACCTGTAAGCATTTGTCAACATTCAGTCGCCAAACCAAGCCCTGTCCAGGCAAGAGAGACACCTTAGGCTCATGCATTCCTGTTTGACTGTTTTGTTTTTTTTCCAGGACTGTCTTTTTTTTTAAATGATCAAATGCTAAAAAGCATATATCAGCATCTGAGGTATACTAGACGCTGAACAATTTGCCCACATACCCTTGGATGCTGGTATTAGTATGTTTAAAGCCAGTTTTGCATCAGATGTTCTGTTTTAAACTCTGGTTTATTCCACAAGGGCTGATTTCATGGATGAGTTTCTTGGCCTGTATCTTTTAAGAAACAAAGTTAAGATATGTTCATCTCTTGTTGAGACCTGCTGAGTGACGATCTGTTGAGAGCACCTCTGAGTTACCGCAGCTGACAATGACCTGTCCAGAGACATCTGTGTCCATAACACATCTGTAATCCTAAAAACACTCACAGAAATAGCAAGCTCCTGTGTATTGCTGCGCTCCCCTGGCCAGTGTGTGTTTCAGAGTTCCAGAAAGTGTAAAATGCTGTGGCAGAGGAGACTTTGTTGGAGAGTAAGAGAATTTGAGTCTCTCTTAAGGAATGTTAGGTTTTGGGGGATTGGGTGTTTGTTCCCTCTGAGCATCCTGTTCATACAGTCAAAGAGTGGATTTCTAGTGTATAAGTGGTTTTGCAGTAACTTATTTAGCAGTAAACTGGCTCGTTGGTATGGGTTATTTATGTCTGTAGAGTATGGAAGATCTGTATCATTCCATGAACATGCATTTCTCCATGTGTGTCCTTCAGGTCATTTGGTGTCATTTCTTGCTAGATAGGAGTTGAATAAAAAAGGAGCTGTTTAGAAATTAGACACAACTAGAGGTAGGAAATCTGACAAAAATACTTCCAGGGCTCTTAAAAGAGCAGTGGGGCATTTGTCAGTTGGGAGATGACTGCCTGCTTGGCTCTGGCATGGTATTAGTCCTCTTTGGGGTCCTAAGATCAAAAGAAAACTAAACCGCCCTTAAAGAGGAAGAAAGGCAGTCCCTGCCTGGCAGGAAAGAAGATGACTTAGCCTGTTGCCACTTGGAGAGGGGCGACTGCAGACAGAGTCTGGGAATGTTGTGGGAAAGCGCCAAGAAGGGTGGAAAGCTGCAGGCAAGACTGAGGCACTGAGATCTGCTGGAATATTGTCCCTCGTGTCTCTTGACAATGTACTTTGGGTTACTGGATCATTCACTTCTCCGGAAAAAGTTGTTTAACTGTCATCAGTCACTGGTCACAGGTTCCTGCAGAAAAGTGCTGTGTGATGTTGGGTGGCTGGTGTGTTTAATAGGGCTGTGTGGAGGAGGAGGAAGGGAGCCTCAGGATATAATCTTAGAGGTGAGAAGATTTTGGGTTTTATACAGTAAGTACCAGAGTCCCTCACCTGAGGTGTGAGCTGCTGAGGTGTTGCAAAGTGATGGAAGGTCTGTCTGCTCTGTTGCAGCTATGGATGGAGAAAATACCTGCGTATCCTGGAGGGTTTGTTTAAGGAGGCCAGTCTGTGGGGATCCAGCCCAGGAGAAGGGCAGGTGGAGGCTTGTTAGCTGGAAAGGGTGTCTGGAGAAACTGGAGGAGAGAGATCACGGATACCATTCATCCCTGCATGTTTAGTCTGTCCGAACTTGAAGCTGCTTTTTGAGTTAGCAGTCCTCTCGCTTGCAGAACTTAGCAGAAAACAGTGTCTGGAAACCACGTCCTTGTGGGTGTCTCCAGCAGTGTAGCTTATTTAGCCCAGCTGGCATGTTTATGTAGAGCTGGCCTTGGGCACAAGTAGAGATGTGTCTGTCCTGGTTTCCCGTGTTTACCTCTGAGCTGCAGAGTCGGCGGGATCCACCTGCCCTCGTGCCGAGGCGCTTTGCTGCAGGTGCCTGCTTCCTTTCCTTCCCATCCTTGTGAGCTGTTCCTAAGAGCAGTCGTTGTTGTCCCCTTACAGACTCTGTCTCCATAAACAGGCAAAACAATACCTACACTAAGCTCATGTGGAAAGGCAGAGGATGGGTATCAAAATGTGATAGCTTAATCACCCTACTACAAGAATTAGTGTGAAATACTGATGATCAAATGCAGCCACAGTGCTGCCTCTTGCTATTAAGCCTGGGATGAAGCAACTATTACGTAATGTGAGAGTGAGTGAGGTTAAAGATGCTTAAAACATGAGGTGTCTTCCTGGGCATGCATGCTAGCTTTCCTGGTGCTGCTTCTGGAGTAAAAGGAATGTGCATTACATACATACATGATGGACAAATACGTACATACTAGCTCAGTTTCAGGCTGGCCAGTGGATTCTAAGGGAGCCCCAATTTATGCACTAAAACAGATGATGGGCCCTAAAAAAGTCATCTGATTGCTCCAACATCTGGGGGTGTGAGGTGTGCTGCTTCTGCCACGGTGAACTCAAGATGTGTGGCAGAGGCCGCTGGCTTACTGGACACATCTGCTGCAGAAACTAGACTTGGATGGTGGTGAGTTTGACCTGCTATGAGTATGTCTGGGGTTTGAATTGGTCCTGGTGAAAGTACGACCTCATTAGCCCTCGCTGGACATGGACTGGGAGCAGGCTTGCCGTGCAAAGTCCTCCCATTGTCCTGACTTGCCTTGCTTTCAAGTCCTGCGCTCTCATTGTGGGAATTTTATCAATTTTGTTCTCATCATATGTACAAAATGGGACTGGAATACAACAGTGAGGACTGCTTGTCTTCTGCTATCTGCAGTAAGGATGTTCATCTTCAGAGACCTGCAAACAGCTGTGCCTTTTCTCTGTGTGTTGTATTGGAGAGATCATATGGCTACCCTAAAAATCCTGTGTAGGAGCCCACTGCAAGAAAACCCAATCTTCAGTGTGTTTGTATGGCTTTTCATGCTGTCTGTAGGTCTAATGATGTTTCTGTGTTCACTGCAGAGCTGCCTAGAGGAGCCAGCTGTGTTAGGAAAGTGATCTAAACTTCCACTTTGGATGAACTTTGCTTTCTGTGAGGAAACATGAATTCTTGGTACTTCCTACCCATGGGGAAATGCCTACGTATGCACACTAACAGTTTTTTGAAAGCAAATTGAAGCTGAAGCCCAGGGCTTTGGGGAATCTCAAGTGCAGGAGCCTTGTGGTTTTGCTGTGCAGTACGGCTGCACGGCCCTGAAGTTGCTAATGGTGGAAGCCCTCACTTTGCAGCAACCTGACAGATGAACTGGTAGAGAATCAGGCAGGGTTTGTCAAAACTTCTGCCTGACCTCAGCGGAGTTATTTGTTGCTGCATTTCTGTGAAGTGTTCTTGTTTCAATGAATCAGCGTTTCCTCATTCAAAAGAGGACTCATTTGAAAATTTTGGCTTGTTCTGCTTGTGAATGCTTTTAAAGAGAATTTAAAACTGTGGGGTTACATAGAACAAAACGGGTGTTTTAAAAAAAAAAAATTTAAAGAGAACTGTAGAAATATCAAAATGGGACGGTGCAGGGCCTGCGGTATGTAAATAAGGTGAATGACATAATTTCTTAGAGAATGACTGGTCCTTTGCTAGGCAGCCTGTCCAGAGCAGGGTTGCGACAATCACTCTGCAGTGTTTTCTAGCAGGTGTAGCTAATTCTATGGGGTTTAAATTATTTAGGTTAGTGCGTTAAATATGGAACTCCATTAAGAGCATGGAAAACTCTAATTTCTATTGGAAATACAGCTTTAAATGATAGCCCCTTTTCTATTGCTAATGTAATTGGGTATTCAGATGATAGTGTCACCTGATGGTTGGCTGTTGTGATTTCTAAGGAACACTTATGCCCTTTTGGTTGGGTTGTTTTGGGTGGGTTTTTTTCGCTGGTAATCAAATGTAGTAAATGAGAGGGAAGAGGTGGCCAAAAATATCGATGCCTTATTTATTCACCATATAATAAGTCTTGTTGCTTGTAGAGTTTGGGAAATGTGAAATTGGACATGAGCTGACATGTAATGGTGGGAGGCAAGCTGTGAAACAGGATGCTACCCTGGACTTGCTGGGTCGTTGCTGGCATAGAAACATGGCTCTTCTAGGCTGATGTAGTCCTGGAGTTCTGCTCATTGTGAATTTCCCCACAAACTGGGGACGGCCTCTTAAGTCAGATGTTCTTCAGTCTTGTGGTGTTCCTTCCCATCCTTGAGTTTCTTCAAGAAGCCTTTATACAAAACTTTTCAGTTCTTAGCCACCGCTATTTTTTGAAAATAAAGTACTTGACGTTGTATATGAATGGCCTAATATGTTTGTATGCTTGCCTTTGTTCCTTCCCTGTTCTGTCCTGCAGGTAATTAAATGCCCTTAGTGTGGATCTTTGCTCTGTTGGCATGCTTGGATGCACAGCAGCTCTTCCGATAGCTTCTTTTCGTCTGCCCCATTGCAAGAAGATGGCAAAAGCAAACATTACCAGAGACATCATCCACAGACAGATCAAGGTATGTGTTATTCAAGTGTTTGCTTGTGTTAGGTGGAGAGCAGATGGAGAATCAGTGTTCATGCTGGATTGGGAAATACTGATGTTGTTGCCTTTACTTCTGAAAAGATCTCTGCTACTTATGTATTGATAAGCTGTATAAGAAGCTTAAGAGAACAAACGCCTAGGGCCTCTCACTATCCTTAATGAAGAGCTGGGATGAAGTATGGCATGACAGGAATACAGTTCTTCTCCCTATCAGGAGCGCGCTGTGCTAGTTTGACATCAGCAGGTCTGTTTCTTTTGAGTACAGCATTGAAGAGAGAAATATGGCTGCTTGTGTTTGGGCACCATAAAGGACCCTTAGCTAGCTTCCCTCATGAGTTTTCTGTCTGCTTCTTTATGTGTTCTCTTCGTGTGATCTTGCCATCAAAGGTATCTTCTGACTGTAGTAAAGCTAATGATTTCTGTCTCAGTCTCTTTCTGTCTCTTTTTCATTATAAAGAGTGGTGTGTTGCTTCCTTTGTGTAGGGAAAAACTTCTACGGTGGTTGGATCAGTCATCTGATGGCTGCATTTGTGAAATATCTCTTAACGTGAAAGGACTAGCTACAGCAGACACAATAGGCAATTATTGCTTGGACTCAGAGGCCTTAAATCATTTGCAGCTTTGCTGGTAATCAGCATTCACGAAAGTGGTCTGTTAGTGGCCAGAATAAGGAACTAGGAGCTTGAATGCTCACTTCACTTCGCAGTTTGGTACCAAACTTTGTATTATAAGCTTGTGATTTAATCCATGTGCAAAGACTTATTTTGCTGCTCTAACAAGGAAGGGATGGTTCTGTGGTTAGAGCATTAGCCTGGGACTTTTTCATAGTGTCTGCTCTGTTAGACTTTCATGTGTGACCTTGGGAAGATTGCAAGTCTGACAGTTCCTTGTAGGCAAAGCAATATCCTACTGCACAGACCTCACAAAGCCACTGAGGTTGCAACAGCAAGGCAATTATAACTGCAGCACCTTACACTGGGCCTAGCAGTGTTTTGGGAATGCTAGCCATAAAAAATATGTCAAGGGATTTGAAGTTTGTAATGGAAGTTACTACAAAAAGCCTGTTCTGTTTGATTTTTTTTTTCCTCCAATCCACTAGTATCTCCATTTTGTTTTCAAACAGCTTTTATTGTGTGTCTGCTCTATGACTACTAACATGTTCCTAGTACCATTAGTGTAATTTTTGACATTAGTGTTCTCGTCTCTTCTCAAATGGTGATAACAAAGACTTAAGTTGTCTTCACCTGACTATAGCATGGCATGGGATGGGACCAAGGCTGGATCAGGTCCTAGGAAGGAATCTCCTTGGACGTTAGATGTTCCATCCAAAATATGACTTGCATTCCCTTTTTCTTTCTGCCTGCCTCTGCAGTTGGCCTTCTTTCATCGAAGCCATCTGCTAATGCATCTGTGAACCCTGTGAGATCACAGGGGAAACAACTGTCCTGCTTTTCTTCACCTTCATTTGTACTGACGCAGTTCTGTGGCAGCTGTTCTCTTCCCTGTAGAACAGGCTGTGCTGTGGTACTGCAGCTACATGCTCCCACTCCATTGCTGATGAAATAAGCCATCTCTAAAGGATGCTGTCCAGTTACGTTCCCCAATACTTTGTCCCATGGTGGTGGTGCTTTAGGACAGATTCTGTGTAATGGCAGACTTCTCCTGAGCAGCTGTGGTCTAGTACTGCAGTCCTCAGGAGTGAGGAGTCCTCTCTGCTTGCCAAGAGATAATGACAGGCATTCCCAAGCTCTTCTCTATCTTCTGTTTCTGGCCCAAAGTAGGCAACTTATACTGTCTTAGTGTGGGCTTCTCAAACCTTGTCTTGGCTACCCATCTGCAGCCTGGCAATTAGATAAACGTAATTTTAAACCAATTCAGGAGCAAACTGCCTACCTGGAGGTCACACAAATGATATCTCCCTACTACAGGACAGGTACCTGATGCTGTGGACACCCCAATACCGGGCAAGGTCCCTGCTTGATTTTTAAAGTTCTTGAATCTTCTCTTAAGGGAAAAAGGAGTGTTTTGTTTGCTGTAGTCAGGCTCTTGTTTGCTTTGTGCAGGAGAGGGGTGCACTGGGCTTTGAACGACACTATCATGTCACCGATCCATTCATTCGACGCCTGGGCTTAGAAGCAGAATTGCAGGTAAGTGGGCAGTGTTTAAAGAGCAAATTGAACTGCTTGTTGTACAACTTCCTGCAGAAAAGACAGCATGCAGGAGTGTACGGGATTCTCTCTCTTGTATGGAATAGATACTGATTACTTAGTCCCCTAAACTGCATTAGAGCTAGGAATAGCTCAGTGAGATTTTGTGTGAGCTTTCTGCATTACCTATTGCACCTACAAGAGAGCCTTTAACAGGTGTGTATCAGCTAATCCCAACAGTGGTGCCTGAAGAAGGCAATTGCCAATTGTTCAGGATACTCGGCTCTAATGCTGAAGTGTGTAACGTGTTGCCTAAAGAATAGGTTGTTGTATTGCTGTCTGACATGGCTTAAAAAGATCTTAAGATTATCTTGGTTTGAGGGAGGAAAGGATTCTTTTGTCCCCCCTTTTCAATTGCATCTCCCATATCAGACACTACTGCATGCTCCCCTAGTCTTTCCTGGTACAGTTGTTAGTTAATTTGGATGAAGATGGATGATATAGTCACCCAGCAGCAAGGTGCTTCTAAAAGAGTTATCAAAAGTGCATTTTCCCTGTGTTCCCAGAGAACCTGTACATGTAATTTGTCAGCCTAGCCAAGGGCTTTTGAAGCAAAGTCACCTTTCCACGTGTACAGCAGGATTTCATCTGTAGCCTCCGAGACTAAACTGCCATTTTATTCAACACTACTTTTTTTTTATTTGTTTCATTTTGCCTTTTCTCCCCCAAATGCTATAGCATATCTGTCTTTTCTGGAGGTGCTTATTTGCCATGTGGGTGTTTTTTTGCAGGGTTGGAATAAAAAAACCTGCTTGTATTGGAACAAGTTGTTATGTGTGGGGAGCTCGCTGTGTCCTTGTCTTAGAACAGCTCTGTTTGATAAGTCTGAAGTTTGTGTAATACCATCTTCCCTTTTTTTTCTCAGGGTCACTCTGGGTGTGTCAACTGTCTAGAATGGAATGAAAAAGGAGAGTAAGTATGTGGCTTGATTCGAGGGATCAACAAACTGATAACCCCAGGTTCTCCCAAGTGTAGGATGTAGGTCATCTTATCATAAGCAGCTGCTTCCCATTCCTAGTAAAGTGGAGCTCAAGCTCAAAGTTTTGAACTGTAGTAGAGCTCACGCTTCAAAAGAAGCTTTATTTTGTTAAATATATCTGGATATTATTAGAAATACCCCTTTAGTGAGTTCAGAAGGGAAATGGTCAGACTAAGAAGTGGAGATTGAAGGCTGCTTCTCTTCTCTTAAGTGGTATTATGGATTATAATGGATCTTTAGGATTTACCCAGCTGGTAGTGACATTTCCCCACCCCCTTCACCATGCTGTTAAAAGCTTCTGCTGGGGGACAAATATATAAGGGAGGGAGGCAGAATGTTTACCCCTTTGCAGTTTTAGAGGGAAACTGAACATAAGAGCATTTCTGTTAACCAAGTGGAATAAAGAGTATCTGCTTGAGAAATGACTAGATGGAAGGAAGAGCATATATTTCTTGATTACAAGATCCAAAGTCTGCTGTCTGATACTCTTCAGAGTTATTTACCAGTAAAAATTTTATGTACTTGAAAGAGATCTGGCTAAAAGGAAATAAGTTTAAAACAGCTGATAGTTGCAGATGTCAAATTCTTTTGCTTCAAATGAAGATAGATGTACAAGGCAAACAGTGCTTTGCAATACCGCTGCCACACCCTGCACTTAAAAAGCAGTCTGTGAATCACTAAATGAGCCCTGGTTTGGGACTGCTTGGGCATATCCGAAGTCCAGGAATGAATGTCTTGGCTTGGGTTTGGGGATGATGTGGAGCAGTTAATGCAGCCAGGCTAATAAGGAAAATGGAGGCCCTGCATTTTATTGTTGACCAAATGCTCCTATTGTTTTCCCCTGTGCCGTCTGAATCTGTGGTAAGCTGGTTCACTGAGCTAAACCAACGAAAAACACTCGCTTGATTTTCTATGGAGTTGATGTTTGGCTGGTTTAGCTCCCCGAACTGGCTGAATGGATTGGTGCATGGGGAGCAACAAGAACACATAGCTGAGAAAAGAGAGAGGAAGTGGGCTTCTTAGAGCTGAATTAACTTAATGGCTGTCTGTGGTCAAACCACTCTAAGAAATTGGTCACAGCTTAGAACAGAAGAATACATGATGCATACTTCTCTTCTGTGTCTTTTAGCTTGTTGGCCTCTGGCTCTGATGACCAGCATACCATTGTCTGGGATCCTCTGCACCACAAGAAACTCCTTTCTATGCACACAGGACATACTGCAAACATCTTTTCTGTCAAGGTACATGGTTAGAAGGAATGAATGGCTAACAAAATCAGTAACCTAAGCAGCAAGAGAATAGATCCTTGCTGGGAAATATTGTCCTGCAAGCAATTCCACCACCCCCACCCCCCCATTTAATATTTCTAATATTAGGAAAAAATTGCATTAAATCTAATTCCTGCACTTCTTAGTTTATGCAGCTCCCAGGCTTATCTCATTCTCTCTGTAAATTCAAAGGAAATGGTTGCAGCAAATTGGGATGTGTGATGAAGAGACTATTTTGTGTGCTACTGTAGCTGGTGACTCTTGAGTGTGCACACTGGCATGTGTGTAATGTCGTTAATAACATGGGTCATCCTGTGTTCATTTCTAAAGCAAGCTGCTCTGTGACCTGCCAGGACAGCTCAACGATGTCTATATGAACAGCCTCGGCACTTTCCAAGTTTGAATGTCAAATCTGTCTTTCAGTTCTTGCCGCATTCAGGCGATCGGATCCTCATCACAGGAGCTGCAGATTCCAAGGTGCATGTCCATGACTTGACTGTCAAGGAGACCATCCACATGTTTGGAGACCACACCAACAGAGTTAAGCGGATTGCCACAGCTCCCATGTGGCCTAACACCTTCTGGAGTGCAGCCGAAGATGGACTAATCAGGTACAGATCTCCAGCTGTTCTGCCCCAAAAATAATTGGATTAGGATCCATTGCAGTATGTACTATGCATAGATCTGAAGAGAGACTGTGTCTATACTACGGATCTTAAGCTAATCTCTCCCTTTCCTGAAACTGGAGGGATTCATCTTGAAATGTAGACTCCACTGATAAACACTGTCCTCAGCTCCTCTGCTTTCCTCTGCTGAAAAGGGAGACCAGGAAAGGAACAGCCATGTCAAGTGGAGGGGAGATACAACACTGAGCGATGTTTCCCTCCAGAGTCATTGAGACTCTTAAATGAGTAATGTTACTACAAGTCTGTTCAACTTTTCATATGAGCTACTTTTTGTGAGTTCATGACTTGGAGTTTAATTTGGAACTTGAATAAATCTGTGCGCATTATAGAGCTGGTTTTAATGGTTATCCTGATGTTGAGGCCTAGTGTATATTGAACTGAGATCCTTCCAGTAACCTGTGGCACAAACGACTGTTAATGTCATTAGTGTAATCTCTTCATGCACAAGCCAGATAATTAAGTGTAGGTCACTACTGAGCACTATAAATGTGCTGCTTTGAGTGGTCTTCAGTTTGGTCACTGTGGAAAGCTAACCTCTCTCTTATTGCTGCTTCTGTTATCTAGTGACATGGATTGCCTGACTCTCTCTTCCCTTTGCAGACAGTACGATCTGCGAGAGAACAGCAAACGTTCAGAAGTCCTGATAGACCTGACAGAGTACTGCGGGCAGCTGGTGGAGGCCAAATGCCTGACGGTCAACCCCCAAGATAACAACTACTTAGCAGTAGGGGCAAGTGGACCCTTTGTGCGCCTCTACGACATACGCATGATCCACAACCACAGGTAATGGCAACTGGCTTTTCTGAGCCTTCTGGGCAGACGTGAGTGGTACAGAAATCTCTTCAAGGCTCTGGTGGGAAGGGGGAGTTGCAACAATCTGGCACTTGGGTGTCTCACTGTGAAGTTTTTACCCAGTGTTTTCTATCATCCCTCAGTCTTTTTGATCTGTGTGAGTACACTGGGGTGGTGTACTGAGGCAGGCTTCTGACTGCACAGCTGTATAGGCATGAGGCCTTGCCCTCGTGGTGAACAAGAAGTGTCAGAGCAGATCAGGCTTCCAGCAGTTGAATGCTGTGATTATAAGACTGTTCTTCTTTCTGGCTAGAAAAAGCATGAAGCAGAGTCCTTCAGCTGGAGTACACACATTCTGCGACCGACAGAAACCCCTCCCGGATGGTGCGGCACAGTACTACGTGGCAGGTATTGGGACCTGCGCTGGGGGTGACTGATGGGACTTTTACTTAATGCCTGACAAAGCGGAGTTCTACCCATCACACAAAAAACCACTGCTGGGAAGAGTTCTCTGATACAGGGGAATGTTCCATGGAATTGCAGTTTATTTCACTTCTATGCTGTGAATTCTTGCTTATGTTACCTGCCCACTTTCCCTGATTTGGCAGTGGTGTTGGGTGAAGCTGGCCTTACTACTTCTTGTCTAGCGTAAATGTCTTTTTGTCACTTTTATTGGAAAGTCAAGGATTGGATAACCTGGGCGCTATAGGCTTTCTCCTGGAACTGGTCCCAGCCAGGCTGCTGTTCAAAATCTTTTTGGCACAGAAATGGCTTCTCCTCATCCTGCAGATGAAGAATCAGCGATGCAGCATCTGGGCAATCCAGATGACGTTCTTCTCTAGTGCTCATTATTTACTATCTTTTTTCCCCAAATGGTTGTTTTTTTTAAAAGTATCTTAGACCAGCACGTTCAGCAGACCAGTTTTGACAGTCTTGCTTCTGATGAGTCCCGCTAGAGGATTTCTTAGGTCCCCTGAATTGGTCATGTAACACATCTGCTGTCTGAAGCAAAAGAACCTGTGTGTGAGCTGAATGTTTAGGAGCCTTGGTTTGGTTGTGCTAAGGGCTTTATTAAGGAAACCTGATCAGAGGGTTGAAGATGGAGGTATTTGTTTGCAGATGGCCACAAATCACAGAAGCCAAATCCATTGTGAACCCCTAAAACTGAGATTTGCTGGGTTCTGTGGACTTCATTGTTAGCAAGCTAGTTATAATCCAGTCTTCTCTTCATATGGAGATAGCCTTGCAGAATTGGTATCTAGAACTTGTAAAAAGGCAGCTATGCACATCTATGTGTTTTGATGGCTGATGGAAGGATTCAATAAACAGCAGTAGGAAATGGAAAATCACCTAGGTGCATGCTCTTCATGACATTGCTCTCATAACAACCTCTTGTAAAAGGGGGCAGCTGGGGTAGGAAAAGACAACGGTTACTATTTGTGCTAATACGTATGGACCCCTGCTCTCCACAGGGCACCTTCCAGTGAAGCTTCCGGACTACAACAACCGGCTGAGAGTTCTGGTGGCCACGTACGTCACCTTCAGTCCTGATGGCACTGAGCTCTTAGTCAACATGGGAGGGGAGCAGGTAAGAAGACAGCTAAAGTTAGACAGAAAGCTTTACGTTCGGTTGTGCTTGTTGGGTGACCATACGTTGTTGTGCATTCTTGAAAACGAGTATAGCAACTTCTCTGTGGGTACTATAATTGATTTTAAACTGCTTTCTGATTCATTCAGACTAAATGCTTTGTATTAGGGATTTATTTGTTATGCTACCACTGATCAAACTTGAACTGTATTCTGTTCTGGTTTTCCAATTCACATTTCAATCTCTGGAAGAGGAAAAAACGAGTTCTGGAACTGACCTTTGCTGACCTAGAAAAGATTTCATAACTCATTCTTGAAACATCAAACTGCTTCTGTAATAGAATCTAGTGAATAAGGAACTTACAGAAGCAAAGGCCTTCACCTGGAATATTGATTGCTTTAATTTTAAGCACTGGGTGATATTCATGGATCTTTTGTAAAGCCTATCGGTGAAATGAGAAAATCCTCCTGACAGCATTAATCAGCATGGATTAAGCAGGAACTTTGCTTGTGGGCAGGTTACTCTATGGTTGTCCTCTACATATCTCTTTCTCACACGTGCACTCATTCCCTTTAAGAGAAGGTGCTGAGTTAGATGAATTGGAGGTCTGATCTGGGCTGTCAATACCTGTAACAGTACAGTTTTAAATTAGGGCTTTGCAGGGCTGCTTTCGAAGTTTCTCAGGAAATCCTGGTTTCATCTTAGAGAGACTTTGCCTTGGTTTAGTGTACTGCCTCTTTTCTGTCAATAAATGTTTGATTTCTTTGTGATCACTGTGTTAATTAAGTAGTTAAAATCTCTTACTGGAGTTAAAGCTTTTTGAGCAGGTTGGTTTGTGGTCAGGTCATCTTTTAAGTTCTGTAGGTGTGGAGAGGGCTTTCTTACCTCTTAAGACAAGGCTCCTATTTCTTAGCATTATTCTTTCTGAACCCAATGCTGGAATGGAACACGCCAGTGGTACTGCTGTCATCCTGTGTGTTCCTGTCTATAAACAAGATTCCCAGTTAGAAAATTGGAAATAGAAAAACACAAACATGGAACCATATACCCATCTAGCCCTGTTTTATTTCTGTGACTTGAGCATCTACGTTTCACTGACTTTTTTTGTCTCATTCTTCATTCCTTAGGTCTACTTGTTTGATCTAACATACAAACAGCGACCATACACTTTTCTCCTCCCAAAGAAGTGCCACACTTCAGGGGGTAAGTGTGATGCTATCGTGGAAGTGAGTGGAAGGCAGAGTGAAATTACGTACTACACAGTTCTCTTTTCAGGGTGCAGCCCAGTCTGGGCAGGAACTAGGAAAATGAAGTAGGGCATGGCTGTTGCTGGGCTGTTTCTGCAGTGCAGTTCATACACCGAGTTCTAAAACCCTTCTACAGAGTGACAAAACATGTGTCTTGAGAGGAGAAGCAAGCTGTTGAGAGGTCTATGCATGTGAACCAAGGAGAATGCTTAAAGCTGTGCATAAAGGATAAAGTAGACTTCGTAGAGTGGTTGAGGTCCTGGAATCCTCCCTTCAGCTAAGGGGGAAAACTTTGTGGACAGGTGTGGAATTAGTATATATTTTTTAAACTTACTAGTAAAATGTAGAATACATCTGTTAACCCCTTATGCACCCATTAAGACGAGACAGAACAATCTTTTCCCTAGTCTAAGAATCTGGCCTGGCACTAATATCCCTCCTGGTGGTGAGATAGTTGAATCAAAGTCATTTATTTGATGAGTAAGTATATCCAAAAGCCTTTTTATTCTTGGCCCTGTCTCCTACAGGGCCTGTTTGTACACAGAAGTTGCAGACAGTACACAGTGAATTGGCTATAATGCTATTCCCTGGGCAGAGGCTGACTCTTATCAGGGAGTGTTCCCTGCTCAGCCCCTTCCCTGTTCTCAGAGCACTCTGGCAGAGTTTGATCTGTGTACTCAGTGCGCCTTAGGCCTTAATCTAACACTCACATCCTGGTAGCAAATATAGGCCCTGCCTGCTTTTCTCTTCAGTCTTGAATGCATGTGGGTGATCTGTGCTGTGGTATCTGGTGAGGTCACACTTTAAATGGCAGGACAGCATTTGAACAGGCTCACAGTGGTGCAGTTGCTGCAAATGCTCCACCCTGTTGGGCACAGAAAGTTCAGGCAAAGGCTGTGAAAAGGTGGTATCAGTACAAAGGCTGAACTTCATGTGCATGCATGTCTCTACACACTGAAATCTCTGAGCAGTTCAGTCGACTGGTTGGACAGTGTCCCCAGTTTCCCAACCTGTGAAATGGCTGCAGGAGCACTCCCAGCTGCAACATAAATGCAGTTTGTAAAAATCTAAGCTGAATGTTTTCTATGGAAATGGCAGATGATGTGGCTGCACGACCTTCAGAGGATTACTTCAGCTTGTAATGGCTCCTTGAGCAGTAGGGTAAGAAAAGAACAAAAGGAAGAAAGCATCTGGAATTCCTTTACTGGATTCCTCCAGTGGTTCTACTCATGCTCCTTGTTCTGTTAAATGTTCAACAACTTAGCTCTACGATTCTTTATCTGAGTGAATCTGGTGATCAGTCGGGTACGATTCTTTATCTGAGTGAATCTGGTGATCAGTCGGGTACTCCGATTATGGCCTAGACTCAGTCTGAAGGCAGTTCAATTCAAGCTGCCCTCTGTGCGTGTGTGTATACTTAGTTCTATGTGTATCTAGTTTTCTGTTCTAGAGTTGTATTGTGAAGGATACTGCAGAGATTTTGTAGTAAATGTAAGAAGGCAAATCAAATCCAGGTGACTGGAGGAGGTGGGGCATGTGGAATCATGGAAGTTTTACTTCTGCTCTGAATGGGGCTGTGGCATTGGCTTGACTCCACTGTAAAATAAAACCCTTAAGCTTCAGATGTTAGTTTGTGTAATCTACATTGATACTTAGCATGGATTTGTTTTTCCCCCCTAACTTTCAGAAGTGCAGAATGGAAAAACCTCTACCAATGGAGTGTCAAATGGCATCCATCTCCACAGCAATGGCTTCCGCTTGTCTGAAGGAAGAGCACATGTGAGGTAAAGGGACAGCTCTACCTACATGAAAGCTTGACTGTCAAGTGGCCTCTGTCCTAGGAGCTGTATTTGCTTCTGGTGTGGGGGCTATGAACAAGAGTCAGATCAGGCAAGAGCGTCCTGGGAGAAACGTTGTCTGTGAAGTTTTTTTTTCCCCTTTTACAGTGAATTACTACAGACAAAACTAAGAAATTACTTGTCAGGCCTGGAAGTAAGGTATTCTTAGTTGTCCTGAGTGGTTGTTACTTCCCAATCTGCAGGAACTGTGTCTTGATAAATAAGAGAGGCTGTCAGGTTGAAAGAGCCTTGCTTCCCTTTGCCAGTTTTTTGGGCACCTGCCTGCTGACTGAACTAAAGCAGCCAAAATTGCTTCACGACAATGACACTGGAGTCATTACTCCTGCAGTCTGCATGTGAGCTAGGAATGGATGGAGAGCCCTCTTCTGTTGTTCCTACTGCTTGGTTTCCTTAAGAGCAAAATGCAGTTGGGGCGAAGCAGAATCAGACTTGAAGCACATCTTGCTGACTGTATTTCCTCCAGCTGATGAGACATGGTTAAAAGTCAAGACACAGTTGCTTAATACCATATATGGGCAGTCTAGGTTCCACCAAAGTCACTTTGTTGAATGTTTTCAGCTTGTTTCCTCTAGATGGCCCCTCCACCACAGCAGCAGAGATGTTGGCTGGAATTTTGGGTTGCTGAGCATGGGCCTTGTGCAGCCCTGTGAACTCGGATGCTTGGTTTCCTTCTGAATTTGCGTTCTGTTATGCATTGCTAAAAAAGGATTGGAAATGTTGTTTATGCAGTCAAAGCAAAGATGTATTGGTGAAGTCTGAAGGATTAGATGCTTAAAATACCTACTGTTCAATTTTGAGTATGGGTCGGTATATAAAGAAAAGATGGAAACAGTCAAATGATGGTCAAAAGAAACCTTCCTCAAATTCAGGTTATTCTGGTTCAGGGTCTCTTCTGGATTTTTCTGAAACTTTTGGTATTAGCTAATGCTTGCTGGGACTTGCTAAGCTAGAACAAAACACTGCAGATTTTTAACTGGAGTTAACAGAGCATTAGCATGTGAGACTTACCTGTGCTCCTTTCTTTCCCTTCAGTCCCCAAGCGGAGCTACCTCCATATCTGGAGAGAATCAAGCAGCAAGCCAATGAGGCCTTTGCTTGCCAGCTGTGGACTCAAGCCATTCAGCTATACAGCAAAGCAGTCCAGAAAGCCCCCAACAATGCCATGCTGTATGGAAACAGAGCTGCTGCCTACATGAAGCGCAAGTGGTAAGGAAGCAGAGAATATTAGAGAATTTAGTGTCACAGGCACTGCTGGTGCCTGACGTCCGAGTACCACGGATATTTTGTTGTCCACTGCGAAGCACCTGGCTTCCCTAGATGCAGAGCAGGGTTGGGGTTATTGGATCAAGCTGTAAGTGGGTCACCTCTGGTACAGAACAAGGGGATTGCACAGCAGCATGTGTTGGAGAAATTACAGCCACAGATACCACACAGGCAAGCACAGCTGGTAGTAGCTCATCATTTTGCCTACTGGCATGCTGAGTAATGTTCTGTTCCTTTCCTGTTTAAAAAGACACCAAAACCCCACTTCTGAGTAACAGCGTTATGAGTGTCTCTAAGGGTGTTTGTGTTTCTTTGGGTAATTCTGATCTGCATTAGAGTATGGCTCTAAATCTGCTGTCAGCAGATGAGGTAATGGTTACTGTGCTTTATAACTTCATATCTCATGGTATAAGATTGTTGTAGGACTGCCTGGAGTTGCTTTGGTTGCTGCTTTATCCAAGTAACTAGTACTGCAGATAGTCAGACATGACCTGGTGGTTCCCATGTCACCCCAGCTAACCCACATTCCCCTTGGCTGGAAGCAAACCTCTCTGAGGGATCTGGGGAGGTGGCAACTGGTGCCTCAGAGTCGGGGGGAGGTTCTGCTTGATTGTTGCAAAATGTGCTGTAGCCTCTGCAGTAGGTAATGTCTTCTCTGACCAATAGCCAGAGCTGCATCTGCAAGATACAGCTGAGTTATTTCAGTATCTGTCCCCTTGAGCAGAGTAAGACTGAGTAGCATGACTTGCCATTAACATATTTAAAATAGCTGTGGTCCTTCATCTACATTTGCTTTGTGAGGATATCCTTCTCCTCTCCCTGCTGAAATCCCCAGTATGAATTCTCCTATCTTCTTGCCAAGATAAAGAGCAGCCAGCAGTTGTTGTGACTGTTGGTAACTGGCCTACTGGCTGTTTTGCAATAGCAGAGATTTGGGAGCTGCCTCAAAAAGACCTCAGTGTTCAGAGGGAGAAGAACAATAGGTTGGGATTAAGGAATGGAAGACAGAAGCTGAGTGCTGATCTCATGAATGACATTTTTCTTATAGGAATCGTTTTTCCCGAAGGATGTTGGCAGATCTGAACCTTTCTGTGTGTCAGCTAGTGCTTTGCTACAGTTTTCGGTAGCAGGAAGATGTGAAAATATATGCACAGTGGGTTTCTGTGGCATGCAATGATTAGAATTTAAATAGTACTGAGCTGATATCTTCTCAGGTGCAGAAAAGACAGGGTACTTTTCTGCTAGAAACAGCTACTGGTGTATGGTAGAAGGTGGCTGGGATGTTACTGAGAAGGAGGATGAAGCAGTTGCACAGTGACCCACACTGAACCATCGTGTGTCTTCACATTCGGAGCAGGAACAGCTATAGGCCACCCTGCAGAATAGTGCAGGTCTTGCTTTGGCCTTGTTCTCTGAGTAACAGAGAGCTCTAGAAAAAAGGAAGGTCTATAATTTCCTAGCCTCCCCTTGCTCATCTCCCTTAAGATGCTATTCATACTCTGCAGCACTTCTAAGGCTGTCCTTTTAAAATTTGCTCATAAGAGCCAACTGCCTCACTCTCCAGATTGCTTTTAGCAGTCTGTGTTGACAGTACTTAGCTGATTTCTAGTTAGACCATTTTTGTACAAGCTGAGTCAAACCTGTAACAATGGGAGAAGTCAGTGCCTGCTTTACATCTCAATGTTTACATTTTCACACCAGTCTATTGGGCTGTCTGACACTGGTAGTTGAGGGTGAAGGATTTTTGAGGGTGGCAAAGCAGCTAATAGCCCATCAGCTCTGAAAATGCGAGACACCCGTCTGTCATCATAACAGGTAACTTGCATTCCCTCTTTCTTTGAATAAAAGTGGCCTGATGCTGTGCATCCAGTCTCCTGGATTGACACAGACACAGTGCTGCAAAGACAGCCCTCAAGAACCATGTTTCTTCTGCTCTGCTGCAGATCTCATGGACAAGGCACTCCACCTTCTGTACTGTGCTAGCAAGCTGTAATATGTGGCCAATATCCTCCTAGATGGGAGGGAGCAATAGGAGGAATGGTTTACAGAACATGCTTGTGGCACTGAATAAGCGCTGCTTAGCATGTAAACCAAAGATTTGGAGCTCCCCTTAATGAGTAGAGACCCAGGAGCACCTCTTCTCTGACAAAGGCTCCACATGATCTACATCTGTCACCCTGTGGAAGGTACAGGGCAATTCACCCCCTTCCCCTTGGGGCTGTTTCAGACTTTGGTAGGTGCAGTGCACATAGGTTGCAGGTGTGAAACATTATTATTATTATTTTTTATTATTATTAGCTGTCACATGGAGACTCAGCACTCTCTTAAGGCAGATTGTGGTGCCTCTGAACAGTTTAGGCTTGATGGTGGTACACCAGGCATGTCAGTCCTGGCTGACTTCTCAGCCTCTGTCAGTCTGAACTGAATACCAGCATGCAAGGCTTGTCAAGTCTCTCCTGCTTCCAGAGCACAAACAGAGGCATTCTTATTGCACAGCCATGGAGCTTAGGGAAATCAAGCGTAGTCTCCAGTAACTGTAAATAGGATATAAATATCCATTATGATACCAGTCTGCTATAACGCTTATTTCTAAAACTTAAAGGTTTTTCTTATAAAGGTGAGAAAAGACTGCTGCTTTAGATATTTGTCCATCAGGGCTATGAAGTGTGGTGGTTCTGTAGCTCCTTCTTGAGGGCTACAAGTGGCTGTGACTGTGGGCAGGGAAACATGCTGCCACGCTGTGCGTCCACAAAGGGGCACGCGTGAGCTGCTGTGTTCCGAGGAGACCCTGCTCGCCTTGCAGGAGAGGCCTTGTGTCTGCTTGGCCAGAGGGCTTGTGCATCCTCCATCTTCAAAGGACTTCCCTAAATGTGTTCTATCAGTGAGCTCTGCTCTGTCGGATTTAAAATGGCAGGTCAAGACTTGCTGGGCTTCCCTGTGTGGTCACATTACAGGGCTGCCTGTATACGTGTGGAGGTGCATTCAAGAAGCTGGGCTTGGTCAGATGGTGCCCCTGGGAAACAGCAAATGCTATTAGTACATGAGCTTGTGGGGTGTCTGCTTGCATAAAGAGAGCTGGAAACAAGCAGCTTTGGAGTGAAACGAGGGCTGGGAAACAGCAGTGGAAAATGTGTACTGTTTCTGCTTGGGCTATCTAATCCACCACTCCCTTTTCTTCAGGGATGGGGACCATTATGATGCTTTAAGAGACTGCTTGAAGGCCATATCCTTGAATCCATGCCACCTGAAGGCCCATTTCCGTCTTGCCCGCTGTCTCTTTGAACTCAAGTACGTGGCAGAAGCACTGGAGTGTCTGGATGACTTTAAAGGGAAGTTCCCAGAACAAGCACATAGCAGTGCCTGCGATGCATTAGACAGAGACATCAATGCAGCCCTCTTCTCCAAGAGTGATAATGGTGAGTGCCAGTGTTTGGTGTGGTTCTTCAAGGTTATACTAAAATCTAATGATCAGACAAGGAATTTTCTTCTTAAACTGCCCCTCTAAAGTAAAGCTCTGACTTCTGAGAGAGATTGATTGTTACTGTGCACAAAAACTGGCCTAGGCATGTTCTTTCCTTGTGCCTAGTCCTGGTTTGCTCTTGAGCAAGAGTATGGTAAAAGGAGTCTGATGTACCCAGGAGATAATCTGGAAGGAAGCTTGTGCTTCTAAGCCCTGCTCCCTGCTGGAATTGTCCTTAACTCTTCTCTAAAGCTGTTGGGGTCTCCTAGAGTGCTTTCTGTTTGCTGAGAACATGTTCCTCTCCAAATTGTGATGAGGGAAATCTGTTGTCTTTCCAGCTGAAGACAAGAAAGGGGGTGGCCCCATCCGGCTGCGAGCCACAGGCCGCAAGGATTCCATCTCAGAGGATGAGATGGTGCTGAGGGAGCGCAGCTACGACTACAAATTCCGATATTGTGGCCACTGTAACACTACTACAGACATCAAAGAGGCCAATTTCTTTGGCAGGTATGTTGGCAGAGCGTAATAGGGATGCAGGACAGGAGTGTGAGCAGCAGCAGAATGCTCTCTTCCATTGGATAAAGCCTCATGCATAGCCCCATGTGACTGTTCATAAAATGATGCTGACACTGGTTTTCAGGGTTGAAAAAGATGACGGAAACCCTCCTCCTTGTGTGGCTGCATGAATAGCTGGTTCAGTAGCAGATCCACAGAGGACCCGGTTGGGCTAGCGTTTCAGAAAAGCCATTTGGGATTGAAAACATGAATCCTGGGGATGGAGGGAGCCAACACAGAAAGCTTTATCTGGATCCATAAGCGTGAGGGGTGGCAGCCTACTGATTATAGAAGCCAACTGAGATTCTCATGTCTGCTAGAGACTAGCTTTGACTCTGAGCTGTGATCTCCAGTCTCTGCTCCTCTCACCCTAGCAATGCACAGTACATAGTCAGTGGGTCAGATGACGGCTCCTTCTTCATCTGGGAGAAAGAAACCACCAACCTTGTTAGAGTGCTGCAGGGAGACGAGTCGATTGTGAATTGTCTCCAGCCTCATCCCAGTTACTGCTTCCTGGCTACCAGCGGCATTGACCCAGTTGTACGACTGTGGAATCCTAGGCCAGAGGTAAGAGCCACAGTAAAAGACTGTCTTGTCGTGAGATGTAACTCACTCAGCTGGTCTTTCCTGTTGGGATCTCTTGAGAGTTGCAGCAGCAGTAACAGCCCCTGTTTGGTCCTAGCACTGCCTTGCTGAGTTCTCTCCCTTCTTGTCTTGCAGAGTGAAACCCTTAATGGGCGCGTGGTAGTAGACATGGAAGGTGCTTCCCAAGCTAACCAGAGACGAATGAATGCAGACCCGCTGGAGGTGATGTTGCTGAACATGGGGTACCGAATTACAGGACTGACCAGTGGTGGGGCTGGAGGCTCAGATGATGAAGACAGCTCGGAGGGGCAAGTCCAGTGCCGGCCCAGCTAAAACAGAACTGCCTCTCCTTCCTCTAATTGTTTGGCTGAAAGGGAACCTAGTTTCCTTGGTCCTGAACTTTCTCTGATGAATGACTGCACTGTTTCGCACTATGCACAGAGTAGGACAAGCTGGCAGGGGCAGGAGCGGCCGTCTCTTTAAAACATCGTCACCACCTCCTCCTTCTCCCGTCGCTACTGAGCAGCATGTCAGTGCAGTCCGAGGTTTGCCTTTAGTGGAATTTAGTCCCAACAGGGGTCTTTGAGTTGTCTGTAAGCAGTGTAAGCTGGTGAATTTTTTTCCAGAGCTGCTGTATGATCTGGTATAGAGGGATGTTGCCTGCATTCATGCATTTGGAGAGGGGATGTTAAATTCCTGAATAAAATACAAACCTAGGGCAGGGGTTATGGAATGAATTTACTGCAGTGATCTTGGTCTTGAAAGCTTGACTCTGCTTTTGTGCTACCAGTCTGTGTAGAGGCCCCTGGTTTAGGGTTGTTGGCCATGAAACACCTGTTTTGTCCCATAACATCTTTCTTCTGGCTTCCATCTCTTAACACGTTGTCACCAGATGTAGCTGTGTTGTATTAAGGACTGGATATTGCCTGTCTTGTCCCTGGGCATCTGTCTTAGTTGATCAATCAGTGAAGGCACTGAGTATGTGCAGCTCAACAGGGCAGGATGTGCTTGCCCAGCTCTGATACTTTCTTCTGTGGTCTGTGAACCCATGGAGAAAGGTGACAGCAATGGGAGCAGGTTTGATCAGAGACCTAGGGCTCATGTAGCTAAAGCTACTGAGGAAAGGGGCTGGTAACAGCACTCTTCCAGAGCTTCTCTCTCCATTTCCCAGAATGTGTGTAGCTCTATTCACCTTCTGCTCTCTAAGTCATCTGTGTTGGAGCTGAGAATGTTGCCACCATGTATATGTTGCAACTAAAGTTTTGAGCTTTTAGGAAGCAGCATTTTTGTGCAGTCAGCTGCTCTGTCTTGGCCAAGGTGGGCCTTCTTTGCCTCATTGTTGGTATAACATCTGATGGATTAGTGGTCCTCTCAGGAACCCTCGTTCCTCTTCCCGCTCTCCACACACTGACTCTGGCTGCAAAGCCCAGAGTACAGCTAGAAATGCAGCACTGTACTTCCATCCCTTCCCCTCTCATGTAACATGCAGCCCTGTTTTTCCCTCTTGCAGTTGCCAAATGCTAAATATCAAATAGATCTTACACAGCTGTGCTACAACCGAATCCGAAGAGGTTGTTTTTTCTAGGACTATCAACTAAGACCAAAGAGCCCCTGGAGATCCTAACTGCTCTGCGCTGTCTCGTATCTCTTACTGCTGAAGGTCTGAACATGCTAGCCTTGGTCCCAGGGGTGTGAGATGTGTGTCTGGGAGTGTGTGCGCATGTGTGTGTGCTGCATTAGGGCTGTTCTTCCATGTGGTGCAATCCCTGGTCTTCCTGTTCCTGCTGTGGAAAGATGAGAGGCCTCCCTTTCCTTCTCTGGCTGCTTCTGGCTGCCAGGCATTGATGAGAGAGACTGCGCAGTGCTGGCTGATCAAGGTAACTGGCTTCCTCTCCCTTCCAGAACAGTCTTTATGAGATGAGTGAGCCTTGTGCAGGAGGGAGAGAGGTCACAGTCTCGTAGCTGGCAGCATCTCTCCAAGGACACTGTTCCCTGCATAGAGAGATCCCCCCCACTCCCCTTGTAATTGCAGTGGAGCTAACTGGGACCTGATCTCTGCCCCTCAGACAAAGATGTCCGTCTGCTCTTTCACACGTGGGTGAAACTGAGCCTTGGTGAACCCAGGCTTGTGGGAGCATGCCCCTCACTGCCCAGAAACGACTGGCTACCCTTGTGCTCTGCTGAGCTGTGATGGCAGACTTGCGCTCCATCTTCTCCTGCTGAAGCATAGCTCTCCTGGGACAGATTGTCACTTGGCTGCTGAGGGCATGTTTGCTTGTTCTCATTGCAGTACCAGCGCATTAGATGTGACTGCTTGCTCAGTTTACCTGTTTGGTTGTGTACAAGCTCCCACACCCCAGGTGTACCCCGCCACTCAATGCTCTTCAAAACCCAGAGACAGCAGAAAATTCTTCTCACTTGGGTGGCTTTTTGACATGGTCTGGCCTTTTCTTTTTTTTTTTTTTTTTTTTTGCTTAAGGCTTTCCTACTAGACGCATCCTCTTTTTTTTTTCTCTTCTCCTCCCACTCAAACTTTTTTTTTTCAGCTTTCAGTAGACATGTCTGCAGACTTTGATTTTTAAACTGGGAGGCTGAGATAGAAAGCTCTGAAGAGAACAGACCTCTCCCTCCCCATTCACCTTTTGCTGTGGCAGCTATTTTTTGTTGTTTTTACCCTTGTGAGACAGTGCAGCTCTTTTACCTGCTAGTTGCAGTGTGAAAGCTACAAGATTCCCTGCCTCTGCAGTGGATTGCTTTTTTTAATGGCTGCTTTGGTTAAAAAAAGATAAATAATAATGGGAGAGAAGGAGAGAGAAAAATCTTTCTGCTTCTAGCCCCTTTTCCCCTTGTCGTGGGCAGAATACCTGCTTTGTTGCTTGTTAATGAGGAATTTGTATTTATTGGTGAAGGAAGAAACATGCTGGGGAAGTAGGGAAAAGATGTTGCTTTATTGACCTCTGCTGTTTACTTCAACCCCCTCTTTGGGAAAGCTTCTTCCTGCTCTTTCTGGTTAACTCTTTCTAGCCTGGGATATGCAGGGATGCCTCTTTTATTTTTGTATTCTAGCAATGGGCTCTCCGTTAGGAGACTCTAGGATTCTCTTAGTGTTTCAGTGATCATTGCTTCTCGCTTTTTCAAGTACTAAAGATGATCATCTCGTAAACTTTGCCCCTGCAGTTGTAGAGGTAACACACAAGCCTTACTGCCCTCATTAGAAGGAGCAGAAAACTTGTTTCTCTGGTCCCTGGAAGAGAAAGGGTTAAGCAATTAAACAGTTCTTTGTTCTAGTTCTTTCTTGGTGTCATTTTGTTTGGGGGATTGTTCTGGCTTTGTTCAACCTTTCTCCTCTATGGAGGTGGACAAGCGTGGGTGGGGGGGTGGCCTGGTTGGGCTGGATGTTGTCTATTCAACAGTGCTGCTTCTTGGAGAATAGATGCCCCAGTAAACTTGAGTGGGAAGGGGGCTGGGGAGCCCAAAACATGGCTTGTAAGCTGTGGCGGCTACTAAGTTAGTGCTGATGTTAGTTTGTGGAGATGTGGGAACTCAGATCTATCAGTGGACCAAGGGCTGGGGCTGTGTTTGGGAGCAGAGTCCGCCTCTGGCTTGGTTTAGAGCTAAAGCTGCAAACGTTGGAGTGAGGATGAGAACGGCTGCCTGGGGCTTGCTGGAGAAGAGAGAAGTGATGCACATGTCTTACAGAAAGATGAATGGTGCTGTAATGGAGTTAGTTTCTCTGAATTACGTTTTGTCAGGGTGGGGAGTAAAATTGATAAAATCCTCACTGAGCTCCTGCTGAACCCAAGGGTTAGAGGTGAGTGAGGGGGAGGCAAAAAGCTGTGTAGGGAAAATTAACCCATACTTGCCTTTTAGCTCTTAAACAGTAAATAGCCTCTTGCCCTGAGAAGCAGAGCCCTGGTGGCTTAGGCTGTGGGGCAGACCCAAGGTCACCTGCCTGAGTCACCATGTTACTGACTGATCTTCTGAGACCTTTCTGCTGTCAGAAACAGCGCACTTACTGCCTTAAAGTGTCTCACACTCAGCGTGGTGTGTTGGACATCAACATTTAGACCCAGAGATGATCCCTTGCTAAAGGATATCACAAACTCACTTTCTTCTCTGGGCTCCTGCAGCAAAACCTCCCAAATACTTTCCTGCCCTCCAAGCTGCAGAATGCCAGGCCTTAAGTAAGAGTTAGAAAACCAGTCTGCTATTTTCAGAATCCATTTGAAGTCTTCTCTTAAAAATTCCCATTGGACACCTTTCAGCTGAAGGCCTTTTGAGGCCTCTTCATTTCAAATCCCATCTGATATAAATTATTGCTTTAAAAGACAGCTCTGCTCTAACAAAGCAATGCGCTTCCATAGCTGGAATTGGCAATCAACTAATTAGGTCAGATCTTGGACTGAATGGTTGGACAAAGAGGAAGCATGGAAGGGGAAGCTGAGTGGTTGAATTGTGGGTGGAAATGGCTAGAAGGACCCAGGAAATGAGTTTTATTTGTAATTTGGGTAAGGGAATTGGGTTGAGGAGGGAGAGGACTGATATGCTCTGGGATGTGGGGAGAAGAACAATCACAGCCCTACTGATGAGATCACTTTTCTCGGATGTCACAGTGCCAGGAACAAGTCTGCAAAGGGCTCAAGATGGCTGCTGTCTCTGAGCAAAATGGGAGCAGGATGTCGGAAAACTGCCTGCTGTTGTTGCAGTGAGGAATTCAGTCCTCTGCCTGTTATGCTTCTCGTAGCTTGTTCAGGCCTTGCTGCTGCGGGAGATGAGACTGATCAGGACCAGCGCTGGGGCTGGCAAGGAGAAAAGGTGGGCCTTTTTGTGGATTTCATAGCTGAGAAATGATTGTGACCTGCACTTGGCTCTTTGAGCGCTTCCACCTTGTGCCCCTTGTCCCTGAGAAACTGGTGGCTTTTCCTTTAAACATAAAAGTTGCCCTGTGGGTTGGCTGTGTCAGTTGGAGAGGGAGAGAGAAGGAGATGCAGCTTTCAAGTGACAGGGAAGCAGAAAAGACCTGAAGGTTAAAGCTGAGGGGTGAGATGGCTTAGGGGCATTGCTTTTGGGGTGGGTGGCTGAGCCTGCGTATGTTCTTTCGCTTGTGAGTAGCACCATCATCAATACAGATGAGAGTGACGTTTCTGGTTCATGCTGAGCGATTAGAGGCTGTCAGATTGCAGCAGGCACAGACCACAGGAAAGGAACAACAAAAACGCAAAGCAACCCACCCCAGCATCACCTCCAGGGCGGGGGAAGGACGCCTTGGTGTCCTCCATCAGCCTGTGCCTCAGTGACATTTTAAATAGACTCCTGCACGCGGTGTTGCCTGCTGCTGCCTCGGTTGTCAATGTCAGAAGGGGGAGGGGATCTCTTCCTTGAGTGGTTTGGTCCTGGCAGTCCCTGTAATGTTTGAGCTGTCACAACAGGGAAGGTTCCCAAGGAAGCCGCTTTACTGAACAAGAGCTGGCTGGGTGCCTGCTTCTTTCAGGCTCAGAGATGAGCCGGGGTAGAAAGGGGAGGTAACCAAATCCCTTCCAGGCCGAGCTCCAGCTATAGCCATGGTGGCGTGTGCTTGGACAAACTGGTGTGTGGTCTGGGCCGCTTCTTCCCAGAGCGGACAGGCTTTCCTCTCAGAAGGGCTCTGCGTCTCCAGGGTGCGAGTGATGCATTGGCACCTGCAGTGAGTAGGCAAAGATTGTTGTCCTGAGGACGTTTTGGGCTGACGGGAAGTAGAGCTGCTTCCTTGCTGACAACAGGAGAGAGGAGCCATCGATGGCAAGTCGCTGGCACAAGTGGGAGTGAAACCTTTTGTTTCTTGTCAAATGAGAGATTGCGAAAACAATGATGGCAGGATTCCTGCTCTGTACATCGATCCAGTCTTGTAGTCAGGCAAGATAGCTGCAATAAAAAGCCCGGCCTTTAATTTTATGCATGGAGAACTTCTTACCTGCTCTCCCCTCCCTGTCCGTGTGTCCCCCTCCCTGCAGTTTCTTTTCCAACTGCAGCTATTTTTCCCTGCTGACTTCAGGTGTTTTGTATTCTGCTTAGATCAATAGCAGTAGAACAGCAGCAGCTTTCCAGTTGTCACTAGGAAGACCCTGCTGTCAGCTACAGCTCACCCGTTTTCTGCCAGTGCAGTATTGGGGATGGAGAGCCCTTCCGCTTGCCTGACAAACACAAAAGAAAGCTGTGCAGTACAGGAGTGCTGTATTGATTTTTTTCTTTGTTTTTTTTTTTTTTTTCTTTTTTAAATCCAGCCTGGGGAAAACGGTGTTCTTCCTGTGCTCCAGCAGCTGGTTTGCCTTCCTGCACTTAGTTTAAGAGAGAATAAACTGGGCTGTCTGAAATGCCCCCTGCCCATGCGGGAGGGGAGGGTGTGAGGTGGCACTGCAGGGAGATGCATCCTGCTGAGGCTGTTGGTGTCATCCTTGCTGTGTGGCTTTGCCAAGGGAGCTGGTCCCTGGTGATACGCTGCTTAGCAGCCTCTGAGACACAAGCAGGAAGAGCAAATCCATTGCCTAATCCGACAAACGCGCCAGGACCACATTAGCTGATGCGAACATTGGCCCCTATTCATAGATTTTTAACAATCTCTGATACTTACGTTAGCCTGGAGCAAATCAATGCAAGTATTTTTCTTCATTGAACAAAGTGTTCACTGAAACACATACAACCTTTGTGTGCATCTTCCATCCAAAGTGCCAAAATAGGAAGTGTCTGTTGGAAACCAAAGCACCAGGCATGGCTTTGCTCTTAAGGGTGTCTATATTTCCTCGGCTTTCTCTCTTTTGTAACTGGACTATTTTGTGAATTCCCTCACCATCAGATTCCGAGGAGCATGATCTCAGGCTCTTGATCAACTCTTGATGCAGTGACAGGTCACACTGAGACGATGCCCACACTGTAGCTTGATGTGAGCTGCTCTGCATGAGCACCTCAGTTGATGGCTCTGCTTCCATCCAGCTGCCTCTGAAGCAGCCCTCCTTCTTGGAGGGGCTGTCCTAAAACATGGTCTAGACTAGGAAATAAGGTGGGATGTTAGATGATCTCTTGAGGGCTCGGTAGAGGCAAGGAAATGTAGTCTTCAGTGCATTACTAAGCTAGTTGTGTTGAAGCCTGAGTACTCATATGACAAGTTAGCGTGTATTGAGGGCGGGTAGGCCACCTCCGCACTAGACTGTTAGCCAATGCTTTCTACTGCCATACTGGCAACTCCCAACTGGTGTCCCCTCTGATGTGCCTCTGCTGCCAGTAGAGGTTATGGATCTCCTGGGCTTTCAAGCTGGAAGCTTCCTTAGTCTAAAATTCAGTGAGCGTGTTAAGTGCTGTTCTGTCCCCAGAACAGAGAATACATTGATAAATGTGGAAGGCTGGACTCAGCTTAATTATTGAGCAGTCAGGTAATGGAAAGCAGAACGCATAGAGATAAGTCTTTGATGAAGGAGAGAAATTTCAGTAAAAAGTGGGGTGGTTATGTGGAAGCTGTAAGTTTGTGATGACCGTTGGGAACGTGGCTCTTGCCGTTAACAGGGTTTGCTAATAACAAAAGCCAGCACCTTCTGTGAGCAGAGTGCTTGGCTCTGCATTGCCTCTGCTCTGTGTGAGGAGGAACCCAACCATGTGCAGGAAGGGGCCAAGACTGTTTTATTAGCAAAACCCCTTGGCATCATGCTGTGTAATGCCACAAACTGTGCTGGAGAGCTCTGGTAACTACAAGCCTTGAAGAGGAAACGCAGCTCAAGGTCTCTGTGTGAGGAGGAAACGAGCAGCTTCCAAGGAAAGCATGGAAGGATGTGAAGAGGAGAGTAGGGGCTGGATGCTCGGCAGCTCTCCTGCACCTGCTGGGCTGAATGTCCCCGTCCTGGGTTTGCTGGGCTGGGGCAAGCGATGTCCTCCCTGTTCTTCCCACTAGTTCAGTGAGTTGTCACTCTGTATTTTGCCGAGTGTGTTGTGGTGGGTGGAAATCTGGAATAAACATATTTCTTCTTCAGCTTTCTCGTGTAGTTTGAATTAAACTTCCTAATAAAGCAATTGTTATTTTTCTAATCCGATTCTCCATTTGTAAATGCTGTTCCTCCCCTTGCAGTCCCTTGACCACATCCTCTCTCAGGGGAGGCTGGGTCTGATGCTTATTTCTGCTTTTGCACTTTCCTGAGGGTGCCTTCTACCTGGCAGCTCCGGGGCCTGACTCTTCCAGCTTCTGGTCTTTGGAAGGGCAACAGGGTGAAGTTCGCTGCCGAGGTTTGCGTGGTGGATCTGCACAAGGTAGGTGTGAGGGGTGAAGGCACCTGCCTGGAGGAGCTTTGCCAGAGCAGAAGGCCCCGCTGTGAAACAAACCCAGGCCCTTCTACGCCGCACGAAGCCGCTGAAGTCCTGGGGCGGGGTGGGGGAACGAAGCCCGAAGCTCGGCTCTCCGTGGGTGTGGAGAGCAGCGAGCCAACGCTTCGTCAAGCAGCAGCCGCGGGGCTGTGGGGTCTCCGCCCGGGCTGGCCGGCCAGGTGGGTGAGCCCCGGGGCCCTTCCAGCCCGGATTCCCCCTCCTCAAAACGGGGAGGGCCCGGGGGAGGGGGCGCTGGGCCCGCCAGGCCGTGAGGGAGCCTGCCCGCTCCCGCTTCCTGGTTACCGGCCGTGCCCGGAAGCGGGCGCGGTCTCCAGGAAGTGACGCAAACGCGGCGGGCGGGGGGCGGGCCCCGGTGATGGCGGAAGCGGAGGCCAAGATGAAGCAGTTCAATGGCGGCGGGGCCGGGCTGGACGCCGAGCGCGGCCGTTTCCCCTACTGCGTGGTGTGGACCCCCATCCCCGTCCTGACGTGAGTGCTGGGCCCTGCGCTCCCGGCCGGCCCCGGGGGCGGGCGGTCCGGCTGAGGCCTGGGCCCGTGCCTCCCTACCGGGGAAGGGCCAGGGCCGGGGCACCCCTTGCCTCCCCCTGGTCCGGCTGCCCGGTCCGCTTCGGGGTGCCCGGGTGCTCAGCCAGCTGCGGAGCTGGCGGGGAGCCCGGCCTGCCTTGGGGTAAGCGGGTGTAGGCCCGCTTTGGGGCAGGCAGACCGGGGTAACTGGCTGCCTGGCCTGCTCCGGGGTGGCCCCGCTTCGGGGTGCTCGGCCTGCTTTGGGGTGACTGGGTGCCAGGCTGCTTCGGGGCCCGTGTAGGATTCTGTCCTTGGGGTAGGGCTCTCCTCTCCCTGCAGCGAGGGTGTGTGTGGGGAAAGCTTTGCAGTAGAGCGGGCTTGTCTCTGCAGGAGCGGGAGTGGAGGGGATCCAGTGAAACGTGGGAAGGCTTTCATGTTTTTGGAGCAAAGGTTTGGCTCCGGGGATCTTAGACCACCTTATGCCTTGAGGAGATCCCCTGCGCTTCACTTGTAATGAGTTAGAAGTGGATTTGCCTTCCCAGTCTTGTCAGCCAAGTGTAAGCAGGCTCCGAGGAGAACTTCTGAGTTTTACTCTGGTCGTGGGAAAATGAAAAGCTGTAAAATGTGGGTTTGGGGGTAGTCTGGGAACACAAAGGCTTATTTTTATGCCTTCCTCTTCCTCTCCGGTTCAAATCAGGTGGTAATGTTTACTGAGCCAGAGCTGAAAGTCAGGTAGAAGACGTGGTGTGGTCCGTGCCAGGATTGGGAATGGCACTGCAACTCTCCTCAGTGAGGAGAAGCTGTAGCTTTGCTGTTGCTGTTTCGCATACAGCTACAAACCAGCTTTGTTTTTTACCTCTTTTCTTTTTTGATTGCTTAAAATTCCCACCTTAGTCTTTTCCTGGAGGATTTTCCAAAGGTTTTAACCTTCTTATCTCCTGCTGGGACTGATGAAGAGAACTGTCCTGCTGCCAAAGTCACTGGGCATCTGTATTTCTTGTGGGTTCATTCCCTGATGAACAGTGGCATTTTCCTGTTGATTTTGTTTTGCAGCAGAAATTTCAGCGTTGTTATTTGGCAAAAATCTCTCATTAGACTGCATAATAGCTCTGCTTTCTTTCTCTGATATTTCCTGTCATCCTTGGATTTGGAGGCTTGAAAGCTAGTCAGTGCTGAGAGGAGAATTAAAAAAAAAAAGGAAGAACTATATAGACCTTTGAAGGTGGTAATGCTGTGACAGTGTTATATTCAGCCATACCTTCTGGCTGATATAACATTGCACAGATAGCCAAACTGTCTGGCTGCTTTCTTTCGTACCAGATAGGAACATGCAGAGGGTAAGCGATGCAAGCGCAGACCATCAAACTTTGCAGAGTCCTTTCTCTGTCGTAGGGTTCTGTTATCAACAGGAGCTATATGACTGTTATAACCTCAGCTGCGCTTGTCGGCATGTATGGCTTGTCGTTCCTCAACATCCAACCGCCTCGGTCCCTTTTTATATTGATAGTTTTAGGATCTCTCTGATTGAGCCATGACTTGTGAATCTGTTGCTCTTTAGTCCTGCTGTAATCTCTTCTGAAATATTAGTCGCTGCGCGCAGTCCCTCGGGAGAGAGGTCAGCAAACCTGAGAATGCCAGAGGATGTGGGAGAGAGCTGTAACTTGGCCTGAAGTATTTACTTCTAAGTGATGATGATGGAAAGGGGTTGTGATATAGATCTGCTGCTCCCCGGGCCATAAGTATCTAACAGGGAGGAGAAGGTCTTTGAAACAGTGGGATTGTTTAGGGGAGGGAATGCTCTTCCTGGAGCCAGGAGCCCCGTTTTCTGTCTAGGGTGCTTAAATCTAGTTTGCTGTGAAAAGCTGTAGCATAGATAGGAAGATGGGCAAGGTGACCTTATTTTCAGTTCTTGAAGTGGAAAGTCCAGTTTTATCTCAAGGCAGTTTCTCCTGGATCTAACATTTTTACTTGGGTACACAAATGGGTTTGTTCTGCGAGACCATGGCTTGCCCTTCCCTGGCCAGGGATGTGTGTAGCGCAGGCCTTCGGAGTCTTGCGCTCTCCATAACTGCTGCTACTCATGCTAAAATCGTGGAGCCTGACTGCCCCACAGACGAGCTGACTCTAGATCTGCTTGTCAGCACAGCTTTGGGTATTCCCTGTGTGTTTTTCTTTTGCTTGTGCCTCTTCTTCATCCTTACGGGTCTTTGCCTGGCTTTGGCTCACCTGCTTTCATCTCTCAGCTGCGTATAACATGTTAACTGTGCCTGTCTATCCCATGCTATGCAGCTGGTTTTACGGCCTCTCCAGCAATCTCCTGGCAGCATGTTGCATGCACTCGGTATGATCGGGGGGCAAATATCTCAGCCTGATGGTTCGCTTGTTGCCTCGGTAGATGGCTCTTCCCGATCATTGGCCACATGGGTATCTGCACGTCGACTGGAGTCATTCGGGACTTCGCAGGGCCGTACTTTGTCTCCGTAAGTAGACGATGGATCCGGGTGCTGAAGCAGAATCTGTGCTTGGTCTGCTTCTCACCTTTGCTGGTGACTTTTGAGCTATCCCCTGTCTTTTACAGCTCAAAGTTCTGCAAAGTAATGACTTTAGATGTTTCTGAAGATCACAGATCTTTGCTATTCCTCTGTGGGCTGCTGTCCAGTGGAGATCGTTTGAGGGATACGATGGGTAGTGGCTAGTTTGGTTTGGTGAGCAGAAGGGAAAAAATCCTTAGTAGTTCAGGTTTGTAATTAGGAATTTTGGACCTAAATTTTCTTATAGTAGTCTAATTCTGAGTAGCAAAAGTTGCTTTCCAACTTCCTCAACATGCCCGTTACTATCATGCTGCTTAGCATCAGGTATGTGCTAGTCTTCTAAACTGCTCTATAGTCTGGTGGATTTTGAAAGTAAGGGAGTTTAATTAAAACTTTTAATACATTGGGACATTTACAACTTTGAGTTAACAAAGTCTTAACAGTTAAAAAAAAAAAAAAAAAAGAGGGGGAACAAGGTACTTATACCGTATAGCTAGATGGTGTCACCGTGTATAGAGTATAAATATACTCGTGCCCAGAACAGGACTATGAAAACAGTTGAAATCTAAATCCAGACACACAAATAAGATTGGTGTCTCGAGACTGCTGAGGCAATGTGACAGTTTTATCACTAAGCAATTGCGGGCTGTGAGGCCTTCCAGCAAGAGGCATGTCATGAATATTGCACGGGGTTATCCTCTTGAGACGTTTTTCCTTTTTTGTAGGAAGACAACATGGCATTTGGGAAGCCAGTGAAGTAAGTGCTCTTGTTAGTTTTTATTAAACTAACCAACTGACCTGCAGATGTCCTTTAATTCATGGAGACAGACATGCTATAATATTGCTTCTCTTGTTGTTCAGATGCCCTAATTCAAGTGGATGGCTACTGTGTCTCTGCTTTTCAAGAAACCACGTTAAATTAAATCTTTTTAGAAGCGTGACAGCAATGTAATGGTATTAATAACTAGAGCTGTATGGAGCCTTTATTAAAAAAAAAAAAGAGAGAGAAAAGAAAAGGCTAAAACATTTTAAGATAACAACAATTCTTCCAAGTAAATACTGCCTGCGCTGTACTAATGAACTGTCATCACTCACATCCTGTTAATGATTTTCTGGGGGGAGGAGGAGAGGTGCCTGGGTTTTGTGTATCTGTCAGATCAGGTTTACGTTTTGAATGGCCGAAGGTTCCATATCACGGGATGTGAAAGCAGTTCAGAGTTTTGCCTGTGCCCCTGAGGTCTGCAGTTTCTCTCTCTGGGGTGCTGTTGGGCTGAGGGTGCTGAGCAGTAGTTTCTGCTGCCCTCTGCAGCATACACTTGTCTTGAAGAGCTCAGTTCCATGGACTCCAGAGGCAGTGGATTTCTCCAAGTCCTTTAGGCATCTTCCTGCTGGGAAGAGCAAGAAGTTGTGAAGGTGCAGCAGTAGTGCAAAGGGATCTGTTCTCATCCTTCTAGGTACTGGAAACTGGATCCAAGCAAAGTATACTCCACCGGTCCCAATGCTTGGGACACAGCTGTACACGATGCTTCGGAGGAGTACAAGCACCGAATGGTACGGCTCCGACACTGATGTCCTGTCTGTGTGTGGAGGAATATCTCCCCAGTGTTTGGGTCCTTGCTGCAGGGGTGGGACCTGTGGCTCTGCACCAGTGCAGGGTGCAGAACTGGGGAGCCTCAAGAACAGAATTTCTAATCCGGTGCCCCTTTTTCTGTTCCAGCACAACCTTTGCTGTGATAACTGCCATTCTCATGTGGCTCTGGCCTTAAACTTGATGAGATACGATAACAGCACCTCCTGGAACATGGTGAAACTCTGCTTCTTCTCACTCCTGTATGGGAAGTACGTAAGGTGAGGTGAGGAGCAGTCTAGATTCAGCAGGCAAAGGGGCTCTGTTTCTTTTGTTCTTCCTTGCCCTCCAAAGCTTCAGACTGTCCCATGGAGAAGGGAGAAACATCTCCCCCAGAATATGTGGGTGTATGTTGCTGGTAGGTGGTACTGTCGCTGCCTGCTGCCTGTTCTTAGGAAAAGGACCAAGAGTGCTTGCTGCGTTGCACTAGATGCTGCTCCCAAAATACTGTGTCTGGCATCTAATTTAGGGTGCCTGGAATTTGGGAAATGCTAGCTAAAGCAAGTTTCACTCTGTTGTCTTTTGGCTGGGTTAGGTCAGAACATAAGGTCACAGAATGGCTTGTCTCCAAGGATTACTGGTTTCTCTTTCCTCTCTTGAATCTTGTTTACATAAAAACTAGTCAGATTTTCAACTGCTGTGGAGCTTCCAACTTGAGTGGAGAGGGAAACCCCGAGCTTTCCTTACTAGAAAGGGCGCTTAATCTCCATTTCAGCTCCTTGTGCCTGAAAAGGAGATTCTGCGAGGACTGCCCTGCATGAAGCTTTTGAGTTGGTCCACTTCTGTTGGGTCTTCCCTGTTCTGGAGAAGCTTCTCTACCAGCTTTTAGGCAAGTGTAGTCCCTGCTGTCTTGGTTAAATATGCCAGCAGTCTGAATAACGAGGCCTGTGGTAATGGGGTTTCATTTTTTTGTGGTCTCCTGTCACCACTCCTGTCTGTTCAGATATGAAACGTGCTAGTCTTTGACCTGAATTTAAGCTGGGAGGAGAGTCCAGCCCTGTTGTTCATGATATAGTTATTTGTGGACCTGATTTAGTCTCAATTTTTAACACTGACTGAATCTCCAGGATGTGATGTGTGGCAGTGTCAGCAATGGATAAGGAAGTCAGAAGGACATCTGTCTCCCTCTGATTTCTCCAGTTATTCTCACATCCTTCTCTCCCTTTTGTCTTTCTCTGCTGATTTCTTACCTTTGAACCCTTCCCCTTTTTTCCGTTTTGCAGCATAGGGGGATTTGTGAAGACCTGGCTTCCCTTTGTCCTCTTCTTGGGGGTGATCGTGACCGTTGTTCTCACGCTTCATTTGCGGTGATGGCAGCTGTGAACTCCCCATTCCATGGGCACTCGAAGAAAGAAACTGTGACTGATCCAGCGAGATGGAGGCATGGGACTCTGGGAGGAGTTTTCCAGGGAAGGTGGCAGCTCCACTCCATTGTAACAGCTCGTCTTTGTTTCCTGGAACTGGCTTCTTTTCCTTCTGTTTTTGTTCTGTCGATGGTGTCTCCCAGTGTCAGGGGTTCTGAAGACTCCTGCTCTCTCCTTGAATGTGCTCCCTTTCTGCAATTTGGTAGGTAGAAATGCAATCAGGAAAGGAGAGGCGTGGGCACCTTTGCTTTCAGTGCCAAGTAAAGTCACAAGGCAAAACCTGCCTCCTGGTTCAGGAGCACAAGCAGATACACCTTGTAAGGCTCTCTCTGATCACCTGGTTTCTTCCTCTTGGCAGACTTCATCAGATGCTTCCTCAGATTTCCTGAGTCTCCAGGAAGGAGTTGTTTCCCTGTTGCATGACTCTCCTGTAGCACATGTTTCAAAGTGGAGGTGTGGGGTTCCTCCTGAGGGTGTAGAGTGCCACAGCACTCGCTGATGGTCTCCCCAGTAGTGACAGAAAGGTGTTGACGGTGGGACACTCCTCTGAGGAGACATGCAGAGGAACGCTCTGTGGCAGGGCAAATTCATCTGGTCCTGCTGGTGAGCCCAGAAAGGCAGGAAAGTCGATCGTCTGACTTGGGTATGGCTCATGGCAGTCTGCACACTTTCAATAGCCTGTTGCACAGTTGGGAGTCTACTGCTAAGTCCCTTTTAGCTTGTGCCAGGGAAAACAGCTTCCCTCCTTCTCCCTGTGCTCTGAATATCTAAAATTGTCATTACACTTCTCGTGAGCCACTTACTTTCCTTTGATCCCTAGTACTTTGTGTGTCGCAGCCTACCTGAGCTTGCAGAGGTGCCGGTAGGAGCAGGTGCATGTTTCTGGGGCAGAAGGCTTAGCGTAGGGTTTTGAAAGCATCCATGAGAGCAGCACCTGAGACCTGAGCTTAGTGGGGCCATCAGAGATTAAAAGAAAAGGTGAAGGGACTGGAAGGCATCCATGTTCTGGTTGGGCTTTGCAGCAGCAAACTGGGTCATTGGCTTTCTTGCGACTGGTTCCTGGATGGTGAACGAGAAGGTCTGTTTACCTCCTTGGCATGCTTTGAAGAGCACACCTGGGTAAAAATGCTTTGCAGGACTGACTTTGACGCGAGAAGTGCTCGTCTGGCAGCGTTGTGGGGCTGATGGCCCTTTTGAGCCCTGGATGGGCCAGGATGGGTAGTAGAGGGATAGATTGTTCTTGAGTGCTAGGCAGGAAGTGAATTTGGACGTGACCCAGAGCCTCTTCCAGGGGAAGAGGTCCAGGTCTGTGTTTGTTGAGGCTCTGGCCTGCAGATGCTGCTTTCTGTGGGGCTCTGAGCCAGGTGGCTTTTTAAAAAAAAAGTGTGGCTGAAGGGTTATGTGCAGTTGAGCAGATCCCCTCTGACTGCAGAGGAAGGAGAATAGCTTTTTCACTCATGCCTTGAAAGGCCGGCTCTTTACTCCACTACCTGATGGATTTCAACCTCGAGCAGTGCTTATGGCCAGCAAGAAAGCTATTCTCCACTGCCTGCCATCTCTGTGGCTTCCTCTGACTGGGAAGCCCATTAGCCGTCACCCTGTTGGCCCTCAGACCTGTCCTTGTGTGCCTCATCTGCTTCTATCTCCCCAGCTCCTCTAGCCATATGGGAAGTTCGGGGACTTCTCTTGGGCTTCTCAATTTCTGCATTTCCTCCTTTTCCTCAGTCACTTTTAAGTAGCCCCTTTAACCTCTCCCTTCTCCCTAGCACCCAGTTGTCTGTCTCTCATCTGGTGCTGGCCTTTCTGGGCTGGGTGGAGGTGTGCAGACCTCAGCACCCTTCCCTGTCTACCTGGAACTAAAATAGTCGTCGGTGTCTGCTCTGTACAGTCACTTCAAGCCTGTGTGGAGAGTGAGCTGGAGGGTGCTGGGCCTGGGGCTGATTAGAAAGCCAAGATCTTGATCAAGGAGAACCTTACGATGAAAGGATGGTGTCTTACCGAGCTACCCTGTGTCGCTGTGGTTTCCACCCAGCTAGCCTGCTGGCTAATGTGCCCTAGGACAAGCTAGTTGAACAGGAGAGATTAGTCCTTTGCCTCTGTTTTTAATTTAAGTATGATTTCTCAGAGTGACCCGCCAAGGATGTGCTCGGAGTCCCTGGCCCCAGGGCTGAAGCCAACCTGTCTTACGCAGTAGCAATAACCTAGAGACTCTTAGGCCTGTCTCACACGTTGATTCAGTGTTTTATAGATAAGCTATACAAGCATTGCCAAAGCTGAGACTTTGAGTTGTCGGTGGAGGCCGGGAGTGGGGCTGCTGGCCACAGTCCCCACTCCTGGGACTTCTGAAAACATGTTGAGTGCCATTCCCCACTGTGAAAATCCTTGTCCTTTGCTCCTAACGCTTTTTACCAGATCTGGGTTTCGAATGGAGACTTATCGAGCAGCAGCAAATGGACCTCGTAGTGGGTTGGAGTGCTGACTGCCTGGGAAGGAAGGCAGTGCTTTGCCCAAGTCCTGGCTGAACAGCCGATCCGCTTCCACCAACGGAGACGGAGGATGGCTCCGGGCATCCGAAGGAAACGTGGCTAATGGGAGAGCAAGGCTCAAAGCTGAGGTACCGCAGAGCCAACCCGCACATCCGTGCTGGACACACAAAGCTGTCTGTACTCGCACAATGAAGGATGGTGCCCGCAGAGGTCGGATGCTGGGGGAGGCGGGTGGGCTGGTCGGATTTACGGTTTTCCTACGCTGCGGTAGTGTCAACCCAGCGCTGCAGGAGTGTGGAGAAATGCCGGCGGTGCTCGGTGTGGCTGCCCAGCAGCGCTGCAGCCAGCGGCTGCGGTTGTGCAGGGAGTGGGCTGCTTCCTCTTGGCGTGGGAGGTGGCAGAAGAGGTGGGTGGGTAAGGAATGTCCTCTCCTTGCAGCTTCCTTCATCTCACTGCTGGCGTCTTCGCAGTACCCCCTTCGACTAGCCACATTAAAGGTTCACCCTGTCCTTCACCTTCCAGATGCCAGTTTTATGCTCCCCTCTTTTCCCCTTTGCACACGCTTACGCTGCAGAGCTCCGTGGCTTTGCCATTGCTCTCCAGCGAGGGGCGCGCCCTCTGTACCCTCATCCTTTGTTCTCTTTATCTCTGTGGGGCACTGGATTACTTTGTAAATATTTAAACTCTGCTTCTGTGGTTTCATAATCCTGACGGTAGGGGAAATAAACTTATTTCTGTGGATGTCTCCAAGTGCCGCATCTCTTGTAGTCAAGACTCCTTCCTTCCTCCAGCCGGGAGCAGGGTTGGTATTCCCCCCTGCCTGGCTGAGCTCTGGCCCCTCTCCTAGCCCAAGGCAGAGTGTCTGGCTGCCTGCACAAGCCAGGCCCCGAAGCTCCCATGCTTTTTACTTTATGAATTTGCCCTTTGCTCTGCTCCAGGGCAAAACTCACAGCCCTGTTTTCAGACCTGCTGTCGGGAAGAGGTGTTTGGGGGCAGGAGGAACCCAATTGCCGCAGCATGGGAAACATTTGCAGGCTTTAATCCCAGGTCTCTCTCAAAGCCAGGGACCTGCTGAGGGTCTTTGTTATATTTGGGAGGAGAAAGGGCTCTGCCTGCTCTTGCTCTGTGCTGGTCTCTAAGCCTCTGCCTGGTCAGCAGAGCCCTGTGTGGCCCTGGGCAGGGGGGAGCCGAGCGCTCTGGGGAAGAGGATGCTTTTTTAGAAGATAAGCCCCCGCTTGCAGGTTGATCCCCTTTAGCTGTAAATAGCTTCCCCTTCCCTTAAGTCTCTTAACTTCTCTGTTTTCTTGGAGGCTGAGGGCACTGGCCTCCTGGCTCCTTTTCCCCTGCCAGCACAGAGCCCCCCATCTTCCATTTACCCTGCAAGCTGTTGGGGAGGGGACATGTGTGGAGGGCCTGGGGCTGCCGGGAGCTATAGAGGAGTGGAGAGCAGAGTGGGATGCGAAGAGCCGGCCTCGTTTTCCCCTCTCCCAGCAGGATACAGCTGCCTGAACTGGGAGCGAGGGAAGCTGGGCCTCCGAGTGCTGTAACGAGTGCTAATGCAGCAGCCGATTTTCCGTTACATCTGATATCCAGAGGCCAGAGCTGCACGGTGGGGAAAGTAGATCAGCCTTAAAATTAGGTTGTGTACAAGGCCCGGGGATTTAACGGCACAGCCATCTTACAAAACACCACCTGGATCCTCTCCTGCTCAGCCCCTCGATCCAAACCATGCTGCTCCTGCGGCTGCGTTAACTCCAGCCCCTGCTTTGGCTCCGGGGCTGTGAAACAGCAGCGGTGGGGATGGCAGGCAGCCTCCGAGGGTTTTATCCTGCTCACGTCTGTCACTGGAGCGTGAGGTGAGGATGCAAAACCCACCAGGAACATGCTCTGCCCGGCGTGCACGGCTCTGTACTGCTGTAACTGACCTGCTGGGTCCCTGCTTGCCTCCCAAGCGTGGCAGGATTTTTCTAACCCACTTCTGCTGCCTGGGGAGCTGCAGGGAATCTGGCTGGAGGTGCGTGGGAGCTGAGCCGCACTGTTTGGGTCATGGTATTTGGGGATTATATGGAAGCAGCCGGTCTGAATGTGCCAAGACAGTCACACTCGGGTGCCCGGGGTGCTCACAGATCTCCGGCTGTCACAGGAGGCTGGACCCTTCAAGCCCTGCTCCTCTCATTTTTCTCTTCTACCTCTCGGCGTGGTCAGCCCAGCCCCAGGAGGGACGGAGGCTGCGGGAAGCCAGGGAGGCCACAAAGCAGAGTGGCTGGATCCGTCCCAACCTGCCAAATGACCTGAACCAAATCATCAGAGGGACCTCGCTGCCTCCCACCCCTCTGCCTTCGCCCAGGATGGCCGACCGTGACCGATCCACCCCAGCAGCCATGGTGCGGGGGCTTCTTCAGCGTGGGGAGCGGGGCTGGGGGTCTCTGACCTCTCCATGGGGTCGGGGAAGCGGATGCCCCATCGCCGGCCATGCCAGCGCCGCGGGGCTGGCGTGGAGCCGCCTTTGAAGCGGGGTCACTTTGCTGCAGCTGGCCGGAGGGGAGGGGGCCCCATTTCTCATTCCCTTAGTGTGTGTGGGGGGGGCACATCAAAGGGCTCCCTGGGGAGCAATATCAAATTGCACTTAAGCATTTGCACGGTGGAAGCTTTTGAAAACGCCAGCGGTGGCGGCTGGGCTGCCTGCAGCTGTGGTGCCTCCGAGGCTGCAGCTCCCTCCTCATCCTCAGCCACCCCATCATCCCTGTTGTTTCCCAGGCAGGGGAAGGGAAGGGGGTGCAAGACCCAATGCTGGGGCTCTTGATGCCTACGTCTTCCCGGACAGGCCTTGCACATCATCCCCAGCCAGAGCCGAAAGTGGAAATGCCACGAGGTTCCTGCTCTATTGCCAGGATTAAAAATTAAAAATGAGGAGGGGGCTGCAAGCAAGCAGACCCCCAGCCTGTGGGAGCTGGGGTCCATCCCCGCATGCCCAGGGAGCGCTCGAGCGGCACATCAAAGGCACCGGGAGGGCAGAGGGCATGAGGAGCCAAGTCCCTGGAGGGGGGGAACGGGGCCAGATGGCTCCATCCCTGGGGGGGAGGACGTGGGGATGTAAAAGCAATGGCAGAAAGGGAAGGGGGGCGAGTTGGGGCTGGGGGAGGCTGCCGAGGCTGTGTGTCTGTGGGGCAGTTTTGGGATGTGAAACCCCCTCTGGTTTGCAGAGATGTTTGTGTTCTGCAGCTGGTGCCCGTGGGGGGATACAGCATCTCCTGCGTCCACCGCCTGCGTGGGCTCCGTGGATGCAGAAAGCCCTGCCTTCCCTCCAGGGTCCCCGGGGGAGGGACCCCCATCCCTCCCAGCCTTCTCCCCACCACCATGCGGGGTCAACACCTCCTGGTCAGGGGGACATGGGCTGGAGGGGCTGCTCCAGGGTCCCCATCCCTCCAGAGATGCTCTTGGCAGCTAGTGACCGTGGAGCTCAGCTCCAGCAGGAGCCTTCAAAGCCCCTGTTTCCCTCAATGCCCCTGCAGCCCACCCTGGGTGCCCTCAGCCGGTGGTCCCACAGGTGCTGCCCACCCAACCGGGCTGCTGATGCTGCGGGTGCTGCCCCACTCCCCCACCTGCAAACCCACAAGCAGGCGAGATGCTGCCGATGCTCCGCCGCGTGCTCCCTGCCTCGGTTTCCCCCCGGGAGAGCCAGGCTTGCCTGCGCCTCCTGAAGAACGAGTCCTTGGCGGAGGGAGCAGGGCTGGGGAGCAGGACAGGACTTGCTCCTCACCCCCGCTCCCTCCCTGCTGCCCAAACGCCCAGCACAGAAATGAGGCAGAACCTGTTCTGTGCACCCACGGGGATGCTGCCAGCACCCAGCTCTGAGCTGCCAGCACCCAGCTCCAAGCACCCGGCACCCAGGAGACAGAAGGGGTTTTTTTTTCTCCCTCCGATGCTGTTTCGGGAGGTGGCTGGAGCCGGGCTGCAGGCCATCGCGGCTGCCTGGCTCGCTCCAGGGTCTCTGCAAGGAAAACCATCCCTGAGGGCTGATCCAGCGCCTTGCTCACCTTGTGCTGGTGGCCAGGGTGTTCCCCGGTGTCACCGGTTGACGCAGCCTCCGGCCACGGTTGTCCTGGGCTGAGGGAGGCACCGCGGGAGGCTCCGCTCCACGGGCACTGCAGTGCTGCAGCGGCTACAGCTGAGACCCAGCAAACTCGCTACGCCTCTGGGTCACCAGGGATTGGCGTGGGGACACACACCGCAGGATGTGACCCACTGCTCCCCCACGCCTCCGGCCGTGGGGTTTAGCTCTGTGTGTGCTGTGCTCGAGGCTGCCCCGAGCTGCCTGCCCGTGGCCCCGAGGAGGGGCACTGCCCCACTGAGCAAGCCCATCACCGGGGTGTCAGGTACCATCTGTCCATCCATCTCCAGAGATCCAGGAGCAGGGGACGGATCCTGCCACCTCCTTTCCTGTCCCAGTCTCAGCCAATAAACATTTCTTGCTCTGCATGTTGCTGGTACAAAGGGGCCGGGAGACACAGAAGGGGATCGGTGCCCACCCTGGGTGACCCAGCGCTGAGCCACCAGCCTACGAGCACCCCTGCAGGGACACGACCGTCCCCGAGCCATCACCTTCCACCCCCCGCAGAGACCTGGCCACGCTCGTTGCATTTCCAGAGCATCCATAGCAGGGACCTCGTCCATCTGGGGCCTCTCCCCACCGGAGCTGAGCAGAGCTCACCCTACGAGCGGAGGAAGGGGAGGGCAGCCGACAGACAGACAGACAGACAGACAGAGCTGTTGCTAAAGTCTCATTTCCTTAGAAACCACACTAAAAATAATCCCCTTTTCTTGCGGTCCTGTGCTCGGCGTGTGCTACCAGGCTGCTGCCGCTGCACCCCACCGCAATTCCTCCCCCAGCAGCACTGCCATCTCGTCGTAAAGCTGGCTGGGTGATGGCTGGAGCCCGGTGGGGAAGCCTGACCCACCCCCCCAGCCAGCCACCCTCCCTCTGCGATCGAGGGAAACTGAGGCACAGGCCCCCGCTGTGCCGGGGAAGGATGCTCCTGCCCTGCGTGCTGGGGTTTACCACTGCGGGGCATTGACTGGCCTGATCCTGCGTGGGGCTGAGCACCTAGGTTTGTCCTGGGTGGTCGGGACCCTCATTCCTTCGGAACAAGATGGGATCGCGCTGGGTGGGATGGGAGCTGTGGGGCTGGGGATACCCATGGGGTTAGGGAATGTGGGGCTGGGGTTAGTGATGGGATGAGGCTGGGGGGGACTGGGGCTGCCCCATGGGATGGGAGCCGTGGGGCTGCGGGTACCCTGGGGGCTGGGGGCCCTGCAAAGCCCCAGGGACCCTGCACTGCCCCACACTAGGTTTTTTGGGGGGGACTGTGGATTTACTGCCCCCACCCACCCCCCATGTGCAGCAGGGACCAGTCCGCCCAGTCCCCCCAGCGCAACCCTGGAGCTCTCCCAGAGCTGCTCCGGATAAAGCACCCCCGAGGCCACATCCTGCCCCGTGTGCTCCCCAGAAACCCCTTGGTGAGGACTGGGGGGGGGGGGGTGTCTCCCACCCCATCCCCACATCCACGCTCTTGGCTTGGAGCCTCCACCGAGCTTGGGGGGGGGGGGCTGAGGGGGGGTCCCCCTCCCCTGGGTCACTTCCCCTCCGCACCACTCCCTCCCAGGCTGCCTGACACCTCCCAGTTCAGCCCAGTTTAGCCCAGTTCAGCCCAGTTTAGCCCAGTTCAGTCCCGTCCGGCGGGTGCTGCTGGCTCCAGTCCCTGCTTTCGTGCCGCCGAGGCGAGGAGGCGCTTGCTCCTCGCCTGCGGTTGACTCAGCTCTAGGCCGCCAGCACCCTACCGAGGGTGGGGACCGGGGGCCACCCACGTCCCCGTGGGGTGCTGGGTGGGTGGGTGGGTGGGGGACACAAGGCACCGTGACCCCCACACACACGCTGTCCTGGGCAGGTAAGGGCGGCCGTGGGGCTGACCCCGCTGTTTGCCCCGTAGTGGGGCTGCGCTGGGATCCTGGGGGGGGGTGTTGGATTTTGGGGGGGGGTGTCCTGGCTCTTCTCGCCTGGCTCGGAGGGGCTGCAGCCCCCCCCCTCGTCTCTTCTTTGCTTCCCACCGAGGAGGGATGGGATGGGGGCTCTGGGACCCGAATTTCTGCGGTGGCTTTTCTCGTCCCTACTGCTGTGCCACAGGCCTGGCCCAGCTGGTGGGGCCGGACGGGGTCCGAGGCCACGGTGATGGGCTGCAGGGTCCCTGGTGCAGGGAGGGAGGCGGGGGGACGGATGGACACGGGGTGGGGGGTGCGCAGCTCTGGGTTGTGGTGAGGGCAGCTGGGCCCTGCTAGTCCCCAGGAGGGGTTCCGGGGAGGCTGAGCCTGGGTGCATTTGGGGGGGGGGGGGGTGCGTGGGTGTATTTTTTTGCACCATCTGTTGCCCCCCCTCCGTTGTGGTGGGCTACTTGCAAAGAAAAAAGGGAGATGTGCACACCCCCCCCCCCCAAAGTTGTGGCTTACTGGTGAGGTCTAACTGGTTTGACTGGTCTCCCATGCAGGGTGGGGGGGGCCGGGTGCCCAGCACCCCTCTGCACACCGGCGGGTGCGGGAGGTGGGTGCTTGTTTGCACCCCGGCTGCGCCCACCCACGGGGGTCCCTGCAGGGATCAGGGAACCGCGGCAGCGCCTGGGCAAGACCTGGGTGACTTTTTTTTTTGGGTGCCGGCTCTGTTCCGGGGTGGGGGGACACCCCCGTATGCCGCCAGTAAACAGGATACGAGCGAGCTGCGGCGGGGAGACGGCGGCAGCATCATCCCAGCCCCGGTGACAGCCGGTACGTGCCCACCGAGACCCCCCACCCAGCCCTGGGTGCGGGGCGCTGGTGGGTGTCGCGGGGTCCCCCTGCCTCGCGTGGGGAGCGGGGTGCTGGGGAGGGGGTTGTTCAGGTTGTGGGAGGGGGTCCCTGGTGCATGATGTGGGGGGGGGGTCCCTGGTGCTGGTTTGAGGGGGGGGGGGGGTCCATGGTGGGGTTGGCACCCAGCCCACCCACCGGCGCCAGTGTGCTCAGATCCTGGGCTGGGGTCTGCAGTGCCAGGGGATGTCTGAGACCCCCCCTGGGGTCGGGATGGTGGCACCCATGGGACTGGACTGAGACAGGACCACCTGTGGGGCAGGGACAGGGTGACCCACAGGGCTGGGATAAAGGCACCCGTGGGCTGGGACAGGACCTTTTGTAGGGCTGGGGACAGGACCACCCGTGGGACAGGGACAGAGTCGCCTTTGGAGCCAGGGACAGGGCCACTGGTGTCCAAGCCCCACGGTGGAAGCGGAAGCCCCCCCCGACCATGCTGGGGTGCGGCTGTGCTGGTGTTAACGTCCCAGCGGGGTGGCTGGGGCGGTGGGGGGGGCTTGGGGGGGCAGCAGGACCGATCCTGCCTCACTGCTGCTGCAATTTCCTGCCCTCAGCATCCCGCGCCAGGCAGCGAGCGCTTTCGCAACACCAGAGCGAGGAAGGGCAAGAGTGAGGCAACGCCTGGGAAGTGGGGCAAGAGCCCCTGCTGCGTCCTCTGCCCTGGGAGCTGTGATGAGCTGAGTACGGTCTCAGCCTGGTTCGGTCTCCTCAGCCCGTCGTGGGAGCAGCCGAGCCCCCTTTTTGCCCCCTATCTCAGTGCCGTGGCACCCAATGAAACCCGTGGGAAAGCAGGCAGGGGCAGAGCCAGTCCTGAGCAAACACCCTTTGCAAACATGGGCTGCGGGCAGGATCCCGGCAGCGGGCAGGGCTGGCCCTGGCACTGGGCCGGCAGCAGGGCCCGGCAGCAGGAGCGGCAGGGCTTCCCTCAGCCTGCCTATGGGATTGCCTGTGCTCCTTCCCTTGGCACTCTTGGCATCATCCCACTCCTCGGTTTGTTCCCATTGGGGGTCCCAGGGGTGTTTTGGGGTGCAATGTTGGGGGGGGGGGTTTGCATGCTGAGCTTCCACTCCATCTCTTTGCAGAGGGTCAGGATGATTCCCACCCCAAAGCGGCCCCAAAGTCCCTTTCCAGATGCTGGCATCGCTGGTGCATGCCCGACACGCTGAGCCCACCCACCCACAGCCCTCTGCTTCTCAGCACCCGCCTAGACCAGCACCCCGGGGTGCCCCCACCGGCCCCCCCAGCCCCACCATGGCGCTGGAGCTGGGGGCCGAAGCGCTGCTGGACCTGAGCTTCCTGACAGAGGAGGAGAGGCGCGCCATCGCCGAGGTGCTGCGCCGCGACTGGCAGCTCCGCCGGCGCGAGGAGGGGCGCATCAGGTGAGGTGGGGGTCCCCTGCTCAGCGTCACCCTCAGGGACAGTGTCAACCCCCCCCCCCCAAGAGCAGCCAGCCTGGGATCCCCTTTCCCCTGTGGATGGGGGCACCCATTGAGCCCAGCAGGGTGAAGTCCCGCAGTGGGTGACACCGGCATTAGGGGTCCCAAACCCTGGTGGAGAGGGTGGCTGGTGTCCCCAACGCCAGTTGCGGTGGCTCCATCAGCCGCTTGGGAAGCGGTGATGGGGACAGTGGTGATGGGGGCTGACGGCAGCACCGGGGTGGCGGGGGGGCCAACGCCGCCCTCCCACCGCCAGCAAGCTCCGCAAGTCGGTGTCGGACCCGGCGCGGCTGAGGACCCTCACCGGGGACTGGTTCTGCGATGCCCGTGCCCAGCGCCACCGGCACCACCTGGGCTCCGACCTCGTCCGTGCCTCCATCCGCCGCAGGAGGCGGCCCCGGGGTAGGTGAACGATGGGGATGCGGGTGGCGGGGGGGGGATGCTGGGGGCCGGGGCTCAGCCTGCTGAGGTCCCCGATGTCCCCAGGAGCGGGGGACCTGGAGTGTGGCCCCAGCCTTGGCGAGCTGGAGGCCATCGGCGAGCCACTGGTGGAGGAGAAGGAGGATGAGGATGGTGTGGAGGAGCTGGAGGAAAGGTGAGGGTGGGGCGGGGGGGGGCTTTTACCCCATGGGTGTCCCAGGGCTGGTGGCATCTCTTATTGGTACCCTGCTGGGGGTGGCACAGCCTTGGGATGCCCGGGGGGGAGCTGGAGGTGGGGAAGTGGGAGCAGAGTCCATGGTGAAGGGGATGGCACAGCCAGAGCTGCACCATCCTGGTGTCTGTCCACCGTCCTGGCGTCTGTCCACCGTCCTGGCATCTGTCCACTGTCCCCATGTCTGTCTGTCCACCACCCGGGAGGGTTTCCATGGCCCTGCCAGACCCCGGCTCTATAAATAGCTGCGGGGATGTGGAGGGGGAGAGAAAGTGCTCGTTAGCCTGATGCCTTGTCGAGAGAAACTAATTATCGTCTCTTCTCGTAGCCCCCCTACGGAGGAGGCGCAGGCAACCGCAGAGCCCCAGGTCAGTGCCTGGTGGGGGGGTTGAGCCAGCGCGGCAGAGCCTGCCGCCGGTACCTGACGCCCCAGTGATGGGCTCAGTCACCCTGACTGCCGTGGCCCCGGGGCCACAGCGTCACCCCAAAAAGGTGCTGCCGTTGGGGCCGGCCTTGCGCGTGGTCTTGCAAAGTATGATCCTGAACCTTGTGGCGTGGGGAGTGATGGGAGGGATATGTCCCACGGGATGTCGCCCACCCTGTCCCCAGGCACCCAGAGGGGCTGGACTGAGGGGAGCAGAGCGGGGAGAGGAGGGTGCCCATTTTCACCCTTTCCCCTCTGTGCCACCTCGCAGCCCAGCCCCACAGCCCCAGATCTGGAGGAGACCCCAGTGTCACAGCCCCTGTGGCAGGGTGACATCCCGGCCAGGGAGCAGGACGTCCCAGCCCAGCCAGGTAATCGTAATGGGGGGGGGGGGGGTGTCACTGCTGTCGAGATTTGGGGAGGTTGGAGCCCCCCAGCGCTGCTTACCAGCCTCCTCCCAGCCCCCATCCCTCGCTTGCCTTCTCACTCCTCTTGCCAAAAAAAGGGGACACCCCCCCCCCATCCATCCCTGCTGCGGCGGGACCCCCCACCCACACTGCACCCTTGCAGGTGACACAGTAGGTGGGAACCCCTTCGGCACGTCCAGCGCGGAGGAAGACGAGGAGGAGCCCGACTCCGCATGCAGTGGCCCTGATGCTGGGCAGGTGGGACTGGGGGGGGCTGTATGGGGCTGGAGGGAGTTGAGGGGTCTGGAGGGGGCTATATAGGGCTGTATGGGGCTGGAGGGAGTTGGGGGGACTGGAGGGGGCTATATAGGGCTGTATAGGGTTGGGGGGCTGTATGGGGCTGGAGGGAGTTGGGGGGACTGGAGGGGGCTATATAGGGCTGTATGGGGCTGGAGGGAGTTGGGGGGACTGGAGGGGGCTATATAGGGCTGTATGGGGCTGGAGGGAGTTGGGGGGACTGGAGGGGGCTATATAGGGCTGTATAGGGTTGGGGGGCTGTATGGGGCTGGAGGGAGTTGGGGGGACTGGAGGGGGCTGTATAGGGCTGTATAGGGTTAGGGGGGCTGGAGGGATTTGGGAGGGCTGGAGGGGGCTATATAGGGCTGTATAGGGTTGGGGGGCTGTATGGGGCTGGAGGGAGTTGGGAGGGCTGGAGGGGGCTATGTAGGGCTGTATGAGGCTGGAGCAGGGCTATCTGGGGCATGCAAAGCCAGCATGGCATGGGCTGTGCCCAGGCACCGGGCACTTGCTGGGAGCTGGGTGCCCTCAGGAGCCTGCACTGGGGATGGGGGTCCAGGGGGGGTGGTGCTGACCCCTCTTTGCTTTGCATTTCCAGGGCTTGGGGACCCCCCAGACGGATCAGACATGCCCGGGCCGGGTGTCCCCGCAGAATGGCCACGCGCCTCGAAGCAGCGTGCTGACCACCAGCTCCTCCGTGTCCAGCCTCAGCTCCTCCACGGTACAGGGCTGGGGGCTGTTGGGGGGGGTGTGTTTGGGGGGGGTCACCTCTCCAGCCCCCCTGACCCTGTCCCGCCGCCTCGCAGCTGAGCGGCAGCCTGATGAGCCTCTACAGCGAGGGCGAGCTGGGCAGCGTGGCCGTACGGGGCTGCGTCCAGTTCTCCCTCTGCTACGACCCAGCCAAGAAGGAGCTGCGGGTCCACGTGCTGCGGTGCCGCGAGCTGGCCGAGGCCAAGAAGCAGCGGTCGGACCCGTGAGTGCCCCGGCCCCGAGCGGCGATGCCCGGGCAATGCTCGCGGTGGTACCCATTGCATCCTCCTCATTTTTTTGGCTCCAGGTACATCAAGACGTACCTGCTGCCGGATAAGTCCAACCACAGCAAGCGCAAGACCACAGTGAGGAAGAGGAGCTTGGATCCCATTTTCAACGAGACCCTCAAGGTTTCTAACCCCGCTTTGGAGTGGTTTGGGGGTGGGGGGGCTGTCCTCCTGGTTCAAGGGGGGATGGATGGGTGGGGGTGAATAACCTCACCCTGTCTGTGTCCCCTCCCCACCAGTACAAGCTGGAGAAGAGGGACCTGCAGGGCCGGACCCTGAACCTCTCGGTGTGGCACCACGACAGCCTGGGCAGGAACGTCTTCCTGGGGGAGGTGGAGATCGCGCTGGGCGCCTGGGACTGGGCCAACACGCGCCCCGAGTGGTTCAGCCTCCAGCCCCGTGTGAGTTCTCAGCCCCCCCCCGCCCCAGTCCGCTCCCCCCCCATCCACCGCCGCCCATAACCCCCCCATCCTCCCCAGATGCCCATCTCCTCGGACGGCCTCACCAGCCGGGGCAACCTCAACTTGGCATTGAAATTCATTCCTGCTGGCTCAGAAGGTGAGAGGTGCCCGTGGGCACCGGGGAGGGGTGGGGGGGGTCCAGCATGGCAGAGTGCACCTGACCCCTCTCGCCCGCAGGTGGGGGGCTGCCACCCACAGGTGAGCTGCACATCTGGGTGAAGGATGCTCAGAGCCTCATCCCCCTGCAAAGTGGCACCGTGGATGCCTTTGTGCAGTGGTAAGGGAGGGGGGGGTGACACCCAGGGGGGCACCCAAAGGGGCTGATATGTGTGTGTGTGTCCCCCTCACCCTGCTGTCACCTCCCCAGCTACGTGCTGCCGGACGACAGCAAGGCGAGCCGGCAGAAGACGCGGGTGGTGAAGCGAAGCCTCAATCCTCTTTTTAACCACACCATGGTGTACGACGGCTTCCAGGCCAAGGACCTGGCCGAGGCGTGTGCCGAGTTCACCCTCTGGCACCGCGAAGCCTTTTCCAAACGCCAGCTGGGTGGCATTCGGCTCAGCCTGGGCACAGGTGAGGTGGGGAAGCGAGGGGGGAGCAAGCCCCAGGAACCCCAGGGTGCCCCCCCAAGGCTTGCAAGGGCTTGGTGGCACCTTGCAAGGGGTTGGTGGCACCTTGCAAGGGCTTGGTGGCAACTTGCAAGGGCTTGGTGGCAACTTGCAAGGTGACGCCGGTGGTCTCTCGGCAGGGAGCAGCTACGGGTTGCCGGTGGGCTGGATGGACTCGACGGCGGAGGAGCGGGGAGTGTGGGGACGCCTGCTCCGGCAGCCGGGGCAGTGGGTGGAAGCGCTGCTGCCTCTGCGGACCAACCTCGTCCCCCGGGCATAGCCCCCACGGCCCCCCTCCATGGAGCACCCCGTGCCAGCAGGACTGTGGGACCCGGGGCGGGGGACAGAGCTACACCCTGAGCATCACTGGGTGGGGCTGGGGTCTGTGGCCCCCCCCCCCAACCTTTTAGCAGCAATGAAGTGGCACCGGAGGGCACATTTGGCGGCTGTTTATTGCTGTGGGCACCGTACCCCAACTTCTCCCTCCGGTGTGGAGCTGAAGCCCCTGCATCCGCCGGCTCCCTCCGTCACCGTCCTGCCAGCCGCCGTGGTGGCAGCCCTGGGGCTCCAGTAGCTGGGTGTCCTGGATCCACATCCCCACGCTGGGGCTGGGAATTACTCCCCTTCCTCCTGGGCGAGGGTCCGGCGATGCTCCAGGATGGCTGCCCAGAGGCGGTACGCTGGCCCGCGCCTGCTGGGACGTGGGGGGGCTGTTGGAAGGAGGGGACCAAGCCGTGTCCCCCCCACCCACCCTGCCAAAGCTGCCACCCCGTTCTCCCCACCTCGGCCAGGCCAGGAGGGGCAACACGGGCTGGGGGTACCTGATGCCCACGTAGAAGAGGTCGTCACGGGTGGCACAGCCCAGCAGGTCCCGCAGGGTGAAGTCATGGGAGAGGAGCTGCGGGAGGTGGCAGAGGTGTTGGGGGGGCAATGCCGGGGAGGGGGGGGCTGCCCCCTGCTCACGCCAGCGGGGCCCGACCCCCAGCTCCCACGTATCTCTGTGTGCCAAGTGGCCACGGGCCTCACCGTGGCCGTGGTGGCCGGGTCCGTGCCGTGCCGCTGCAGCCACTCGAGGAGGAGGGGGTCAGCCCGTCCCTGGGGGGACTGGGGGCTTGGGGGTGAGCGATCCTGCCCCGGGGCGAAGCACCTCGGGGGGACCTCTCCATGCTCCCCGCTGCGCTGGGGCCGGCTGGGGACCGCGGTGTCATCGTCCCCGGAGCGAAGTGCCCGCTGCATCAGCTGCTGCCACTCCTGCTCCTTCTCGGCCAGCTCCTGGAGCAGCCTGGGGAGAGTGGGACACGGACTGGCAGCCAGTGGGGGGCACAGACTGGGACCCCAGGAGATAGAGGACAAGGACCAGCGAAGCCCTACCTGCCCGTCTCCATGCGGAGATGGCAGAGCTGCGTCACCAGCGCTGAGGATGCCTGCAAGGAGGGCAGGGGGTCCGCCTGGGTGCTGGGGCCGGTGCTGAGTCCTGAATTGGTGCTGTCCTGCTGGGGTGGGCTCCTGGGGATGGACAGCCTCGGCGGCACGGTGTCATCCTTGTCACTCGTGTCCTTGGTGCCATCCATCCCTGGGCTGCCAGCCTTCAGTGCCAGGTCTGTGGGGGCAGAGACAGCGATGGGCACAGAGAAGTGCCCGATGGCCTCGGACCCAGAGCACCAGGGACAAAATGGGGAGCTGGGCCCAGCCAAAGCTGCCCCAGTGCTGGCTCCCCCCCTCATGTCCCTTTCCCAGCACCCCAAAGTCCCCCAGCCCACCCCAGCCCAGCCACCCTCTTCGTCCACCCGACCGGCCACGGTGGTGGGACCCAGACCCACGTCCCAGCCGTCCCCCAGTGCCACCCACCTCTCACCAGCACGGTGAAAGCCGCCTGCACTGCCTGGCTCACAGCATCATCCAGTGCAAACATCCAGTGGGGTTTGATGTGATGCTGGCGCAGCACCCGTCTCACCTGGAAGGGGCAGAGCCGTCCCAGGGCATCGCTGTGCCAGGGCATCGCCCACACCAGGGCATCACCCACTCAGCACCCTACCACTCCATCGTGGGCACTCACCACTGCCTGGAAACTGAAGAGGGGAGCCTGGAGGTGGGGGAGGCTCAGCCCCTCTGCCCGCAGCCGGGTCTGCAGTGCCAGGAGGTCCTGGCACAGCTGGTGCTGGCTGGGGCACTGGATGTAGCTCCGCAGGCAGCTCAGCAGCTGGGCGAGATGCTCCGAGCCCAACCTCGCCCCCGTCGTGCTCTGGGTGGGTAAGGGAGATGCTCAGGGGCTGCCACCATGCCCACCCTCCACCCAGTTGCTGTGCAGACCCCCCCCACCCCGGGCACCCAGCGCCCACCTGGCTCTCCTCCAAGGCGGCGATGATGCCCGGTGCCTCGGCGGTGAGGACGCGGTGCAGCGTGGCCCGTCGCTTGCTGTCTTTCCGCAGGAGGAACCCGTCCCCGCTCTCCTCGGGGGAGGACGAGCGCAGGCTGTGGTCGGAGCCGGCTGAGCCCTGGCCAGTGCTGGGGGGAGGTGGGCAAGGTTGGCACTGCCCTCCCCACCCTGGCCTCGGGCATTTAGGAGTGTGGCCTTGGGGCTGGCACAGCCATTGGGCTTGGCAGAGGGCATGGGGGACCTCCTGCAAGCCCCCCAAGCTGTAACGGGGAGGGATGCGATGCCCTGGCACGACGAGGGAGCATCGTGGGGTGCAGTGTTGGGACACAGCAGGGAGAGTGGGTGCCGTGGGAGGCAGAAAGCCAACCCCCCCCTCCAAGGTCCCTCCATCCCCCCGTGCCCGGGATGCCCTACCCCAAGTAGCTGCGGCTGGAGGCTGCCTCGCTGGGGTGGCACGGGAGCAGGGGGCTGCCTGCTGTGCCCCTCACCGGGGCGTCCTGCCTGGCTGAGGAACATCCCCTGCTCCCATCGCTGCCCTCCACATCCCCATCCTGCTGCGCAGAGTGGGGGGGATCACCTGCCAGGGAGGTGATGGAGACGGTTATTTAGCAGCTCATGCCAGGTTCCCCCTATCCTGCTCTCCCCCCCCAAGACTCACCCCCCGCCGGGGGCACGGGCCGAGTCCGGACCCTCCTGGCATCGGCGAGGAAGGGGTCCTGCAGCAGCGCGGCAGCCGTCGCCCGCTTGGCCGGGTCGGCCTGGAAGCAGCGCAGGATGAACGTCTTGGCTTTATCTGACATGGACTCGGGCACCTCCGGGTGCATCTTGAACATGCCCACCTGGAGGGAAGGCACCCGGGGAGCTGCAAAGGGACCGGCCATCCCAAGGAGGGGGGGCAATTTCAGGGCTGGGGAACCCCCATCCCCTGCCCAAATCCATGGGTACCTTGAACATCGCAGCCTGGGGGCTGCCCAGCTCGTAGAAGGGGGGCTTGCCTGTGGCCATCTCGATGATGGTGCAGCCCAAGGACCAGATATCCGCTGGCTTCCCATAGCCCCACGGCCCCTGGTCGATGATTTCTGGGGCCATGTACTGCAGGGTGCCTGGGGAAAGGATGAGGAGGGGTGAGAGGAGCCCGTATCCATCACCCAAACTCCCTCCCAGGGTGGGTTCTCCTTGTCCCCATGCTGGGTACAAGGATGCAGACCCTCGTTGTCGCCTGGTCCTCAGCATCCCACCACCCCCAAGTCGAGGGAACCCAGTCCCCAGCCCCGGGTTGCCTTTACCTGTGAAGGTCTCGGCGCTGGGGCTGATGCCCGCCAGGCGCTTGGAGGTACCGAAGTCAGAGATCTTCAGCACCCCGCTGTACGTGTTGATGAGGACGTTGTCTCCCTGGGGCGAGAAGGGCACCCCAAAATAAAACCAAGCCCCAAAAGGCTCCTGGTGCTTGAGCAGGGCATCACCCCAGGGGCTTTGGACACGGAGGGGCAGCTCCTGGCTCCCCGGTGTCCCTTCAGATAAGGGGGTCAGGTCTCATGCCCCCAGATGGGCGATGCCCCCCTCACCTTGATGTCACGGTGCACGATGTGGTTATCATGGAGGTAGCTGAGCCCGTCGAGGATCTGGCGGGTGTAGAAGACGATGGTGGGTTCGTTGTCTTTCAGAGGTCCCCACTTGGAGCGCAGCAGGGACGAGAGGCTCCCTGGAGAGGGAGGGGGCACAGAAGGGGGGCATCACACCCATTTAGGCCACACATATGGCCACGTGTCCCCCTTTTGACCCCCCAAATCCCATCCCCAGCGCTGCCCACCTCCCGGCACCTCCTCCATGAAGATCTTGATGAAGCCGTCCTGGCTGATGGAGCCCAAGTACTGCACGATGTTCCTGTGCCGCAGGTGCTTGTGCAAGGCGATCTCCTCGTGCAAGGACTGCGAGTACCTGCATGGCGGGACGCCAGGGTGAGGGGCTGCCCAGGGTCCCCCGGGACCCTCCGGGACCCCCTCGGCATGGCACCTACCGGCTGTCCCTCTCTGGGATCTCCTTGATAGCGATGCGCACTTGGTTGCTGAGGCAGCGCCCGGCGTAGACGACCCCGTACGTCCCCCTGCCCAGGATCACCCGCTCACCCGCCTCCGAGTACTCGTAGCTGTACTGCGGGCAGAGATGCGGAGTGGCAGCCTGTGCCATTCGGTGCCCCGTGTCCCCCCCATGTCACCCCCTGTCCCCATCTCACCTCCAGGATGGGCTGTGTGGGGCTGGGTACCTCCTCACCACCCGCTGCCTGCTCAGCCAGAAGGGACTGGATCTGGTTGCAGAACCTGCCAGGGGGAGGACGACGGTCCTGAGCCCCAGTGAGGGTGCTGGGGACCTGGCCACCGACCCCCCTGGCACAGAGGGACTCCTGTGCCCCCTCGCTGTTTGCCCCCCACCAGTGGCACAACGGGGGGGCTGTGCCACCCTGCTTTGTGGGACCCAGCTGCAGGGCTTGGGTTCCTACGACACCCCTTCCCCCCCCAAATTAAGGTAGGGAAGAAGCAGCCTGCTCCCATCCTTCCCTGCTCACCAGGGCAGTGACTGGGGGTCCCCCATGCCCCCACCAGCAATGTGGGGGTCCCTGTGCCCCCCACCCCCCCTGCTCACCACCGGCAGTGCTGCTGGGAGGGGAAATAGAGCTGGAAATCTTCCTCCGCGTGCATCACGTAGAGGAAGCAGCCCCGCTCGTCGCACTTGCAGATGCTGGAGGGAGAAGACCCCGTCCCGTCCCGTCAGCGCTGGGGCTGATGCTGCCCACGGGGCGGGCAGAGGGGCTGCGGGCACACAGGGGCATCCTCGGTCCTGTCGGCGAGGGGACTGGGGACACGCTCACCTGACACCCCGGATGGCCGCGGCCGCAAAGGTCCAGCTCGATGCCGCTTTCTGCAGGAGAAGGGGCAGGTGAGGAGGGGGTCGGTGGGGACCCCGCTAGCTCTCCCCCCTCCAGCCCCATCCCTACCTCCTCCGTGGGGCAGACGAGGGCGAGCGTCAGGGCGGGCTCCTCCGTGCCACCGTGCAGCGCCAGCCGGGCCGGCCGCAGGACCTTGCTGAGCTCCAGGACCAGGACCTGTGGCAGCAGGGGACTGCGGGGTGAACCCCCCACCCGCCGGGTCCCCAGCCTGCATCCCTGCACCCCCATCCTCCCCCCCTGGGTTGGCACCGGTGGGCTGCTTGGTACCTCCCCAAATGCCCAGTGAGCCCGGACCACTGGGTGATCCCTAGGGATGTCCGGGGGTCCAGGCAGGAGGGGTTGGCTCTATGGGGTCCCTCACCGGGCAGTGCGGTGCGGCAACGAAGGGCTGGCATGCCTGGAGGAGGAAGCCCAGCCAGAAATCAGCCAGCTCCTGCCGGGCAGAGGGGACCTGTGGACTCCTCTGGAAGTGTTTGTAGAGCAGGAAGGTCTCCATGACCGAGACCAGGTACCTGCGGGGACATGGGGGGCGAGAGAGGAGAGAGGGATGTCCCCAGCACCTCCTAAAAGCCCCTAAACCCCCTCCTGGAGCACAGACACCAGGGACTGGAGACCCAGTCTTGCCCGGGTGGGCGCGTGCCGTGCCGTGCCATACCAGCCTGGTGCGTTGAGCTTGTAGAGCTTCTCAGAGGCTTGGATGACTTTGCTGAGATCGTTAGCCAAGATGCCAGCTCCGAGGCAAAAACCCACATCCCAGTAGTAACGCAGCTCCTCTGGGCTTCCCTTGCGACCCTGCAGGCAGCTCAGCTTCACCCCTGGACACGGGAGCAGGAGCCCATCACCCCTCTGCCAGCAAACCTGCACCCGGGCAGAGCTGCTCCGGGGGTGCCCCGATGCCAACAGACCCCAGCGTTTGGTCTCCATCCCCGGTGGGTCCTTGTCCCCGACCCGTGGGTGGGCACCCACCGATTTGCCGCAGCTGCACGGAGGTTTCGAACTGGTGGCCGGCAGCCACGAGGAGGACGGCGGCGTTGATGCCCGCGTGGAGGCTCGGCTCCACCTTGAAGGCTTTGCTGTACCTGGGCAGAGATGCCGGGTGGGGGGCACGGCCGCTGCCACCCCCCTGCCAGCCAAAACGCGGCTGCCTCGGGCTCCTGGAGCTGCCCCCTATGATGGAGGAGTGCTCCCAAGCCAGAAAAAAACCCGAAAGAAGTAAAAATAATAAAAGCCCAGCAGGAATTAGCATCACCTGCCTCCGCATTGCTGCTGGGGGGGGTTGAATGTGGGGCTGTGCTGCCTGGAAAGCCCCCAGAACCCCTGCAAACCCCCCCGGATGGGGGCACGGGCAGGCAGGTGGCCCCCAGCCCTGTCCCCAGCCCTGTCCCCAGCCTCACCAGTAGAGAGCTTGGTCCCTCATCTTAGTGTCGGTGAGGCCGGAGCTGATGAACATGTCCTTGTAGATGCGGCCGCACAAGCAGAGGAGGTCGGGCGCAGCCCCCTCCCCACGCTCCACCACGGGCAGCAGCACCGACAGGGCCTTCTCCCGGTCCCCGGCACGGTTACGCCTGCACACACGCGACCGGCGCTCGGCAAACGGCATCGCCAGCACGGCCCCTCAGTCCCCCGATCCCCCAGCTCCGTGCCATTGGGGTACCCGGGGTATATTTATGTGTGTCCCCCCTCCCCCGGCCACCGCTCACCGGCTGAGGGCGAAGGCGTAGTGGAAGCGGACGTTGTGCTGCTCGGCCACGGCGCAGGTCGGCAGCGCCTGGAGGTTCTCCACCAGTGAAATGATGGCATCGTAATCCTGCGGGGATGGCGGTGGGGCTGAGACGGGGACCCCCGGGCTGCCTGTCCCCAACTCCACGGGGCGATGCTCTCCCCGCACCGGACAAGCTCTGAGAGTTGCAAGCTCCTCCGAGCAACGGCAGGCTGCGGAGCAAACCCCCCTCCGAAATGCCGACGTGGTCCCCGGCACCTCCCCGGGATGTTTAAATCCCCTCACCTGCACGTCACGGTAGGAGAGGAGGAGGTTCACCACGATGTCCAGGCTGAGCAGCTCCATGCTGTCCAGGCGCTGCTGGATGCGGGCCAGCTCCCGGCTCAGCTGTTCCCCCCCGTACATCTCCCGTGCCCTCCGGATATCCCGCCGGATCATCTCCCGAAAATACCCGCTGGGGATGGGGGGCAGAGACGTGGGGATTATGGGGTGGTGGTAATTCTCTGCCAAGCCCTGCCAGCCCATGTGGGCATGGGGGTTTGCCCGCAGCCGGAGGGGTGGGCAGCAGTACCAGGAGTCGGTGGGGATCCCCTCCAGCAGTTGGACGAGCCGGGCTGCCAGCGAGGTGAAGGCAGCCTCCGTCTCAGAGCTGGGCTGGAAAAGCTCCGTCAGGCACTTCATGGCCCCGGCGTCACAGCAGATGACCTTGTTCTGGGGGGTGACCGCATAGGGGATGAAGGTGTAGCTGCCACAGAGGTCCTGAGGGAGGGGAGAAGGGGTGAGAGGCTGTGTCAGCCGAGCTGAGAACCCCCCTGCTCATATCATGGACCAACCCCCTCTCCCCAAGCCTCCTCACGCTGCCCAGACCATACAGGCCATGCTAATACAACCACCTTCCATAAGTCATTAGCAAGGAAAGACAAACCAGCTTTCTCTCTGACTGCCATCATTATGCTCCAGAGTGAACACTCCTGGTTCTTTCAAAACCAGGTACCCCTCTCTGTGCTGCTGTTTCTTGGCGCTTGCTCTGAGTGAGTGAGGTCCCCCTAACTCAGATTCGGGGAGAGGTTTCGCTCCTTGTCTGCAATGTCCACCCTTCAAGGCTGGGGAGAGGCAGCTCAGGGGGAGAGAGGGACTCAAACCCTGCTGGCACCGCAGCAGAAAGCATGAGGAAAAGGGACGCACCGAGTTCTTCTGGCAGATGTCCTCCTGGGGAGAGAGGGAAGGAGGAGGGATTTAAGGAGAGTCCCCAGCAAAAGAAATCAGCCGATTTCAGGCTCAGGGATCGGAGTTACCTGGAAAACAGCCAGGGACAGCGAGGGACGCTGGGGACGAGCCACAAGGGCGGGAAGTCGTCCCCACACTGCAAACATTGCGTGCGGAATCCACCCACCCGGGGCAGGGCTGTAAAGGCAGCCGGCTTCTGCTCCAAACCCGGCACAGGGAAAGGGTCTCCAAAGGGGAGCCTGGGGCTCCCCCGAGCCAGGGTGACATTTGGGGACGATTTGGATGCGCTCCCAGCTGCATTTTTTTTTTCCCTGAGCAGCGAGAATCCCTCCTGCTGGCCCCTTCTGTGTGGAAGGTTTTGCTTCCAAGGAATCGCCTTTCCCCAGGGAAAAGCGCCTGTTCCCGAATCTCCAGCTGCTTGGGGCCAGGGGAGCACCCAGCACCCTGCAGCCAGCTCCAGGGATAACTGGGATCCCCAGCCACCCTTTCCTCATCCCATCCAGGTCCAGAGAAATCTCTGTCAGAGCAGGATGCAACCGTGGGAACTCTGCCGGGCTCGGCGGGGGGGGTGGGATGGAGATCCCCCTCCTGCCGGCGTGGATGCTCCGGGTACTTGGGGCCACCCTGGAGCAGTAGCACCCAGGGGCTGGGGTGTCCCTGTCCCCGTCCCCACTGACCTGCAGGGCCTGGAGGGGGGGCAGGTCAGCCTGGCAGCACAGCAGGATGTTGTGGGACATGTTGAAGCTCTCACGGACGCCCAGGTGGTAGAAGAGGGAGGGTTGGCAGACGGAGTCGCTCAGCTCCACCACGGCCACGTCTGCGGGCAGGACGGCGGGGACGCTCACGGGACCGAAGCCAGACCCCGAATTCATGGGGTAGGGAGAAACAGCCACCCCCGGGTTTGGGGGGGTCTGCATCCCCTAAAAGAGGGGATGGCCCCTGCCATCACAGCACCTGAGGCTACGGTGAGGGGCGCCCGCTTGCACCCCGGCACAGGATTGAACCCTGAGCAAACCCTCCACAAAAACCACCCTTTCTGAAATCACACCGGCGTGTTTAACGCCAAGGAGACATCCCTGCAAATGTCCAACCACCCTGGAAAGTAAACAGGAGGAAGGCAGGAAAACAAACAGCGAACCACCCAAGCACACAGCCGGCAGAGCTCCGCCGGGAGCTGCACAGGGGCTGGGGAGACTCCCGGCCCAGATATTCCCGGACAGCTGGGATAACCAGGCAGAATAGCAGGAAAAAGAGGGTGATAGTAACCCCACGCCGGGAATTCCGCCGGCGGCACGGGTCGCATCCTCACCTGCGTTGTAGAAGCGGTCGAGGGTGCCGGTGTCGCCCAATGCCAGGGTGCCGAAGGGCAAGGTGTGCAGGCGTGCCCGTAGGTGACGGCAGGCGTCGCGCAGGCTGTGCAGCGCGGGGCAGGCGGCCGGCTCCCGGCCCAGCACGCAGACGACGCTCAGCGCCCGCCGCCCGCTCGCCCGTTCCCGGGACCTGCACACCGGCCGGCCCGTCGTGCCCGCCACCGCCAACGGGTCCTGCCAGCAGCTCCCGGTGACCACGGGGGTCCTGGGCACCTCTGTGGCTGGGGCAGGCTGATCCATGCTGGGGGCTCGTACCGAGCACCGGGCGAACCCGTACCCTGCACCGGGCTACCCTGATCCTTACCGGCAGAGCCCTTACCTTGCACCGGGCTGCCCTAATTTCCAACCCCCCCGGGAGAGCTTGGACCCTGTACCGGGTGACCAGCACCGGGCTGCCCCGTTCCTTACCGGCAGACCCCGCACCGGGCTGTCCCGTTCCTTACCGGGAGACCCCCTATCCCGCACCGGGCTGTCCCGTTCCTTACCGGGAGACCCCCTATCCCGCACCGGGCTGTCCCGTTCCTTACCGGGAGAGCCCCTATCCCGCACCGGGCTGTCCCGTTCCTTACCGGGAGACCCCCTATCCCGCACCGGGCTGTCCCGTTCCCCCCCCAGGAGACCTCCCTACCGGGCTGGCTCTTACCGGGAGCGCCCACCCCGCTTACCGGGCTCCTTCCCGGACGGCTCCGTACCGGGGCTACCCCGTACCGGGCTCCGCTCCGCCCCGCTCCGCCCCGGGCACCGGACGCCGCTTCCGCCTGTCCCGGCCGTGAGTCAACGGCGGCTCCGCCCGCCTCCCCCCCGGGACGGGACCGGACCCCCCCGGGCCGGATCCTGCCCCCCGCGGGCACCGGTTGCAAAGGGCCGGTTGCGAAAGAAGGGCAAGGGGAAGGGGAAAGGGGGGGCCGGTTCCCCCTCCCAGCACATGTCGCAGCCAAAATACCGGCCCCGAAGTCGCTTGGGTGGCGGGAGCAAAGCTGGGGTTCTCTGGGGGGTGAAGGGCTGGGCAGCCCCCCACCCTGTAACCCCATCGTATCCCCCCTCCCGGGTCAGGGAAGGTGCCCGGGGGGTGGAGACGGGAGCCGTGTGGGCAGAGTTGTGGGCAGAATTGTGACCCGTGGCTCTGAAGTGCCGCGTCCCCGGCTGGGAAAGTCTTGGTCCGTGGTGACATGCAGGGGACAGGCTGGCACAGCACCCCGGGCAGGGCTGCCGTGCAGGCAGAAAAGCCACCAGACAGGCAGAGAAGCCACTGTGCAGGCAGAGAAGCCAATGTACAGGCAGAGAAGCCACTGTGCAGGCAGAGAAGCCAATGTACAGGCAGGGAACCCACTGTGCAGGCAGAGAAGCCAATGTACAGGCAGAGAAGCCACTGTGCAGGCAGAGAAGATGCCATGAAGGCAAACAAGCCATTGCACAGGTAGAGAAGCCACCAGGCAGGCAGGGAAGCCACCGTGCAGGCACAGAAGCCACCATACAGGCAGAGAAGCCACCGTACAGGCAGAGAAGCCACAACACAAGCAGACAAGCCACCATACAGGCAGACAAGCCACCATGCAAGCAGAGAGACAAGCCACAACGCAGGCAGACAAGCTGTCCCAGCGTTGTTCCCCCGGCAGGGCAGGGCCAGCCGGGGGCAGGAGGGAGGAGCGGGGACGCTGGGTGCCTGGGGACAGCAGGACACGGAGCCCTGCCTGCCCAGGCCTGCTGCTCAGCCCCATCACCATTTTTGGGGAAGGCAGAGCCAGGGGTGCGGCGGCTGCGGCACACACCCTGCCCGGCCTCCTCCCCTGCCGCCGCGTCCCTCGTCCCCATCGCCATCCCTGGGGTGACGGGATGCGGCCGCAGAGATTCCCTCTGAGCCCCGGCTCAGCCTGTCCGTGCTTATCTGGAGCTGGGGAGCCCAGCCCAGCAATTGCCCCAGTTCCTCTGGCCTCAGCCTGCGGTGGGGATGTGCCCCACGGAGCGGGACACCACGGCGTGAGATCCCCGGGACAGGAGGGGATGATGTCCTGTTGCTTCATCCTCCAGCACGGTATCTCCCATCCCCATACTGGTTCCCCTCCCCTGGTCGCTGGGAGGACTGGAGTCACGCAGGGCCACCCACCAACACCAACCTGGGGGCAGGACGCAGCCACATCCCCAACCGCAGGTATGAAGTTTGCAAGCAAAATCTGCCGGGACAGCACCTGCTCCTTGGGCTCCAGGGGTGATGGGTGATGACAACACAGACACCAGCAATAGGAGGAAAATCCTTTATTGGGTCTCTGTCCCCCCTGCGCAGGCTCAGGCTCTGCCCGGCGTGGGGCTGGGGGTTTGGCCGGCAAAGGGCCACCCCACTGCCAGCCGTGGCCACGTGTCCTCGGATCCCCTGGGGTGCCCTGGGTCCCCCAGGCTCCTGGCAAGCACAGGGCTGGGGGGAGCCCAAAACTGGGATTCAGGGCTGGATGGGACCCCCGTGCCCAGCTGCACCCCCTCCACCCTGCTCTGCCCCCACCCCAGGGAGCAGCCAGAGGGTGCGACCGTGGCCACGCTGGGTGCAAACCCCCCCTGGAGCATCCCCAGCCATGCTGGGGACAGAGCCAGCTTTGCATAGTTGTGGTGTGGGGCTCTGCAGGGCCCTGTGGCCACACTGGGGGGGGGGGAAAGGACGGGGGGGGGACGGACAGTCCAGCAATGGGCAGGGATGCTGGCACCAGGTGGGAACGCTGGCAGCGCTGGCCTCTTCTCCGCCTGCCCCGGGGAGGACGAGGGCAGCATCTCCCCAGCCCGGGGCGCGCGGTGGCCTCAGATCCTGGTGCAGCGGACAGAGAAGAGCGCATAGCAGAAAGGGCCCGGGTGGTTTTGCCTTTGCGGGGGGGTCCAGCCCCTTGCAGCCCCCCAGGAGCAGGGTGCAGGAGCAGGGGGGGGTGCCCCAGTGCCCACCCCGCTGCACCCATGTGGGTGGCAATGCCATGGGGAAGGGTTGGCCCTGCACCTGGGAATTGGGTGGGAGCTACCGCAGGGGAGAGATGGGGGGGGCACAGGCTTTCTGCAGCTGTGCCCCCCCCTGCACCTCCACCCCAGCTACACGAACCCCCCACCCGGACACGAGACAGACACCACCTCGCAGAGTTTAATTGGGGCAGCCCGAGATACAAGTGTCACCCCACGGCACACGACACGCACCCCCCTCCCCAAAACAACACACAGAAGGGGGGGCAGGGCTGGGGACCCCCCCATACACCCCCACAGCAACACAGAGGCACAGCAAAAGCACACAGCAAGGCCCTGGCTCCGCTTCTCCGGCCAGCATGGAGGAGCTGGGGGGGCCGGGGTGGGCAGGGGCGGGGGGGGGGTCAGAGCAGGGGCCTGGGTGCTCCAGCCAAAATGCTACAGGGAAAAGCACCTGAGAGCCTGCCCGGGGGAAGGGGGGACCCCAAGCCCCCCCCCCAATGAGCCCCAAGGCTGTGGGGAGGCAATGGGGCAGGGGGTGCCCAGGGTGGGGAGGGGGGGCTGCTGGGTGCTCTCTAACTGGGGCCAAACTGGGCCCTGAAGCTCCCATCCTGCCAAGGGTGCTCAGGGGGAGGAGGGACTTGCACCCTGCCACCGTGGGGCTGGGGGGGGGGGGTGTCGGGGGCACCTCGCGCGGGTGGCAGAAGGGGCACGGAGGTACCAAGGGGCTGTGCATCGGCTGCATCCCACCAGGGGCTCTGTGCACAAAAGGGGGCTGAGGGGGGACACCCCCTTCCCTTCCACCGCTAACAACTCCCAGGAAAACAGCAAACCAGGGAAACCCCCTTCATGCAAACCAGGAGAGAGGGACCACGCCATTCCCCCCTGGAGAGGGGCGAGGGAAGGGTGAAGCTCTGGGGGTGCAGGGGGGCAGCCCCCTCCCCATCGCCACCAGCACCCAGAACCTACTGGTTGTCCTCTCTGGCAGCATGCAAGGAAAGAGAGAGGGGGCACGGCCCCCCACGTTAGACACGGCGAGCCCCACGGCACACAGGCACGAGAAGAGCATGGGCCCCCACTTGGCTGAGCCTCAGAGGGATGGATTTGGGGGTCCCGCGCTCCCCACGGGGCTCAGAGTCAGCATCCGGCCAGGCAGCAACAGACAGAGGCGGCGGCAGGACAGCCGGACACCAGCGAGGGGACAGGCAGGGGAGGACGAGCCCCTCCATCTCCCAAATCCTCCCCCCGCCGGGCGAGGACGGACCGGCACAAAGAGCCACGGGAGACAACACTCAGCTGCGAGACAGGACACGGCCAGACGGGCCACGGAGCCCCACGGACCGGGGCTGACCCCCATTTTTGGCTTTAAGGGTGGGCTTGGCCAAGGCATGAGCTGGCACGGGTCCCTCCACTCCATCCCGGCCGGGGACGCGGGAGCCTTACAGCGTTTGGTAGGTGCTGTCCTTCGACTTGATGAACTTGATGATGAAGAAGACTACGGCTTGGACGCTCAGCACCAGCACGATGCCGCCGATGAAGCTGGCCGTGTCAAAGCCGGGTGGGTGAAATTCGGGGCTGCCTGTCAACGGGGCACTGGTGGTGGTGGTCCCTAATGGCAGGGGAAAATGGGGTGTGGGGGGGTTATGGGTGCTTTTGGCATCCCTGGGGTACTGATGCCCCTGCCAAGGAGAAAGGATTTGGGGTCTGCACAGACCCTAGTGTCTGCACAGGGCTGGGATGTCCCCATCAACACGTGATGCCAGGATGGGCTCAGCCCCTTCCCATACCAGAGCAGCCGGCACCGCACGGGAGAGGAGCCAGCGGTGAAAGGATCCCAGTGGGATCAATAATTCAGAGGGCTCCAGGCTCCGGTTACCCGCCGTAATTAGCCCAACGCTCTCCAGTTCCCGCTTACTGGAAGAGGCTCCTGATCCGCTTCCAGCCCCTGCTCCTACCCGGCTGGAGACAGCACTTCCCAGCAAGGATGGCAGCAGGACTGGTTCTTGGGGGGGGCTGAAGGGTGTTATGACCCCCCCAGCCCCATCCTGGCATTGCTGTAGCCCATGGCAGCATTGATCAGGGCAGAGAGGAGGGATGGGGACGGAGCTGTGACCCTGGGGACAGCGCTGGCACCTCCTGGGGCACAGCCAAGGTTGAAGCTCCATGGATGCAACCCCAAGAGCGGCTCTGCTCATCCCTCCCCAGGGATGCAAAAAGCAGACGGAAGCGGCTTGTCCCATCCCACTGGCCACTGTCCCCTGGGGCACCCCGACCCCCCCACCCCATCCCACGACCTCCCACCCCCCCAGACCCACTCACTTGGGGAGTGCGTCGCCGGCTCCTTGCTATGGGACCATGGAGGCTCTTCGGTGGGGGACTTCAGCGCTGCTGGAGGCAGTGACAGAGGGAAGGGAGGAAAAAAGGTTGTCAAGGGACATCGCCATGCACCCCCCACCCCACGTCCCTGTCCCAGAGGTGGGATTGCATCCCCACGGTGCCGGCACCCACGGCAGCACCTCCTTCCCAAAGGCTGCTGGGTCTGGGGGAGGCTGCTGGGGTCCAGGGGGGGACCCGCTCTCACGGGGGGAGCGGGGTTACCTCGACACAGGGTGCTGGTGTTGTAAAGCACACAGGTCTCCCGCGCTGCCACTCCTCTCTGCATGCAGCTCCCCATCTCTGCGGGAAGAGGGAGCGGGGTTTTCCCAAGGGATCCCTGGCAAACCAGCCCATGGAGGCACCCAGTGCAACTGCTGGCATTTGGGCCCAGGGCTGCCCTGGGCACCTGAGGGTTTGGGATGGTGAGGACTCGTTCCCAGGGGTGGGTGTCCATCCGAGGGGCTGCGAGTCGGGGCTCGCATCTGCACCCCTGCGGGGAAGAGCCCCAAACAAGGGCTTTATAAGCTGGGAGCAGCACACACCAAAATCCTGCACCCCTGCCTCCTGGGCTGGCACGGATCCCCTGCCTCCCCCTGGGATGGGTTCGGGTGAGATGGACCTTGACCATGGAAAGCAACTGGGACCAGGCACCCAAGGGTGCTGAGCTGCCAGCACCATCCCGGCACGGCCCCAGCCCAGCAGCGGGGGCTGCGGAAGGCTGGTGGCAGGTAGGAGCCCCTCTCTGTACCCCCACACAGCTGAGCCCCCCTCACCTGGCTCCTCGGGGGTCCCACAGCCCATCCAGATGCAGCCGGTGGCGTTGTGCGAGGGGGTGCTGGCCGTGCATGTCTCACAGGACCGCAGCTCGCTGCACTCTCCTGCCAAAGCCGGGGGAAAGGGGTGAGGTCCAGGCCAGCATCCGTCCCCAAATCAGCTGGGGTGGGGGCTGGACCCTCTGCTCCATAGAGGAGGATTTCTCACCGTGCAGCAGGAGGGATGAAGGCACCTCTTGCAGCACCAAAACCATTAACTGACCCATCCTGGCCGGCTGCAGGCGTCTTTGTAGCATCATGAGCTCTCCAGAGAGGGGACATCCTGCACCCCACAGTTCCCAGCACCCACAGCCACCTGGGACACACGGAGCTCACCCCATCACCTGCAGCCACGGCAAGCCCACCCCAGCCTGGGTTCTTTTGGTGGAGGTTTAAAAGAGACGAGGCAGCAGCACCAGCTCAGCTGCTCCCAGTAGCCTGGTTGGGGTTACCCGAGCAGCATTACCCCTCTGCCCCCCCCCAGACCACTCCACAGGATCCCCCCACTCCCCATTGCCCCAGCAATGGTGGTGAGTCACTTGGGTGTTTGCGGAGCTGCTCTGCCACGAGCTCTTCCCCCCCCCGCACACACACACTCATCATTAATTTACAGCGATGACTGTCGACGAGGGAGGCTGCAACAAGGAGCCACGGCCGGGCCCTGCCTGCACCTCGCTGCGTCCCAACGCCCACGTTTGCACCATCCCAGGGAAGAGCTGGGAGCCATTCCATTCCCACCCTGGACACGTTTCCAGGCTCTCAGGGGACAAACACCCCCCCCCCAGGGCTTGCAGGAGGGGGCTGGGGGCTGGTAACACCCTGCATTGGCTTCCCAGGGGTCTCAGCCACGCAGGGACCGACCCAGCCTCACGCTTGGCTTTGCCACGTTGCCTGCATGCCATCCCTGCCGGTAGCGCTTTGCACAGCCAAAACCACACCACCTCCCTTTGGGGTGGGCAGCTCCAGCCCCCCCCCCCCCCCCCAACTTTTAGGGTCCTCCTGGTCTCCTGGGCCATGCCTGGCTGAATCCAGAGGCCCTTTCCTTCCCCCAGTGCCCCCCAGAGCAAAAGCAAAGGGGGCAACCGGTGGTGTAAGGCACGATGTGGGATGCTGCCGACCCATTGCCATGGCTACGGCGTGGTGGGCACGCCGCCGGGCCCCCCCTCCAGCATTTAGAGACCTGCTGGGAACCAATGGGAAAGTAGGACTTTGTTCGCAAGGGTTTCAAGGCAGGTTTATAATTTAAGTTATTTTTATCGCGGCAGGCACAGGAACAGACGTTTGAGCCCATCGTTGTCAACTCCCGCTCCTTCCGTCAGGTGTGGGGAGGGAGAGGGAAATAAAGGGGGGGCAGTGGGGCCTGCTGAGGTCAGCCCCATCCCGACGGGTGCTCTGGGAACACACGTGGGTCCCAGTGGGACAAGTCAGGGTGGAAATGTCTCCCATGAGCAGCGGGGGGATGGGAGAAGGGGAGCAAAAGCAAGCCTGGGGTTTGCATAATTCATGCCCGGAGTTGCAGGCACCCCGGGCAGGAGGATGACAGCTCCGCTCCCCCACCACAGAAACCGCCACGAACTACGAGATCCCCCCCGCTTTTTGGAAAGGGGGCCAGACCCTGCACCCCACTTGTCCCACAGCAGCGCAGGGCACCCCTCAAGGCCCTGGGGGTCCCACCACCCCCCCAGCTGGCACCGGGAGCAGGGACCCCTCTCCCCCCCAAACCGGGGCCAGCCGAGGAAACGGGGCTCTCCCAGCCCCATCACAGGCGAAGGGACCCCCCCCTCCCCAAAAAACAGAACCCCTCCCAAAAAGTTGAGCTGCCCCAAAGCTGCAAACTCCCCCCACCCCCACCCCCGCTCCCCGGCCGTACCTGCGCGGGTGGGTGCGGGTCCCTGCGCGCAGAGGAGCGCGCAGAGCAGCGCGCAGCGCAACGCCCCGGCGTACGGCGGGGCCATGGCCCCGGCCCGGTTGTGCTGGGTTTAGCCAGGCTCAGCTCTCAACCCGGCTCGGTTCGACCCGGTCCCAGCGGGACGTGTCGGCTGGCGAAGCCGAGGAGCTCCCGGGAGAGCGGAGCGGAGCCCCGGGCACATGCGCGCCCGCGGGAGGCGGCCCCGGTGGCGGAGGGGGGGGGGTGTGGGGAGGGGCAGGCCCCGCCTTGTCCCGCCCAGCCCCGCCCCGGGGGGCCCGGCCCATGGGGGGGGGGGGCGCTCCGGGGGTGCAGTCCCCTTTAGCCGCCCCCCCCCGCTGCCTGCAGGCTGCCGGGACCGTGGGAAAGGCGGGGCTGGGCCGGTCCCGGGGGGGCTCTGGAGCGTCGGGAGCTGCAGCCCCAGCACGCCCTGCTTCCCTGAATGCACTGCGCTGCACACGCTGCATGCGCTGCACACGCTGCACACGCTGCACACACTGTGCACTGCCTGCCCGCTGCACACCCTGCACTCGCTGCACTCACTGCACACACTGCACATCCTACACTGCGCACCTTGCACTGCCCACGTTGAACACACTGCACGCTCTCTGTGCACTGCACAGCCTGCACGCACTGCACTGCCTGCACGCACTGCACTGCACTCACTGCACTCACTGCACACCCTGCACTCCACATGCTGAACACACTGCACACTGTCTTTGCGCTGCACACCCTGCACTCGCTGCACACCCTGCACCCACTGCACACTGTTTGTGCACTGCACACCCTGCACACCCTGCACTCACTGCACACCCTGCACACCCGGCATTCACTGCACACTGTCTGTGCACCCTGCACACCCTGCACACCCTGCACTCCCACCCTGCACACCTTGCACTCACTGCACACTGTCTGTGCACTGCAGACCCTGCACGCACTGCACACCCTGCACTCACTGCACACCCTGCACACCCTGCACTCACTGCACGCTGCCTGTGCACTGCATACCCTGCACACCCTGCATGGGCTGCACGCACTGCACACCCTGCACTCACCGCACTCATTGCACACTGTCCGCGCACTGCACACCCTGCACTGCACACCCTGCCCTCACTGCACACCCTGCACTGCACACCCTGCCCTCACTGCACACCCTGCCCTGCACACACAACACGCTGCCCGAGCACTGCGTGCCCTGCACTCCCTGCACACCCTGCACTCGCTGCGCATCCTGCACTGCACACCTTGCACTCACTGCACTCACTGCATGCCCACAGCCGGCCGAACACCCTGCAACCCCCTCCCCGCACACCCGCTCCCGGCCCCTCGCACCCCCGCCCAAGCCCGGGGCACCGCCACCCTCCCCGGGGCCGCGCCGTCGCGGCGGCGTTCAGCACCGCGAACAGCTCCCGCCGGGCCGGACCGAGCCGGACCGAGCCGAGCCGAGCCGAGCCGAGCCGAGCCGAGCCGAGCCGAGCCGAGCCCTCCCTTGCTCCCCAGCCCCAGGCCGGGCTCCGAGGGAGCGGCTGCAGCCGAGCCCAGGAGCACCGGGAGCTCCCGACCCCCGCGGGGTCCCGGCAGCGCCTCAGGCCGGTCCGGGCACCCCGGGACTGGCCGAACCCGCCCCCCCGCGGCGGGGGCAGGTTGCCGGGGAAGGGCTGAAATGCACCGGGCTTCGAGGAACCGGCGCAGGGGAGAGTCCCGGGGGTGCGCACGCCTTCTCCCTCCTTCTCCTCCTTTCCCCGGGGAGGAGGGCTCCCTGCCAGCCGCCCTTCCCGCAGCGCCCCCCCCCACGGCCGGGCCAGGCCTTCCCGGTTCTCCGGGCAATGAATTATTCAGGCCCGCGTGGGAAAGCCGGACCGCGGGGACCTGCGGGGGAAGCGGAGAGGGGCTGCGCACCCCCGGCTGTGCGGGGAAGGACTCACCTTCGCCACCCCCACCCCTCCCTTTTGCCCCGGGCCGCCCCCTTCCACACACCCCACGCCCAGCGTGTAAAGCGGAGCCCCCAAACCTCTGCAATGGGGGGGCGGGGGGGGGGAGAGCCGGCGCCCCCCTCCTCTGCAGCACGGCTCTGCAAGGGCTTTGCAAGGACGTGGAAGGGGGACCCGGGCTGGGGTGGGTGGGGGGTCCCGGGGGCGGCGTGGGCCTGGGGTGGGGGTGGTGGTGTGGTGGTGGGGGGCCGAGGGGGGGGGGGGTGGTGGTGATGTCTTTTTTTTTTTTTTTTTTTTTTTTTTATGAATGGGCCGCTCCATCTCCGGCGCGATTACTATGCGGCGCGCGCGCGCCCGCGCTGCCTCGCGGGGCGCTGATTGGCTCCGGCGCGCCATTGACGTCACAGCAGGGAGAACGGGGCTGGGAGGGAGGGGGGAGGAGGAGGTTGCGGGGGGGGGGGGGGGTTGGTGGTGAGTCACCCCCACCACCACCACCACCACCTCCCCCCCCCCCACGCCACCACCATCACCATCACCATCACCCCCCCCCCCCCGGCGGTCACTATAACTCGGCGGCGCCCATGGCAGCGGGCCCCCAGCCCGGGCCACGGCCGAGCATCCCGGCAGGTGAGTCCCCAGCACCGGGGGGGGGGACGGACGGACACCGGTGGGGGGGGGACACACACGGACACCGGTGGGGGTGTGAGCACGCTTGGGCAAAGCGCAGCGCTATGGGAAGGAGGGCGAGGGGCAGCCGTGTCCGTCTGTCGTCGGCGTCGTCCCTGTGTGTGTCGTCGTCCCCCCCCCCGGGGTTGTGCTGCCTGCCCGGCTGCCCAGACCCCCAAGGCAAGAGGGGGGGGGGATTCCCCTCGGTTGGGGGGTGCGTGGGGGGGGGGGTGCGGGAGGGCGCCTCTCCCCACCGGGGTGCTGGTCCCCAGGGGAGCGGGGCTGCCCCCTTCACCTGCTGTTTGGGATCCCCTCAGTTTGGCCCCGAAGCCCTCGGGGGGGGTTGGGGGGGGGGGGGAGCCAGGGCCGGTCCTGCTCCCCTGTATTTATCCACCAAAATCAGCAGTGCAGAAACCCCAGCAGCCAATGCAGGCAGGAGCAGGCTGAATGGGGGTTCCCCCCTGCCCCCCCCCCCTTTTAATTCACCTATTTATTTTTCTTTGCTTGCAAAAGAATTAAAACCAAACCACCTTGTCCAGAAAAATCCCCTCGGAGCACCCCCTCAACACACACTGCTCTGTCCCCCCCTCCCGGAGACAACTTTTGGGGGGAGGCAGGACTGTCCCTGGCTGGGTGGCACAGGGACAGCTCGGGTGGGCCCCCACCGCAGGCAGTGGGTGCTGAGGAGGGGGCTGTTCTTGCTTTTGGCTGCGGCAGGTCAGCCTCCGCCAGCATGATGGAGGAAGGGCCCCCCAACTCCAGCGAAGACCAGCAAGGCTGGTTCACGGCCAGGAACGACAGCGGCAGCTCCTTGGACCTGGAGTCTGTGGTGCAACCCCTCGCCTTGAACCCGTGGGACGTCGTCCTCTGCATCTCCGGGACCATTATCTCCTGTGAGAACGCCATCGTGGTGGTGGTCATCTTCTACACCCCGGCTTTCCGGGCTCCTATGTTCCTCCTCATCGGCAGCTTGGCCACCGCCGACCTCCTGGCCGGTTTGGGGTTGATCCTGCATTTTGCCTTTGTCTACTTCATCCCGTCGGAAGCGGTCAGCCTGCTCACAGTGGGGCTTCTGGTCACCTCCTTCACGGCCAGCGTCAGCAGCTTGCTGACCATCACCATCGACCGCTACCTGTCCCTCTACAACGCCCTGACCTACTACTCGGAGAAGACAGTCACCAGGACTTACATCATGTTGATCCTCACCTGGGGAGCCTCCATCTGCTACGGGCTCCTGCCCATCATGGGCTGGAACTGCCTGAAGGAGCCCTCCACCTGCAGCATCGTCAAGCCCCTGACGAAGAACCACCTCATCATCCTCTCCGTCTCCTTCTTCATGGTCTTTGCGGTGATGCTCCAGCTCTACGTGCAGATCTGTAAGATCGTCTGCCGGCACGCCCACCAGATCGCCGTCCAGAGACATTTCCTGGCCAGTTCCCACTACGTCACCACCCGAAAAGGCATCGCCACCTTGGCCGTCATCCTGGGCACCTTCGCTTCGTGCTGGCTGCCCTTCGCCATTTACTGCCTCCTGGGGGATTACAGCTACCCGGCCCTCTACACCTACGTCACCCTCCTCCCCGCCACCTACAACTCCATGATCAACCCCGTCATTTACGCCTTCAGGAACCAGGAGATCCAGAAAGTGCTGTGGACCGTGTGCTGCGGGTGCTTCTCCTCCACCATGCCTTTCCGGTCCCGCTCCCCCAGTGACGTCTGACACGTCGTGTCCCCCCCCTCCCCAGCCTCTCTGCACCTTTCACTTACCGATCGCAGTTGGGGGATTTTCTTTTCTTTTTTTTTTTTCCCCTTTTCTTTTCATTCCCAGAGACACATCGCAGGAGCTCTCAGAATCAAGCAGCTCTTCCCAGCCCCGTCCTTTTGGGCACAACCCCTTCTCTTCCTCTATTTTTCCACTTTTTGAATTTACAGGAGAGAAAAACATATTTTTTATCCATAATATAATCTATATTTATGCGTGCGCGTGTGAGAGAGAAGGGGGAGATCCTCATATTTTCTTTAAAACTATTAATGATGCTTTATTTTTTTAAGGGGGGGGCGATACCAGGAACGTTCGCTCCCCTCTTGCTTTTTTTACAGCCTCGTTATTTACCTCAGATAGTTAAAATATATTTTGTACGTTTGGGGGAGGGGGGGGAGACTCACTTGCCAGAGGAGGAGGGACTCAAACCCACCCCCTTCTCCCAGCTGTTCATCCATTTATTTATTATTTTTTAATTATTATTTAATATGATTTTAATGCCGCCCTCCCACCGGCCCAGCGTTGGGGCTTGCTGCCCTCTAGTGCTCGCTGCCTTTGGGCAGAGGGTGCTGCCAGAGGCTCTGCACCCCCAAACCCAGCAGCTTTGGGGGCCCCTGGGTACTGCTCCCCCTCCCCATGGCACCTCAGGGGTGCCCCCCCTCCCCCCGCCAAAGCCTTTATTTGGATTTGCACATTTTTTGGGTGGGTGGGGGAGATGGATGCGAAGAGGCCCCTTGGGATGGGGACCCCTCGGTGGGATGCTGCAGAGCGGGGGTAAGGGGGGGGGGGGGCTGCTTCTATGTTTACAACTGTGGGGAGGGGGAATAAAAGTAATTTGTGATACGAGATGCGGCTGTTTGATGCTGGGGAGGGGATGGGGGGGGGGGGGGGGAAGCAGGTTGAGGTCCCCGTACCGTCACCCCGAGTCCAGGCAGGGCCTTGTCCCCGCTCCCAGTTAAGAAATCCCAAGCGACAGCACTACCCCCACCCATCACATCCTGTTAGCAGGAGCCGACCCTGGGGGAGCAGCACCGAGGGCGCTGGCCATCCTCATCCTCATCCTCGGAGTGGTCCAGCAGGCAGAAGGGCTGCATCCAGCCTTGTGCTGTTATTGCTGCCTCCATCGCAGCAAGATCACAGGCAGCTGCCTGCACCCCGGCCCCTCTCCTGGCAAAGGTGGCACGGGAGGACTCGGGGCTCTGCCCGGGACCCCTGCGCCAAGGTGGCCGTGCTGCGAGAACCACCGTGCAAATAGGGTCTGGGATGCCCGTCATTGCTGCCCACGCCGTTTGCGTGCGGCGCTCATCGCGGGGAAGGCAGGGTTAACGATGGCAAAGCTAATTAGGGCAGCTCGTCCCCTCCGGTAGCAGGGCTCTGCGCCCCGAGAGCCCCCCGTGCCCCTGCCCACTCCGGTCAGGGAGCAGCAGGTTTCTTACAGGCATTTGTGCATCCACAGACACGCCGGGATGTGGCAGAGCCCAGGGCTGAAAAGCAGCCGGAGCCCGGCTGGGTGCTGCGGCATGGGCGGTGCAGAATGCGTGCCGGTCCCCAAGGCTTGGCTTCACCTTGGGCTCGGGGACCTGGTGGCAGCCCGGAGGGTTGGTGCTGTTTATTGCAAAGGAAATAAAGATTTCCTTCCGCTTCTCGGCCGAGCTGAGCGCTGGAAAGGGGTTATGGCAGCAAGCGTCGAGGGGAGATGGGGCTGGCGAGAGGCTGAAGGACCCGCAGACCGATGTCTCCTGCTCTCCAGGGGCTGGGCTCAGCGCTGGCATCGGGGTTGGGGAATTTGGGGCTCCCTTTGTCCCTACCAACGTTAAGCCAGGAGAAGAGGAGCAAAGCTCAGGGGTCGGAGGCACCTATCATGCCCCAGGGCTGAGCTGAGGACCCTTCATCCCTCAGCCGGGGGATAATTCCTGAGCTCACCTCCCCCAGCAGTAAAAAATCCTGTAATTCCCAGCCCTGCTTTATTCATGGGCAGTTTATACCTGGTTGTTCTTATGTCAACATTGTACGGCAGCTTAAATAGCTTTTCTCTCCCTCGTGCTTCCCCTGCTGATGTCTTCAGAGGGAGCAGCCGCAGCCCCTTTGCTTCTCCACGGTGGGCAAGCCTGGCCGGTCCCTTCTTCTCCCTGGGGTCCCTGTCATCTCCCCTGGGGACAGGGTGACACGCTGGGGTTCGCTGCAGGGTGTGCAAGGATGTGGCATAAAGGCAGCACCATGCAGGTCTGCTGGGACCCCCCCCTCAGGCTCCCACCCACCACGGCCGGCGGTGGGGTGGGCACAGGGCTGCGCTGGAGCTGACGGGGCTTCCCAAATTCATCTGGGGGGAGGGATACTCACAGGACTCGGGAACTGGGGTGAGCCTGGCATCAAAAGCCACCACGACCCAGCCCCAGTAACTCAGGAACCCTCAGAACTGGAGGCCGCACTGAGCCCTCGTACCCACCACCATGGGTCCCCCGAGAACGTCACCCCTCGCAGCCCCGTCCCCTGCTGCCACCAGACACGACGGTGGCCGTCGATCAGCGCGTGGCTGCCCTGTGTGCCGCTTCCCAGCTTGGAAACGCACCCTTCGGCTCCTACCTGTGTCCAATTCCCTCCTGCCAGGATGGATGAGGAAAGCCGAGGCTGAACGTGGGGGTGGAGGAAGCCGAGACCCCGACCCTGCCGTGGGGCTGGTTGCTCTCCCGGCACACCAGCCAGTGACTCTGGAGATGTTCCTGGCTGCTCCCAGGCCTCCAGGGAACGGAGCAGGCAGCACCGAGCGGGGAGGTAAACAGCCCACAGCAGGGCCCAGCCCGCTCCCTTTTTTGGTGGAGAAAGATGCAGAAAGCGGAGGTATAAAAAAACAGTCAAATCCATCCGAGAAGGCGCCCGAGCGCTGAGCAGCCACCCCCACGCCGCCAATGTGAAGGAGAGGCTCGGGAGGGACCGATGGCCCATCTTTGGGGTTAAAATATGAGCTAAGAGGCTGCGAGCAGGATAAAGACACTGGCATGCCGTCACCCCAGCTGTGCATGCACATCTGGCAGGCCCAGCCCTCCCCAGGCACCCCCTGCCCAGCACCACAGCTCCCAGCCGATGCTGTAAGCCACAGGCAGCCTCTTGCCTCCAAACCCTGCCTATGGTCCAGTGAGGGCATGGGGGTCCGGGCAGGTTTTTTTTCCCCCTTATCTGCTGCGGGCAGCCCCCGTCCCGTTGGCAGCAGCGGGGCTCGGCTACAGCTCCACCGCCTGCCCTTTGCCACCTTGCCAGGAGCAGCAATGCCGGGCAAGAGAGCTGGCAGTAACCATGGCAAAGCCATGGCCAGTCCCTGCCAGGCAAGAGCCACCCGCTAAGGAGCCTCCACTCAAGCCCTGGTACCGAAAACACGGCAGCTTTGCCAGATTGGAGGAGGGAGGGAGGTTGCTGCTACCCCAAAGCCTCCCACCAGCACCCCGAACCCCAACTGACCTGCCTGGGGCAGAGCCGAGAGCTTCCCATCGCCCAAATCGCATCCTAGGGATGGGTCTCTGCTCCCAGTGATTTACTGGGGTGCCCATGATGGGTGCATCCCGGCAGGGAGCGTGAGCCCCGACATCCCCCCTGCACCACCGTGGGCGGCCGGGCTGGGAACACCGGGCTACAGGGAGGGCTGAGCAGCCCTGGTTATTGGCCTGGGTTACATTTAAATGAGAAACCTCAGCCCTGGCTTGGGGGATTTTGTTTCCTTGGAAGCAGGAGCAGGCAGGAAATGAAGAAAACGCGGCCCCGCTCGTAAGCATTTTACCAAATGCCGAAGGCAGTGGGGCAGCGGGAGGCATTTCCCGGTGCGGCTTGGGCTGTGGAGCATCGTCCCCGGCCACCACCGGAGCCGTGGCTCTGGGAGGCACCGGCCAGCGTTTCCCGGAGAGGAGAGCCTGTCCGAAAGTGCTGTTCTGGGTGGGAGACAGCAAACAGCAGGGCGGAAAGGAGGCCCATCCCTAGCCCCCTGCAGCCTCCCATTTTATTCCTGCAGCAACATCCAATGCAGAAGGCGGCTTCGTGCCAGCAGCCCTTGGCTGCCCGGCCGGGGTGCAGGGACCCGGGGCCGGCAGCACCCTCTGCTCCCCACCGGCAGCTCGCAGAGGACCGGGCTCCCACGCTGGCTCAGGGCTGGGGCTTTGTCTAACTCAACCTGGCCTGGAGACGGCAATGGGGAGCGGAATTTGGCCCTGGCCACAACCCCAGCTCCGCGCCGGCTGCCTTAAGCCCTCCACATGCAGGCGCTGGCCTTTGCGGGAGCGGATGAGCCCAGCGCAGAGCTGCTGCCCTGCCAGACTGCAGAAACTTGAGCTCCAAATACATAATTCCTCTGGCACCCCGTGGTTATTTGTGAGCTGCTGTGAGCAGATGGAAGAGTTACAGATAAAGCCATCCGCAGCACGGGAGCCGATTGCCTTCCCCACACAACCGCGTAGGCAACAGCAAAGGCAGGGAGGAGAGAAAAAAAAAAAAAAGGCAGAAAGAGAGCGAGAGAGAAGGAGTCAGCCATTTCTACAGGGGCTGAGCTGCCATCTCAGCACACCTACGTGCAAGAAATGGGGACTCTCTGCTGGCAACGGGCCCTTCCCGGGGAGTTGGAAGAGGGTAGTGCTCTCCCACCACCCATGGATGCTTGGCTAACGAAGGCAGCGCGAGTCGGGGGTGACATTGGCAAGGCAGAGCGCTGCCACACACTGGGAGAGCAGGCTGTTAACGCTGATCAGAGCTGGCAGCGCCTGCACTCGCTTTGGTCCCAGAGGGGGAATTAAGGGAGAGAAGCTGACGTCAGTGGTGGAAAGGACACGCAGCCCACTCGTCCAAGGCAGCCGGCAGCATCTTCTGGGTGTTGCTAACACCACCTTGAAGGAGAAAATTAAATAGGTCTTTGGAGACAGGGGCTCCTGTGAAGCCAGAGCCCGGCCAGCTGTGATCCGGTGCCGAGCCCCGTGGAAGAGACAGACAGGCAAACACATCAAAGGCTGGGGCCAAGGCCAGAGTGCCAAGGCACAGCAGAACCCGAGAGACTCTTCCCCCAGCTGCAGCAGCTCCTCCATAGGAAACTGCTGCTCGCGGAAGGGGCTCAGGCTCCGAGAACACCGGCACACAATTCATCTCGCTGCTGGGCTTTTCCTCCCCGTGATGAGCTAAACCCCGGGCCAGGGAGCAGCAGGAGAGGGGAGGCTTCTCAGTCTGCAGGAGCTCTCCCCGGCTCCATGGGTTGCTCATACACCCACCCCTCCAATTCCCAAAGATGACTTTCAAGGGCCGGTAACCCAAAAGCACAGGGCTGTGTGCTAGTGTGTACCCCAAAAAAGCAGAGGCACCAAGTTCGCCCTGGCCACAGCCGCACCCATCCAGACAAGGGAGCCGGGGGCACCGGCTGCTCCTCCCGGATTCGAGATGGAGCCAAGAGCCGGGACACGCAGCGCCAGGGACGTGGAAGCCCAAGAGATCCCTCCTTCCCCTGCCCTCCGCGCCCCAGCACGACTAAAGGGCTTGCTTGTTCAGAAGCTGGCAAGGCCAATTAATCTAATGAGGTTTTGCAGCCAGGGACTATTGTCAGCCAAGAAAGGCACAGCGCTGCAGAGCGAGTGCACGGGTGTCTCCTAGAAGCCAAGGGAATTTGGCAGAGCAAAGCTCGCGGTAAAAGCAGGGACGAGGAGCAGCAGGGACGGATCCTTTTGTTGCTCTCCACCGACCGGCAAGAAAATACACCCGCACAACAGGCTCACGTACCAAGCCCAGACAAGGCACCTGAAAACAGGGCCAGGAGCCATCGCTGCTGCGGCTGGGGCCAGGCAGATTAACTGCCTAAGGGACCTTGAGCAGCTGAAATGGAGGCAAAAAAAGCAGAAGCAGCCCCCTCCCACCCCAGCTGCAGCAGCTCCGCTCTTGCAAGATGGAGCATGGGCTCATTTCGTATGGCAGGGAGCACACACGGGAGGCTGGTAGCTCCTCCTGGATAGCGCTTCCTTGGCGCCGTTACCCACGGCAGGCAGCACTAACTACCACCATCGATAATCCTCAACCCACCTTGGCACGGCTGCATTTCGGTACTGGAAGAGGCTTCTGTGCGGATGGCGTCTGCAAGACAGCTTGGGACCCGCCGGCTTTCTTCATCCCTCTGCCCAGGCACCTGCAGACAGGACACAGCCCGGGTGCCCTCGATGAAACGTTGAATGCAGCCAGGCTCCCCAAATTACACCCCAGCAGCCCTGCGAGATGCAGTACAGGACACAAGTTGTACGGGCACGAGCCGCTCACGTGGCTCAGCACCTGCCCGTGCTCCTGGGCAGGAGAAGTCACACACAGACAAGTCGCAGCAGCCCCTCTGGCTGGGACCAGCCACTTTCCACGTGCAAGAGACCACACCGCAGCTCCCCAACACATGCTCGGAGTAACACACGCAGGCATCGATTGGATAGAAAGGTTTTATCAAGTTTACAGTTTTAAAAAAGGATCAAAAAAATTAATTTTCTTTGTTTGTTTTTACATGTACATTACAAAAAAATTTGAAATTGGGATCTTCATCCAGGGGTTACTGAGCTGATTATAAAAAAAAAAAAAAAGCAGCAGGAAAGCCTGGCTTACACAGCAACCGACAGGGAACAGCACAGACAGACATTACACGGGAAAACAGAAGGCAGCGGGTCTGCGCCGGGATGCACAGGTACGGACTGGGCTCCACTCCCCCAGCAACAGCAGCTTTACGCCTGCTGCATCCGTGCAGATGAGGCGGCAGAGTCTGGCCATCAGTGTTTATTTTGCAGGGGTAAGAAAACCAAACAAGTCTACAGTATTTTGCTCATGAGGTTGGTTTTTTTTTTTTTTTTCTTTTTCCTAAGCAGAGTTTCACTGCTGAAACTCCTTTGGTCTGAAGTGAGTAACTCCCTGCACCCTGAGAATATCTGTCAAACATCACCCTTCCGACCCCCGGCCTGGCTGGGTACTCGAGGGCACTTCCCATCTCTCCTCCCACCATATCTTCTGCTCAGCAATAAACCCCTAAGATACAAGTGGAATAATTACTCTTATAAATATATTTATATCATGTAGGAAAATAAGGCACTTCAGGAGGGTTACAGCTTGTCTAATTCTATGACATTCTAATCAGGAAGAAAAATGAGTTAGTTTCTGAAATGAATTAAAATGAATGTTAATACAGTAATAAAAACATCAGATCCACTTCCCACTTCAAGGCTTTGTTTAAAAAGGAAGAGAAGAAAGCACCCCCCGAAATCCAACAGCAATGAAACCTGACCCAGGGCAGCTGCATCTGCCCCACGCAAGGCCCTGCCAGCTAGCTCCCCGCCAGAGCCTGTCAAGGGCAGGTACTTTCAAACAAGGCACGTTAAATAAGTTCGCGGACTAAAAAAAAAAAAAAAAAAAAAAATCCTTTCCCTGAAACGACACTCCGCACAGTTTCTTGGCCATCTGGGACCTCCAGGAGCCCCTTCCCTCGATCTGGTCTGGTGCTTTGGGTCTGATAAGGAGAGGAGAAAGCAGTGAAGGTCACCGACTGCGGATGAGGCTCCAGGCTGAGCCCAGGGAGCCGGGACGAGGCTTTCCCTGCGAGCGCGGGAAGGGGGGCAGCGGGGGAGAGGCTGCCGGGAGCAGCAGCCAAGCACTGCGGGCGAGGACACCGGGAGAATGTTTAACCAGGAGCGCGGCGCCGGGAAGGGGAAGGCAGCGGCGGCCTGCCCAAACTTGCACGCCCGGAGCAAACGGCTCCCAGGACGGGCGAAATGGCTGCTCCGGCTCTGCGTCTCCATACGGACACGGGTTGGGCTGAAATGGAAAGACGGGGGCTCCTCCCGGGCAGGCGGAGAGCGGGGAGGACCCCAGCTGCCAGCTCTTGCTTTTGGCTTTGTGAAATGCTTGAGGTTCGCCCGCCGTGCTGTTCAACCCAGCCTTACACGGAAAAAGGGGAGGAAGGAGTAACTTAACACAAAATGACAAAGATGGCAGGGGAGTCCAGCACAGGCCCTCGGTCTACATGGGGCAGCAGCCCTGCAGTTACAGCACAGCTGCTCTGTCTTGCAAAGGTTGTTTTTGGCACCTCTCCTCTTCCCCTACTGGTTTAAGAAATATTAAGCTTACTTGGTGGCCCAGTGCTCTGCGATTTTGCAAGGATACTCAGATACGTTACACCAGTTGTTTCTCAGGGATCTCCACGCTAGGCTCATACCACTTCTTTTTGCAATTGAAAGAGATTTAAAAAAAAAACAAAACAACCAACCTTCCCTACCTGTCCACAACCCTTCTGCTTAGGATCCAGCAGTTTTGATTCTCACCTTGGGATGCGAGTTTGGAAACAGAGGGTGGTTACAGCAGGCTTGCACGGACAAAGCAGCGTCCCTCCTGCTGCCAGGAGAGCCTTGCAAGCAGGCGAGGCAGGCAGAGGAGCCGACTCCACCCGCAGCCATGCTGGATTGCCCACACAGCATCCTTGTGCAACAGGCAGCACGTGGGGCAACTGTGTCCCTAATGCCTCGAGGCACGGCCCTGCCTGACAGACCATCCATCTGGGTCACAGAGAATATGGCACTTTTCTGTATTTCACGTGACAGGAATACTCACTCCCCTTTCCCAACAGGGGCCAAGTCTAGTTAAGGCAATTTAAAATTAACCCAGGTTTGGCATTTGCGAGCTCCTCGCTTCCCTGTGTGATAATGCTGTCAGCCCGGGTTAGCTTAAAGGTCCGTTTTCCCCAGGAACCTGTCTCCGAGAGAAGCCAGAGGAGGATGCTTACAGAAAGAGCAGAAAAACAAGAGGCAGTGATTCCCCTCTAGCCCCCCTTACCCAGCTTCCAGCAATAATCAGTTTGCATTTCCAAGTCCCTACACTGCACGATGGCTCACTGGCACTCGAGGGGTTTGTTCCCTCTTCCAGAACCTGGAACTAGCACGGCTCAGATGTTCCCAGCCCATCGGGATGCTTCACCGTCTACGCCCTTTGCATCCTGCCTAGCAGCTGATTTGCAGACAAAATCTGATGGTGCAGCGGTCCACTAAATCTTTCAGGGTCGCGCTGGATCTCAGCTTGATCTGCACCCCAGAAAAGCCCATCCTCCAGGTCATCATCTGCTTTGTCAAAGATTAAAAATGCGCACGCACACACACGCACATAAGAAATCAGTAAGAACTCAATGGCACAAACTGAAGCCATCAATCAAACCCCAAGAAGGATTTTCAGCAACTTGGCAGCCTCGGGCTGGGCCTGGCGATCCAGGTATCAGCAACATCATTAAACGAGGCAAGCCAAAGAAGAAAGAACAGGCACAGGCTGGCAAAATACTTTACAATAGGAAAGGCAAAGAGGTTGGAGAGTTGGTCTTAATGGGACATGCAGCTGGTCCCACCTCACAACAGCTGGACCCACGATCTCCAAAAGGCTTTGGAATTGCTTTCTTGCATGACCCTGAGAGAGTCACATCCAAATTAAAATAGCAAAAGCACATCTGTAACATCAGGGGTATTTCGATTTCCAAGATATGCTTACGTTCGGTGTAAGGTAATATAAAACAGCAATAAAACCTAGGTCAGCTAGTTCAAGTTCACCATTTTCTCCCCCTGCCAGTACTGTATCTGTAGTGAGCAGCCTGGGAATTCACAGGGTTAGCGAGGAGAAGAAATGTTTCCTTAAAAGTAACTAATGAATTATAATAACAAAATTATGGGAAACAATGTAGGTTAGGGCTGATGTAACCGATGGGCAACTCAGTTCACACACTAGATGTTTTTAGGCACACAAACTCCCCTCCTTAGGTGGAAGGGAGGAGGAAGCAAAGGTAATACCAGCATTTTCTGCTACTCAAGTCCCTGTGCAAAAAAGTACGGTCACCCTGCTAGAAAAAGCACCTCTTCAAACTAACTGCAGCATTGCCCTGAACAGGCCAAAGAGGATCAAAGTGCCTGGTGTTCAGAGAACCCCTCCCCACACCATCTCCCTGTTCTAGGCACTTTTTTTAAACACACTCTCAGCATGAATTGGAGAAATCAGCAAAGTGGAGTTTCACCACCACTCAGTGCTGACCACACAGATGTGTCTTGGTGGGGCAGTGGCTCTGCTCTCCCAGAAGCGGGAAGCTGAGCAACCGTCCTGCCCTGGCTTTGCATCCCTTTGTGCAAGTCCCCTTTGGCAGACTTGGCGAAGCAGTCCAGGTGATTTGAGGAAGGTAAAGGCAGCTTTTAAAATAAGAGAGTCCCTCCTCACATTGCACCCAATGCACTCCACAGCCCTAGAGCCAGGAAGCGCACCCCATGCAGGGTAGTCTGGAAATAATACTAGGGGGTCAGAGGGGAAAGAATTGTGCACTATTGCCAAAAACTGATTATTTGACAGTGGGATGCAGCAGAGAACAGACATTTAAAGCCCATTTTCTTGCAGCACTACCAGCATTCACTGGAAAGGAAGAGCCATCAGATCAACTGTCTGCTGTTGCAATGAGAAAACTAGCTGAAAATGTCCTTCATCTGAAAGGCCACGCGGCCACAACAGGATCATCCATCTTTACTTTAAAAATCCCTCAGGATGGAGGGTTTATATGTGCTCTGCCTGGTGGCATCGAGAATCTGGAGGTTTAGCTCTATTTTAAATAAGCAACCGGTTACACCCCCTCCAGCTAAATCCCAACACCGCATCCTCAGTGTCCGTGAGGAAACCTTTTGGAAAGGCAGAGCACAAAGTCCTGCCAAAGCCAGAGGGGGAGGGAGGGGAGATATGCTGCTGGTTGTCTGAAAACCCTTGGCACATCTTTGGTTACGGGACGAAAAAGAAAGTGGTGGAAGGTTTGGCCACCTGATTCTTTAAGAAGATGTTAACCCAGGAGAGAAGGGGAAGAAGGGGACAGGACTGTGGTTAATCCGACCATTCGTCCTCATCGAACTCCGAAGAGTCGTCCTCAGAGTCGCTGTACTCCACAGCGATGCGGCGTGACAGGATCGTTGCCACATCATTGCCCACAACGTCCCGCTTCTCCTGTTCCCTTTGCTCCTCCACCTTGCGGAGCTGGAAGCCTGTTAGGAAGAAGGCAACAGAGGGGATCATTCAAAGGCTTTGGTCACACTGAAATCTCCAAAGCAGCCATCCCTTTGACACAATCCCCTGAGCAAGGCAGCCTGTCCTCTGCCAGTGAGTATTGGACAGGCTGTGGGATAATGCTGATGGTGAATGACAGCCAGGACAGGCTGGGTGCGCAGGTGGAATGGGAAGTGAATCGTTTCTGTGCTCCTCTGAGGGGTTACACCACCACTGCTGTTCAATCCACTTGCAAACTTGCACCACACCAATTCCGGTACTGCCATCTCCAAAGGTGCAGGTAGAGGCACAAAACCTTTTGAGGTTGTCATTAGGGTGGGCAGACAAGGAGGGACCACAAGGAACAGGTCTCAAGCAGCAAGACAGTCACACCACTGCTCATGAGATGGCTCCCAAGTGCTCTCACTTGGATACTGCAGGGTTTTTCCAGAGGCAAAGGAGAAAGTTTGTATTGAAACAAAAGCTTACCTTGACGAATAGCTGAAAGCAGATCACTCCTGGCATCACTAACCGCAGGCAAGGATGACTTGGGCTTGGAGGCAGAGGTGTCTGAAGGTGGAGGAGGGGGTGGGGGACCATCCAGCCCACTGGAAGACAGAGGCGGTGGGCCAGGAGGAGGCGGTGGTGGAGGCGGAGGCGGCGTATTCCCACTGCCTGGCTGTGGCAGCGGAGGTGGGAGCACGCTGGCATATTCGACTGCCGGAGGCGGGGGTGGTGGTGGCGGGGCAGCAAACTCGGGGTGAGGAGGGAAAGAAGGGGGTGAGGGTGGTGGTGGGGTTCCCGGGGATGGGAAGCCCATGGGAGGTGGTGGAGGGGAGGTGTTTCCCAGCAGTGGTGGTGGTGGAGGTGGCGCCGGAGGGGGAGCAAAGCCTGGCCTGGCTGCTGAGGGGGATCCGATCGGAGGAGCTGGTGGTGGGTGACTTGGGCTAACCAGGCTGGATCGTTTGGTCCCTCCAGAACCAGAACCTCTTTGGTTGTCTACAGGATAGCTGTTGGAACAGAAGGAAAGAGACATAAGGCTATTAGATGTGAGGCCAGATTAGACTGTACAATCTCAATGTTAATGCAAATCATGTGTGTTTGGTGCAGTCCAGAAAAAAAAAAGAAAAAAAAAAAAATCTAAGTTCCAGCTTTAACTGGTGTTTCCAAGAGACCTCACTCCTTGGTTTTAGTTCCCTCGCAGTGTTTCTTTTGGCCTACACCACTAGAACAAAAGAAAGCTTCTAGGGACTGGCAGAAATGCTATCATCCATCCCATCTCCCAGGTTGACAAGAACATGAGCCATCTCACCTCTCCGCCAGAGGCCAGGCGTCACGTCTGAGCTCAGAGCAGCCTCCTGGCTTAAGAGCTCCTGCAGCAATGCAAGCCACTACCCCTCCACACTGAGGTCAGACTTATGACACGCCAAGTAGGGATGTCTACCGTGATAAATCACACAAGGATTGGTGGGTGTGCCAGGAAAGCATATGCTCTGAACACCTGCTAGGAACAGATCTCTTCACCGGATTCCATGGCTCAGAGCTGGAGAGCAGCAGCCATGTCTCATAGCTCACCATGCGGAGTGAAGAGGAAGACATGGAAACCCAACGTGCTCTTAAGGAAAACACCTATTCATGAGCGACTGAATCTCCCATTTATGGAAGCTGTGTTTATACCAGAAAACACTACTGCCCATAAGATACTGTAATATCCTATCTACGTGTAAAGGAAGCCCTAAACTGACATCCCCTTCCACAGTAAGACAGAAAAATAAGGTACTTTTGCTACAAAAATGTCACAATTTTTAACAGTGCACAGTGCTGATCCAAGACAGACTACTGGAGATCAAACCTAGCTCCCAGGGTTCTTTAAAAAAACAACCACCAAAACAAAACCAGAGAAAGGAGATCTCTGTGGCTGGCAGAGATCTAAGCAACTGCATAAGGCAGCATAAGCTTCATCTGAAAGCTTGTTTCTGCTCTGCCCTAGAGGAACATGCTGCAGAGTGGAGGGCTTGGTCTCTTTGACACATCAGAAGAGCCTTTTCTGCAGCATTGCTGCCTTTGGATAAGATGGAGACAAGCTAACGCAGTCCTGTCTATCAGACATACTTCCTCCTGTTACTCTGGACTCTGTTTTACTGCCTTTAAAAAACAAGGCTACTCTCTTGTTTCACCCTTAGTGTCTTGAGCTACTGCTGGACCATAATTCTCATCTCTAGAGGTGACTGGAAGTCACCATTTCATCAGATACAAAGCAGCTACCCTGAACTTGCACTGAAGTCTCTGGGAAGAAGTCAGCTGGTGTGCTCAAGTCCTTTAAATTTAACTACATCTACATCTTTAGTGCCCACATCGTGCATTTGTCAGAGATCATAGAGCAAATGGCAACAAAAACAGCAGAGAAAGAAACTGTTCTTCGCACAGCTCTATCAGGAACGTAAGTCTACATGCTCTGGACGAACTGCATTGGAAAGCACATGCAATGGAGCCAAACCATTAATTGGGACCCCACTCTTCTAGAAAGTGAAATAAGCCTGCTCTACTTCTTGCCCAAGCCCACTGTCCCCTTCTGTATGGGAACAACGATGGTGGTCGGGATTTACGGAGAGCTGTTCTGCCTGTGCCTCTGTCCCTGCCTGCAGTTGCACTTCCCCTCCAGACAGGAGCATTCTGGTTCCCATACAACACCCGTTAGGAAGTTATGCTGAACTATCTCAGCCTGTCTCATGTCATCCTTTTACACCACCTACTACTCCTTGGTGACAGAAGGGATCCCGTAGGCTTACCTAAATTCCACCGGGGGTGGAGGCAGGCTGTCATCTGGGAATGAAGGAGGTGGTGGCACAATAGAGTCAGTCTGCGGCGGTGGCGGGTAGCAGTTCACGTCCATGCTTTCGTTTGAACCGATGCTGCCGTTCTGATACACCATGTTAGAGGGGTACCTGAGTGAAAGCAAGACAAGTGATTTATTTAAAGAGTTCAAGGCAATGTCTAAAGCTCATTCCCCCCCCACTCGCAAGAGCTTTGCCTCCTGGAAGGGTTACAACAAACAACCGTGCAGCAGTTCAACCACCGAACAGCAGTGATATTAACCAAGTGGATGGATCAACCTGCAAGATTTAGAAATGAGGTCTTCTAGCAGGAATGGCTTTTCCCAGCACAGTGGGACCTGCCTTTAGGTGGAACCTTATCAACCACCACGAGAGGACACACAAAACAAAACCTTAAAGCAACATTTAAAAAAAAAAGAAAAAAAAAAGTCTCTGTTTCTCAAAGCATCCTATATGAAGAATTATGTACAGCTGTATTAGTATGCTCTGCGTAATACTTTGGCTAGAATTTGCCCAGATGCTCTCATGTTTGTTTATTGCTACCACACACCAGAACAGTACGAGTATATATTTTAGTGAACAAGAAAACAACAAAATAAAAAATACATTTCTTAACATTTGATCCTAGATAAAACATTTATAAGAGCGTGTTTTGACCAGTGTGGACTTGAAGGACTCCCAGTTACATTGGGTATCATCAGTGGTAAAAAAAGAGGTACTCCTAGATGCAAAAAAAAAACCCAACAAACCCAACCACCACCCCCCCCCCCCCCCTTGAGAATAGAGTATCAAAAAGAACCCAAGGAACGGCGATGCCATTAAAAGCAAGTATCCAGAGCTGAAATAGTACTGAAGGAATAGACCACTCTCACACTCAACTTTCAATGAGCTCATTTCACTGTGGGGCGGTAGAACCACCCCATTCTTGGGGGCTCTGGACCTCCAGTGAATTCAAATACATGAACTTGCTTACACCAGAAGAGAGGAGCAAGAAAATGGTGCTGTTGTGCTGCTCGATTCCTCTGCTAGAAACCAAACCTGTTCTCCTATTAAACTAAAAGCAAGTTTTATTTTTAGCTGGAGAGTGTGATTTAAAGAGAGATTTTTCTTATATGAAAGGAAGCTGCAAGGAGCGAGCAAGCGAGAAGTGCATTGTGGGGAATTCGGTCTGCTTCCAGCCTTGCTGGTGTCAAAAGTTAAATGAATTCCCAAGCCAGAAGCGCTAAAGAGAGATCTGTAGCTTGAAATACTTGGATGGGGACAGCCCCCGCTTCAACTTTAGGGTGTGAAGAGCCATTTGTGAAATGTTACAAAGCAGTCACACAATACCACCGAGATGCCACCCTGCTCCTCAGCGTAAGGTCCAGAGGCTAGGTGTGATGGGAAGGGCACCGCGATGGGGTAGGGAGCCAAAGCTCTCAACAATTTTGTGCGCGCAAGACAGGCAGCCGAGAGCAGACTTGCTACCGAAGCTGTTCCTGCCACCTTGTTCAAACCATGTAGCTCCCTGATTTATTTAGCAAATTTTAAATCAGCAGACGGATTTACTTTGGAGAATCTGATTAGTGGCAGTATCGATCCGCACTGTGCAGCAGATCTGGAGAAGCTGCAGAGCAGGGTGAACTGCATTACAATCAACAACGCCCGCCTGCTCCCCCTCACTGGGGAGCTGAACAGAGAGCCCCAGACTTGCTTACCCAGCAGGACCATGTTTGTCCTTTGACTCAACAAATTCTTGTCCCATTTTCAGCTTCTCCCACTCTTCTTTCCGGGTTTTGATTTTCCGTGGATTCACATTTCCTCGGTTTGGATTCTCCTTTTTCTCTTTCTAAGGGAGGAGGAATCAAACAGAAGCCTTATTTTGCTTTAAACTCACTGGGAACAGGGAGGGATAGGACAGACCTGTAGCTGTTTCAATAAGATACATTCTCAAAGAGGGCCAGGATTTTTAATTTACTTTCCTGATTGCTGCAAGCTCCAAAGATCTCCCATACAAAGAAGCTGGAGCAGAGATAGCATAAAAAAAGACAGACAACATCAGATTTCCCCAGTGCAGCCCAGACATGATGCCATCGTTACTCCCTGGGATGACCACCTTGAGGGCAGAGTGAAAGCTCAGTTTCCCACATCAATTCAGTCTTTGGCCTCTGTGTCAAGGCTGCCAAATCTCACTATCATCTTGCTGGTGTTAAGTGCTTTGAGGTGCAATATGGACACTTGCCCACAAAGAACTGGGCTTTAGCTAGCCTCACTCTGTATTCTAACATGGCCTAAATCTCTCCTTTGTTATTCTGATTGAAAAATCATGATCTATTTTGATATTTAATACTCCAGTTGCTCAAAAGCTAAACAAAGTATGCTCAAACTGAATCTTTTATGGTGTAAGTTTCAGTGTTGGTAAACATGGGTCCAAATCCCCAGGCAACCAAACCAGGAACTCTACCTGCCATTTTCAGCTTAAATGGTTTTGTTAAGCCTCCCGCTTGCCCCTAATTTAACATTAGGGCCTGGTTTTGCGCTCCTGAAGGGACATTTTCTCTTTTCTTTGTTCTTCCACTGCAGAATTTATTACACCGCTCAACATGCTGCGGTGCTGGGGCAGTGGGATTTGCACTGCCTCAACACTGAACAGACCCCCTATGCAACATCAGAAGTGCAGAAAAGACTCCGATGCAACTTTCTCCCCTGCTGACTGCACCAGCACTACGTTTGAGAACTACAAATTACACCATTGTAACCATGCAAAGATGGTGCCATTTGGAAAAACAGATCAAGGGTATCTTTGTTTTCTTTTTTTAATTAACAAGGATGAGAGTAAACCAGAAAAAACCTTCACTGAATTGATCCCTAAAGAGCTTAAGAGAGCAAACCTGAATTTTGGATAGCAATTTTGGAGTCCAAGATTTATTAACACTTCCCACCTCCTATTCTTCCCTGACATGCCTCTGTTGGCAGAGATCTCCCATTTCCTCACCCTATGTTTCCGCTTCTCTTTCATAATATCCTTGGTGTCCTGAAGCATTTTCTCTTTCCAAAGGTCAAAGAAATATGAAGGATCCGTGTAGAATTTAAGTGCCTCTTTGCCATCATCCCTAGAACAGGGGGGAAAAAAAACCAAAAAAAAAACCAAACACACAAACAAGGACCAAGTCACACATCTGTTTGAAGCCCAAAGAAAACGCAAGGCATAACCCCAGATGACAGTTTAAAAGTCTGCAGTGAGAAGGTCAAACACGCTGCTCTTCCCTCTGTCCCCCATTTCAGAACAGGCAGCGGACCCACAGCCTCACTTGTCCTGGCTCTCCCACTTGCCATCACTTTCGTCCTCACACAAACTCTCCATTACTCAGCACCTGAAGAGCTCAACTGCTCTGAACAATCACCAAGAGAGCAGCAGGTCTCTCACTTCAACTCCCACTTGTTTGTGTTGTATTTTTGGTGTGAAAAAAACCTTCTCCAGCTCAGGAACCCTAAATCAGACCAGCAGCGTCCTTGAAACTCATGAGTGAGCGTGCATGCACACACACACACACACTCTCCTCCTACTTTGCAGTGCAGCCGCGTCTGGCAGAAGACAGCTGCCTCCAGCTATCTGTAATTACTTTTTACCTGTTCAAAAGATATTTATGGATGTGGGCTAAGTCTCTGTATTCTGACCCCCTTTACTTCTACTACCTACAAGATGAAATCAGAGCAGGACTGCTCAGAAGAACTGGTTACACAGCCAGCGTAGGTCACATCAGATGTCTCAGACCAGGCACAGGAGGCCACAGAAAGCATCTCCAGATCTACAGGAGTCTGCTGCACCCACCTGGGTGAGAGCCATTTACAGATGTATGCTCTGCAGTTTGCACTGTGGCTTTCTGGAAAGAAGCCACAGGGCTACAGAGAAGCACAAGAAAAATGCATCATCTGCACAACACCTAGCATGTTTATGCAGTGCCAGCCAAGCCTTGCCCCAAGGCAGTCACAAAAGTGACAGCAGGTAACCAAATATATAATTTTCTAGCTACCCTCATTTGTACAGCCCCAAAAGCAAAGTTCCAAGTAATCCGGGGGATGGAGATTTCCTGTTGGATCTCAGTGTAGCAACTCGATTTCCCAGTGCAAATAGATACTTCAATACAGCACAAGATGGGAAATGACCTCCTCGGCAGGTTGGGAGGAAGAGGTACTCTGCAAGGGAGCAAGGGGCCTTACAATACCTGTAAGGTGAGAGAATGTTGAGAGGTGGAGGAGTATTGCAGGTCCTATAGGTTTCAAGGACAGGCACGGGAAGAGAATCTCTATCAAAGAGCTTCTGGTCCTGAGTAGTGGAGCTTTTGAAGGCCTTCCTGGTGTTAATGCCTTGCAGGGACACTGTAAGAAAGAGGAGAGAGCAAGTGAAGAACAGCTCGACCCAGGCCAATGACACTGAAGATAAAGTAGTGAACATCTGATTTCAGTTGGAGTTCTTGGCATGCTTAGCACTTCTTAAGGTCAGGTTCCTTTTCCCACAGATCTCTTGGGAAACCCAGCAAAGCTCAGATCATGCCGTGCCAAGATCTGCTGCTGTATAGACATGGCTCTCTTGAGAGTTGCCGATGTGGTTTTGAACCCCTGTGACCAAGACTCAAGAAGTGCACTGCTATCAAACTGTTGAAAAGTGAGTTTCCACATGGAGACTTGCTAACGAGCAAAGCTAGACTCAGTCAAAAAGGCTATCCACATGAGCAGCACGGTGCTTTTTCAGGAGAGGAGGAAACGGTCCCTCTTAGTCCAAGAGAAGACATTCCAACACCCATCGCAGCGTCATGCTCACTTTATGGCTGTGAACCAACCATGCTGACTCAATGAGAATCTTTACCACGCTTGGTCTGCAAGGACTCTGCTCCACTCCATTACCTTCTTCCTCTTTGGGATCCAGCTGAGTGACTTTGACTTGCAAGCGGTCAACTCTCTCGACTAGAATGCTCAGCCGAGAGGCAAAGGTGTTGGCTTGAGTAAACAACTCTCCAAATATGTCTTCTGCAAATTTACCTGGAATATTAAAGTGTCCACATTAATCAGACCACATTCAGTCTCCCACCTTGTTTTCTTGAAGAAAGAAGAACGAATGAACCACGCTTCTTTTAAAGTTTGTCAGGGTTGAGTTTAACATCCAGGAAGAAAACGCTCTGTTCCACCAAAACCTGACATTTCCAAGGGATCTTCAAGCAATAAAGAAACAATCAAGACATACTTTCAAGTCGTTATTAAAGTAACAAAATAAAGAGGGCTGACAATACTATAATGGTCTGAATCTGGATGGGTATGTAGGTCCTTTAAGACTCTCTGCTGTTCTGTTTATTAGGCAGGCAAATACAGTTAGATTTTTATTGCTCTGGAGAATCTCAAAGGCTCCCAGTCTCCAGCAGGCCTGCCTCTAGGGTAACTGGCACATATTTACAAGCTCAAAGTAGTCTGCAACTAGAGAGCAGACCCAGTCCTTGATCCTAAAGCCTGAGCTATAACCACAGACGAAAGCACTGACCCTTTTGTTCCTTCAGGTGGCAGTGTCTGAAAAATTGATGCATTCACGTTTATTCCAAATCAAAACCAAAGGGGAACTTCTCAAACAGGGATATTCTCTAACAGCTTGGATTGCCCAGTGCGCTGCTATGACAAACATCATCCATCGTTTGGACTGTGAGAGTGCCTAGGGGCTTGGATCAGGAGCTCGCTGCACCACTTACAAGCATAACAAAAAGATGTCCCCTGTCCTTAAGAGTTTAAAAATCTACGCATGCAACGAGAGATGACCACAGGTAGACAGAGATGGGAGAACTGGAAGAAACCCAAGAACTTACGAGTACTGTCTTTTTGTTCTGCTCTCGGGCATAACCCAAGACAGGGAGCCCTAACCACGCTGAGGACAATACTGATCAGAACAGACTTGGCACTGACAGCAGACATAGGCCCATGGAGTTCCCACTGACGGGAAACATTTCCAGCCACGGCTGTTGAGTACAAGGCTGCTCCCAATAAGCAGTCTGGTTTTGAAGTGCATCATCATACGGTCAACAGTTCGTTCTGGAATCTGTTACTCCTAAAGATCCTCTCCGACATTCAGGAAAGCATAACCAGTTGGAAGCCTAACTTTAACAGCAATTTTGGAAAATCTGGTTGTCTGCAATGAGTCACATCAGAAGGAGAAGCGCCCCTTCCACAAGGCAATGTGAGGGCATCCCCCAAAGCCCAGCTGCACAAATACTTTCAGCTATCTAAACTGACGTATCAGCTACTTGTTCATACTCCCATGCAGTTCTCCTTACACTGCCAAGCACGGGGAACCAGCCAGGTTAAAAATCAACCTCCTCCACCCCTTTTGGTGGCAATGCCAGCTTGAAGTGTTTGTAGAAAGCAAATGCTGGAAGTTAACTTCAACTGACCTCCTCCTTCCACTCTCCTAGACAATACAGACTCCACATACGTGCCATTAACAAGCCCAAACAGCTTTCCTCAAACTCACGAGAGGGGTTTTCTTTCTGGAGACCTAAGGGCCAGGTAGCTCTTGCTACAGCCAGGTTTCATGAAGCACTCCCCGTGTTCAACATCAGCACAAGACCAGCTCTCCTATTTGACCAAAGAGGGTGAACGTTTATCTATGGCATAATTTGACAGCTCCCAGCAACAGTTCAAAAAATAAAAGTTGTAATTTGGTTTCTACTTTAATGAGAACTGAAAATAATTTCTGAATTTCACAAGGAACTGCAACAAGCACTAGGGAAAAAATGAAGTCTTTGGTTTGCAATACTGAGTAGTATGTTTCAAGCCTAAAATAATAAACAGCATTGTATATACTGGTCTTGACCCTGGAAGGAGAAAGCAGCAATGGTCCATATTCCCTTGCCTGTGTAAGTACACCTGTACAGAGTTACCACCCAGCATCTCACATACCATTCTGTGTTTCATGTACACTTTCAGATGGGGTAAGGCAAAGATTAATTTTTTGGTTTAGTTACTTTGACTGCAAAAGTGCAGCTTACAATCAGAATTATCTTTGTCATGCACTGGCAGGAAGACAGACGGCATGATTTAATAGGTCTTTCCATCTTTAGCTTGTGGATTCTATAAAATCACACAGAAACGCACAGTCGACTTATACAAAGTGCTACCAGCTGTGATAGTAACGAAGGGTAAACTCACTGGAATATGAAAGTTTGACAAGATTTATGTTTGCATCTTTGTAAAGAGACTGTGGTGCACTAGGCATGGCTGATTATTCACTTGACAGGGCTGTCACAGCCTACTGAACCTGCTTTACGTTCCTGTAATATTCAACGTACGAGGAAGGAGCGGATTTATTTTTCAGAAGTAAGAAGGAAAGAGGAGGGGGGGCAGGAGTTTGGTCATTTGGGTGCAAGCATTCTGTAGCAGTTAGTCTAAATATTGCTTCATTTAAAATACTGCTGACCCTAGGGAAGCAGGTAAGAGACGGTGCTCAGCATTTCCTCCCCACCTGCCTCGCTCCCCTCTTACACAGACAAGCACGCAAGTGTCAGCAAGAGCCACCTCTCCCGAGTTTTCCCTCCAGCGCTCTGCTCGAGGTATCTGCGATTGGTCCAGCAGCACGCACCTCCCTCCCCACATCGCCGAGTGAGGCTCCCAGGGTACCTTCCCGATAAAGAAACTGGGCTGCAATTTGGCTTCCAGCACTTCACCCTCTCTGACGAGGTAGCAGCAGAGAAGCTTTCAATATCTGAGCTGCGCAAAGAAGGTCTAAACCTGAAGGATCTCACCACGGCTCTGTCACACTAACCCACTGCATGCCTTTGGACTGGGATTAGCTTTCTCTGCAGCTGAGATTTGCACAGCTTTACTGATTCTTCCTCATCATTTCACATGCACGAGATGGATTTTACTCACACTCCACAACCATCTTGGCTACAAGACCTAACAAATGAACAACAAGGGCCAGTTGAATGCAAGCACAGAGACTGGTCTTGCCTGTGCAGTGACATTTCTACAACCCAACAGAATGTGATACCGACTGGCAGCAAACACAGGCCCAGATTTTAGCAGCAACCATGGTTTTCACTGCTGGAAAGAGACTGCACTCCAACTTTCCCTGCCACATTCATGCTATGGCAAAGACAAGGGGCTTGCTTCGCAGAGCAAGCAGAGGTGCTTGCAGACACCACACAGAAGCTAAACAATGTATTAATTTGATTATCAAAGTCTTGCTTCAAGGGCAGAGGTGGCTAATCAGAATCCAGAGCATTTCAACAGAGTAAGGAGTCATCCCGGAGAGACCACAATTAACTCTTCGTTTCTCCTACAGCATGTAGGCCCACGTTTTCCCTCCAGCCTTTACAAGGCTATTGGTCAGCCCACTGGAGAGCTGAGCTAGGCATCGCTACAGCTCGTGCTGCCATTTGAGCAAGCAGCCCCAAATCCCCAATACTCCAGAGGCAACGCTTGGCTCAGACTGGGGACTTTGGGTCTTGCAACACAACAAACAGTGGGGGCAAACAGGCAGCTTCTGCGTGTGCGCTTTAATTATCTTTCATTAAAAATAAGACTACTGACACACTGTAGATTCAACGCAGTCAAGCTCCATTTAGTAGCGCGTGCAATTACAGGCACATTCTCTGACACAAGATCCTGGCTGCTCGGAGAGCCTCCCATTTTACAAGCCTGAGTTGTGCTCCATCCTTCCATCTGCAGTTTCGCTGCAGCCTCTCACACATGCACGCACACAGACACACACCCCCCCCTCCCCATTTTCTCTTAGATAGGAAGGCAGTGGGACCAGGGATATGAAATTAGCATCAGATTTCTTTAGGAAAACATTTTAGCATTACCCAGGGAAGGCAGATGGGGGAGAAATAGGAACACGAGAGTAGAAAGGGAGCTAAATAAAGAGCACTAGCGACTCCTGAGGGCAACGCGCAGGCTCGCCATGGTACTCACTCAGGCTGCCCAGCTGTCGAATGACATTTGCCAGGGTGATGTTGGTCATGCATTCCAGCTCGCTTCGAACGCTAGGCAACGTCTGACGGCACAGGTGCCTTGGCTCAATGTTCCTCGTTACTAACGGCATGGTGGACCTGCTTCAGGCACTGTTCTGAAAGATGAAAAACAACCCAAAAAAGAAACAGGAAAGGATTACTCAACCGCAAATTCCAGGCACACCAGAGCCATGGTGTTCGTTTTTCCTGCTCTCAAATGGCTTTATTTATAAGCCTTCTTTCCCCCTCCCCACCCTTATAAAACTGGTTCATCAGAAATAAAGATCCTGCTGTTCTATGACTTGCAGTGACAGCAAAGCCCCACCAGCTCAGGTACAGAGGCAGAGATGGAAAACTACACATCTTCGCCCACACGCAAGGTGCTGCTGGCATTACCGCAGCCGTTGTTCCCTTCCTACCCATCCGCCGTCTCTGAGCAGTCTCCTTCCTCCCGCACAGTGTCTTTGGCGAGTCTTACAAGCTCTTCTTCAGAAATATTTTAAACTTGCAATCAATAGGTTCTGCTTAAACCAAGAGGATGAAGACGGGAGATGTTAAAAAAAGACCCCAGCTTCTTCCAGCACACCAAAGCATGCGTGGTGCCTCCCTCCTGGAGCAGCACAGACAGGGCTCTCCTGAAACAACAGGAAGCGCTTGCAGCTGACCAGGAAACTTTCTGGTGACTGTTCCTTATCCTGCAGGCTGCACCCCTCTTCCCTTGGGAAATCCCCCGGGGCCTGAGGTTTACACTGGACCATTGTTTCGTGCTACAGCAGTTTAACATTGAGGGAGCTCTAATCAGGATGCAGGACTAGAGCGTGCTCAGAAAGAAGTCAAGATTGATTGTACAACAGTCAGGACAAACTTCCAGTTCTTTAAAAAAAAAAAAAGTTTAAAAAAAAAAAAAAGAGAAAACAGAAGTGTCCGGAAGTTATGCTTTGGACAGAAAATGCTTTTATGTGCAGGTCAGTGCCTTGAACTAACTAAAATCTTCTTTGCTAACAGGCTGAAATGTTGAAGCAACAAACGGCTCCCTCTCAGATCATCCGCCTCCAAGAGAGAGGAGGAAACTTGGGTAAACAGCTCAGAACAAGGAGCATGATACATGCCTGAAATCTTTAAGACTAAGTGAAAGCAAATACATCCCAACTTCTTGATTAATTTAGAAGGGGAAAGAATCACTTTTCTAGGTCAGCTGAGGAACAACCCAAGAGAAGCAGCCAGCTCCCATGTGATAGGCATGCTGATCTGCTTGGGCTGGGTGTAAAAATAAAACAGGAAGCTAACAGCTTGGGGAACATGGCTTCCTGTCACCAACAGCAAAAACCCAAGAACCATAAAAAATCAGCTGTTTGCTCTTGACTTTGAGCCACCCTTTGATAGTCTCTGTGGCAGCTGGCAGCTTATCTTTGAGGTCCAGGAGTCCTTCCTGGATGCTTTTCTATCAGGGTGTTAAGAGGAAGAAGTGGGCATTATCCCTCCTAATTACCTCACAAGCCAGATTTTGAATTGCTAAATTTGACCCATTAAGGCAGAGGAGTTCAAGAGCCGCAGCATACCGGGGCCCACGGATATCTCCCAGACAAGCAGATATTGGTTGCCATTTTGCAACGCCTCTACGCAAGGGACTTCGTGTGTTTGTCCCTGTGCAAGGAAAGGGTCCCCAAAACTGTACATCTTATCGAAGAGGGGAGTGAGACCTGCATCCAAATAAATAAAAGCAGAGACTCTCCGAGGACTGAAGCCCGTGTTGTTCTTCATCGTGTCCAAGCACTGCAGCAGCCATCAGTAACTGCTGGGATATTTAAAGAACAGGGTGAACTAAGGAAGGACTCTGACCTTCGCTTCCAAATACCCTGTGTTTTATTGATTACAGCCCAAGCCCTACAATCTTTTGTCAGCTTTAGCGCTTTACGCCAGACAAACTTTCCCAGCTCCCCCCAGACTGCAGTCTGCACCAACAAGCAGCTCTCATAAACAAGGCAGCATTTGCAGGCTGCCTGCATCGAGCTTCTCCCCCGTGCTTCCCCAGGGCTCAGCCAGGGAGCACATGCGGTGGGATCTGCAGAGCCAGAGTGGACAGTCCATCCACCAAGCCTGGCTGGAAACTGTCCAAGGTGCAGGACAGACAGAAGGAAAACAGCAAGAGGAAAAATAAGCCTGTAAGGGGTAAGAGATGTGAGCATGCATGTATAAAGAAAGACAAACACACACCCCCCCGAAGATGATAGGTAGCCAGGTCAGACAGACACAGGTAGCACTAATCTCTGCAAGTATAGAGGGAACAGGGCAGAAAATGGAGTAGTGCCCCAGATACCCACAAATAAACAAAGGCTCAGAATATGTTGTCTATATACAGCCCCCCCGAAAGTGTATGCCTTCAAAGCATGTTTTCAAACTAAAAGTAAGGAGTAGTGGTGAAAGTTGTTGGTTTTTTTAAATAACAATGGTACAGCACATGTACATTATGAATTCGCACCGGTGCAAGACAGCAGAGATAAGGGCTAAGAAAAACACTCCCTTTATAGCCTGGCTCATCCTGCCAGCCACCCCCACCCTCCCAGCACAGCCTGCCACACTCCACTGCAGAATCAAGAGTTTCGCCCTCGTGATCACTACAGACAGCCCCCCTTGCAAAGAGTGTGGCAGTGCTGCTTCTTCCCAAGGCGACGGGGACAGTTCTGCTGCCCTGCTGCTGCTCCTAAAACCCATCAGGATCCAGCAAGCAGCAGTCAGACTAAAAGAAGAGATTAACCCCGTGCGGCACCAGAGACGAGCAAGGCAGGGAGGACAGGATGGGCTGTGGACAACCACCCTTCTGCTCTCCCAGCAGCCTCTGGGATAAGAGGCACTTTAAAGAAAAATTTCTTCCCCTCTGAGCGGAAGGGCAAGGAGCTTCAAGGTTTCAGATGTTTTTGTAGGGTGGTGGCAGGCAGATAGGAAATCTGGGACCTACAACCAGAGCTTGGTGCCAACTTTACCAAAAAGAGCAGTTGATGTCCCTACAAGAAGGCACTTTGCTGTTAGACCTCGTTTTTCCCCATGAGTCTTTGGAGGGTTGGTATAGAGATAACAGCTAATGGGCTCCTGTAAAACCTTCATGCCTCGTGAGTAGGTGGGACAAAGATTAATAGTCTGGATTGGAAAATAAGTGGTGTATTTCAAAAGCAGCAGTCAGGTGGGGCAGAAAATCAAGTGTGGAGAAGGGACAAGTTATGAGAGCAGTGGGAGAAGGAGGAAGCAAAACACTGGAGACAGCACAAGGCATACGGCTGGAGGCAGAGAAGAGACACAGTAAATGAAACAAGGAAGGGACAGACCTAAAAAAGCTTTCCAGGAGCTCTTGCTTTTATTCTTTAAGAGAGTCATTAAGAAGCCGATTGACAGCATGCTACCAGCAAGGGCCATCCCGAACTGCTTTACTTTCAGTGGTCAGGGCATGACAGCACAGCAGTTTTCCACCCCAGCTAGCCAGACTGGTCATCAGGCATTAGTCACTGTCACGTAACTACCGCAGACCATATATTATAACTAAATCCTACCATTCAGAAGCAAATTAAATGAATTGCGAGGCCAAAAATCCTTATCTTTCAGGCAAAGATAAGCATTTTCACTTGCTTATTAATGTTGAAGATTAGATTTGTTTCAGTAGTAGAGTTTGGGGTGCATATGATGTTTTTAAGAAGCTGCAGGAATGGCATGCCATGGGCACAGAGGACTTGCCCCAATCCCGCTGTAATAGGAAAAGAGAGGGAGCATGTTAAACGTAAAAGGAAACTGCCTCTAAGAAACAGAAAACTGTCTGCAACAGATTTCTAATGAATATGGGGAAAAAAAAAAAAAGAGGCAGGCATCAAATTGAAACAGTGCTAGCTATGTGAAGAGAGAAGTGATCTTTGCTGGTTGCAGAGCACAAGAGCCGTAAGGAAATGGGCAGAAATGGGCAGACAACGAGGCCGCTCATGTGCCAAATCCACAAACACTGCTGCACCAGTTGAGGTTCAAAATAGTCATCCTCCCAACTGCCGTGCTTCACACCGTCTTAAAAACAAGAAGCAAGGGCTTTTGTTACGGTAACAAATGATTTTTGTCTCCCACTTGAATCAGAACCTTCCCACCTGCTCACGGCAAGCATTTCTTCTGAAGTCTCCAAGCCACGGCTTGAATCAAAGAAGGCTCCAAGCCTTGTTATGACGGCGGCGGTGACTAAAAGCCAAACCACCCGAAAAGCCCAGCTTTGCCCTGTAGCTCTTCTCCCCTTGCCTCCCTGCAGCCGTATGCTGCCCCACCTCCAGCCGGGCATTGCCAGAATTCCTCATCATTTCCCCTCTCCCAAAATGCTTATGCACACGTTGCCGAGCCCTGGCCTGCTCCACAGCCCCATGCCGGCCCAGAAAAAGTTTGCTGAGCACGACAAAAGCCCTGGAAGCTGAGCTCACCGCTCCTACATTCCTACCGATCTTTCAGCCACAACTGGCACCTCTTTTCCAGCTTCTGCTCGGCATCACCCTTCCTATCCTGTGCTTGCTCACTGCACAGACAGTGGTCTCTGACGCCTTGTATTTCTCCAAGAAAGCAGGATCCGTGTGTAGTGCTTCTTCATATGGCTACCGATCTCACACCCTGCTCCCTCCACAACAAGCTCTCACCTTGAATCCCTTACTCACCAGTTTGTAAGCAGATTTTGACTTTGGCAATTATTTCTGTCAATACTTTGGGGGCACTAGGAAACAAGCATGGCACAACATAGGCCTGTAAAGCCGGGAGGGGGGTGGAAAATGCGACTTGCAATTTTTGCCTTTCTGAATCCAGCACTTTGAGCAAAGCACGAGGTAAATTCAAGATAAGCATGCTGCTCTAAGATTTCTTATCAGCAAGTCATCGACCACTCTCCCCATGAGCTCTGCTGTAGCAGATCACTCAGGAATCCCAGTTCTGGATTAGAATCAAGTACAATTGGTTTGTTTCAAACAAGAACTGCCAGTCTATAAACCCCTCACACAAAGCTGCGTCTTATTGACTATTTTTAATAAATAGGGCTGGCACAGTAAAATTGGACAATTGTTACGAACAATAAAGGAGACAGACTTTGATTACAAGTATTGAGAAGCAATACAGGGACATTTTAGGATTGAGTATTTGCTTTCCAATGCGAGTTCTGTCAACTGAAAACAGCAACTCGGAGCAAATACTCCTTAACAAGCAGTTTGGAGCAGAGCAGAAAACAGCACTGCACAGCAAGAGAGGAACCAGCCTTTTTTTTTTTTTTTTTACAGCAGGCAGGTAGTACAGTCAACACCACGGTGCAGAGGAGAAGGTAGGCAGGACTACAAGGTGAGACGTGTGTATGCAATGCACACAAAGAGCTGTAAATAACAGCCCGAGTTGGAGGGAGAGATCTGGCAAGGTTCTTCTCACTGGTATTTGACCAGCTAGCATAGCATTACTGGGAGTCACCTGGGTAATTCCCCACTCAATGTGACACACAACCTCTTAGATCAGGGACCATCTGCAAATAAATCTGGACCCCAGCAGTGATATCATCTGTCATAATGTCTGGTGTAGCACAAAGCACCTAAGGAGGACAGAGTGCATTTTTTGGGGAAGGGGAAGGAAATTAGGCTTGATCTTCAAGTACATCAGAGTGACCAATCACCCTGCCCTCAGCAGGGTTTACAAAATCTTCTGCCTGGACACAAACAAGCAGCATAGTCAAGGAGACCAAGCCTTCAGCTAAGCGCCTTGGAGAGCAGCCTTTAGGAGTACCCATCGGGGGATTAGACACACCAGCAGGTTTGGGAATGAGGGAGAAAGGAGATAATCAGATCTGAAATTCCCATCAGTATGAAATGAGACTTAACTCAGTAGCTTGCCAACGCAGACTGACTGTTCTTTCTAATGTCTGTGACAACTCTGCTTCAAATTTCAAGCTTCTCTCAGCAGTAACTACTCCCCCATGTAGCTGTAATGGCCAGAAAGAGACTGGCTTTTATGTAACCCCAAAAGACTAGCAGAAAGGGAAGCAGCAGCCACACACACACAGAGAACTGAAAAAAAAAAAAAAGAAAAAAAATCAGCAGAAGGCTCTGCTGAGTGCTCAGGGCTATATCCAAGCTCACAATGCAGCCACAGAGAAGTGGGATGCAGCAATCAGAAATGCTACAGTTCCACGCTCGGAGAGAGACCTAGCAATCAGTGCTGCATCCGAGCAATAGGGAGTGAAATTATAGAGCAAACTGCTATGTGATGCCACAAACTACTCCATCCCGCCAGCTGTAACAAGTATTCATTCCCAAAAACGCGTCACAGGCTCATCTGTCATTAAGAGCCCAGCCTGCCAGCAGCTGAGCAGGAGTCAGCAGTGAAGGGCAGCTGCAGGGCTGCTTCCTTTCACAGTGGTCTATTCTCCCCAAAAGCCACGGGGGAGATGCATGGGTAAAACCCCCCAGGCACCGGGGAAAACGTTGCCCACCATCTCTTACCAGCCACTAAGATGGAAAGCGCAGTCTGCGTTTTCACCCACCATCGCACAAAACCTTTCCTGAAGCAGGATCTACTGAAAACACAGGGCCTTCAGGAGAACACAGTTAGCTGATCACAAAAAAACCATACATAACCCCTCTGTACATTAATAATTCACTTCAATCACCAACTCAAGAACTTCACAGATATGATCTGGCAGCATTATGAAAGAGGTGTTTCAGCAATAGCGTGGGGCAAGAGCAGCACTGCACATTTCCACAGCGATGCTCTGACACTAGGAAACGTCAGCCCTGATCTCGCAGAATAACGAAGCATTGTACAGCGCACTGTGGAGTCCTTGAGACAACAAACATCTAGCCTGCTCAGTTCCCGGAGTAAAAATACTCTTCCTTTTTTTCCTCCCCTTTTTTTCCCCCCCTCTCCAGTCTGCTGGCTCTGAAAAATGCAAAAGAGGCTCAGAAAGCCATTTTCTGCGTTTTTTGTCTGGCTCATGCATTATCATCATCATTTACTGCCCTCAAGGGGATTGCACAGGTGTGACTGAAAATTTGGCTCTTCCTTTTAAACTTTTGTTATCAGCTTTACTGAAGATGATCTTGCTGGAATAAATGCCAGCCTGCTCTCCTGGAGAGGAACTCGCTCGAAGCTGCTGGCAGAAATCAAGCTGGGGGTGGAAGGATGGGGGTGTCACCAACGGGGAACATACAGATCCTCCTAGCTTCTGTTGGAGTGCAAATACAGCCAGCAGTTGGACCTAGACTTCCCCCCCCCCCCCTAAAAAATACACCATTGCCCTAATTAATGTTTCCATTTATTTAGCTGAAAAACAACTTAAACAAAGAAGGTCACCCGGTGTTCCTATCAATGCCTGACTAGGAGGATACAGGCAGAACAAATGCATTTAAATAAAACTCTAGAAGAGATGTGACAAGAGAAAGGCAGTTTAGCTCAATTAAAGAGAGCTGTCACAGGGATTTGATTCTCAGAATACGGAACTATTGATTAAACAGGAATTAAAGCTCCAAACCAGAAAGGTTTCAAGGTCTTTGCTGTGAGGATATACATCAGGAGAGAGGCAGGGCTCCTTCAGCACCAGAAGAGCTCTGGCTTTGTTGCTTCCTAGGAAACAGGAGCAGCAAAGGGAGCAGAATGCTTTCTGTTAAACCTATGCATAATTTTGGCAAGGATACAAGGTCAATGACAATACAGAGTAGGATCACAAACTTCAATCAACAGGTAGCTTTGGCATACTCAGGTAAAGAAAACCCACCATAGGTTCTCAAATATTTTAGGAGTATATGGGGAGAGAGGCCTGGTCAGTGGGCAGGTTTCAGTCCATCAGCAGGAGGTCTCCAAAGTTACCTGGCCTGAGCCCAAACCACTGTCCAAAGTGAATGAGACTGTTCAAGGAATCAGTCTCAACCTGTCCCAGGATATGAGTCCCCTGAGCAGTACAAGCCCCAGGGTTAGCAATCACGGCAACCCAAGAGAGAGATGTCTATTACAACGGAATTGCCACTCTGCCCCAAAAGCCAGTCCTTAAAGGTCAAGGTTGAGGAGCTTTCATTGGCAAAGCCATCTGTTTGTTTCTGTCCCAATCCAGGCAAAATATGCTCTGGATAAAATCACAAGATTTCATTTTCCAAGCCTCAAAGTCTGTAACAGCACTGAATTAACTTCAAAAGGTCTTGACTAGAAGAGATGCAATTTAGGTGGCAACACAAGCAGCATCGTTTCCAACAGCTTCATCTGGAGGTACTGCAGGTACCCGAGCCTCACGCCATCACTGCGGGGATGCCTGCGCAGAACCACAGGCCAACTTCTGCAAATGGTGCGTGGCTGCTAAAGCAAACACCGCTGAATCGCTCATTCCCAGGCTGAATTACTGCTAATGAGGATAGCATGTTTTCTTCCTCTCCTTCACACCAGCCTCCTCCAGCAAGAGGAAAGGCTTGTGCCTGTTCGCACTAACAAAACGCTCAGTGCAAAGCGCAACTCTCACAATACATCAGCACATTTTCATTCTAGGGTAGCGCTTGGTAATTAATACGGAAAGAGAGGGTGTGGTTTTTTTTCTAAATTACTTATTCCTGAAGTCTGAACATATTTTAACCTTCCTTTTCGGCAGATAAACTCTGTCTCATTTGCAGCTAAGCTCAGCCTCCCCTCCTTTAACACACACTAAACTATTTTGATTAATGAAAGAGTAGGAACAAACCAGTTCCAAGTGTTTTCTATACAGCTCAACTGCTCTTTCAGTTTCAACTCACGCCTAGATAATTATATCACAGCTCTGAGTGCCCCCACCCTTCTGCTGCACTTGGGGAATACTGGAAAGATAAGTCTTTTCTTAATTATTAAATGTAAATAGCTCATTAAATATAATCCAATTACTTTAATTGTAAGAAAAAGGAAGTAATTACAATATGTACATGTATTCTTGCCTGAACAGTTTTAATATCTTAAATGAATCTTTGCAGCATTAATATTTTAAGTTAACCTTTGACACGAGGAAAAAACCAAAGACATTGACTCCCTGATATTTTCCAGAAGTGTTATATCTGCTGGGATTTCTGTCACAAAAAACCAAGAGAACAGCCTTGAGCATCTAGATTAAAATGGTTTATGAACAGCGTCTTAATAAAGTCAAAATAACACATGGGTTTTCTATTGCGGAAGGAAAAAAAAAAAAAAAAGATACGCATATGATGCCACATTAAGACCCTGGATATGCTTTTTGGATCTCAGGAGTCAAGTGAGATGGGTAGTACTATGAACTCGGGAGAACAGGCAGGCGCCCACCCCACCAGTACCAAAAGCCACCACATATCTGGGGTTTTCCAGGCAGTTCTCCCTCCCCACGCCTACAGTTTGTCCTGTCCAAGGGTGGGAAGAGGAACCAGGGCTGGGGGAGAAGGGGCCTGCCCCATGTCTGGGATTACCCCATTCTTCTGTAGATGTGCCCAGCGAGGCAACCCCACAGAAACACTGAATCTGGTTTTTGTGCACGTACGAGCCATCTGTGCAACGTACGGGCATGGCGCACGATCCCAGGCTGCCATTTGGGATTTGCAGGCAGAGCTACAGGAAGCTGCGAGTAGCAGTCTTCTGGTTTTGCTCAACAGCATGACAATCCTTGGACTCACTTTCTCCATCCATGCAGCCAGCGGGACCAAACAACCTTCCAGGCAGACTTCAGCAAGGCCCCACTGTTTCAGTCAGCCCCCCTGGTCTGACAGAGCAGGGTCAAATTTCAGCCTGGACGTGGTGACAGATGCCTGTGTAATCTCCTTGGGACAGTCAGAAAAATATTCTTTTTAAGCTGTAGTTGTTTCCATTTTGCATGTTCTGAGCCCAGCAGTGATCTCACCTTATGTAATCTACAGTGCAAACTCCAGGCTCTGGACCATCCAAAAGTATTTCAGAGTGTTTGAAACCATCACTTTATTGAACCGATCTTTTCGGGAGAAAAGAGATTAGACCGTATTAGGGATGCTAAAGATGCAAGTCTTTCTATCAAAGCTCACCACAAGGTCTATAATAAGCTGCTTTATGGAAACCTCTCATGTGAAGCCAGACCCTAGATGTAACCTCCTTGATACAATATTGAATTCTCAATAGCAACCAAAAGGCTATTTTGTATAAGTTAATTACACGCATTTTTAATTTAGCCTCCAAAAGGGAAGCGGCCAGTTATTTCATGCTGCCCTAGACACAAGGTAAAGGTTTTACACAAGCTGTGTTTACAGCTATATGCCTTCCTCCAGCAAAGGATCAGCTCAGCAGCTGTTGGTATTGAAAGAACAGGATCTGGGTGTGTGCACGGTTCTCTCTCGCCTTTTTTTTTTTTTTTTTTTTTTTTTTTTTTTTTTGCAGCTGCAAGGCCAAAACCATAAGAGTGTGTGCTTTTTCTTACGGTGCACAAAAGCAGGGTGCCTGAAAGGGAACTCGCTTCCGCTCTGGCAAGCACTCAACCAACTATTTGCTGGGCTAAGGGGTGGTCGGGGAACTTTCACCCAGCCATTCAGCCAGGGCTGCTATTCCCCCTCCCTCCCAATTAAATCCCATTTTTTGCACTCCATGCATGAACCGCAGCTACACCAATACATCAGATATTGTGGCTGATAGCCTTCTCTGAATGCCACTTAAAGCCCTCCAGTGCAGAGCTGACTGAAAGCAAAGCATCATTCATTCTTTGAGCAACAGAAAAAGACTTTTGCTATACAGAGACTTGAAGTAAGACTCTAAGAAGTAGGAAAAGGGCATCTGTGAAAAAAGGAAGTGAGAAATTAAAACCACATTCAATCTTATTAGCAGTTATACAACAGGTCAACAAAGTACTTCGCAAAACTCCACAGCATGTGAACAATTTATGCAGAACTCGCTCCTATGCGATCAGTGACACCAGCCCATTTGGCTATTACGGAAAAAAGCAAAGATTGTCAGCAACTATTTTAAATAGCCCAGCTGGGAGGGGAGATGGCTGGAGATATTACCTCCATGCCTTGCAGGGAGTACACTTACGAGATGAGAACAGGAGGAATATTCCCCCTCCTCCTTTTCCATCTGAAACATTTTCGCTCTCTAGGGATTTCCAGCATCTTATAAGCGAAGCCTCTTTGAAGTACCGCAAAGTGGCATTGCTCATCATTTCAGTAATGATAGTAAATAAGCTCCAGTATTTTGTTGATCCTTTTCCTTTTGCTTTACAAACAAAAGGTCAGAGTCATTAGCCCAGTTTTATGAGCAGGGAGAAATGGAGGCTCGGAAGAGGCAGATTGCTCTGTAACATCATCGGAAACGTCAGTGAACAAACAAGACAAGAAACCCTAAGCCACGGGACTTAAGAATAGCCATGCTAGGTCATCCAGCCTCCAGATAAACCAGCATTCTCTGTCCATCAGTGGCCAGATATCAGATGCATAAAGAAAAGAGCATGAGAACAAGGCAAGCACAGAGCAACAGTTCTCCCTGGTGTCCTTTTCCACGTTGCAGCACCTCACCGCACCTTAAGACCACACAGAAGCAAACACTACCATTTAATTGTCCTTTATGGATTTCACTTCCATAAACTGGTCTCATCAGTTTCTGAACTCATCTAAACCGTTGGCATCCATGAAATCCCAGGGCAGCAAGTCCCACATTTATCATACACTAGGTGAAAAAAACTTCCTTTGTGCCCTTCACTTTACAATTAGGAGATTTTAATCTCAAATCTATGTGTGTCTTTGCTTCATAAAGGAGTTGTTTGAATAAATGCATCACCATTCATATTAAACAAGCACCTTCCGGGAAGAAGGTTATCTAGCTGCATCAGACAACAGAAAAGAAGCTCTCAATTCTTACCGAGCACTCTCAGTAGAAACCAAAAAATAAACTCATGGTTTAGGTTTGATTTACTGCAGCAGTAAGAACAAACTATTTTTAGTGGACAGCTCTTTGCGTGTTGTCTGGCCCATTCTCAACTGTGTACCACTTTCAACAGTAACGCAGGACAATCAGAACCTCCAGGACAACAGGTCACTAGTGATCTCAGAGCAGCTCCTCTAAAGCGGTGACCCAGCAACAGCCTCCCATGCAGAAATTTATGCCCTCAAGAACAAATGCTAACTGCTACTGCTTCACAGGCATCTCCCTTCTTCCTCTCTTGGCATCACAGCATCCTTTAAACCACCATTTCTCCCCAAAACAGGTCTGGGATACTGCTCTGTAAGAGGAGACGACACGGAAGCTGTCAAAGGAACAGAGCAGGTCGCCACTGACCGCATTTGTGGGAGACGAGTTGAGATTCCTGGTCCTTTAAATTTTCTTCATCAAAGCCCCTGGCAGATGCATACTTGAGATATGTCTGTGCTCCACCACTTCTCCAGCAGCAACATAATACCAGAAAGCTTTACTGTGATTTCAAGAATTAGGGTAGGATCTAGAGGAACTATTTCCCAGGCCCATTACTGCAGTGAAGGCGAGCTCAGGATGGAGAATGTGATTAACGCTTTGCACTGCCACTGTACTGCTTGCTCAACAAAATAACATGGAAGTTCACGTTTCAGTTCTTCTGGGAGGGGACCTCCCCCCTACTGCCTCCCAGGCAGGAAAATAAAAATCCTGCAGACCTTCAGATAGAGAAACCAATCTTATATAAATCAGAATCAGGCCTGAATCTGATAACCTTCTGTAGAAGCTCCTGTTAGCAAGCACTCCCTTTGCAGTGAAGCCTGATCAGTAGCACCAGTAGCCTCCCCTTCTCAAAAAGAAAACACACAGTCTTTTTATTACACAGAGTTGCAAAAATACAAAGGAAGTAAATGTCACCAGGGTGGTTCTGTTCTGAGCAGTCATTTGCTTATTACCCAGAAGCCATTTCCACATGCCTTTTTTTAAATCCAGTGTTTATAAATACCTAAAATATTTAAATAAATGTTAATCTGCGGTAACTAAGGGCCCAATCTCACAAATATTTATCCTTGCACAGTGAGAATAAATACTCAAATACACAATTTCTTACTACAGATCCTATTAGAAGCAAGAGTGTGGCTGAAAACAGTAACACACCACAAGACAGGCTGGGAAAATAGTTGCATTTTGCTTTCCTAGATTTCCGCACAGTGAAAGTGTCACTTTTGGTTTGCCTCCTGTGCATTTTGCGCAGCATTACTTTAGAAACTACATAAAGGAGCAAGCCCAGCACTGAGCCGTCAGACAGTGGCCTGTTCTGGCTACTTGAACTCTCAGAAGCAGTTTTTGGCAGTGCATGTTTTTGCTGGGTGCTGGTGTCCCATTCTGTATGGGGACAGCGGGAACTTTATACACAACACATGCAAACACAATTGCTATTCAATCCTTTTCCTGGTTTGTGACTGACTCGTGCAGCACATGCAGCAATGTATTTTGCTCAGCTGAATGACCAAGGGCTAAGTATTATCATCAAACCTAGCAGAGACAAAACAGAAACCTTAAAGTTAAACATTTGAGTCCAGAAAGCCCACAGAGAGAACCTATCTGGAAGGATTAAAGCCGAGTCTTACACTTGTTGAAATCTTCCTTATTACAGTCTGTCAAAGAAAACCAACCTGATTTTGTTGAAACATTAATCCTAACAACCTTCTTTGTTCTTCTATCACCACAAAAAATAAAAAAACCAGGAGATGGATTTGCTGCTCTAACTATATGCATATGAGGCAATCACTGAAGTTTTAACCCCTCCACCCACACTATGTGATTATCTAAGCTTTGTGAATGAAATCAACTTTTCCTAGACCAGCCCTGAAGAATGAGATATATTCAAAGCATGCTGAGAAACTGGGTTGGTAGTTATCATAAAGGTTGTATTCTTTTTAATGAATCACTGCTCACAAATACCTTCTGAGCTGTAACTTAAAAATACACCATTTCTGTTCGGTGTGTCACATTATTCATAGGGAAACCAGTTTTATACTCCGCTTAAAAGAACTTTACTATTAACTCATTACTTCAAACTCCAGCAGTGATATCTCTAAAGACATGAGGGCTGCAGTTCCAGCCTCTACCCTTCTTCAGTAAGCCACTCACTTCACAACACATTTCAAATAGGACTTGTACAAAAAGTAGCCACAAACACACCATATTTCCCTCTTTTTTTTCCCGCAGCCTTAGCCTGCAGCCTCCTACCCACCCCCCAGCATAGTTTTGTAAAACCGGAGCTTGAAAGATTTGTTAGGAATGTAGACCAGACAGAAGCTAAAGCAAGGAACAGTGGGTGAGCCTGCAGCCTGAGATCAGGCAGTGGCATCACACTGCTGCACAGCTGATTTTTTGCGGGGCTGGGAACAGGGGTGTGGGAACAGCAAAATGAAGCAGGGGTCTTGCTAACATCGCCATGCAGCGGCTTGGAAAAACCTGATCAGCAGCAGCAGACAGCTTGGAAAGGCTTTATCTTCACAGCTGTGAAGAGGAAGGAGTCTGACAGGCATAAGCCATCAGAAGGTTTGGGTTTTTAAAATAAAAAAAATGGAATTTGGGGCATTTACTTTTTGAACTTGTTACCAGACAGATAAAAAAAAGTCACATTTCCTTCTGAAAGCAGTCAAAATATGCAGTTTAGGGAAAAGCTTGCGTTCAGTTCAATCCTGGAAGTTTATCCTCTTACAACTCAAAGTACAGCAAGGCTTCACCTTGTCTCAGCTGGGCTGAGACAAACCTGCTCCTCACCCCAAACAGAACAAGGCTTTTAACCATGCAGAAATCGATGCTTTGGAAGGCACAAGTCCTGGGTTTGACCCCCACCATCACCAACCCACCCAGGGACAATATCGACAACTGTAGCTTGACCAATGATCAGCATTAGGTGGGTCTTTAAAGCCTGCATCAAGCTCACTCACTCAAACTTCACGTTTTCAAGCACAATAGTTAAAAAAAAAAACCAAAACAAACCCAAACAACAAAAATGCACAGAACTGGAGTGCCTGGCCAGCTTCACCCCACTTCCTGGATAAAACTTGTCCTTGGCTGTGAACGCAAGCAGATTTTCAAAGTCACTCTATCAACATTCTGTCTGTGTTTTCAGTGGGTAGATGTTAGTTTTGGTTTGTTTTTAACTAAGTTTTGGATTAAACTCTGTATCGGTTTCTATGACAAAAACCCACTCAAGGTCAATAAGGGGCAAATCAGAATGAAAAGTGTCGCAACACAGCATTTTAAATTCCTGCAGCATTTAGTAGCAACTGATTCTGCAGATGTTTAAAACGGGTGGAAAACATAACTATTCCCCTTCCTCATGTGACCAAGCATACTGACTTTAGTACTTCCCATAAAGTAACATTTTGCATCAGCTTTGTCACAGGGAGGTACACACACGCACACCCTGCTGGCTTCTCACATCTTTTACTTTCAACTTTTCCACCTCACAAGTCTTTGTGGGGCTGGACACGCAAGTGTGAAGGTTACAGAGGGCTCCATCAATGATGACCTTGTCTGCAGCCGGTGTACTTAATGAAAGTTTTCTATCGTTATTAATATAATTTTATGCCCACCAACATCTGCAGTGCTGAAAAACTTAGACTTTCAGAGTTTTCTAGTGTCTTACCAAAGAGGCCTACTCCTGGCATTACACACCATGCAGTCCCACCAGTGGTCTAATCTATGTAGAGGTGCCCAATTCCGCTGTTGCTACTAACGAAAGTAAGAGAGTAATGTCAAATGTGAAACTTTTGGCAGGAAAAAAAATCCTACCATGGGAAGGTCCTTGAGGTCACATAACAGCTAACAGGGAGGAGCTGCAATCTCTTACCTCTCTCTAAAGGACATAGGCTCTTTGTATCCCAAAGCAGTAACCGCAACACAAACCTAAATGCTGGTGAGGTACAACCCCAAGGACATTCCTTAACAACTTATTCCTTCTCTGGAAGAAATATCATCTGAGGTCACCAGCAGGTCAGAGCATTTGACCAAACTACCCAACCATATCCTGTTACACCCTCCAAAGCTTCTTTTCAGAGAGCACCTAGGGATTTAAGATTGGGGAAAACATTTTCCAAAGCACACTACAGCACCCACGTAGTCTTACCCGAAGTAGTTTTAGATTTTATGGGCTCATATGGCTAGTTAATGGTCAAGGGGCTTACACACATCCTTAAAGTATAGCCAGACACACTGAAGGGCGCACCCACTCGTGGGGCAGGAAGACAGCCAGGAGGGAGAAGTCGCTTTCACAGCAACGCTCCATGAGCGCAATCACCAGAACTTGCACCAACACGGGCAGCCAGCTCACACCCAGACAGACAGACTTTGTACACAGACACGCACACGTTTGCACAAGCACTGATGTCAAACCCGGCAAAGGCTGCAGCCAGCCTGGGAAGGGAGGGACCCCCCTCCCCCAGCACAGCAGCACTGCCTCTCCCTTAGAGGAGACCCTGCAGCACCCCCACCCTTCTCCCCAGCTTCCCCAAACCATTCCCACTAAGTCAGACCTCTGTAATGGCCCCAGGACAGCAGACACCGGCGAAGCCTCGGGAGAGCCCGCCAGACCGGCATTTCCTTAACCCAACGCAGGGCTCTGTCCACCCCGCCCGGGTAGGCCAGCCCTCCCCCTACACCCCAGCCCCTCCGGCCAGCCCGGCCCAGGGCACACACCCTGCACTGAGCCATGGCCCCTGGGAGGGGCTGGGCAAGTGTCAGCCCAGGGATGAAGCCAATTCCTTTTCCCCGTCCCCAGGCCGGGGCCAAGCCCGCCCCAAACCTCCCAGCCCGGGGGCGCCAGGGCCCACACCAGCCAGGGACTCACTATGTGGCAGGAAACAGTGCCCCGCTCAGCCCTATAGCTCACTATTTGGCAAGGGCCTAGCGGCCCACCCCAGCGCCTCCGCCTCTCTCCCCCGGGAAGAGGCGGCCTAGGAAGCCCGGGGAGTCTCTGCTCGCCTCTCTCGTACTCACCCCCCTCCGCAGCTGTCCCCTCCGGCCCCCTCGGCTCGTTACCACCAGGGCGGGCCAGCCCGGCCGTCCGCCATTCCACAGCTCCCCCTCCCTGCCCTGACTGAGCCTCGCCCCGCCTCCTCCCGGCCGCCGGTCCGCTGCGCCATTGGCTAACCGGTCAAAGATCCTGCCGCGCTATTGGCTGCGCCTGGCTGTCTATCAAAGCCGCTCTACGCCACTTGCGTACGAAACTGGAGCAACAGAAGAACCCCACCCAAGCCGGCCGCGCAAAGAGCGTAAACAGGGAGGAACGTACCATTAGGGGAGGTAGACGGGGAGAGCCCCGCGCAGGTTTGGGACAGATTCCAGGGGCAGAGGAGACAACCGCGACACCACGGCCATCCACGACATTTTTAAAACACGTATTTGAGTCTTGGAGGGCCAGAGCTCGATATCCCTCCAGGTATCTTTGGAGGAAGGGCTTCTCTGTCTCTTCGTCCCCCCCGAAGAGGTCCCCTTTGGTGTTGCCTTTTTCGCCTCTATGGTCTCACACCCTGTGAGGAAAGTTCCACCTGGGGGAGCGGGGGTGTCACGCCAGGGCGGGGCGGGGGGGGGCAGAGCTGGGAGGGGGGGCCAAGGCTGTGGGGTCAGGGCTGGGAGCTGTGGGGACAGGGCTGGGAGCTGTGGGGCAGGGTGTGGGGCAGGGATTGGGTGCCAGGAGTGTGGGGTGGGGATTAGGGGACAGGGCTGGGGGGGGGGAGCAGGAGGAGGAGGGGGTGGAGGGATGGGGGGGGCTTTGGGGAGAGGTGGGGGGGTGGCAGTGGGACAGGGGGGTGTAGGTGACAGGGACAGTGTTGGGCTGGCGAGCGGGACCGGAGCCTGGCAAGCTCCTCCTGCCACAAACCCGGAGAGCCCCCATCAGCCTCCAGCCCCTAAACGAGGGAGGGGGGAGGTCCCCACCCCCCCCAACCACCTCCAGTCCCCAAATCAGGGCAGGGGGTCCCCAGCACGGGGGTATGCGGAGCTGGCGGGGGGGGGGGCATGGGGACAGCCAGCCGTCCTCCTCGCTGGCTGCGCAGGGGTGATGGCCACTGATTTGGGCTCCCGCCTGGGTTTCTCCCCCGTGGCCTGACGAGGTGGGGAGCGGAGTCACAACTTAATGAGCCTGGTTTAACGAACGGGGCCGGCAGCGTGCGTATGGGGGGGTGACGCGGGACGGGTCCTGCTGAGCGGACACTGCCGTCCGTCCGCAGCACCCACGAGAATATCAGGCCGGGATTGCGGCAGGTGGGGGTCACGCCAGGTTGGGCAGCTTGGCGGAGCACGCTGGGGGCTCGGAAAAGCTCCGCTCCCTGCCCGGCCTCGAGCTCCGGTGACCTCGGCAGTGTCCTCCAGCTCAGCCCGGTCCTCGGCAGAGCCAGGGCAATGCTAATGGCGCCCTCAGAAACTGCGGGAGCAAAGACTCGATCAAAAATTACCAGCACGTGGCATGCTGCATTTCTGCCTGCGCACCTGGATATTAAATCTTTCCATCCCTGCCTGATTATCAACGTTAAGCACTGGGTTTGTTTGTACCTACAGAAGGGGGAAGAGGGAGCAGGCAGGGGCAGAACGAAGGGCACTGGGCACCGACATCTATCTCTTCGGTGCTTGGAGTGCTCGTGCTTTAAACCAAACTGCGGGGAGTAAATCACCGGTGTTCCCATCACTCCCACTGGGAAGCAAACAAATCCATGTCAGCACTGCCAGGAGCCGTGACAGCAGCCGGGGAGGGCACCCCAGCCACGGGCATTGCTGACGGGCAGAGCCGGTGGCCCCAACTGGAGCAACCTGAGGGTCACTCTGGTATGTGCCATGCCTGCCCGTTCTGTCCGCAGCTCCTGCCTGCCCTGCCCCGTGGCACAGCCTTTGCCGACTCCTGGGGTCTCTCTGCCACTGCCGCTGTCTCCTTTGGCTCCTCTTGGGCGAGATGGGCACGTGCACATGTTGCAAACAGCCAATTCTTGCCCGTTTTACATCACTCCCGCCTCCCGCACAGCCACCTTGGCTGCAATGCTCAGCACCTCCCGATGCCCCCAGCACCCCTCCGTCTCCCCCTGCGGGTGCAAGGCAAGGGCCGAGGTGCTGCTGGAGGCCGCTCGGCTCCAGGTTTTCCAGACTGCCAGCGAGCCATTCCCTTGAAGAAGATCTGCTTCTATCTCAAGGTGTCACAGCCTCAAGGGAACCACCTAATCTGTATCTGCACTGCAACCTTTATCTCTCCCCGGCTGTGTGAGAGGCTCTGTTTATAGCTGCCAAATAATACCCGCTAAATTGCAGGATCCACCACCCCCCTCCCTCCCCGCAGTACCCCCTGACACTTGTTTGTCTGCAAGAGGGATGCTCTCGCCTGCCAGGTGCCTCCCCGCGTTTTGCTGGAGGTAAATGATGCTCCAGGGGATGGGGAAGGGCAGCTGGGCTACTCCTGCCTCCTGGCTGGGCTCCAGCCATGTCCAAGCCCCTGATAACCCCAGACAGACCCTGGCACAAATTGCTATCCCCTCTGGCTTCAGCCCGACCGCGCTTCCCTCAGCCCGGGCTTTGCTTCTGCTGAAAATGAGGTGGGATCCAGCAGGTCCAGCCTCATCCTTCCTCTGTGTGACCCAGGGATGGAGGAGTGGACATCCTGCGCAGGAGGGAGGAGATGGCAGCTTATCGCAGCTGGCGTGCCGTCCCAGCCTCGCACAAGGCCACGGCCATGTCCTTGCCCAGGGATGGCCGCCAAGCAGCAATCTGGAGTCACCCACTCGCTGCCGGGGAGTCTTGGGTGTCCCTTCTCCTGCTCCCCCAGTGTTTCACAAAATGGCCGAGGAACCCCCGCAGCATGGCAGCAGCATGGCAGCAGCGTGGCATGAGGGCAGAGCGGCTCTGGCTGCATCCCTGCTCCCTGCGGGAAAGGAGCCAGGGCTGTTGGTACCGGAGCTGCAAGGATGTTCCAGAAATGTGCACTCAACGGTGTGCTCTGGGCTTCTCCTGCATCCCTGATTCCCATGGACTGTGACAGCCTGGCATCAGCCTGGGCTGCAGCAGGGACCTGGGGTGCCTGCGTGCAGGGAGTGCATGGGATGCACAGGGTGCATGGGGCACCTGGATGCACCCCAGGGATGTGTGGGGCGTGTGGGATGCCAAGGGTGCATGGGCTACCCAAGGTGCATGGGATGCACGGTGCAAACAGGATGCAGTGGGGCACGTGGGATGAATGGGGTGCACGGGGTGCTGGGGATGCAGAGGACACATGGGGTGCCCAGGGTGAGTGGGATACATGGGGCATGTGGGATGCTTAGGGTGCCCGGGGTGCCCGGGGTGCATGGCGCACGTGGGATGCATGAGGCGCGTGGGATGGATGGGGGCACGGGGTGCCTGGGATGCACAGGACACCCGGGGTGTCCAGGTCACATGGGATCCACGGGATACCCGGGATGCAGCGGGCCACACGGGATGGATAGGGTGCTCAGGGTGCCCGGGATGCGCAGTGCACGTGGGGTGCCGAGGGTGCGTGGGGTGCCCAGGGCACCCGCTGCCCGCCGGGTCCCCGAGCCAGCGTGGTGGCGGGCAGTTGCTGTGCCGCTGACATTTACTAATCAGCTCTAACCTCAGCTGCACACCCGCTCCGTCTCGCTTGCTGTCTTGTCTCCATGGAGACTCCGCAACCTTTGCTCACTCGTTAATGGTATCTCAGCAAACGAAACTCCAACACCACCCAGCCTTCCCCTCCCGGCCCCGGGAGAAATCCTCGCCTCTCACCTCCATCCCCATCCCCTCCCGCCGATGGGGATAAAAGGGACGAGTCCTTGTTAACGAAGGACCCAGCCACGCTGGGCCGAGCCGGGGGCAAGTTCTGACAGCGGCGCGGGGAGGAGGGAGAGCCGCCATCCTCCTCGCCGCCAAAAAAACAAGGCCGGGGGATTTTATTGCTGCGGCAGCAAGGACGGGCTCCGGCCATGCGGGATGCCGGCCAGCAGCCCCTTCCCGGCTGATTTATTGAGCCACGAGGCTCGGCACAAGCCGTTGTGCCTGGGGTTGCGTGTGCTCCCATCCCAAACCTACCCCTGCCCGACGGCCAGCACCCACCGAAGCCACCGGCACCCAGAAATCATCCGAAGGCAGTGGCGGCTGCTGGGAGCATGCTCCATCCCTGGTGTCCTGCTCTCGCCGATTCTGTTTTCAAATTAACATGGGAAAGATGCCCATTACCTGCTTCCAGATAATGACTATGATTAGGCAGAGCTCTGCTGCCAGCCGAGATCTGAAGGATTTCTGTGCACTCCAGCAGCGCTTGCCAGTGCAAAAACAAGAGCAATAAAGTGTAAATAAAAGACTAAAGAAAATAGCGCGGTCCATCAGCGGAAAGGGTGTGCGGAAGCAGCTCTAATGACGGGCTTTCTGCAGTGGTGGTGGTGGCTTCAGCCTTGCTACAGGCAAGGCAAAATTGGAGAGGGGCTGCCCCAAACCTGCACCCCACGTTTGAACCTGGCTTGGCCTCCACTTGCTGGAAGCTGGGGGTTTGGAAAGAAAAATTCAAGATGTGCACTTGTAAGCTGCAGTGTAATGAGTGAGGCTGTCCTTGGGGGACTCCCGGCCCAGCAGACAGAGCTGGAGGCTTAAGAAGGGGGAAAAAAAATACCCTGATGTCCTGAGTCGGGTGCACTGTCTCCCGGAGCAGCCGGTGTGGTCCCACACCTCCTCTGCCCCGTGGTGTGACTACCCTGCCCTGGCATCCGTGGAGCCGGCGGGGAGCAGGGCAGAGGTGGCCCCTCTGCACCGGGTGTCCCGGCACATCTCCAGCCCCAGCCCACCGGAGCCCAGCGGGCAGGGGATGCTCACAGCCCCGTGGAGCTTGGGACGGGTAGGGAGCAGCACAGGACCCGCGGTGCCCACGGGTACCAGCCAGCTGCCCCGTGCAGCGCAGCCCTGATGGGCACACGAGGGCGTAGAATGGGGCACACGACCCTGCTGTGAGGGGGAAACCCCGAAACTTTGCTGTTCATGGGTACCTGGCTCAGCTGGACCCTCCTCATCCTCCTGCTCCTCTTACCGGGCTGGCAGAGCCCACGCCGACTTGCAGGATCTCGCCCTGCATCCTCACATACCAGCACGCCCCGAAGCACCCTGGCTCAGCCCAGCCTCCATCCCCTGCACCGCCCGGGGATGCCCCATGGCACATTGCCCCATGGCATGTCACCCCGTGACGCATCGCCCCGTGGCACGTTGCCCCACCGAGCCACCCATCTTTCCCAGCAGCCCTGGCTGGGGCGGCCCCCCCTGAGCCGGAGCCAGGCAGGGCTGAGCTGGCAGCGGCATCACTCACCGCCTGCCACGCAGCGGCTGCGGGAGGAGGGTGAAGGCAGCAGACGAGGGGGAGGAAGGGCGGCCGACGCATCCCAGCACCATGGCGGGGAGAGATTTGTGGGGTGGGAGCCCCGGGGCTGCCCGGGTATCGGTCTTGGTTCGTCTCGGGGCTCCCCCGTGGCTCAGGGCTGGGAGCCAGTTACCTGGGGGGGGTGCAAGAGGGGGGGACCACAGCCAAGTTTGTCCCCGTCCTTCGGGGATGCTGGGCTGTCACTGGGGGCACTCGCCCTTGTCCCGATGCCAGGGGAGGCACAAACCCCCTGTCTGTGCTGCTCCCCCCAAACCTGCCCAAATCCCCAAGTTCCATGGCCGGGGAAGATGGAAACCCAAGCCACAACCTCGCCCTCGCCAGAAGCCTTCGTGGCAGCTCTCGCCATCCATGGGGCAAAGCATCACTCCCGGCTTGCCCTCCACCGAACCACGGGTCTGGACCCCCCACAGCCGGGGTGCCACCGTGCCCGGCCAAGGGTGACAGTCCCCACGGTCCCAGGGGAGGCTGGAAAAGGAGCCGCCATTTCCTCTGCCGACCGCTTCAGGCAGTAACCATCGCCTCCAAAACCTGGTCCCACATGTGACTCGCAGACGAGGTGGCTCCCCAGGGACCCGGCGGCCCTGTGTCACCCGGCTGGGCTCCTGCTGCCAGTCAGATGGGTACAGGGGAGCCCCCCCGGACCCCCATCCCGGCCAGGGGCAGCCACAGCCCCGGTGCCCACAGGAGCCGTCCCAGCCCGGCCGGGCGGAGGCAGAGAGCTAATCTCTGCTCCGATTAGGCAGAGTTCCCAGCAATGGAGGTTTCTTCTTTTTTTCTCCCCCCTCAGTGATAACAAATAATAATATAATCCCCTTAATCCCTCCCTGAGGAGCCGGCACGCACACCCGGCCGGGAAGCACCGTGCTTCTGCCGCTGCTGATAACTCACACCGCCGGGGCCCCCGGAAAAACAAACGCTTTGGCTCAGGCTTTGCCCCCCAAAACCCTCCGTGCTGCCCCTTGCCTCCCCACCCAGCACCCCCAGACCCCCCCACCGGCCCCACTGCCAGCCTGGGGGGAACCGGCACGGCTCCCGGCTCCGTCTCACAGGGCACGGCTGGGCAAGGCCACCACGACCCCGCAGACCCCCAGCCGGGGGGGGTCCCATACAGGACCCCCCCCCCAGGTACTTTGCTCCCCCAGGCTCCTGCTCCCTTTGCAGCTGGGACATGGTGAAGCCCCTGGAGGCTGAGCGCCGTGGGTGCCCTCCCCTCGCACCCTTCTGGTCCCCAGGGGTTTAGGGGGGGGATCCCCTGGGTGCCCCCACCCCAGGGGGGGTCCGGGCTCCCCCCAACATGCCCCAGCTGTGCCCCAACACTTTGATTTAGGAGCGTCGGTGCGGAGAGCATCGCCTTTCGCCCCAACCGGGGCCCCACCGGCGGCTGCGCAGGACCCAGGAGTGCTGGCATGGATCCTGCACCCCCCCCACCCCCATCTCTGGGTGCCAGGAAGGAACCCAGGCATCCGGATGCCAAATCCCCCCTCCCTTCATGGGAAGCCCAGCCTGCCCTTTCCCCACAGGGCGGACACGCAGCCCACTCCCTGGTGCCGGCTCCCCCCCCCCCCCTTCCATCATCAGCCAGCAAATATTAATAACAACCCCTGCAATAGCCTTTGCTTTTATTCCCTCGCTTTCCTGGCCCCCGCTCTGCTGATCTCAGCTCCTCCGGCTCCAAAATGCCTTTTAAAATTACTGGAGAGTGGAGACCTCTGCAAATGCTCTGCCCCCGGCTGCCCCTGCCTCCCCCTCCGCGCCGGCACCCACACCGGGGACGGCAGCACCCACGTGCCGTGCAGGGAGCTGGGTGCCATCCGCCCCGGTTATTTAAAAGGCGCCAGGCTGGGCTTGATTAAAACCAAGTAAAAGCCAGAGCCAGGGCAGAGAGGGGGGATTAGATCGCTCAGGGGAATGTTAATGGACTCCAGAGCTTTCTGCCCGGCCGGCGGCTGGGCCGAATCCAGCCTGGGGTGGCTGGGGACGGGCAGGCGCAGCCCTGCGGCGGGTGCAACGAGCGCGCCAGGGCTCAGCTGGACCCCGGCGCGGGGAGTGCATGGGCAACCCGAGCTGCTGCCGGCGGAGCGGAAGGAGGATGGGGGGGGGGACACGGGGGGGTGGGTGGTGGAAATATCTTCCAAGGGCCTGGCCCTTCCTCTGGGAAAAGCAGGGGTGGTCTGGTCGTCCAGCTGGGCTCTGCGCCGCCCCCGCTGCCGGCACAGAGGCCGTTCTGCAGCGGGGACGCGGCACGGCACAGGCTGCCCCGTGGCGGGACGGCCCTGGGGACCATCGCCATCGCCCTCGCGTCCCCTTCCCGGCTGTCCCGGAGTGGGTGACAAGGACAACGTGGGGTGACGCCAGCCACGGGGGGGGGCTTCGACGGGGCTAACGGGGGCTGTTTGCCGGGGTGCTGCTGGCAGGAAGGGCCGGGGCGGTAGCAGGGGTGCAGGCGTTGGGGCGGGGGTGCCGGTGGCCCCCGGCATGCCATGGTCCCCACCCCGGCTGCCAGATGCACTGGATTGCAGGTCTGACGTGGGAAATCGCCTCCCTTCCTCGTTAGCTTGTGATTAGCATGTCAAGTGGTTGAAGTTGGTGGGTATAAAGGATGCGAGCTAAGAATAATGGCTTCAATTTTCTTCACGGCACAGCCATTAATTTGAAGGAGAAGGGGGTGTCTAAACCTCCCGGGCAGCTCCAGGCGGCTCCGCTGGCCCCAGCCCTGCGGGGTGAAGGCAAGGGCCCACCGCTGCCCCCCGGGACAAGACCCCAGGGTTGGGGTGGGCAACGCAGCCCTCGCTCTGCTCCGCTCCGGGTGCCGGGTGCCAGTACTGGGGTGAGCTCAGCAGGGGTATGGGCATCCCATGTGCTTCCCTGTGCCGGGGCGATGGTGCAACCGGGACTGGGTGTGCAACATGTGTGCATCCATGCACACCATCCTCTGCTCCCGGCCCTCACCGCCCGGGAATGGGGCATTTCCCAGCTTTGTCCCCCCCCCCGGATCCATCGCCATGCGATGGGCAGGAGGGAAGGGCAGGGGGAGGAGGGCAAATTCCTGCCTTGTTTCCAAGGGGATGGAAAAAGTCAAAATGGCGGCAAAGCTGCCTTCCCCCCCCCCGGCGCGTGCCGGATCCCAGCAGCAGCGCAACGAGCCTCCTTACAGCCACGGTCCCCATGGCACATGCGGGCAAAGCTCCGGCTCACCGTGGTGCAGTGGCTCTGGGGGCAGCCCTGGACCCCTCTGCCAGGGCCGGGGACACGGAGCATCCCTCGTCCCACCGTCCTGCAGCGTCCCCAGGCTCCGAGCACCATCGCCTGCTCTGGCATCGTTAGCACCATGAGAGGCCAGAACCCTCCTCCCAGCAGAGCTGCTTAATTAAAATAATCATTTCCATCCCGAGGAGGCGGCGTGGCCGAGCAGGTACAGCCAGGCACCCGGGGACCAGGCTTTCCTCTCCCCGTTCATCCCACATCACCCTGGGCACAGCGTGGCACGGTGGCTGTGCCAGGCTCACCCCGGGTGCCCCCACAAGCAGCTCCCAGAAACCTTTGATAAGCACACGCCACGCAAATAAAGAAGTAGCAAAACAACCGTTTCCCCACCAAATTTTGAAGTCTTTCCTCCTTCCCCCCCCCCCCCCGCCCCCTGCACCAAGCAGCCTCTGCTGGCAAAACCCAAGCAAGAGCCGGGTGCGGCGGCAGCGATGCTGGGCTGTGCTGATAAACCCCCAGCAATCAGCCCAATCATGAGGTTTTTCAGCCTCAGAAACGGCGCACGCCGCTTGATAGATTTAATTGAGTCTTAAATAAATAAATAAATAAATAAAATAAATAAAATCAAGCTGTGCTCCAAGCAGCCGGCCGTGCCCGGCAAGGCTGTGGCCATGCTGGGTGATGCCTCCCGGTGGGATTTACCTGCCGGGGGGGATTTCTCTCCCGGCGCACCCCGGTGCCTTTGTCGGTGGTCTTGTGCTCGTTTGCGCCCACCTTACCCGGGCGTTAATCAGGCCGCAACGGATTTCGTCCTCCTTTGATGCTGCTTTTTGCAACCTGAAATGAAAGAGAGGAAAAACGGGGGGAAAAGAGCAAATTTGATGCTTGTGGGAAGCATCGCGTTGGAGCCAAGGTGGGAATGGTCACGCACTCCTAAAAGACCCCCCCCCAGGGGAGGCTGTGCGGGAGCCGGTTGGGGGGGTCCAGCCTCTGCGGGATGGGTGCAGGATGCGGGCACGGCCATGGCGCGGGCACAGCGGCAGGGAAGGCCAACCTCCCCTCCCCTGCTCACGTGCCTCAGTTTCCCCATTGAGCAATGTCACAGCTGGGGACGTTTGGTGCCCACCCGGCTGAGAGCACAGCATCGGGGTGGCCCCCCCCCGAGGGGTCCCCTTTTGCCCCAGCCACGACACTCTGCCCACACCGCGTATGAGGATCGTGGGAAGGGGTGCCCCAACCTCCATCCCCTCCCCACCAGCAGCCTCCCAGTGCTGCCGCCACCCTGCTGGGGGGGTGCTGGGGGGGGGGACGACCCGCAGGCTGTGCTAGATGGGAGCAGCATCCCCAGAGCCAGCACTAGCTCTGGTGGGGCCAGTCCCAGCCTGGATGGGGCCACTGGGTGCCCAGCGGGCACCAGCCCATGGGGAGCAGATGGAGCTCGCTGGGCGAAGCTCCAGTGTGCGACATTGGGGGCGCGAGTGCCCCCCCCCCCCCAAAACCACCCAGCACCAGGGTGCTTGCAATAAGCGTGGCTGGTCCCCAGGGGGGATGGCAGGGTCCCCTGTGCCGGCAGAGCCCCCCAGCCCCCCTCCATCACCTCCACCCGCGGCATCTCCCCCCAGCTCACCCTGAGGGCCCTGCCTGATGTGGGGGGCACCCAGGGGGGGCCACAGAGGAGCATTGCCCCCCCCAGTTTGGCCCCTGCAGAGATGTGGTTGCACCGAGGGACCCATCTCGTCCCCGGCAGGGACACCCCATGCACACACACGCGGCCATGCTGCCAAACACCCACCAGCACCCAGAGCCCCCCCCTGAGCCCCCCCCCTGCAGCACTTGGGGGCCCTGGGGCAGGGAAGGGTGGGGGAAATACAGCTCCCTCCAAACACCCAACCACCTTCACCTGGGGCACAGGGACTGGCAAAAGCCCCTTCTCCCTCCTGGCACCCCCGGGGGTACCGGGGGGGTCCCATAAGCCCAGCTCCATGCCCAGATGGGTGCTCAAGGTGCCCCTCACACCCTATAATGGGGGGGGGGGGGCTGCATTGGACCACCTCCCTTGGTGCCACCCAGCTCCATATCCCAGCAGCTGGGGGGGGGGGGGCTTTGCTGGTCCCCCAGCCCAGCAAAGAGGGGGTCCCCCAGCATTCCCCCCCCCCCTCTAGCTCTCCCAGCACAGCACCGACATCTTCCCAGGCTGCTGCGGCGCTGGCAGCCCCGCTCCCCCCTCTCTCCCCCCCCCCCCAGCCATCAGTATGCACCGTGTGTTCTTCTCCATAGCAACCTCCTGCCTCCCCCCCCCCCCGGCCCCCCCAGCGCTGCACAAGCACTTCGCTGCAGCAGCCCTGACCCCGCCGGGATCGCTAACCTCTCCCACCCACAGGTAGCTGGTTCCCCCCCCTCCACGCACCCCGACCCCCCCCCCCCCTCCATCTCCTTCTCTTCGCCCGGAGGATGCTGCAGCCTTCATCTTCCCAGTCCTGGAAGTTGGTGGTGTTTTTTTTTTATTATTATTATTTTGTTTTTTATTATTATTATTTTGATTTTTTAATTATTATTTTGATTTTTAATTATTATTTTGAGTTTTTAAATTATTTTGATTTTTTTTATTATTTTGATTTTTTTTATTATTATTTTGATTTATTTTTTTTTTTGGCTTATTTTCCTCCCTTTTGCTCCTTTATGGTGTTGGCGCTTTCCCCATCCATCACCAGGAAGCTGCCTGCAGCCCTGTGTCCCCCCCCCCCCCATACAACCCAGGGTGCCCCATGGGTGCCAGGGAGGGGTGAGCACCCACCTTGCACAGCAAAGGAAAGCCCCCCCAAAGCAATAACTCGTGCACCCACACCCCCGAGCACAAGGTGATCGGGGAGGGCAGCGGGTCCCTGACGTGCTCCAGCCACCCTGGGGTAACGTGTGTCCCCCCCCCCGGGACCCCCACTGGCACCCCATCCCGGGGGGGGGAGCAGCAGCGGGACCACCTCGTGCCATACCGCACCCCAATTTGCACTGAAATTCAGCTTTCTCGCTGCAATTCCCACCTTAGGCCTGGCATCCCCCGCCAAATCCGGGGGGGGGGGGGTGTCAGTCTCCTTCCAGCCCCCCCACCCCCCCCACCCCCTGGCACAACCAGGTCGTGCCACCCCCGAAGAGAAGCAAGAAAGCAGCGGGCATCGCTCAATATATAGGTTTCTTTTTAATATAAAAAAAGTGCCTATTAAAAATTCCTTCCTAAATAACACAAAAAGACCAGTCGAGGGGATAGAGCGGGGGCCGGGGGGGGGCCGGGCGTGGGGGGCTCACCGGGGTGGGGGGGATCTTGCCGGGGGGGGCCGCTCCGGCCAGGGCAGCACAAGCACCGCGCGGGTCAGCTGGGGAGGGGGAGCACAGGAGGGGTGGGAAAGGGGGGGCTATTTTGACCAGGGGAGGGGGTTCCCTTTTTTTTTTTTTTGCATTTTGTTTTTTTTTTTTTTTCATTTCAGGGTGGTTTTTTCTTTTTTTTGTTGTTGTTTTGGTTTTTTTTTTTTTTTTCTTTTTTTTGCACAATCCACAAAGCTGTACAGAAGTTGCCAAACCCTGGGGGGGGACACACACAGGGGACTGGGGGGGGGAGGAGGAGAGGAGCCCAAAGCCCCCCCTGGCACCCACGCACGCACCCACACCCTGAGCTCATCACCGCTGCCACGCTGGGGGCCACGAGAAAGCCGGTGACCCCCCCTTTGCCCCGGCCCGCGCCCTGGTCCCCCCCCCGGCTCCCCCTCCCCACCAAGAGGGTGTGTGATTGATTTCTCTTTCTTTTTTTTTTTTTTTTAATTTTTTTTTGTTTTTTTTTTTATACAAATTTGGATCTTTGGGTGTGTACTGCCAAAAAAAACCCGCCTCGTTCTTCTTAATAATAATAAAAATAAAACTCAAATCATCATCATCGTCATTAAAAAAAGGCAACGGAAACCCAAGGAACCCATGCGGAAGTTGCACACCACAAAACCACAGCAGATGTACAGAATGCAATATACAAGACACGATTTATAATAAAACATTATATACAATAAATAGGTTATTGTTACTTTTTTTTTTCTTTTCTTTTTTTTGTCGATCGATCTGTAAATAAATTTTTCTCAGTGCATACTGGTGGGTTTTTGCTCTTCTCTCCTGCATATTCACCTCTCGGTCGCTTTAGGTCTCTGTTCTCGGTCACTTTTTGATTCTCCCTCCGGTGTGTGGCTCTTTCTTCTTTTAGTTTTTTTTTGTGAATTTTCAGCTTTTTAAGATTTTTTTTTTCCTTAAACATTTTTTTTTTTTTACTTCTTTTCTTCAAAAGTATTTACAATTGCTGGTTTTGTGCAGAAAATGAAAATTAATAAAATAAAAAAAATCAAAATTAAAGAGTCCCTCTGCTTCTGGCCGGGAGGAGAGAGAACGCGGCGCCGGCGCCACGGCCAAGGTGGGGGCCGGCGGGCAAAGCGGGGGGCGACGGGGCCGGGGTACCCCGCTGGCAGCGGCCCCCTCCTCTCCTCTCTGCTCCGGTGGCCGGGACGGGTGCGGGGTGTGGGGCCGAGGGTGCTGTGGCTGGCGGGCAGGCTGGGGGGGGAGAGGCGAGAGAGGGGTGAGCGTCCCACCGCCGTGGCCCCTCGGCCCAGCTGGGGGTGCCGGGTGTGAGGTTGGGGCTCGGCACTGCGCCGAGTGGGTGCCCACCCACCCGGTGGGGTTTGCGGCAACTGGGTGGCAAGGAGACCTCCCTGCCCTGGCTCCCCATGGTGGAGGGATGGAGCTGCGCCCCAGCGTCTGGGGGCCTGCTCACCCCCCGTCTGGCACCCATGCACCCAGGGGTCTGGGGTCCTGCCCACTCCAGGTCTGGCACCCACGCACCCAGGGTTTTGGGGTCCTGCTCATCCCCCATCCGGCACCCACGTGCCCAGGGTTTTGGGGTCCTGCCCATCTCCCATCTGGCATCCACGCACCCAGGGGTCTAGCACCCACATACCCAGGGTTTTGGGGTCCTGCCCACCGCCCACCCAGCATCCATGCACCCAGGGTTTTGGGGTCCTGCCCACTGCCCACCTGGCAGCCACACACCCAGGGTTTTGGGGTCCTGCCCACTCCAGGTCTGGCACCCACGCACCCAGGGTTTTGGGGTCCTGCCCACTGCCCACCTGGCACCCATGCACCCAGGGGTCTGGGGTCCTGCCGATCTCCCATCTGGCATCCACGCACCAAGGGGTCTAGCACCCACATACCCAGGGTTTTGGGGTCCTACCCACTGCTCACCTAGCACCCATGTACCCAGGGTTTCAGGGTCCTGCTCACCCCCCATCTGGCACCCACACACCCAGGGGTCTGGCACCCATGTACCCAGGGTTTTGGGGTCCTGCCCACCGCCCACCCAGCATCCATGCACCCAGGGTTTTGGGGTCCTGCCCACTGCCCACCTGGCACGCATGCACCCAGGGGTCTGGGGTCCTGCCCATCTCCCATCTGGCATCCACACACTCAGGGGTCTAGCACCCACATACCCAGGGTTTTGGGGTCCTGCCCACTGCCCACCCGGCACCCATGTGCCCAGGGTTTTGGGGTCCTGCCCACTGCTCACCCGGCACCCATGTACCCAGGGTTTTGGGGTCCTGCTCACCCCCCTCTGGCACCCACACACCCAGGGGTCTTGCACCCATGCAGCCAGGGTTTTGGGGTCCTGCCCACTGCCCACCCTGCACCCATGTACCCAGGGTTCTGGGGTCCTGCTCACCCCCCATCCACTACCCATGCACCCAGGGATCTGGGGTCCTTCTCATCCTCCATCCAGCACCCACGCACCCACGGGTCTGAGGTCCTGCCCATCCCAGGTCTGGCACCCATATACCCAGCATCTGGGGGTCTACTCACCCCCCATCTGGCACCCACGTACCCAGGGTTTTGGGGTCCTGCTCACCCCGTCTGGCACCCATGTACCCAGGGTTTTGGGGTCCTGTCCACTCCCCACCTGGCACCCATGCACCCAGGGTTTTGGGGTCCTGCTCATCTCCCATCTGGCATCCACACACCCAGGGGTCTAGCACCCACATACCCAGGGTTTTGGGGTCCTGCCCACTGCCCACCCTGCACCCATGTACCCAGGGTTCTGGGGTCCTGCTCACCCCCCATCTACTACCCATGCACCCAGGGGCCTGGGGTCCTTCTCATCCCCCATCCGGCACCCATGCACCCAGGGGTCTGGGGTCCTGCCCACCCCGGGTCTGGCACCCATTTACCCAGAGTTTTGGGGTCCTGCTCGCCCTTCCATCTGCACCCACACACCCAGGGTTTTGGGGTCCTGCCCACCCTCCATCTGGCAGCCATATATCCAGGGGTCTGGCACCCACATACCCAGGGATCTGGGGCACCCCACACCCCTGCAGCTCCGGCATGCCCAGGGTCCAGGACCCAGCACCCCACACCCTGGGCTCCAGCCACCCACAGACACTGGGGCAGACGAGGTCCCCAGTTTGATGCTTGGCCGTGGGGAAACACCCAGGGCAAGTGCTTGCAGCCCAAAAGGGGCTGGGGGCACCCAGGGGGCAAACCTCACTGGGTGCGTTGGGGTTAGAAAGCCCACCAGAAAGCGCAGGGCACCCAGCGCAGCCCCGCTGCCCCCCCAGCTCCCGGCCCCCAACCCCGCACCACCATCCCAGGGGACGGGCATCGGGCAGCGAGGGGACTTGGGTGGCACTTACCGGGTGACGGTGGCGTCTCCGAACCCCGCTGGCGAAGCTGCCAGAGCCTGGTGGGGGTCAGCTCTCCCAAACACCCATCGGCATCCATCCGGCAAGAAAAACACCCCCGGCAAGCGAGCGGACGGGAGGGAAAAGAAAAAAAAAAAACAAACCAAAAACCCCAACCAGACCCCCCCAGGGGCGGATGAGGGGGCTGCCCTTGCCCCCCGGTCGGGCTGCGGGCAGGGGGCACCCAGCCGCTGACCCCCAGGCCCCATGGCCGCCTCCTGCCCGGCCTGCCTGCCCTCCCTGCCTGCGCCCCTGCCCTGGGCTCGGCGGGGGCCGGCGCCGTCCATCCGTCCGTCCGTCCGTCCGATTGTCCTGCTGCGGGGCGGGAGGTGGGGGCGGCAGTCCGGAAAGCAGAGCCAGGCGGTTGGCAGGCGGAGTGGGTTTGAGTGCGGAGGGGGGAAAAAAACGGGGGTTTTCTCTCTTCGTCCGTTATTATTATTTTTTTTCCTTTCGTTTCGCTTATTTTTTAACTTTTTTTTCCTTTTTTTCCTTTTTTTTCCTTTTTTTTTTTTTTTTTTAGAAAACAAACAAACGGTTCCAATCCCAGTTAAATACAGAACTTGAAAAGTGTTCCAGAAAAAAGTGCTGGCTAAATTACCTCTGAAAGAGAAACACAACACGGAGGGGGGGGGTGGGAGACGATGAGAAGGGCCCGGGGGTGCCCCGTCCCCACCCCTGCCACCCCCCCACCCTCACCCCGAGGGGCTCCCCCACCTACCCTGTAACAAAACCTCGTTGTCCGGTTGGCACGTCAGCAGACACTACAATGAGGTGACCGTAAAAGTGTCCTCGGGGTGTTGTTGCTCTACCATGGGTCCCAAAAACCCGCTCTTCTGGGTGGGGGCCATGACGGGGTGCCCTTGGGGTGCAAAACTGGGGTACCTGTAGTTGTCCTGCAGCTGCAGCATTGAGTCTCTCGGTACGGGGGAGATGTTCAAGTCATTGATCAAGGGACAAGCGTAGGGTCCTCGGTGGTGAGCCCGGGACATCTCCAAGGGCTCCTTCTCGCCCTTGGAGGGGTGGGTGCCGCTCGGGCTGCTCAAGTGGGGGTTGAGACATGGGGGGTCCGTCCTGCCCATGAAGTCTACCAGCATACCGGCCCCCGCTTTGCCGTCGTACGAGGGGCTACGGGTGCTGGCGTTGGGGGAATACCAGTACGGGGGGTTTTTGCAACTGGGGGAGTCGTAGTGCGGTTGAGGCATGGGGAGATCGCGGCAAGCCAGGTGGGGGGCGTGCGGCAGGGCCCCCCCCTGCATGCTGTGTTTGAGCGAGTCGCAGGCGGGCAGCTTGCGGATGTCGCCCGCCCGTAGGTCCTCCTTGAAGGCCAAGGTTGGGGAGCAGTTGGGCGAGAAGGCTTTCTGCAAGCCGGCCTCGAAGACAGTCTGCTGGCCGGGGGCCGCCAGCTGGTGCGGGAGGGCAGGGAAGTGCTTGCTCTCCAAATCTGGCTGCCCCAAACCGGGGGAGTCGCTCTGAAAACCCTGGACGAAAGTCCCGTCCGAGGGGGTGGAGGGGTTCATGGAGTAGGGGCCGGCGTAGTCGCAGGGGTCCCGCTCGCCCACCCCAAAGCCCCGGGACTGGGAGGGCAGGGGGGACATGCTGCTGTCCCCGCTGTAGTAGTCCAAGCCCAGGTCCGTGCTCTCCTGGAAGAGGGGGTTGACCGCCTGCGACTTGGTGGGGAACTTGGCCTTGCCCGTCCCCCTCTCCTTCTTGGAGGCACAAGCCCCCCGGGACCCCCGGGGCTGCCGGGGTCCCGTGCTCCTCTTGGAGGGGTACACAGAGGAGGAGGAGGAGGAGGAGGAGAAGTTCAGGTGGGAGGTGTCGAACATGTCCACCTTCTTCCGTCGGCCCCGACCGGGCTTGGAGTTGCTCTGGAAGAGGACGCTCTGGTTCCAGTTGTAGCCCGGGGCGGAGGACGCCTCGTTCCAGTCCATCATCAGCTTCTCCAGGCTGGAGAGGCTGGACTGGCCCTCGCTGGAGGAGGCCTCGCTGTTGGCACGCCGGTAGCCGGCCGGCTGGTTGAACTGGGTGCTGTCGGAGGAGGATTCGGAGAAGGTCTCCGAGACGGTTTGCTGCTTGGCTTTCTGCGGGGTGTAGTTGGAGATGTCCAGGATGACGTTGGGCTCGTTGAGGTGGCACTCGAAACCCGGGTTGTAGAGCTGGCTGAAGGCCTCCGAGCTCCAGTCCAGCCCGCCGTAGCCCTGCCGGAAAGCCCACGGCGCGGCGCTAGGGAACTGCCGGCAATTTTCGGGCGAGGGCTGAAAGGAGGCCGAACCCTTGGGCACCATGTAGCCGCCGGGCGAGACGGTGCTGGCCCGGCTATCGCAGCGCAACGGGGTGTGCGCCGCGCTGGAGAACTGTCCCCCTTGCTCGGCGCTGTTGAAGAACGCGGCTTTGCCCAGCGGCAGGCTGGGACCGGCCGTCTGCGGCGCGTAACCGGCGCTGTGGGCGCTGCTGGGGGAGGACGGGAGGCTGCTGCCGCTGCCGTAGGCGAAGCTGCAGTCCTTGCTGTTGGGGCAGTCCTGGGCCGACGGGTACTGCTTCCCCGGCGGGAAGACGCTGGCCGGTGCCACGCTCTGCCCGGCGCCGTAGCTGCCGTACGGGGAGTAGCCGGGGGTGCCGCTGGCCGCCGGGTGAGCCGTGGGCGACCGGGAGACAGCCGAGGGCGGCGCCAGCTTGGGGAAGGCCTCGGCCCCCCGGCATTCGGACGACCCTTGGGCCACCCCGTAGCCGGCGGCGGCGGCGGCGGCGGCTGCGGCGGCGCGGCCGGGCGGGAAGGCCGGCCGGCCCTGCATCGCCGCGTGGAAGGCGGCCTCGGTGCCGGGAGTTGCCGCCGCCACCTTGCCGCCCCGGGCCGGGTAGGCGGCCAGGCCCCGCTGGCCCGGCAGGGCGGCCGGCGGGGCCGTGTAGGCGGCCGCCGACTTGCGGGACTCGGAGCGGGAGGCCGAGAGGGCGAAGTCCAGCAGGTCGGAGGAGTCGTCCGAATCCAGCAAGGAGCGGAAGTAGCCGGTGAAGAGGCTGTGCCTCTCCGGGCCGGCCTCCGTCTGCGAGGACGGCGCGCTCCCGGCGTAGAAGCCTGCCCGGCCGGAGGAGCCCGACTCCAGCCCGGCGGCGTGGAAGGGTCTCGCCTCGGCCCCTTGGTAGCCGCCATTGCGGCCGGCCTGGCCGCCGGGGTGGCCGTGGTGGGGGGCCCAGGGGCTGCCCTTTTCCCCCCCGGCCCACTCGGCGGGGCCGTCGCCAAAGCTCTGCCCGGGGTTGGGCTCGGGGAAGAGCGCCCCGTTCTTGCGGGCCCGTCGCTTCCGCTTGGGTTTGCCCACGGGGTCGGGCTCCGGCCGGCCCCGCTTGCGCGGGTGGACGGGGTCGGCGTGGAGGGCGGCGGGGGCTTTCTTCTTCTTCCCGATGCCCTCGAAGAAATCGCTGAAGGAGCAACGGGCGGCGCGGGCGGCGTGGCCGCCCCCGCGCCCGCCGAACCCCCCCGCCTTGCCACCGCGCCGGCGGAAGCCCTGGACGCGGTGCAAGAAGTGGGAGATGCTCTGGGTGTCGGGGGCTTGGTGGATGGACTCGGGCTCGCTGGGGGTCCAGCAGCGGGGCGGCGAGCAGCGCCCCGAGCACTGGCTCTGCCGGTTGAGGAAGGCCAGCTTGGCCAGCACATCCGAGTAGTCGGCCTTGCTGTCGTTGGTGTCGGCGATGTAGGAGGGCTGGGGCGAGGCCAGCTTCTGCTTCCTCCTCCTCCTCTTCTTCACCTCCGGGGCGGGCTCCTTGGGCTTGGCTTGGCCCAGCAGCAGGTTCTTGGGGGGCCTGCCCCGCTTGCGCTTCAAGATGATGGGCATCTCGCCGGGGGGGAAGACCACCACCACGTTGCGCCCGTTGTTCTTCATCTTGAGCAGCGGCGTGGGCTCCATGGAGCTGCTGGCCGCCAGCTCCTTGCCCTCCAGGTTCAGGTTGCTGCTGAGCGACGACACCTTGTAGGTGGTCTTGTTCCTCCTCCCCAGGGACACGGGGATCTTGGCCATCTTCACCACCATCTTCCTCACCCCCCGGCACTTGCTCTTCTTCCCCGTCGCGGGGGCCTTGGGCACCTCGTCAGGGTCCAGGGTGGCGGGGGCTGGCGGCGGGGGGGCCAGCAGCGGGGCGCCGGGCTCCTCGGGCCCGGGGGGCACCTCGGCGGGCAGGGCGAGGGGGGACAAGACGCGGCTTTCGGGGGCGATGTCCGCCCGGCGCCCTCGCCCTGCCCTCCTCCGGCGGCACAGCATCTTTGGCTTGTCTGTCCGGCGCAGGGCGTACTTGCGGTGGTCCTCGCCGCACCGCCCGGCCCCCCGGCCCCCGCAGGGTCCCCGCTTCACCACGCCGCCCAGGGGACAACCCCCCAGCCGGGGCTGCAGCCCGTGGGGCCGCAGCGGGTCCCCGGCACCCGGCTGCGCCTCCAGCAGCTCCGACACAGGCCCCAGCGGCTGCGCCTCCAGCAGCGAGGGCTCGGCGGGCAGCAGCGGGGCCCGCGCGTCCAGCAGCGGCGGCTCCAGGGCCCCGGGCAGCGGCTCCAGCGTCTGCAGCCCCAGCGGCTCCGCCAGCGGCTCCAGCGACTGCAGCTCCAGCGACTCGGACAAGGGCTCCAGCGACTGCAGCTCCAGCGACTCGGAGAGCGGCTCCAGCGACTGCAACCCCAACGGCTCCAGGTTTTGCAGCTCCAGAGACTCCGGCAGCGGCTCCAGGCTTTGCGAATCGAGCAGCTGGGGCTGCGACTCGAGGGACTGGGAATCCAGCAGCCGGGACTGGGAGTCCAGCTCTTGGGCTGGCAGCAACTGGGGCTGCGGCTCCATCGCCTGCGACTCCAGCAGCTGCGTCCCCGGGCACGCCAGGGAGGCCAGTTCGTTCAGGATGTCCGCCTCGGCCAGGTCCGAGTAATCGCCGGCGTCGGGCTGGGAGCAACCGGCTTCCTCCGCCGGTGCTTTGGAGGCCCCCCCCACGCCCCCGCTGTGGCCGGGGGGCTGCGGGGCGCTCCCCCCGCCGCCGTCGGCTTCTCCATCGCGGGCCGGGGGCCGGGGATGCCGCGGCGGCTCGGTTTTGCAGAGCACGCCCCGCTCCTCGGGGCTGCGGATGCTGTTGGCCAGGGAGGGCGAGGAGAAGAAGCTGTACTGGAGGTCGCGGTCGGCGGGCAGGAGGCGGCTGTCCTCGTGGCCACCGCCGCCACCGCCGCGGAGGCTGCCGCAGTCCAGGTGCACCCCACTGCTCTTGAGGTCCTCGGAGAGGCGGTTGAGGTCCTTCATGATGTCGATAAGCTGCACCACGGGGTGGAGGTTGATGTGCCCGTTGCCGCACTTGCTCCGGAGCAAGGCGAGGATGCTGTCGACGTTGCAGCGGCCCGAGGCCAGCGTCGCGTTGGGGAAGGTTTTAGGCGCCCGATCGCGGGCGGCTGCCTCCTCCGCGCTGCCCCCCAGGATCCGGGGCTCACCGGCACAGCCCAGCAAGTCCTCCGCCGCCTTGGTGCCCCCGTGCACGCTCTGGCACCGGTCGGCCGGGTCGCTGTGCAGCAGCGAGCCTGCCTGGTGCTCCCGGCCGAGCGCGGGGCACGAGCCCTCAGGGAAGCTCAGCACGCTGCAGGATAAGGCCTTTTCCGCCGGGCAGGCTGGGGGCCGCTGCGCCGGGTGCCCCGGCGGGTAGAACTTGGGCTCTCGGACGTAGTCGGGCGAGCCACGCACAACGCTGGTCGTTACCACTGGGCCCGGGGGCTTCACGCGCATCCTGGCCTCCTCCTCCCCCGCGTGCCGCTTGGCCGAGCAGTTGCTGACATGGGGGTCGGGGAATGTGAGACCGGGACCTGCGTGGGGCAGAGAGGGGGACAGTGAGGCTCCGAGGGCACCGCCGGCCAAAAGCAGCCGGCGGTGCCTTGCTCCATCCCCGCCGCCCACGGAGACGGGGTGCCCGCATTCACCCCCCGGCTCGGCCCTGCCTTATCACCAGCGACGACCCGGCTGGCACTGCGGGAACCTGCCCCCGCCGCCCCCAGCCTCCTCCCTTGCCCGCCGCAGCGGTGGGGAAATGGGGTCAGGCCCCTTCCCCTGCTCACGGGTGGGTTGGACGCCCTCCCCACAGCAGGACCACCCGTGCCAACCCCCAGCTCGCCCCGGCGCAGAGCCAATTCCAAGGGGAAGCAGGGGGGCTGTGTCCGTGGGGGTCTGGGGCTGCCCCATCCCCTCGTGGGGCTGGGCTGGGGGGTCCGGGGCTGCCCCATTCCCCCGTGGGGCAGGGTTTGGGGGGTCCGGGGGCATCGCGGGGTTGAGGCTTGGGACTTACCCTCGGCTTTGCTGCTGCTCCTGCTATTGCACTTGAGCTCTCTGCAAAGGAAGGGGTGCCGAGGGTTAGCCCCGAGTGGGGTGGGGGGTGGGGGGTGGGGGGGGGGTGTGGGGGAACACCTGGGTGCCCACCGCGCCCACGGCTTCTTCGCAGCACCAGTCCCTACAAGGGACATACCAGGGGCCGATCCTCCCGAGCTCCCACAGCCGAGAGGGCAGCGCCCGCCCATCACCCTGGCGTCGGGGCTGCGAGCGGGGCGGGGACGGGGAAAAGGGGGGGGAAGCTGCCTCCAATCTGGGGGACAGAGGGGACAGGTTTTTTTACCCCCCCCCCCTTACCCCCCCCCTCCTCCCTCCCAATCCCACCATCACCACCACCAACCCCTCCACGGGGCTGGGGCGCTGGGGGCGGGGAAAGGGGGGGGGGGAAAGAGGCCCGGGGAGGTAAGGGGGGGGAAAAAAGAGGGGGGAAAAAATGGGGGGGGGGGGGAAATGGGGGGGGGGCCCTACGGCCGTGCTGCCGCTAGGTGTCCCCGGCGAGCCGCGCTCCCGCCCGCCGCCCCGGCCCGGCCCCCGCCGCCCAGCGCCCCGGTCCGGCCACCGGACAGACCGGGGAGGGAGGGGAGGGGAAGGGGAAGGGGGGGGGATGAAGTTTTTTTTGCCCACGGAGGTGGCTTAGCATGTTCCGGTCCGTCCGTCAGTCTGTCCGTGTCGTGTCCCCCCCCCCCGCCCCACCTCCTTCCCACCCACCCGTGGACGGCCCACGCACAGCTGCTGCCCCCACCCGAGGTGACACTGCCCGGTGCCAGCAGCCCCTGGGGACCACCCGCATTGCGTCTGCCTCAGTTTCCCCTCGCTGGCAACGGGGACACAAGCGAGGTCGGAGGGGGGGGGGGTGTTGCACAGGCACCCACGGGTGGGTTGGGGTGCCCGGCATGGGACCCATGCACCCACTAGCACAGCCCACCCTGCACCCCATGGTGGGCTGCAGGCACCCCTATTTGCCCCCCCCATCCCCCCCGCTCCAAGCCAAGGGCTTTGCAAAGCCGCGGAGCCCCCCCCCCATCTCCAGGGATGCTTTGCAGCCCCCCACTCCCGCCAAGGCAGGGACGGGCAGAGCAAGAGGCAGCAAGATTTGCTGCCAACCCCCCCCCCAACCGCCCCCGGTGCAGCCCCCGTTCCCCGTTCCCGGGGCGAGGGCCCCCCCGGGGTACCTGGGCCGCGGGTGCTTGCAGTGTAGGTTCACTTTGAAGCTCCTGCCGTCGCCGTCGCTGCCGGGTTGGCGGGGGCCGGAGCCCTGGGTACGCGGGAACCACTCGGTTGGCGGGCTGGCACCGTTCTCCAGTGCGACGGGCTGGCAGGCGACCGAGCTCCCATCTGCTCGAGCAAGCACAGAGACCCCCAAGCGTCAGCCCGGCGGCCCCCACCCCGGGGGAGCACCCCTTGCCCCGGGCTAGCGTGGGTGCCCGCAGGGCTGGGCACGCTGCGTGCTCCCCATTCACGCCTCCCCCTCAAAGCCATCGGGACGCCCAGGGAGCCACGCTGTCCCCTCTGCATCACAGGATGGGGCCCATCGCGCGATGCCCGGGCACAGGGTGGCATTTTGGGGCAGGGCACCCCTTTCTTCCCCGCCGTAGCCGTGCCTCGGGCTGCCCGTCCGAGGCAGGGCACCTCCCAGCCACGCCGCGGGCGGGCGTGCCGACGCGTGCGCACGTCCACACGGATGTGCGCGTTGCACACGCGTGTGCACGCGGGGGGCCCCTGCCGCCCTGCGTGACACCGGCGTGCTGGGGGTGCGGGCACCCAAGGCAGCTGCCTATCCGGCACGGGGGTGCCCAGCAGAACCCCCCAACCCATCGCGGTCCCCCCATGCCAGCGTGTCCGCCTGTCCGTCCCCGCCCCCCCCCCGAGCGCCGCGTGTGAATCCCTGCCTGTTGGCTCCCTCCCCCAGCACACACCCGCAGACACACACACACACACACGCAGCCGCTCGGCGTGATCCAGGCTCTTCCCGGTGTCTGGATTAGCGTGACAACTTATCAACAAGGCAGGGAAAGAGAATTCAAACCTGTCAGTCCATCCACATCCCACCCCCCCCCAGTCTCCCCACCAGCCTTTGGGCGCAGCGCTGGCACAGAGGAGATGCGGGCACCTCTCCGGCAAACACCGCCGTGTTGCCTGCGTGGTGTAGAGTTACACCAAGGGCAATGTAGGAGCAGGAAAATATGTGCTAGAAAGACCGGTCTAGTCTCTGATGAAGCTGCTAATGTGCCCGGAGAGCTGTTGGAGGGGAGGCAGGCAGGAAGGAAGCAAACGGGAGGTTTTCCAGAACAGCCGCTGGGAGCCGGTCCCCGCCGCACACGCTGCGCACGGCTCGACGGGGAGGACCGGAGGCGTCGCGGGGCGTGGGGCGCGGTCGTTCGTCCCCCCCCCCCCGTCTCTGCTCCAGCGTCCCCCCATACATCCACGGCGTACGGAGCGGCGGATGCGTCGGGAAATCCTGCGGGATGCCCACGGGGTCCCCAACGGGGCGCGCGCGGCACCCGCCGGCGTGCGTTCGTGGGTGCCAGAGGTGCTGGGTACGACCCCCCCTTGCCCTGCCCTGCCCGTCCAGGCGGCTCTTACCCCACACTGCCCGGCGTCAGGCTCCTGCCCTCGGACCCCCTTCCAGCCCCGGCAGGGCCACGTGTCCGGTGACAAGGCGGGGGACGCTCCCCGCGCCGTGCCAGCGCTCCTCCCTCACCCCGGCCGAACCGCCGCCATCCGGCTGCCCCCCACGGCGGGGACCACCTGCGCCCCTCACCCGGCACCCACCACGCCGCGCCGTGGGGACGGGCAGCACCCGCCATCCCCAAACCACCACCACCACCCACCCGGGGCAGGGGACGCAGGACGGGAGGCTGGCCCTGGGCGGTGGGCAGGGGGCTGCAGGGGGGGAGCTGGGTGCGGCGGGATGCTCGCCGCGCCGCCGCGCTCACTTTCACCTCCCTGCTCAGCCCCAGGCAGCCGCCACATGTTTCGCATTAGGCTCTCCGGACTTCGCCATTCCTGGCTTGCTCGCCAGGGGTAGGGCCTTTTTCCTTCTTTTTTTTTTTTTTTCCCTTTTTTTTTTTTTTAAATTTTTTTTTTTTAATTTTTTTTTTTTCTCCTCGCTGGTTACAAAACACCAGCCGAGACCACACAAGCGAGGAGGGATGGAGGGAACGAAAGGAGAAGGAGAGATAGATGGGCGCCGTGGGCGGGGGAGAGGCAGCGAGGCCGGGTGCTGCGGCGGGGTTGGGGGGGGGAAACAGAGGCGGGGGGGGGGGAAGCAGGCGAGATTGCAGTCACCTCCGCTTCCCACCTCCTGACCCCGCAGCCCTGCAAAGATAACAGCCCCCGAAGACTGCTGACTCGCCTCGCAGAAATCCAATATCCTCGCCTGGTGAACTAATCGACTACCTGGGCTCGCCACCTCCCCTGCCCGGGCTTAATCCTGCTGCTGCAAAGCTTTAATTAGTTTAACGGTTTCAGGCTTGACGAAGGTTGGCAGCAAGTGGCATGCCCCCCCCCCGCCGCCACCGCTTCCCCTACCCGGACAGGCTCCCGGGGGTCTCCCTCTTGGGTGGCAGGGGTGCTGTGGGGTGGGAGAGGTGGCACCATGAGGGCACAGGGGGGCTGCAGACCGCCCCCCCCTCCATGTCCCCTGAGGCTGCTGGCACCCAGCCCCGACCCTCAGCGCTGGCAGGGCAGAGGAGCCGGGGGGGGGGGGTGGGGGGGTGGGCACAGAATGGCTCGCTTGGCACCGGCGTGGCGGCAGCTTGCGGCGGAGGGACGGCTCCGCGAGACACGGACGTGGTTTGGTGCCCGGCTCCGAGGCCACCCAGACGTCAGGGTGGGGCCGGAGATGCCACCGGGAGACAGGCAGGCGGCGGGGACCCAGCCGCCACACAGATGGGGACACGCTGGCCCTCCGCCTCCCACCCCGACGGGGCACCGTGCCGAGCCGCCCCGCGGCGGCAGGGCCACGGCCGGGGGGTCCTTCCCCATCGCCCCGCCGCCTCCCTGGGCACCGTGGGGGTGCTGGGAGGGGTCGGGGTGGCCCTAAATACCCCCACGTGGGGTCTCTGGACACCCCCATTACCCGTGTTCTGCGCGCACAGCTGTCGCAGCTGTCCCTTGCGTGTGCACCGACACATCTGGGGCACCGCAGAGGTGCCCCCCCCCCCCCCTCCTTGCACACACACATGATGTGGCATCACGGGGTGCCCCGCTCGCACCGCCGCCCTTGCACAAGCCTGGGGCCGCTGTGGCGGTGCCTCTCCCTTGCACGCTCACGCAGCCGGGGCACGGCAGAGGTTTTCCTCCCTTGCACACGCACATCTGGGGGCACCACAGACGTGCAGCTCCCTTGCACGCCCCCCCCCCCCCCGCTGCTGTCCCCTTTGCGCCCTGTCCCTCGCACGCTCCCGCACCCCCCTTGCTCGCTCACATGCACCCAGGCCCCCCCCCCGCCCTGTGAGTCCCCCCGGAGCCCGTCCTGCTCCTGCTGACACCAATGGAAAATCCCCTCCAGTGACAGCTTCCTGGCAGGCGCTTTCCGAGGGTTTCCGTGTTCCCCAGCCAGCCCCCCCCCCCGCCCCGGCCACCTCCTCCCTGAGCCATGCGGGGGGTCGGGCAGGCAGGAGGACCCCCCGCCTTCACTCCTGCCACCCCAACCTCTGCGTCCTTCCCCCCCCCAATTGAGCATCACAGCCCCCACCCCAAAGCACACGGGTCCTGCTCCCTCCTCTTCCTCCCTGCACCCCACGCGCCGGGCATCCCCTGCCACCGCCCTGCTTGCCTCTGGAATGGGGGCACCCATCAGCACCCCAAGGGTGATTTGGGAGCCCATCTAGAAACCCCCTGCCCTGATACCGCTGCCAGCTCCCAGGGCACCCACCCCCCTTGGGGACCCACCACCCTGCGATGCCACCAGCGCACGGGTTGGGAGAAGGGCAAGAGCCGGGGGTCCAGAGGGGTGGGCACAGATGGGTGCTGGGTCACAGAGTGCTTGCAGGCAGGGGTGCAGGGTGCTTGTAGACAGCCCCGACCCCTCCTTCGGTTGTCACCCCACTCCCACCGCCGTTCGAACCCGGCTGTCACCATGTCCCTCCCCACCACCCTGCCTTCTCTGCCGCGCTCGTAATTAGGAGACGGAGCAGATGGCGCCCGGGTTTCATCTTAGGTAACGGGTCCAGCCGAGCTGCTCGGCCACCAGTTCCTTTCAGGGGGCCATTGGTCGCCACAGTGGAGGTTTTTTGGGGTCCCTCCCAAGCAGGGAGCTGGTGGGGGAACACATCCCCCCCAGTGCAGTGCCGGGATGTGGTGCCGGTGCGGGAGGAGACGGCGGTGCCCAGAAGGCCTTGGCTGGCGTGTGGGGCAAATACACCTGGGAGATGTGGCCCCAAAGGAGAGCTGGGGGTGGAAGCCACCCTCCCATGGCACCCTGGGGTGCCACATCCCCGGGGCAGGCTCAGGCACCCACCCTGGCACTGGGAAGGGGGCTCTGGGACCACTGGGCTCCAAGCAGGGGGTGCCTGCAGGTCTTGGCATCCCCCCAACCACCCAGCACTGCAGCAAGGCAGGGTGGGAAACTCAGTGCCAAAACAGCTCCGAAATCCCGGCTGGCCCTGGATGCAGGGACCCCGGGGACACCGATGCCCCCACGCTGTTGGGGATAATGGTGAGTCAGGGGACACGGCCCTTCTCTTGGGTCTGGCCCCAGGTGTGCTGCTGCCACGGGGGTCTCCGGCAGCGCAGCCCCCAGCCTGGCTGGTGGCATCCTCGAGGGGTTCACCCCTCAGCCTGAGGGCCTGGTGGTCCCGGAGCTGGTGGGACCCTCGACGGGTTCAGCCTTCAGCCCTGTAACGTGTCACGGTGCCCTCGAAGTGGGCAGGGGCGGGGATGCCTGTTCCCGCTGTTGCAAGAAACCATCTCCCCTGCACTGACCATTTTCCCCTGCAATCGTCTCCCTCTGCAAGAAACCATTTCCCCGTGCAAGGACCCTCTCCTCCTCCCACAGATTGGGGTGGCTGCAGCCGCTCGGGAGTGGGGGGCACGCTCCCCTCCATGCCCAGGTGCCCCCAGCCCCAGCGGCATCGTCCAGGGTGGATGCAGCCCCCTCTCCCACCCCAACCCCCTTGGTCCCAGAGGGGCCTGACCCCCCTCCCCGGCTGGGAGGGGGGCAGGAGGCGGCGGTGGGGCTGGAGGGGGGGGCCGGGGGAGGTCGGGCGGCAAAACCGCTCGACAGATGGACTGCAGAGACGGTGGCACCTCGGCCGGCTGGAGCCCAGAGCCGCAGTTCAGAGCTAGCAGGGAAACGGGCTAAATTTAGCTGCTTTCCTCGGTGCCAGCTTTGTTCCCCCGCCCCGTCGAGCCGGCGCGGGAGGCGAGCAGCCGGCCTGGCCCCCTCCTCTGCCCTCTCCCTGTCGGGGGGGGGGACACACACACACACGGGACACCCCAGCACCCATCCCTCGGGGTGCCAGGTCAGGGTGCCAGGGGTTCTTCGGGGTGCGGGGTATTTTTGCACGCGCGTCGCCGCGCGACGGCTGGTGCCGCGGGGTGCTTCGCCCCAGCGTGGTGAAGCGTGCCCCGGGCCCCCCCCCCCCCCCCTCAACGCGCCGGCAGGCCTGAGGCTGCGCAGACGGCCGCGGCCCCCCTCTCCGGGCTCCCTGTTATAGCCACAGCATGAGTCACAGCCCCGGTGTGTCCCTGCCCAGTGCCGGCCACGCCGGGTCATGTAACACCCGCGGCCACGCCGGCGCGGAGGGGGGCTCCGTTCCCTGCCCGCGCCACCCCCTGCCCGCAGCCCGTGGCACCCGGGGTGGCTCTGAAGCCCCTCGACACCCTGCCGAGGGACCCTCGGAGCGGGGGGCGGAGGCGATGCTCAGCTCCCCCCTGTCCCCAGCCGGCTGCGAGGCCGCGGTGCGCTGCGGGTTAACGCCGAGCGGGGCCGGGATCCTGCGAGGCCAGTAACATTTGGAAGGCGCCAGATGGACGCGTGCCCGTGCCGAAGGCTCGCTCGGCGCAGCCATGCTCCCCCGGCGCTTGAGGGTTGGGGGGCTGCCCAGGGCAGCAAAGGGGCACCCGCCGGGATGTCGGGATGCCGACCGTGTGCCCGCCGGGGCGCAGGGCCACCCAGCGCCCACCCGCGCCCCCCCATACCAGGCACCGGCCGCTGCCTCCCTCGCTTGCAGCCCCACCGCAGGGAACGGCGGCAGCGGGGTCCAGGTTGCACCGGTCGAGCCCACGGCATCGCCGCTGCACCCCTTCGGTGCCGACGACGTGTCGGGGTGGCCAGGTGGGGGATGGGGGGGGGGGGTCTGGGCAGGGGGAGAAGAGCAGCCAGTTGCCTCCCTTGGCCAATTTTAGAAACTGGCTAGACAAGAAAAGCAGAATGGGCCGGGCAGGATTAACGGCCATGCTGGTGTCAGGGTGGGTTGGTTTTTTTTTTTTTTTGCTTTTTTTCTTTCTTTTTTTTTTTTTTTTTTTTTTTTTTTTGTGGGAGGCATACACGAGTTGAGCGGGAACTCCTGGCTGCGGATCCTGTTTCCTGGGAGATGCGGCACGGTGCAGGGCCGGCTGGGGCCGAGCTGGGGTGTGGGAGCCACTGGGGATGATGCCAACACCGGCGTGCCGGGGCAGGGGCGCGGGGAGGGGGGCAGCCCCACGAAGCCCCACGGCCGGCAGCCTGGCACCCCGCACACGGGTGGGTACGTAGGAGCTGCACCCACTGACAGACACGGGTGCAGGTGTGCATGTGCACGGGGCTGCACGTGCACAAGGTGGCTGTGCGCACGCAGGCGTGCGCGCAGGTACGTGCACGGGGGGAGGACGGCGCCCACGTGGGTGCACCCACGCAGACAAGGATGGGTCCAGGGGTACGTACGCACACACCTACATGGGTGCAGGTGGAGACGCAGGTACAGAACGTGCACGGGCACCGGCGGGCACACAGATGGGCGCACACGCGGGTGCGCGCAGGTACGGCCACCCAGGTGTGCTGGCGCATGGATGTGCAGCACCCATCTCCCACGCACACGCAGGATCACACCCACTCGGGGGTACAAGGCATCGACAAGCGCCGCAATGCCCCCGCGCCCTCCCGACCACGCGGCGCTGGCAGCCCCAGCCGGGCACCCAGGCAGCACCCGTGGGCTCCCACCGTGCAGGGACCCTCTAGCCCCCCCAATACGGCCAGGCTGGCACCGTGGACCCCCACCCCACACCCCGGCAGCAGCAGAAGCAGGGGGCCATTGACAGCTTGTGCCAGGGGACACGCTGGGTTTTGCCCCGATCAGAGCGGGTGACCCCAAAACCCAAGTCACCCTTCCCCTTTGAGAGGCCGCGGCAGCATCCAAAAAGCCAGAGGTGCGAGGAAGGTGCGAGCGCAGGGAAAGCACCCGGGATCTGGCAGCGATAAGCAGTGGGGGCATGGGGACGCGTGGGGAAACTGAGGCAGGGAGCAGGGTGGGCAGTGCCTGGCGTGCAGATGGAAACAGGGAGCTGCAGCCAACTCTCCCAGAGGACCCAGGCGTCCGCTGCCGCCCCAGCCCCCCGCTCTGCTCCCACCCAGCTGCCCTCCCGGCTCCGGTTACAGCTGCGGCTGGGCCAGGCTGCGGCACGACGCGTCCTGGGGGGCCAAGTTCCCCAGGGCCGGGGGATCAGGGCACCCAGCCCTCCCTGCACCCAGCCACGACCCACCGGTATCACCGATCCAGCCACGTAGGAACCTCCGAGCGCACACACCTATAGGTACGCCTATTTCGCCCCCCCTCCCCTCGCCAGGGAGCTTTCCATTAAAATTGGAAGAACACAACTTGCCGGCAGAGCCCCGGCGCGGATCGTACACAGCCTGTCACTCACACATCACTTTGTAGATGCCCATAAATTGCTTCATTACCTCTTCTAATTGAGGAGAACGCAGCTGCTGTGGGGCGGTGACAGAGCGCCTTCCCTTTGAAGGATGCCTCGCTCTCCAAAGACGGGTCCGGCAGAGCCGCTGTGCCCCACCAACATCCCAATAATAATAATAATAATAATAATAATAATAGTAATAATAATGATAATAACAGTATCCAAGCAATATCCCTCGGCAAAGGGCAGCGGGGCTCACGTGCGCCGGAGCCTACTGGAGGGAGGGGGATGAGGTGCTTGGCGAGCCCTGCAGCGGTGGGGAAACTGAGGCACGATGGAGGTTGCGCCATGCGCGAGGAGAGGGTGGGGATGCAAACCCCCGCGTCGCTCCTGGACCCTGGGGGGAACCATAGCGGTGACAGGCTTTAGGGACAACCCCACGCTCAGGAATGCAGAGGACGGAGCATGTCCCTGGCCCACGGCAGGGATTTGGGGAGCGAGGGGGATCCACAGAGCACGGTGCTGCCAAAACTCCCCGGGGAACTTCCCACCCTGGGCAGGGGTTACGTTCTCCCAGCTTCGCCGGCATGAAGCCAGGGGTGCCTGCCACCCTCCTGCGTCCCTGTCCCCTGCGCCCCATCCCCGCGCGGGCCCCCCGGCTTTGTCTGGCAGGCGGCGAGCGGCTGCGGCTGGGCTCGGTCCCCTTGCAGGATACTGCAGAAGGATTTACTGTATTGCAGCTTGTGCTGGCTGCAGCCCAGCGCACAATAGATTAGCTGTAGCCCAGGGCAGCACGTTGCGGGGGAAGGAAGGTGGGATTCATTCGGATGCAGATTGCAGGGCATTTGCTGCAGTATACTGCAGGATCCGGCCACTCGCTCCGGACCCCCCTGTCATCCCGCTCCAGCCCTGGCAGAAGGGCTTCGAGGGGCTCACGCGTCCCCTCCCCGTCCCTGCGCTCTCGCCCCCGCCAAATTTTATGGCGTGGATGTTTGCTATGGCTGCGGGTGCCCACGCGGGCTGGGGGACATCCCGCTTGTCCCCTGTCCCCATCCCGGGGGGTCCGGAGGGGCTGCGGTCCCCAACGGTGCCCGGGTGCTGCTGGGGACGCCGGGGCCCCCCTTGCCGGGTGCGACGGCACAAAGCTGGTGCAGGGAGGAAGCCGGGGACTGCAAGCAGCACTAATTGATCGCGATTAATTCAGCTCCTACCTCCCCGGGTGGCAGGGAGAGATGCTGAGACACAAACCCAGCCCACAGAGCTCCCCAAACAGGCTCCGCTCTCCCCCGCGCCCACCCCTTCCCCCAGCGCGGGCACCCAGGCCTGGGGGACCCACGTTGCCTGTCCCTGGGGACGTGGGGGGCTCCGGCGGGTGCCCGGCTCCTGCTGCCGCCCCAGAGGTTTTGGGTGCCCAGGCACGCAGTTTGGGGACCGGGTCCTTGGGGTGGACCCACCTCCCCAGGGTGCTTTTGGTTACTGGTTGCGGTGGGGGGGGGAAGCGGATCCCGCTGGCACCCCACACCTCTTCCCACCCCTCCGGGATGCAGGGATGGCGGCACACCGGGAGACGATGCTCAGGCGACAGCACGGGGGAGCAGAGGTGCCAGGGGGTCACCGACAGCCTCACGGTGACACCACGGCACCTTCGGCTGCGTCACCAGCCGGTGGGTGCAAACCAGGGTCCCCAGAAAGTGCTGCTGCCACCTCCTCCAGCACCCAACCTTCATCCCGGCGGGGACGGCGGGCGCAGGCTGGCACCCCGCGGGTACCACCGCCATGGGCACCGCGGGCAGGGGGGGCCGGCATGGCCGGCGAGGGAGGGGGACGGCCACGACACCCCAGTGGCCGTCTGGATTTCGAGGGGAGTTTGGAGCCTGCGGATTCAGGCTCCGTAATCCTACGTGGGATGTAGTTTCCACAGCAACAGCGGGTCAGAGGGCAGCGAGGGGAGCCGGCTGCTCCGCTCGGGATTGCAATTGTGCCGTCGCTGCCGAAAAACCGCCGGGGCGAGGTGCCGGGGCGAGGTGCCGGGCTGGACGGCTGGGCCACGGCGACGAAGGCAGGCGGTGGTGCGGGGGCCGTGCGGGGCGCGGGGGCGGCCAGGCTGGTGCTGCCGGGGAGGCAGCGAGCGGCTCAGTGTGGCGTTGTCAGCAAAGATGTCACTAATTGTCTGCAGGAGCAGCAAACTCTCGTTAACCCTTGGGCAGCCAGCGGCGGGTGCGCTCTGTCGAGGCCGGGGGGCACCCAGGGACCCGCTGCCCAGCGTCCTGGGGCAGACCCACCTCTGCCACCCCCCTGCTTGCACGGCCCCGGGCAAGTCACCGCGCTGCTCCCACACCCACCTTCCCCCCCCCAGTGCGGCTACTGGGACCCCAGTGCGTCCCAGTAGGTGACCACGGCCAGCGGGGTGACCCCCGGCAGCCCCTCTCCTTGCCGCACAGGCTTTGCCCCCGCCGCCCGCGGTTGGGACGGCACTTGGCCAAGCAGGAGCATGGAAGCAGACGCTGGCAGTGCCAGGGCCACCTCCATCCCTGGTCACCTCCATCCCTGGCCACCTCCATCCCCGGCCACCTCCATCCCCGGTCACCTCCATCCCCGGTCACCTCCATCCCCGGCCACCTCCATCCCCGGTCACCTCCATCCCCGGTCACCTCCATCCCCGGCCACCTCCATCCCCGGTCACCTCCATCCCCGGTCACCTCCATCCCCGGTCATCTCCATCCCTGGTCACCTCCATCCCCGGCCACCTCCATCCCCGGCCACCTCCATCCCCGGTCACCTCCATCCCTGGTCACCTCCATCCCCGGCCACCTCCATCCCTGGTCACCTCCATCCTTGGTCACCTCCATCCCCGGCCACCTCCATCCCTGGTCACCTCCATCCTTGGTCACCTCCATCCCCGGTCACCTCCATCCCCGGCCACCTCCATCCCCGGCCACTGTCCCCACAGGCACACCCCGCAAACGCAACGGGGTGCGGGTGCAGGCAGAGGGGGACGCAACACCCAACGCCGTGGCCAGCACCCAACCCGTGCCGCACTCCGCACCTCACCGCGGCTCCGTCCCCACGGGAAAAGGGCACGTGGCCCCGTGGGGACGCTTGGGGACGAGGCACGAGCACCCACCCTGCTCCAGGAAGCTTTTGCCACGGCTGGCGGAGGCGTAAGCGCCGGGGGCAGAGGCAGAAATGGCTTTTCCACCTCCCGGCCGGCTCCTCTACCTGGGAGCGCTGCCGGGAAGCGCTGACGTCGGCAGGAGCGGGTGGGGGTGGTGGGGGGAGGCCGGGGCCAGGGCAGCTGGAGCAGGGTCAGCAGAAAGCCTCCGGCTCCACTCGCCCCTGCCAGCCGCCCCGTGGACCTTTTGTTCCCATTCAGCACCTTTCCCAGCACCTCCTGGCTCCCGTCGCCTCCCGGGGCTCCTCTCTGGGGGGGGTCAGGGCAGGCCCCCCACCCCGGTTCTGTGGGTTTTTGGCGAGCAAATGGCTCCTGGGCAAGGCAGGAGGTGCCCAACGTGGCTCACGGCACGGGGGACCCGTGCGGTGATGGGGCCGTGGGCGCATCCTGGCCTAAGGTGGGGTGACTGGGGGAGGTGGTGGCTGATCTGCGGGGGGGGATCTGAAGCCAAACCCCCCAACCCAACTCCCCCGCTGGCACTGGGATGGGGTGGAGGGAGGGGGCGAGGGGAGGAAGGCAGCACGGCTCCCCATCCGCATGTCCCCGAGCATCACCCAGGCCCCCAGCGCACAGCCAGCCCGCCGAGCCCCGGGGAGGGGACGGATCCTGCACCGCACTGGGGAATGGGTACAAAACCAGTGCTCCCACTGCAGACAGCCAGGGGGACTGGGAGGATGCAGAGCACCGCCCGCTGCCCCCATCCCCAGCACCCCAGCAGCACGGTGGGGACACCGAACCGCCACTGCCGGGCAAAGCCCACCCCACGGGGTGACAGCACCGGGGACCCCAGGAAAGCCACGGTGGGTGCAGCTCTCCCGTCTCCCCCCCAGCCGTTGCTGGTGCCCAGGGAGGAGCCGGGGCTGGGCAGGTCTGTACAAGGCCAGGGACTCTCCCAGCCTCCAAGGACTTTCGGCTGGGATTTCCTGAGCGGGACGCGGGTTTGCGGATGTCGCAACGCTTCGTGATTTCTGCGCCGCGACCTCCCCGGAACCCACGCAATGCAGTTGGCCTCGTGGGTGCCCATCAGTGAGGAGTCCTGTGGGTTACACCCACGGCCACCGAGCCTCCTCCCTTTGCCCATCGCCTGGCACGCCACCGGTGCTTGGCGAGCACCAGCCGGCTGCCGGGGCCTTGCAGAGCTCCCGGGATAGCCCTGCCAGACAGGGCTGTGACAGCAACACCCTGCCCAGTATGGTTTACTGGTCACACTGGGCAGCTGACACCAGCCCTAAGCAGCTCCCCCCGTTTCAGCACTGCCTGCGGACGTCCTTGTCCCCCCGGGCATCCCACCACGCACCCTCCAGCTGGGTTGCAAACCCACGCCTGGGTACGAATTCAGCCCTGGATCCAAATCCATCACTAGGTACAGACCCACCCCTGGGTGCAAACCCAGCCACAGAGCGCTGGCACCCCATTACATCGCCTTTCAGCCAAGCCCCAGCACCCCTCCCCTTCCCCGGCTGCTCCAGCCCAGCCCAGTGCCGCCCAGTGCCACCCAGTCCCCCCACAAAGTGCCGCAGGTCCCCCCGCTGCCAGCCTCGCCCTCCGGATACAGCAGACAGGTCTCTTCCCCCCAGGCTCCCTTGCTCGGCGTCTGGCTGAGCTAAGCGTATTTAGCGCTTTTAATTGTTCTTAATAAATCAATCCCGCCAGCCCCTTAAATCATTTTTGTGGCTTCCCTCTCAGCCGTCCCCGCGGCCGTGCTGGTGTGGAGCCTACTGTCTGCAGCACTGCCGGGGGGGGGCCGGCTGGCACGGGGGGGGGCCGGGACGCACCCTGCCCACCCCAGCACCCACCTCGCTGCTCCTCACCCGTGGGTGCAGCCCTGGGGTGGCTGCGAGGTCCCAGCAAGCAGCGCACCCACCCGGGAGCTGGGTGATGGGGAGCTCTGCCTGCCTGGTGGGTGCCTGTGCCTCAGTTTCCCTCCCTGCATGGGCTGTTTGGGGGATGCACCGGCTGCTTGCCCTCTCCCTGCTCTGCGGGTTCAGTCACCCCAATATTGCTGTGTTTTGGGGGACACTGAGGGAGCACACGTCCCTTCTCTTGCTGTGGCTATGGTTTCGCACTCCATGCCCCTCAAGGCGGGATGCGGCGGGAACAAGCACCCTGTTGGTCCCCTGCCCACGCACCGTGTGCCTCAGTTTCCCCAAAAGGCACAGCCCTGATAGGACAAGTGCTGGAGCTGAGCAGGAGCTTGGGGGGTGGGAAATGCGGTGCGGGGGGACCCCAGCGGGTCCCTCACCGAAGCTGACCCTGTGCCTGAGGTGGTGACAGTGGATGTCACCGACGTGGCACTTCTGTCCCAAGCCGGTGCGCGGTGGTCCCAGGCTTTGCCAACATGGATGGACACGTGCCTCCCCTTCCGAGCCCCCCCGGTGCTGCCACGGAGCCCAGGGACACGCACCATCCCTCTGCCCGTGCCCAGCCATGGGGGCACTCATTGCTGAGCCACCGAGGGTGCGGGCTGAGGCCGGCCCCACTCGTGACACCCCAGGCGGGCTCAGCGCAGCCCCCAACCACCTCCAGCTGACTTCCCGGGGCTCGGCGCTGCACGGCGACGACGGTGACACCCAGCCGGATGACAGCACTCCCATTTCGGGGGGAACGCACCACGCACCCACGCCATCGCCAACCTCCCGCAGCATCTCCCGGCGCGCCCCAACCCCGCATCTCCCTCCGTCCCACCGACCCAACCCCGCGGCCCAGCCATCCATCCATCACCCCGCCAAGCGCTCCGGTCCCGCCGGCGGGGTTTTTTTTGTGGAAGGAATGACCACCCAATACCCAAGGCGGCTGCCGAGGGGGGATATGTCACCGAACAGCCTGGGCTAGGCTTTGGGCGAAAAACAAACCCGGCAGGGCTTGGAGGGAGAGAGCTAACCTTGACACAGTTGCAGCAGTCACTAATAGCAGGCAATATGCCTGTTCTTGGGGGACTGTTGCAGTTGCTAAGATACTGGCAGCCGTGTGAATGGAAATGGGTCAGTAAACCTGTGGAGAGATAGTGTGACACTGTAACCGGCACAGCTGTTGCAGCCTACATCGAAATCCCACCCTTTCAATATTTATCACTCTCCGCCTTCGGTTCCTTCCTCCCAGCGATTTTCCACGTTGGTTTTTCCCGGGGTTGGTGAAAGCACCCCCGAAGACTCCAACGGGAAAAGAGGTGGTTGGAGATGGGATGGGATGGGAAAGGCGAGTTGGCGGGGGGGGCGGCGAGGGAAATGAAAGCCCCCCGCTTTGGGTGGGTGTCGTCCCCCCCCGCCCCGCTCCGTGAGCAGGATGGAGCCAGTTCTTGGAGAGATTTAACAGGAAACAGGCTATAATCCCCCTGGTAGGAAAACGGGTTAAAAGGTCAATTTACTTCTGTCCCTCGTTTAGGCACTGTGGTGAAATTACACACTCGCAGGAGCCGCTGCGCATGGTTGGGAGAGGAGGGAGAGGGCGGGGGCGTCCGTCCTCGGCTGTCCGTCCGTCCGATCCCGCCTGCCGCGCTCTCCGTGCCTTCCCGAAGCGCTCCGGGAGCGCGTGGCCGGCGAGGCGTTCCCGCCGGAGCGCCGGCGGTGTCCGCGCGCGGCCCCCGCCGGCGGCGGCCGTGCGGCCCGGCGTCTCGCCCCGCGTGGCTCGGCACGTGCGTGGCACGTGCACGTGCACCCGCGAGGGGCCCGCGTGCACGCGCGCGCCCCGTCCCGACCCGTCTGCCCACAGCACCGCCGGCACGGGAATTCGGTTCTGCTACCTGCCCCGGCGCCGGGATAGGCGTAAACCAGCAAGGAGCACTGTTGTGACCACCAAATGCTTCGGCAAACCCCCCCAGTGCCCCAGCACCCCCACCCCAAATGCTCAAGCACCTCCCAAAAGCTCCAGCAACTCTCCTGAAATACTCCAGCACCTCCCCTGAAATACTCCAGCACCTCCCAAAAGCTCCAGCAACTCCCCTGAAATGCTCCAGCATCTCCCAAATGCTCCAGCAACCCCCCCAATGCTCCAGCACCCCCACCCCAAATGCTCAAGCACCTCCCCAAATGCTCCAGCAACCCCCCCAATGCTCCAGCACCCCCACCCCAAATGCTCAAGCACCTCCCCAAATGCTCCAGCAAACCCCCCAATGCTCCAGCACCCCCACCCCAAATGCTCAAGCACCTCCCCAAATGCTCCAGCAAACTCCTCCAATGCTCCAGCACCCCCACCCCAAATGCTCCAGCATCCCCCTAAATGCTCCAACATCACCCCCAATGCTCCAGCATCTCCCAAATCCTCCAGCAACCCCCCCAATGCTCCAGCACCCTCGCCCCAAATGCTAAAGCACCTCCCCAAATGCTCCAGCAAAACCCCCCAATGCTCCAGCACCCCCACCCCAAATGCTCCAGCATCCCCCTAAATGCTCCAGCACCAGCCCCAATGCTCCAGCATCTCCCAAATGCTCCAGCAACCCCCCCAATTCTCCAGCACCCCCACCCCAAATGCTCAAGCATCCCCCTAAATGCTCCAGCACCAGCCCCAAGGCTCCAGCATCTCCCAAATGCTCCAGCAACCCCCCCAATTCTCCAGCACCCCCACTCCAAATGCCAAAGCACCTCCCCAAATGCTCCAGCAGCCTCCCTAATGCTCCAGCACCCCCACCCCAAATGTTCCAGCACCCCCCTAAACGCTCCAGCACCCCCCCAATGCTCCAGCAACCCCCCCCAATGCTCTAGCATCTCCCCTACTGTTCCAGCATCGCCCCCAAATACTCCAGCATCCCCCTAAACGCTCCAGCACCCCTCCCAATGCTCCAGCATCTCCCTCCAAATGCTCCAGCAACCCCCCCCCAATGCTCTAGCATCTCCCCTACTGTTCCAGCATCGCCCCCAAATACTCCAGCATCCCCCCAAATACTCCAGCATCCCCCCAAAAATACAAAGCCCTGGTGCTGCGATCCCGTCCCCGACGCGCTGCCCCGCGCACAGATGGGCCGGGCTCGCCTCCCCGCTGTGTTTGGGGTTGTCACAGCCCAGCTGCGGCGGAACGGGTCAATACTGGGGAGCACTGGGAGCCACACGGGAGGACACCATTAGCTGTCCCCTGTCCCCAGCCACCATCCAGGTGCGGGGCAGGAGGAGAGATGCTGGCAGGCGGTGTCCGTCCCGGCACGGCCGCGGTGAGCTGGCTCTGGCCCGGACCCCGTCGCGGGGGGGGAGGAGGGCGAGAACATCTGGTCACAGGGAAGAGGGACGGTCCGGGGAAATGTGCAGAGCTGTTGGAAGAGGCCCTCGCCGCTGAGTTTGGGGTGGAGCGAGCCCCGGCATCCCTCCTGCGCCGCAGCTGCGCCGGGGCTCGGCGGGGAGCGGAGGTGCCGGTGGGCGCGGGGGCCAGCGGCCCAGGTAGGGGTTTGCTGCTCCCCAGCCTCACCGCCGCGGCGAGGGGAAACTGAGGCGCGGCGAGGGGAAACTGAGGCGCGGCGAGGGGAAACTGAGGCACGGCGCAGCCAGATGATGCAATTTGGGGTTGCGCAAGCCGCCAGCGCCGGGGTCACCCGCCCCCCCCCCGCCCCCCCATCTCCCAGGCGCATCCCAGGTGGCTGGAGGAGTATCGGTGCGCGCCTGCGCCACGATTTATAGCCCGGGGCCTCGCACCCCAGGGGCGAGCAAGGGAGGGGAAAGGGAGGTTGCGGCGAGCGAGCGGCGAGCGAGCGGCAAGCGAGCGGCGAGCTCTCCTCCTCCCCAAAGGCGCTCCCTGCCACCCCCCCCCCCCCGCAGGTGGCTGGAGCAGAACGGTTGATATGGAGACAGGGAAGCACAGACTGTCTGGGTAAGGTGACATTCGACAGATGCCAGGTTTAGACTCGCTCCAGCCAGTATCCCCCCCCCCCCTCCACCGCCTGCCTCCGGCCCCCGCGCCCGGGTGGCCTCCCTGCCGGCCAGCCCCCGAGCAAAGGCATGTGCAGGGAGGGCTGGGGAGGTGGGTGGGCAGGGGGAGCGGGGGAAACCGGGGCACCCTGTGATCTGCTGGTAGGGTTTTTGCCACCCCGTCCCCATCCCGAGGGCAGGTACTGGCACCCTGCTCGTCCCCTGCCTGGATGCCACGGTGTAAGCGAAGGTGCCATGGCCCCTGTGGGCAGCCCACGGGGGCACTTACGTCAGGCACCCACGCTAAATGATGGGGCACCGTGCCCCGGTGCCAGGCAGGCATGACCAAGAGGGGGCACGGCTGGGGGGAGGGATACCCTCCCCACCATCGCACGACTTTGCAGAGGGGCCAATTAGCAGCTGACGCCTAACGAGAAACACCCCAACCCTGGGGTAAGCACAGGCTTCGCATCTCCTGCCCAGGCAGGGTGACACTGGGCACGGCGGCCCCTCGTCCCCAGGTTCATTAGCCAGGGAGGGGTCCTGGGGTGCTTGACCCCCCCTCCAGGCTGCAGCCCTGTCTCTCTGCGCCCCGGCTGGGCCCCTCTCGCCCTCTCACCCCGCGGTGCTGGAGATCAAAGTGCCGCTGCCGGCTCGGCGAGCAGGGCCAGGAAGGATTCCTGGCACGCAACGGGCCGAGAGAGCCCTTACTCCGTGCTGGGCAGGGAAGGATAGGGCATGGGGGGGGGCACAGGCACCCCCCCTGCACCCAGACCAAGAGCTTATGGTCTGCAATGAAGGAAACCGGGTGCTTGGAGGGGGGGGCAGGAAAAACCACAGCGGGGTGCAGCACTGGGTGGGGGGACCCCCCCCAGCACTACCTTCACCGTGCCTGCTAGATCCCCATCCGGTGATGCTGCACCCCCAGATTTGGGGACAAGCATCGCGGGAACCGGGACAGCTCGTGGGGGCCGGCGAGCGGGTCGGCGGGGGCCACCAGCCCACACAAAGCGCCTCCAGCCACGCTCCCCACGCCACCCCAACCCCCCCCCCGGCCCGGGGCTGCTGCTCTCTGACCCCCTGTGCTGGGGAGGCTGGAGCCTGCTAATGAGCTCAGCCCTTTCTCAGCATCCCCATCCCCGGCGGGGCCCTGGCAGGTGTGGGTCACCGCTCGCCCAGGGATGCCGGGGACGCCGCGGCCTGGAATCGGTGGAAACGGGAGGCACCCGCTGAAGGGGCCGCAAAGCCTTCGGCATCGCCCGGCCGAGCTTCGGCACTCGCTCGGGGTCTGCTGCCTCCTCTTCATCCTTCTTCGGTCCCCCCCCGCCACAAAAGCCCCTGACCCAGTTCGTTGCGATGCTCGGCAGAGCCCCAGCCAGGGCATGGCACGGCATCTACCTGGGGACACCCAGCACCCCAAAATGTGGGGGGACACGCAGCCCCTCTCCCTCCTGCTCCCTTCACCGCATCTTTCTCCCTCCTCCTCCTCCTCTCTGCCCTAAAGCAAGCCTGATTGCACCGCTCTGCTGAGCTCCAAACTCCACTTCCAGATTTTCAGTGCGACCTTCTGGCTACCTGGATCCGGCACTGCAAGATGCCCCCTCTGATCTCCCCTCCCCTCCGGCCCCCCAGCATCCCCGGGGGAGCCAGGGCTGGATGCAGGCAGGAGCTGGATGCAGGGGGGAGCCGGGGGTGGCCAAGGAGGAGGGAGAGGTCGGGCTGCACCTGGATGCAACGCCGGCCTCAGGGGCTCGCAGCCTGCCTGGGGATTTTGGGGTTGTTGTGTTTAACCCAGCCTGGCTCAGGGAGAAGCAGGAGCGTGGCCAAAGGGCGCCTGCCAAACTCGTTGCATGTGTGGGAGGCGCTGCCGTGGCTCCTCGGGCAGCGTTTGCCCTCGCTGCCTGCACGGCGGGTCCCCCCGAAGGGCCCCCGCTCTCCCGTAACACTGTCCCGCAGGGATGTACCCGTTCTCCGGGTTGCTCCTGGCTCCCTGAGCCTGGATCTGGCCCCACGGGAGAGGCGGGGGTCTGCGGGACGCAGCCCCGTCCCCACGCCCCGGCGTCACCGACCCCCGCGTCCCCCCCGGCGCCGCGCCAGATCACCGGGGAAAAGAAGGGAGGAAAGACGTAAAACCCCCAAAATACACCAACCCCCCCCCCCCCCCTTCGGGCAGGAGGGAGAGGGGCCTGCGGGCACAGGCAGCACCGCGGGGTACCTCCTTCAAAAAAGCAGCAAAAAAATCAAGGCAAAGAGATGGAAAAAGGCCCAAAGTGCCACGTTTCCCCCCTCCCCAGTACCCCCCACCCCGCTGCCCCCTGCCCTCACTGCTCTCCCCACCAGTTATTTCAAGCCCTCTGCATCCCACCCCCCCACCCCCCCCCCACCCCGCCTCCTCATTCCCTCCCCGGCACCCTGCTCTCCTCCGCTCGCTCTTGCATTCTGGTATTTGGTGTGTTCCTCAGCTGCAGGAAATTCCTGATGCTCTCCATCATGCAGCCTGCGCTCGCATCCCCCGCCCTGCCGCGGCTTCCCTCCAAAGGACAGCCATGTGCTGGACAGCCAGCACCGCCGCCGCCGCCGGCATCGCTCCCCTCCCCGTTGGGGATTTGCTTCTCCCTCTTCGCCTTCTCTTTCTCCTTCAGCATTTTTATTTATTTATTTAATTTTTTTTTAAATTTTAAACTCCAACCCTGCAAAACAAGCCCCCTTTCCTTCCCCGCCGGGGACTGAAGCCGCCCAGCCCCGGCCGTTCCCCTGCCTGCCTTTTCCCTCTTCGTCTTCCTCTCTTCGCGAGACCGCTCCTGATCTTATTTTAATTCGTCTCAGACGGTGTTGGAGTGTTATTTTAAGAGAGAGGATATGCACAGACATTGTGTTTTCTGCTTTTTCCTGGCCCCAAGCCAGGCTCTCTGGGCTGTCAGCTACCCACTGTGTTGCAGTCACGTGTGGGAAGAGGCAGCCAGAGCCAGCCTCACAACTCCTGGTAGCAACATGGAAATCGAGTGTGCACTTTCTTCCCTCTGTATGTGTCTGTATTATTAATAGCGTCTCTCTCTGTGAGTTATCCATAATGTATCTTAATACCTGTCCGTCTGTAAATGATGTATTACGGAGCGCGCACACAATGGCAGCGGTGCCCGCACCCACGGCTCCGTGTACCGCGGCGGCGGGGGGGGGGGGGGGGAAGGTGTCACGACGGTGCTGTCGTCACCCCCGGGGTGCGGCGTGGGGTTGGGTGCCGCGACCCGGTAGCCATGCGTGGCTCCGCTGGGAGCCAGCCCGCTGGGAGCGTGGTGAAATCGGCTCGCGGGGGGTGGCGGGGTGCTGCGGGGAGGATGGGGCCAGTTGGCACCAGGACGGCGCCGAGAGATCCCCATCGCCGGCCGGGATGTGCCGGGGGACACCGATGTCCCACCCCACGGATGCTGGGTCCTACGAGCTTATGCGGGAACGCAACGTGCCACTGCACACCTGAGGGACCACGGGGTGAGGCTCGCACACGCGTGTGCGAGGCGAGCACACGCGTGCAGGAGGTCGGTGGGCAGCGGGGAAGGCGCAGGCTGGACGGACGCAGCATGGTGCGGCGCAGGGCACGGGGCTCGGCTTTGTGGGATGCAAACGTGGCCCGTGAGGCTCCGGTTTGGCTGCCCGGAGCAGTCTGGGGGGCTCCCAGCCCTGGGGGGCCAAGCAGGGCCTCCCCCCACAGCCACACGCTTGGGTTTGTGTGCAGCACCCAGCACCCAGGTCCCCATGGTGGGGCTGGCTGGTGCTGCCCCTCTAGAGTCGGCTGGGGTCCCCCATCCCCGCCACGTCCTGGGGATGGGGACATCAGGGCAAGGACAGGACTGGGAAACACCACGGGACTGGGGTCCCGCCATGCAACCAGTAACACCGAACATACAGACCATACATTACTGATACATACCGTGCCCACACCCCCCTTATACCCATATAGCGCACATGTCTGTGCAGGAGCGCCTACATACACACATCACACGCCCACCCTTGCGCACCATCTAGACGCACAGATGTGCGCAGATGTTGCCTGAACTTGCCCGTGCACGGTGCTGCCTGCAATATCCCTGCCCGCAGTACCCCCTGCCCGCGGTACCCCCTGCCCGCGGTACCCCCTGCCTACCGCACAACACTGCTGCGCACACCATGCACACCCCCACGTGCCGTGCACCGTGCACGGGTGCCACGGCGTGCAAGGACATAGGAGCACCCCAACCCCACGGGGTGCCAAGACGGGCCGGCCCTGCACCCCAGCATGGTGGGAGCAGCGTGGGTGCCCCGTGGCGAGCACCCAGCCGGCATCCCGGGGCCACGGGGAGCGGGAATCCAGGAAGGCGAACGGGAGCTCGAGGCTTCGCATTTCTGGATTCTGGTTCCCGTTTCTGCTCCCGGCTGTTTCCATGGAAACTGGCGTCGGACCTGGGAAAATAAGGTTAGGGTTTGCAGAGGAGGCCCTCCGCCATCGCCTGCCCGCCTCCGTGCCCCCCCGGCCCTGCTGCCCCACTGAGGGCAAGCGCCCGGGCACCCCCCCGGCTCCCTCGCCCAGCGGCGATGCTCGCGTTCGGGGGCTGAGCGGCACCGGCACCCTCCGGCATCCTCCGTCCTTCTGCCCGGTGACCCCTGGCAGCCCAGCACGCGCTGGGTAATTTGGAAACTGGCACCGCTGTGCCACTCCCTGGCACCCCGGTGAGGGACACCGCTGTCCCTGGGTGCAGCCGGTGGTGGGACCCACCGGACCCATGGCCCCTTCCCCGCCATCCCGCTCTCCTCCCCGGTGCTCCGAACCCGGCACAGCTCAGCCTCGACAGGAACTTTCCGGCGATGCCCATGTGCCCACGACACCCCATCAGCCCCGTGGGGACGGGGGACACCGGGACGGTCTCCAAAAACCTCGGGTTTTACAAGGACCCAGCATCTGCTGGCGGTGTCACCCTCCCCTTCCCCGGCTCAGGATCCCCAATTGCTCTGGGGAAGGTGGGGAGTCAGAGGGGGGAGAGAACCAGGACACGACACCTCGGGGGAGCTGTGAAGACTAATGAATGGAGGCTTTTAAAAAGCACTTTGAGTGAGAAGTGCTGTAGTAGGAACTAATTATTCCTCCCGCCTGCGCGCACACTCGTACGCACACGCGCGCAGACGCGCGTCCCGCTCTCTCCCGGAGTCACGGCTGCAAAATCACAGCCAACCCCAGCACCCAGCACCACGGCAGCCGCCGCCTCGCCAATCGGCATCGCCTCAGCCGGGGAAGATTTCCTCCAAGGCTCTGGTTCTCCTCCTGCCCCCCGTGCTTCTGTCCCCCCTGGCACAGCTGCGCGCCCCCCCTTTTGCTGCCATCGCTCCCCCCTCCCCGGCAAAGCCGGCAGCCCCGGGCTGCGGGTGCGGGGAGATGCTCACCCTCCTCGTGCTTGGGTTTTTGGGAGGGTTTCCTTTTTTTATTAAGAAGCCGCCATTTTACAGCGATGGAAGGCCAGGCGGCCGATCCCCGGGGCCGCTCGGGGATGGACGGCACCTGGCGCGGCGGGGTGGGCGGCGGAGCCGGCGCGGCCCCCTCGGCCCCTCGCAGGTGCGACCCCGAGCCCCGGCGCAGCCCAAGCCGCGCCAGGCCAGCGGGACCGGCCCGTTGCCGGTGCAATTAGGGGCTGGCTTGGAGCGCAGCCCAGCTCCCGGCAGCGGCCGCGGGCAGCGGGCAACGGGCAGATGCCGGGGCTGAGCCCGCTCCCCACGCATCGCCCCGAATCCTCGGCCCCACTAAACCCAGAGGGTCCCCATGTCGCCGACCCACAGAACCCAGAGCTTTGGGGCGGCGCTGCCGTTGCTCCCCGTCCCTCTCTTCTCCTCGAGCCGGACCCAGCGTGAGCCCGTCCCGCCGTCCCAGCTCTGCCCGCTGCACCATTTTGCATTCTGGTGCTGGCCAGCCCCGCTGCCCTCCCACTCCCACCCCCACCCCGGGCTGCGTTTCAGCTGTTCTTGAAATCTGTCCAGGCTGGATTCATCACAAGAGCCCTCAAGCGGCTGCAAACAAACAGAAAAAAAAGCGAGCGGGAGCGAGCAGAGCGATCGATCGGCGCTGGGGGGGCCTGAGTCCCTTCGGCGATGCCGAACCAGCCCCAAATTCACCACTTCGAAAAGAAAAGGGGCTGGGGATGAGGGATGGGGAGAGGGGGATGGAGACTACAACTGCCACCATCCCCTGGACCGCGCTGGCGAAGCCCCCCCGTCACGGTGCCGCGGCAATGAGCGGCAGCGTCGCGGCGACTCTCCCTTCCCGGCGGAGCTGGGCTCATACCGCTCCGAAACTTCCCTCTTGTGGTTACTGCAGTTAAAAAAGCAAACAGGAGGCTTGGGCGCATTAAGAAAGAAATAGGAAATCGCACGGGGCGGATCAGATTGGAGGGTGGGGGCACCCGCGGGGACAGGGTTCGCCCAGCACTGGTGGCACTGGGGCCGGGATGGGTGCAGGGTCAGGGTGCCCGTCCCCGGGGCTGGGCGAAGGAGCAAGCCCACAGCCCGGCAGCGCAGAGGGAACGTGGTGGCACATGAAGGGCAGCCGTGGCCCCGCATCCCAGCCCGGGGATGGATGGTAACGGCAGGGGAAGCAAACACCAACACCCCTCCGGTGGGAATCGCCGCCACCGGAGCCCGTGGGGTCGGGTTGCTGCGCCTGGGTTTTTAAGAGGGGCTGGATAATTTTTACCACTCCTAACAATCCCATCTGTGCCTGACACGCTCCAGCTCCGAGCCTGGCGCTCTGGCAGGGCTCCCCCACCTCCCTGCCCAGCCGTGCCGATTCGCCTCCCCCCTGCCTCGACCGCTGACGGCTTGGGGCACGGATACGGCCCGTGCGCACCGTGCCGCCGGCTGGTCTGCGGCACCGATACGGCGATGTGCTGGGCGTCGGGTGGGAGGGCGGCTGCAAAGGTGCCTTCAAACAGCAGCCTCTCTGCCGGCCGTGCCAAGCCCAGCTCCTGCGAGCTGATGAGAGGAGATGCACGCAGAGATTTACTGCTAATTACCCGCACCGCGGCTGTGCTCGCAGGCCTGGGCAGGATCAGGGCATGGCGGGCTTGGGGAAGGCACGAGGGGTGGCCGAGCACTGGCCAGGCACGCTGCGTTCCTAGCCCCTCCTGGTGCCACCACTGTACCCACCCATGGCACTCGCGGGGACGGTGGGTGACAGCAGGACCCGTGGGGTGGCCGCGAGATCTGCAGCGCCCAGCAGGGACGGGGTGGCGGTGACAGGGGACGTTGCACAGCCGGGGGATGCCAAGAGATGTCTCCGGGTTGCACACGTGAGAAGCAGCTAAGGGGTTTTTTTTTTTTGGTGGTGGTCCCTTGCAGGGGTCTCCCATGGACACGCAAGGGGCTGCTCAGGGACTGATCCTGCCTCCCGCAACCGGGTGCAGGGTGCCAAGAGCCACCCTCCCTGCCCGCGGACGAGGAGCCCGGGATGCGCTGGCACCGGCCGCCCTCCTCCTTGCTCTGAACAAAGACCTGCTGGAGGATGCTGCTTTTTGGGGAGGAGGTTTGCAGCATCCTGCAACCCATCCTCCCCGCAGGACATCCCCCCCCCCTCCACCCCATCCAGGCAGGAGCAGAGGGGCGCAGGGCGGGTGCCTGCGGTGCAGGGCTCCTCTCCCTGCAATGTCAACCTGCTGCTCCGCATCCGCCAAGGCTGCCCTTGGAAAAGCTGTCGGCTGCGCCGGCTGGTTTGCCAAGCCCAGGACAAGCTCTTTAGCTCGACTCTGCCAGAACAGATGCCTGGGTGACTGTAATTCTTCCTAGCATGGATGGGGGGGTGGAAAAAAACCCAACCTCATTTAAGCATTGCAGCGGCCGCTTTCTCCCAACCCCACCCACCGCAGCATCGTGGCCCCCCGCGGAGGGTCCCCCAAAAGCCGGGGGGGCGAAGCGGGGTGGCGGCGGGGGGAGGCTGGGTGATGCCGGGAGGGGAGGCGATGCACGGTGGGAGGACGGCGTTGCACGGCGCACGCTGGAGCCAAACGCGGCTCCGCTGCCAGCTGGGGAGGAGAGAGCGACCCGCTGCAAGGACAAGTGGGAACCGCAAGCTCCGCATGCCACCGGTGTCCTTGCAGCCGCTCGCCTGCTTCGTGTCGATGCTCCCCACAAAACAACAATCCCGTTCTCATGGCAATGTCCTCTGCAAAGAGCACGGGTGCGGGGAGGAAAGCGTCGGAGGAGCGGTGCCCGGCACCACGCTCAGGAGGGTCCACGCTCCTTCTCACGCTCTCTGCGAGTTTCTCCGTATGCCAAAAGTCTCCCTCTGCACCCAAAACCCCCCAAAGCCGCCCGGCCGTGGGAGCAGGAGCTCCTAGCCCTGCCGGCCCTGAAACAGCCATTGCACTGCGCGGAGGAGGCCAGCAGCATTTCCACACAGATATTTTCTTCCATTGGCTGCAGTTTGGGGCTGCCAAAAACCGAAACAAGAATGGAAACATCCCATTTTTTTGGCAAAAATTCAATGCAGGGGTTGTGTTTTTTTTGGTTTTGGTTTTCTCTTTTTTTTTTTTTTTCTCTTGTCTTTGGTTAGGAACGGAAATTCCCTGCCATGAAAACATGACGAAACCCCAAACCAAAACACAGCTCGGACCGAAACCTTCACCTGATTCCCCGGGGATCCCATGTGGGGCAGGTCCCGGGGCTAGAGCTCACCCCCACACGGCCCCGGGACACGGGACCGAGCCCAGACCCCAACACCGGCACCAGCCACGTGCGAGGTGAGGGGATGTCATGCTTTGGGGATCTCTCCTGTGACCCCACCGTGATTCCCCCCTTGGGATGCCCCACTTCCCAGCCCTGCTCTGCACCACCCTGCCTCGATGATGGCACGTGGGAGCCAACGTCGGGCCTGGCAAGGCACTAGTTTGCTCACGGGGAAGCCGGTCCCTACGCATGGCGCCAGGCAGGGACGGGGCTTGAGGTGCTGGTGGCTCCAACCATGGCGTTTCGGCAGCATTTGTTCACGGTGCTCCCGGGAAGGTGCCGGTGCCTGGCTGCCCTGAGCTCCCTGTGGATCCCGGAGACCTCTGGGCTCCTTTGCAAGAGCAGCGGCTGGGAATGGCCTCATCCAGCCCATCCCAGGGAGCCCGGATCCAGCCGAGCCCCAGGGTTCGCCCCTGCAGCACCCCCGGCGTTCCCCCCCTCCCCAGCCCCGCTTTCCACCAGATGTTGGGGCCGGAGGATGAAACGGCTCTTCCCACCCCAGTCCCCGCCGCGTCTCTCTCCGGCTCCCATTCCGGAGGCTGGATCCGGCCACGCAGGCTGAATAAGGCTCTGCCTTTGTCCGGCTCCCCCCGCCGCGCTTCCCCTTATCTAGCCCAGCCGCCTTGCCAAGAGCAGGCAGGAGGACGGCGGCAGCGCCGAGGCGGCGAGGGAGAGGCCGTTAACTCTTCTCCTCCTCTGGCTCCAAAGCCCCCAGGGCCATCATCGCCCCTTGCAAAGCACCGCCAGCGCCTCTCCTCCATCCCTGCTTGCTCCCCCAAACCAGGGGAACCCCCCCCTCATTGCCCAGTGCTGCACCCCAAATCGCCCGGCTTGGCACAGCGGCGCTCCTTCTGCATCCCCCATCTGCTCCTCTACCCTGGGGGGGGGTCCGAGCATCCCTGGGGGGGTCCGAGCATCCCTGAGGGACTGCAGCCAACGCAGGGACCGGGCGAGGCGGGTGTCCGCGGGGCAGCACGGAGCCCGGCTATCTGTCTGCAGAGCTCTGCGCGCAGCAATTAACCTCGAGAGAGCAGCCGCGGCTCCTGCCAAGAACCACATTAGGTGTGTGTGGCAGCGTCTAGACATGCGAGAGACCAGAGGCCTTGATCTGGAGGAAGGCGGCTCCATCCCTTCCCCCCCCCACCTCGCCTGCCTCCCCCCAGGGACCCCTTCGCAGGGCTCTGGCCAGTCCCGGGGCTGGAGCATCGAGCACCGAGGGGGATGCGGGGATGGGAGCGGGAGGTTGAGCTCAGCCCCGCATCCTTCTGCGTGGGTGTGGGTGGAAACAGCTCTGCGCCGGGTTTTTAAACCAGAGCTCTGCTGCTTGGCACGGCACGGCGTGGCACAGCGTGGCACGGCACGGCGCAGCTGCACCACCGCATGCTGCATCCCCACAGATGCTGGACCCCCAGGTCCAGGGGGAGGAGGAGGAGGAGGAGGAAGGCGGCTGCAAGCGGTACCCGAGCCATCTGCCAGCCAGGAGATGCAACGACCATCCCAGGGAGCCAGCAGCAAACCCCCGGATGAGCCCCGGAGTCGGGGACGGAGCTGGGAAGAGACCCAGCTCGCCGCCTCCCCGTGACCATCCCGGCGAGTGGGAGGGTGTCGACAGCCTGTTCGCCCGGGCAGGTTGGCGCAGGTGCGGCGGAGCCGGGTGGGCACGGTGGGGGCCGGGCACCCTCCCTGCCGGTGCCCCTCGCGCTCGCGACACCCCCTTGCTCTCGCCTCCCGGGTGCAGCCACCCCAGACGGCTGCAGGATGCTCGGGAGAAGAGATTTTCCCGACGTTAATTAATTAAAATAAACAGCAAATTAAATACAGCAAAATTAAAATAGCTCTGGAAATTAATTTTCAACAAAACCCACCTGGAAAGGCTGGATATTTAAAGAATTAATGGAGCCCTCTGAGACCATAAAGAACCGCCGAGCTCCCGGCATCCACCAGCCCCCTCCGAGCCCCCCCACCCCGGGGACTCAGGGCTGTGGGGAAGCCAGGATGGGACCCTCGATCAGAGCCTGTCCCCGAGCCCAACTCCCAAGTCCCCGTGCCGGCCACCTCCTCCGCACGCTGCCTGCGTGTCCCCACTCGCAGCTGCCTCGCCTCGCTGCTGCCTGCACGTGCCTGCACGCCGCCACGCCGGCGCGCCGCGGGGAGGGAGGGACGCAGGCGAAGGATGCAGGCACGCTCACCGCGATCCCGCCGGAGGGAAGCACCGGCTCCAGCCCCGGCACGGCTCGGCGAAGGGCTGCCTGCCCCCTGCCCGGTAAAGATCTTGCGGGGACGCCGGGCTCCCGCCTGCTTCGCCCCACGAGCCGGCGGCAAATGCCGGCGGTCCTCGATCGGCAAGACCCGCTCCGGCGCGAGGATGTCCCCGTCACCCTCCTGGCCAAATCCCGCCGCACCGAGGGAAATCCCGACCTCCGAAAGCCTGCTGCCGGCCCGTGGGCGCTCCGGACCCCCCACGGCTCTCCCCACGTGTAATCCCCCCGGCGAAGGTGGGATTACCGTGCAAACCGGCTGCGTAGCCAGGCAAAGCTCCTTACCAAGCACGACGTGCAGATCGACGGGCTCCCGAGGGGCCTGGCGGGGCGCGGGCAGAGCGCTGGGTGGGCAAGATGCCGGGGAGCATCCCCGCACCTGGCGGGGCTCCGGCCTGAGACCAGGCACAACTCGTCGCACGGTTGGGGTGCACCAAACCGACCGCGGCGGGAAGTCCCGTCCGGCGTGCGCCGGCCCTCCCACGGCACCGGCGGCGTTTCCTCTCCCCGCGCACGGGCGTGTGCACAGGCGCAGCGACAGAGACACCGGCGAGCGAAAAAAGGCTCCGGAAGGAAATGGAGAAAGCGAGAAGAAGCCGGCAGGTGGAGAGCAGGAGGGGCCGTGGCCGCCCCCGCCCCGGCACGGGGTGCAAAGGGGCGGCTGGGGCTCCCCACCTCGCCGGGGCGCCTCGGCCGCGCCGCTAGCACCGGGCTGCTCTGCAGGCAATACCCCCACCTGGGGGAAACTGAGGCACGGCGGCGAGCGGGGAGCAGTTCCGCCCGCCGCGGTCCGCTCGGAGCCCCCCCCCCCACCCTCCAGGGGAGGGAAACGCTCCCCCCCGCCGCCGTGGCTTGGGATGACACCAGCTCCCCGGCCTCCTCCCGCTCCACCCTGTTCCTGCAGGAACCCAGGAGTCCGGACTCCGGGCAGGCAGCCAGCGCCTCCCTCCTGCCTGCACCTCCCGCCCTGCCTCCCTTGCCTGCACCGCGGGCGCTCCGGGGGCCAACTCCGGCCCTCGGCACCCACATCCCCAGCTCAGCTTGCGCCGGCCTCCCTCCCCGGGCGCGCACCTTCCAGTGGCGTGTCAGGGCGACCTTGGAGCGGTGCCGCGGCCGGTGCGTGCCAAATTTCCCGGCGCTCGGCGGCGATGCCAACGGCAGAGCCGGGGGGGGGGGGGGGGCGGATGGGGTGGGCAGGGGGAATTTTTTTCCCCCCGTTTATTTATTTGTTGGGTGGGGTTGGTTTTTTTTTTTTCCTTGCCGGAGACAAAGGCAGCCTGCGCGGTCAGCCGCGGGGTTCGGAGGGTGCCGGTGGTGCCGGGACCCGGTGGCGATGCCGGGCCAGCCGCGCCGGGGGCTCTGGGTGGCCGGTTTCCTCCGCACACAGATGGCTGTTTCGACTCAGTCGAGCGCTTGACCTAAATCTCCTCCTGATCCACGGGAGCTGCAGTCCCTCGGCAGCACAGCTCAAGGCAAGGAGGAGGAGGAGGAGGAGGAGGAGGATGAAGGGGGGGCGAGGACCGGGGCCAGCTGTGGACCGGCAGGAGGGTCGTGCCGGAGGGCCCCCACCCCAGGCTTGGCAACGGGGCTGGCGGAGGCGGCGGTGGAGGGAAGGAGGGAGGTGGGGGGGGGGAGGAAAAAAAAAAAAAAAAAAATCTCCCACGCTTCAACCTCCAGCGCCGGCTGCCCGCGCCTGCGTGCTGCACCCGTCGGGGCCAGGGCAACCGCCCCGCCGGGCTCGACGCCCCGGCAGACCACTTCCTCGGAGAGGGGCCCCGCCGGAGGAAGCTCCAACGGCTCGAAAGTTTCGGCTGTGACTCAACCGCTGGCTAGGGTGACCGAGCCAGGCCCGGCATAGAGGGGGGCCCGCGGGACCCCAGGGGTTCGGGGCACCGGGGTGGGGGATTTTTTTCTTTGGGTTCCCCAGACGAGGGTTGTCTGCGAGGCATCGCGCTCCACCCCCAGTGTCGGAGCAGCCCAAACCGGCTTCCCAGCGACAGCAGAAAGCTTTTAAAATCCCCTACGCGCGGCATGACTCACTCCAGAGCCAGTGCCCAAAACAAGCTCCGACACGGAGAGGAATGGCGAGAGCAGAGATGCTGGGGGCGGGCAGGAGGGGCTGGGGAGGGCCGGGGAGGGGGGAAAGGGGGAGACAGAAGGAGGGAGAGAAAAGAGAAGAGGCAGAAATAACAGCATCTGAAACTCTGCCTGCTGGAGGCTAATTGGTTCCGGCACAGCCTGGTTTGTTTGGCAATGTTTCCTCTAATCCTTCAGGCTTCGAGCTCCCAGCCCCAGGGACACGGGGACATCTCGCCGCCCGGCCAGCGCCTCTGCGGCACTCCCGGCTCGGCCGTGCGTCCCCCGCCGGGACGCAGAGGGGTGATGCTGGGACGGGCTTTGCCCACCCCGGGGTCCCCCCGCGGCTGCACCCCGCCACGGTGACGTCCCGGGGATGGCGGCCCCTTCTGCGGCGCCGGGTTGCGAGGGTGCCGGGAGGAGCGGGCAGGCGATGGCCGGGGCGGCGGAGGGACAGAAGGGACGGGAAGGGACGGGAAGGGAGGGCGAGGGCAGGGGGGGCCCCACGGCCCAGCACGGCCGAACCAGAGCACTAGCCAAGAGTCGGCAGCTTTGTTCCAGGTGCCGGCTCCCTTTTTTTCATTAGGCTAATGGGATGCGGATGCATTATTCCATTCCACATGCTGCTAATGAACCACTCAGGCCAGTGCATTTGCATTAATGTGCAAAGCACTGGAGGAGGGTGGAGTGGCTGCATCTGGCCAAGGCTGACCTTCCCCGCGCCACCCAGCCTCCCCGGCGCGCGGCCCCGCAGCCCCCCGAGCCACGCCGCGCTCCCGCCGCTCCGCCGGACCCTTGATCTCCCCGGGACGGCTCCGACGCACATTCCAGGACACATTAACCAGCCCTGAGCAAACCCCAGCCCGGCCACCCCAAGCTCGTCGCCCGCGCCGGACCCACCCCCCGGCTCCCCCACCCCTCCCCGTATGGATCCCGGCCGATGCCCCGCTGCCGGCACCCCGCTCCGCACCCCAGCCCTGACACCCCATAAGCAGAGGGGACCGCAGCATCCCTCCCGTGCGCCCCACCGCTCCCCAAAAAGCGATCGCTCCCGTGGCCTGCAAAGGAGACCCGCTCGGCGTGTCCCCCCTCCCCAGTTATTTTTACTGGCACCTCCCAGCACCACCCCAAAGCTCCACTCCGGCACCCCAGGGGAGCAGGGGGCCGTCTCCCAGCCCCCCCCTGCCCCAGTGCTGGCAGGCAGCGCTGGGCGCGGGCGTCATCGGAGCCCTTGGGTTGTTTGTTACGGCTCCCAACTGCCTCCGTCCCCGGAGAGGTTTCGAAGGCGAGTGACCCACGAACTGGAATGCGCAAAGCCTCCAGCAAACAGAGCCAGCTGCCTGCGCCCGCGCAGGGGGGGCGGCGAGGGGAGAGCAGCCGGCCCCGCGGCACGGCACGGCACGGCACGGCACGGCACGGCACGGCACGGCTCCGTGCACGCGGACGCACGGCCCCGACGCGGACGCGTGGCCCCGACGTGTTCTCCCAGGGTGGGCAGCCACTCGGCTGGGGTGAGATGAGAGTAAGCCATTGGTCTTGCCGTGGCCCCAACACTGCCAGCCATTGCGACAGGCCCCCCGAACCCCTGCGTCCCCCCTTCCCACCTCCCTCCCAGCCCATTTTTTGGCAGCACGTGGCCTCCCGGCACAGCGTCGGGCTGCGGGGGAGCTGTACCGGGAAGATGCTTCACCCCTCGCCCGGCTGCAAGACCTGCATCCTTGGGTGGCCAAAGGACCTCTAGGACAGGGGACAGCACGGTGGCAGTGCCCGGCCCCCACCTTGGCCAGTGCCACCCTCCCCAGGTGCCGGGAGGGCTCCCGACTGGTGACAGCGGGGACGGGCACAGCCTTGCCCGCCCTGGGGGGCACGGTGGGGTCTCAGGCAGCTCCGTGCCCGGCGAGCATACGAAGCCCCTGCGCCCGAGCGCGCGCACGCGGGTGTCTGGGTTTGTCACAGCCTGGTGAGCAAGTTAATCTCAGGCTCCCTGACACGTGGAATAAAATCGCGATCCCGTAATGGAATTCATTCGTCTTCCTGTCCAGGCGGAGAACAAGCCCCCCGCCGCCCGCTGGGGCCGGAGCCAGGCCAGGGCAAGGCAGCCGGTGGGCCAGCACCCAGCTGGGGGGCCCTGCCTGCGCCCACCCTTCTCCCTGCAACGGGACCTGACCGGCACGGGAGGGACATTCCTGCGAGCTTCTGCCCAGGGATGTGCAAAACACTGGGTGCTGCAATGTGTCCCCTTCCCAGGGGACATCAGCCACGTCCACAGAGGCAGTCGGGGTCACCAATGCAGGTCGAACACCCCCCAGGGCGATCCGGCGTCCCACCGTGCCGGATGGCAGCCACAGTGCTCGCAAGGAGGGGAAAGGGAAACTGAGGCAGACAGCGGCACTGGAGAAAGGGCAAGCCTGGCGGCATGAAGAGGACAGGGGAAAATGTCCCTCTGTCCCCGTGATGTCCTTCTGTCCCCGCGATTCCTTCCCCACTGCCCCAGCAGGGAGGACCCAGCATCAGCTGGGGCACCCATGGGCGACCCCAGCATGTCCCCAGGGACCGGCTCACCCGCAGCGCGTGGCCCCTGCCGACGCCACGGGTGTAAGCGACGGAGAAAAGCCCTTGTGGGAGCCTGAGCGGGGCAGAAGACCATGGGGCTGCCATGCCGCCCCGTGCCTCAGTTTCCCTCCGGCACCCACGGCAGGGCCACCCTCAGGCAGGAAAGCAGCCCCGCAGCCAGGGGAGGAGGAGGAGGAGGAGGAGGAGAAGGAGGAGGGCTGCTCCTTCCCGGGCACACAAAGCCCCTTTCATAGGGGCCGAGTTTGGATTTCCTCCGCCAGCCCAGCACCTCGCTGCCTCCTGCCCTGCCAGAAAAGCTGCGGTCGGAGCGGGGGGCTGGTGGGTCGGATGCCTGGGGGGGCACGGGGACCTTCGGGTAGCTCCAGCCCTCGCCCCGACCATCCCCGTGATTTTCCCCTCCTGTCAGCTTTTAATTATACCCCTAATAAAAGTCGCTTTGCAGGGAAACGGGAGCTTTGTTGCTCGGGAGCTCATCTGCTCCCGCTGCTCCTTCCCCGCTTTAAACTGTAATCCTCAGCTGGGGACACTGCAATTAGCCACCGCGGAGCCGGGCACCGTGTCACGGAGGATTAGGGCTCCCTTTGGCAGGGAGCTGGGGGACCCGGCCCCGGAGCGGGTCGATGGCTCTGTGCGGGATGGGCTGTCCCCCGCTGCAGTCCCCGAAGGAGGGGGACGAGCCTAAGGACCCCCCCCCCCAGCCAGGCAGCCCCCAGCCCACCTCCTCCGGGGTACCCACAGACCTGCACCCCTGCACCGCATCAGTGCCACTGGGTTATTTTGGGAGGGCAGGGGAGCCACGGACCCTCGACCGACCCCCCCTCGGAGCTCCCCTGCTCAAACAGACCCAAGGAGGGCTTCCCAGCGGTTGGGTGGCTTCGTACGATGTGACTATGGGGACAAAAATGGGGGTGGGGGGACAAACACGAGCCTCAACCCACATCTCTGCATGTCTGCCCAGCCCCGGTGCCTGCCCCTAGGGCCCTGTGTCCCCCCGGAGGGGAAACTGAGGCACGGGGCACCAGGTGCCCATGACGCACATCCCGCAGCAGCCCCGCGCCGAGGAGCCGGGGAGAGACGCGGCGCTGCCACGTCCACGCGCGCCTGGAAGGATGGTGACAGCCCTCAGCCCTCTCTCCCCAGGTACAGTGCTCTGCTGCAAAAAGCAGGCAGGCTGCAGGCAGGCTGCAGGCAGGGAGCTGCCGTGCTGTCAGCCCCCACCCTCAGGCTGACAGACGAGGGGACCACGAGGGCTGCAAGAGCCACCGGCGCTCCCCACCGCCGAGCCGGCGGACCACCCAGCTCCGGCACCGGTGACGGCGACACGGGACCCTCGCGCACGGTGCGAAGGCCGCGTCGGCGGCACGGCAAAGGGGCAGCGGACGTGGGGTCACTCGACCCCTTAAAGCCCCCGAAAGGAGCCCGTGCATCGCTCCTGGGTGCCTGCTCGCCAATCAGCCTCTTCCCGGGGCTGGGGAGGCAAGCGGGGAGCGCAGGCGCTCGTTAGCAGCCGCTCATTAAGAGCCCTCCGGGAGGAGGAAGGTACCGGGGGCACCTGCACCTCCGTTTAATGAGCTGCGGCGCCATTAAATGCCGGAGGGGACCTCGAGCACGGTGGGGCTGCTGGTGCGGAGAGGGCTGACCCCCCACCCTGACCCCCACCCAAACCACGGTGCGGGTCCCCGTGCCGGTACGGCCGGGAGAAAGGGAGGGATGCGGGGAGTTGAGTCATGGTGACAACCGCAGGCGGCGGCGGTGGCAGGGCCGCGTGGCTGCTGCTGCCAGGAGCGCCCCGAGCCCCCCGCCGGCCCCGGGGGGCACCCGACCGCAGCTGCATCCCCCCCCACCGCACCTGCACCCACGGGTGCTACACGGAGAGGGCGACGGCGGCCGGTGCTGGGCTAGCGGTGCCGTGCACCGCGCTGGTGCCCATGCGGAGGCGGGACAGGACCCTTGGGTTCTCGGGGTCGGGACTTTCCCACCGTGGGTACCCCCCGAGCCGGGACGGGGACCCAGACGTCCTGCCCCCACGGACCTTGCCCAGCACCCAGAGCTCCCAGTCTGCCCATTAAAGCACAACCTCAAGCAGCATCCAGAGGGGACCCAGGCATCCGGGGCGATGCTCCCGGGCGCACCCTAAGACGCACGGACGATGCCGTGACCCCCCCCACCCCAGCACCCAGTCCCGCAGGACGCCTGGGTCCCCAGGCCCGAGCGCCGCGGCCCCCCACCCTCCCACCCACCCCGCGTGGGGCTCTCCCTCGTTAATGTTTACTCGGGCTTCGTTAGCGCCGGCACATCGCCATGGCAACCGTGCAAGCTGCGCGCCGCCATCGGCGCCACCGCCACGAGGCACGGGGACGTCCCCACGCGTGGGGTCACCGCGGGCACCCGCCGCCGCCGCCACCCACCCCGGTGGGGTGTGGGGCTGGGCGACGGCGTGGGGAGACGAGGGGGCGCGGGGACGCCGGGGTTCGCCGCCTTCCCACCGGCACGGCGTGGCTCCGCGGCACCCAGACGGGGTGACGGCACCCACCGCTCGCCCCCGAAGCGCCCGCCGCCGCGCCGGGCCCGCAGGCGTGTGCGCGGCGCTGCCAACACGCCTCGGTGCTGCATTATTTATAAACCGGAGGAGCAGAGGGCTCGGCGGCAGCTGCAGAGCCCTCGCGGGCCACCCTGCCCGGCGTCACGCAGCCACCGAGCCCGCTGGCACGGTGGCACCGCGGCCACGGTGGCCAGGAGGGACAATGGGGACGAGGCTACCCGTGGGGCTGGCAGAGCCACGGGGTGCCCAGATGCCACCCTCGCGTCCCCGTGGACGTGGCGTGCGGCAGCACGTGGGGATGTCCGGTGCGTCCCCGCGTTCCCCCGCGCCGGCGCGGCGCCGCCAACTACCTCCCGCCACCGCGTGAGCCCGTGGCGGGTGGGTTTGGGTGACGGCAGCCAAGGGGTGCTCCCACCCGAGAGCCAGCCAGCCCCCTCCCCGTGGCAGAGGGCAGAGCCCTGGCTGTACCAAAGCACCGTTCACCAAGAGCAGGATGCGGCCCCGGTGTTTTCTCACACCGCCGAGCTCCGTTTGCTACGGCAAACAGGTTTTCCTTAAGCTTTGCAGAATCCTCCCGCCTCCTCCCCCCTCTACGAGTCCCACCTCCGGGCTGGGGAGGGGGGGAGGCTGAATTGGGGCTTTTAATTTTTCATTATTAATTTCCCATCGACGCTGAGAGGCGCCGGGGCTCGCTCAGCCGCCCCCAGCATCGCCCCCCGCGCTCCCTCGCGCTCTCCTGGAGCTCTGCACCGGCTGAAGCCGAGCCAGGCTGCCGATAGGATTAATTCTGCATGACTGCCCATCTCCGCGGGGGGATCTAAGACCCTCAGGCCTGCAGCAATCTTTAAAATTCCTCCAGCCCAACTTAATTCCCTCTTCCTGCAGAGCTGGCGCATCTGCTGCAGTCAGGCACGGAGAGAGGGAGACGAAGGGAGAGGGGGGGACGCCGGCACCCAGGACTGCCGTCGGCTTCGGCGCCAGGCGGTGGTCCTGCTGTGGTGGTCGCGGTCCTGCGTTGTCACCGTGGGGTCACCCAAAGCCACGCCGGTCACCCACCCCGGCCCCAGGGGTGGTGGCACAAGGAGAGGGTTTGCGCTGGGGATGGGGGAAACTGAGTCACGCCGGGGCAGCCCTGGTCGGTGGCCGGACGCAGTCGCCTGCACCGCAGCCCTGGCGTGTTGCCATCCCCCCCCCCGTCCCCAGCTGGGACTCCCCAAACCAGGAGGCTGACTTAAAAACGGGGTTTTTCAAACACCTACAGGCTCTGCCTCTCGGGGGGGGGGGGGCTTGTTCAGCACACAACTCCCCCCATCCCGTTCTCACCCTCCACAGCCCCGAAGGAGAGACCCCCAGGGTCGAACATCATCTGGGGACACTCAGGGTCCGGGATCCCTGGATTTTGGGACGGCTCATGGAAATGCAACTGCTGCTTGGGAAACAGCCTCGCAGCCCTGAGCACAGCCTGGGGGCAGAGCCAACCGCCCCCCCCCCCAGCCCCTCTCCCAGGGGACAAGGACCCCAGCGTCACCCCGGGGGCCGCGCACACGCAGAGCCGGCACCGTGGGACCCCCGGCCCCCGTGAACCGCCACCAAACGGCGGCAGGGCGAGGAGCCCGGCCAAGTCGGGGGTGCTCCCCCCCAAATCCCCGCCATGCACCGCGGCAGCCCGGGGACGGCGGCGTGTCCCCACGCTTTGAAGGCTCAGCCGCCGCCACGCCGAGGCTGGCAGCCGGCGGGCAGAGCTAACCTTCAGGGGGGGTGGCGGGGAAAGGCAACGGGGAGGGAGGGGGGGGACGAATGCGGCCACCAAACTCCAACCCCTGCCTGCACCCACCGTCCGGCACCACGGCCACCGTCCCGAGGTGTCGGGCAGCTGCCGGACCCGAGAGATCCATCCCTCTTGCCGCCTTTGCCTGCAACTTGCCCGGCTCGCCAGGCAGCCGGGAGGAAGGCGAGGAGCGCAGCCCAGCCCAGCTGCCGGCGGAGCTGCGGATACATGCATTTAAATCACTTATATCTTTACTTTCTCCTGCGCTGGCTGTGAGATGGGCTTTTTTTGCATGCGTAATTAGGGGGTGGAACAGATGGCGGAGGGTTCGTTTAAAGTAATGCATCCATTAAAATAACCTTCGCTGTCGGGGACTGCGCTCCGACAGGGGCCTGTTTCACCGGGGGCGGTGGGGAGCGGAGGGGGGGCTTTGTTCTGCAAAGAGGGGGGTGTCGGACTTTGGGAAGGCGGCCGGGGGCCGGAGCGCACGCTCCCTCCGGGATGCATCATCGCGGGACGAAGGGGCGATGCTGGCCGGGATACACCGACCTGTATCGCCACGGCTGGATTGTGCGCGAGAGCTGGGACCAAACTGGGGCCAAACTGGGGTTGAACCGGTCCTCTCCAGGGCTCAGTTTCCATAGCAATACAATGGCAGCGAGATGGCGGGGACGCAAAGCCCAGGTTGGGGAGGATGCCACAGGGCGGGCACGGTCCCCGCGGTCCCCCACGGGGGGCAACTCCGGCCGGGGTACCCCGGCCGGAGTTGCCCCCCGTGGGGGACCGCGGGGACCGTGCCCGCCTCTGTCCCCCACCCACCCTAGAAACCCAAAATAGGCTGGAGGAGGACATTTCGCCTCGCCACGCAGCACCAGCCGCCTCTCCTGTTTCAAACCCCGGGTTCCCGGGAGAGGCAGGAGGGCTTTGTTCAGGCACCGGAGGAGCAGAGGCCAGAGAAAGCAGGAGTGCCCTGCCAGCTCTTGTGTTTCACTCCCGAGGAATGCCGGGGAGGGGAGGGGAACGCTGTTCCCCCCGCCCCGATGGGCGCCCAGCCCGGCTGCAGGGTGCTGAGGCTGGGAGGAAGAGGAGGGGAGGGCACGGGGATGAAGGATGGGGAGGCGGGTGGCGCGGGGATGCCGTGGTACCACCACGTGTGGTCAGGGCTGGCAGTGGGTGGGCTGGGAGGGCGGGGGGGGGGGGGGACGACACACGATGACACGCACCCGGGGTGGCACGGCAATGCCGAGCACCGCGCTGGCTGGGTTGGAACGGCCGTAATAAAATAATTCGAAGCGAGAGCCGCCGAGCAAATATTACACCCCTGTCCCGGAGCAGAGGAGAAGCTCCCACGGGTACCCCCCAAATTTGGGGGCTCCAAAGAGGCAGACGCCGGAGAAGGGGCTGGGGAAGGGCGAGAGCAGCAGCAAACCCAAACCCACCCATGCGTGTTCAAATATTTAGTGTGCACTTGCTAAGGTGCTTCTGCTGCCTTCAGGGCATCACTGTGTTTGAAGCATCAGAGAGGTGGGAACTGGGGGGGGGGGGGATGGGGAGCAAATGCCAGGGCTGCACTGGTGGGGGGGGGTTCTCTCTTTTCCAGCTGGGTTGGAGGCGGCCAAGGCTGGCCCCCGGCCACAGCGCGGGGAGCCCAGGAGGGCTGGGACAAGCTCAGCTTCGCCCCGAGCCGTGCGAAGGCTGGCCCCTGCCTCGCCGCCCCCTCCCCGGCCACAGCCCCCAGACCCTGCGGGGCTACGCATCTCTCTCCTCCTCCTCTTCCTCCTCCTCTTTTCCCCCAGCCCCTACACGCCTCGCTGGTCCCCCGCATTCCCGCTCGCCGGCACCCTGGGGTGTCCCCAAGCACCGACGTGGCCTGGGGGACAGCCGGCAGCTGCGGCAACGTGGCGGTCGACGCCGGCAGCGGGACGGGGCTGCTGCTCTTGCCAACGCCTCCGTGCCCGATGCCGGGGGCAAAAAAGCGAGACGCCGGCGGCGGCGGCAGCGTGCCGAGGGCGGCGATGGCAGGCGTCGGGGCGAGGGACCGAGGGGACGCGCGGGATAGCAGCGGCGGGCTGGGGGCTGCCGGAGAGATGCCAGAAGCCAAGGGGGGATCGCTGCAGGACCCAGATGGCGGGGTGACGGGGGTCCCCAGGCCACCAAGGGAAGAAGCCCCTCCGGTTCGCCCGCCCTAGCCCCACGCACGCGTCGAGGAGGAGCCGCCGCGCCTGCCAGCCGAGGGACACCGGGCTTTGCCCCGTCGCCGCTCGCGCAGCCCCGTCCCCCGAACCCCCGCTCCGCCACCCCCACCCTCTCGCTTGCCGATCCGACCCCCCCTCAGCTCATCCCTGTCCTCTCCCCAGCTCACCTGCCATCACCCCCCCATCCGTGCCCGCCAGGCCCCGGCACGCCGCCCCTTCGCCTCCCCCGGCGTTTCGGCCGGTTCCTTTGGCGCACCCCAAACCCAAGAGCGTTTCCCATTCCCCAGCTGGCGATCCGCTGGGAAAAACCGGTCCCAAAAAACCTTCCCCGCATCCGCGCCAGCTCTGCGGGTCTGGGGGGGCCGCGGGCTGGCCCCCCGCTCGCCAAGAACAATAGCGCCTTGTTCCAGCCCGGCTCCGTCCTCTCCTGCCGGGCTGCAAACACCTCCCTGGGCAATGCGCTGGCCACTCTCACCTCTACGTCTCTCTCGCTGTTTCCCAGCTCCCTCCTGACAAATCCCCGTTCCCGATCGCTTCTCCTCCCCGCGGGTCCATATTAAGCTACATTCTCCTTTCAGCTGGGTGGAAAACAGCAGTAATAACCATGTGGAGAGAGCCGTGCCCCCCACCTCCACTTCCCTCCCACTTTGGGGTTCAAATTTCATTTCAGCAAAAAAGCTTCCCCCGCCTCCAATTTCTTCCCCCAAACCGAGTCGCTGTCGTCTCGTCTGATCTCGGCAGGGGCCGTATGGATGCTCAGCTCCTCCTGGTTCAGGATCTGCTGCCAATCTGGACCTCGCAAACTGGTTCTCACACAGCTCCCGCCTAGCACCTCCCTCTCAGCATTTATTGTCCCTCCTCAGCCACCCAGCCCCAGCTTGCTCCCTGCCACCCTGCTCCCGTGTCACCCCGCTCCCTGCCACCCTGCTCCCACGTCACCCCGTTCCCCCTGCCACCCTGCTCCCACGCCGCTCGGCTGGCGATGCGCGGGGTGCCACGCTCCCCTCCTACCCCCGCTTCTGCTCGGGTGCATCCATCCCAAACCCAGCTACCGAGTTCGCCCGGGCGAGATTTATTCCCGGTGAATTCCCGGGGGGCCAGCGGGGCCGGCAGCTGGCAGGGAGCGGAGCAGCCCCGTTGCCTCCAGCGGAGCAGCCTCCTTCTTTCCCGCAGCTGAAGAGCTCATCTCCCTCGCCCAAGGCGCTCCGTCCTCCTCCAGATATTTTAGGCCCAGGTTTCGCGAGGAATGTACAGGCGCCGAGCCCAAGCCGATGCGCTGAAGTCAGCAGGAGGCGAAAAGCGTGCGTGGGGCTCGGGGCCCCGGGGGTGGCGGCACGGGGATGGGATGGGATGGGATGGGATGGGATGGGATGGGATGCTGCTCCCTCCGCCTGGAGCTCGTTTAGTGGCGGGAAGGGCAGAGGTTGGGGCTGGCAGATGCCAGAACTGCTTTGCTCTCCCTCCGAGAGGATCAATAACACATTTCGCCGCTCCCCCGTCTCCCCGCATCGCGCCAGGCCAGGCTGCATCAGCGCTCTCGCCCGCGTGCACGCCTGCGCGGGGTGGGCTTCGACGCGGGGTGTTGGGGGCGGGGGGGTCCCCGCCGCCGTCCGTCCCCGTCCCCTTCACCGAGGAGGAGCGGGAGGCGTTTTCGCCGCGGTGACGTGTCCCCCGCCAGCACCTGCCCGGCCCCACCTTCACCCCCCCCCCCCAGCTCCGCACGCCAACCCCAGCCCTGGCACACCAAACCCTGCCCGCGCACGTGCCGACGCCTCCCCCTAACACCCCCTCCTGCCCGCGCCCCGCTGACCCCCTGCACTCCCCGGCCACGCACCCCCTCCGCAGCCCACCCGCCGCAGCCCCCCCACCCGCCCCAGCCCCACGGCAGCTCATCACACCTCCCGGCCCAGCTCGGCGTCCCCGGGGGGGGCTTCGCCCCGCCGCAAAGAGAGTCCCCGACGTGGCGGCGAGCAACCGCCCTTGTCACGGCCCCGCTGGCACGCAGGCGTCCTACGTGCTCCAACAGGTGAGCCCCCGGGGCAGCGTTCCTGCCTGGGCCAGGAACTGTCCCCACCGGGCAGCCGGTTTGCAGGCATGTTCCTTCCCAGCACGTCCCTCCCTCCTTCTCCTTCGTATCCAGCCTCCCTCGGCCGGCGAAAAGGGGGAGCCGACGGATTTTAATGAGCTCCCCGGAGGCATCGCTCTGCACCCCCCCACCCCCCCACCCCTCCCTCCCCGCCTCTTCCCGCGCCCGGGAACCGATGCTCTGAAACACAACCCTCGGTGGCAAGCCTGGAAAAAAACCACAGGGCACATTTCCCCCCCCCTTCTTTCCCTCCTCGCCTCCCCCAGCTTTTTGCTCTCCTGCCGATGCCAAAGACCCAGCCGGGCTCTTGTGCTTTCACTCGCAGCTGCAGCTGCCGATTTTCGCTGTAAGCCCTTGTGCCTAGAAGGCCCAGAGCGAGGGATTCTGGGACGCGGTGATTGAAGACAGCACCAGCGCGGAGACCATTGCTCAGACTTTCCCTGTCTGTCGCCCCAACGTTCAACCCACAGAGAGGGAGGGAAAAAAGAAAAAAAAAAAAAAAAAAAGGAAAGAAAGGGGAAAAAAAAAAGAAAAAGAAAAAAAAGATGGAGAGGAAAAAAAAAAAACCCCAACTGAAAAAAACTGGACTGGCGCTCGCCCCTTCCCACCCACGCAGAGCGGCACGCTCCACTGCGCCGGCACCGAGAGCCCCAGCCTTCGCCCGGGTCAGCCGGCCCACGGGGCCAGGGCGAGCTCCCCAGGCCCGCGACACCCCGGTGAACTCCTGGCTGCTTCACTTTGCAACGCCAAATCCCACCGCGAGCGCGCCGGATCCCTCACCGACGCAGCCCGCCGTACATCGCCTTAAAAACTCACAGCGGGCACCTTAGCGGCACCCCGTTTGTTTCCCCTCTGTGTTATTTTGAAAGAAAAATAATAACAACGCAGCTTTCGAGCCACCGTTTGCGGCACGGGGTAAATCTCGGGGCGCGGGTGCGAGGGGAGGCGCCGCCGCGCGCGATGCCGGGTCCTCGTGCGAAGCCGAAACGCTCACCCGCAGCGGTGGGATGTTCGGGATGCACCCCAGAGCCAAGCAGACACCCTGGGCACACATCACCACGTCCCCTCCACATGCAAAAGCCCCTGGGGGGGGGTCCCAGCACCCTGGGCATCCAGACGTGCCTAGGGAAAGTCCCACGGGACCAAATACCTGCCCTCCAGCACACGCAGCGGGCCAAGGCATCGCTCAGCAAGTGCCCCCGAGGCAGAGCAGAAACAACTCCAGCCCGGACGGACGGATGAGCGGCGGGGAGCAGGGGAACGAGGCTGTGACGCCGCGGACCCCCATGCCGGCGAGAGGAGGGGGCCCTGCCGAGCATCTCCCGACCAGCTGAACCCTCGCGCCCCCAGAACCGCCGTCGGCATCGCCGGCTCCCCGAGGACCGCGGCCGGACCGCGCGGCACATCCCGGCCCCGAAGTTTGGCGGGCGGCGAGGCTGGGGAGGGGACGGCGGAGGGGCGGAGGGGGGGGGCACGGGACATCTGCGATGCATTCAGGGGCCATCCCGCATCCGGGCAGCCCGGCCACAGCCCAGCATCCAGCCGGCTGGCCCTGGAGGGGGGGGAGCCCTGCCTTATCACCAGGCAAAAATCCCCCCCCCCAGCCCGTCCCTCCCGCTCCCCCCTCACCACGCTCCCGTTAACGAGCCCGGAAGAAGGAAACAGCCCTCCCCACCGCTGCCCTGTTTACCAAGAGCTGGTTCCAAGCACTCGGGAGAATAGCAGGAGCATTTCAAGGCCCTGTTTCCACTCGGCTGACACACACTATTTATAGAAGCCCACAATTCTCCCAGAGCTTTCCTCGGGATCTCAGCAGAAATAGCCTGCCCCGGGTCTCTGCTGCCTCCTCTAAGGAGGCCAGAGCAGCGCCGGCCCCCCCCCAGGCTTCCCGTAACCTTCCACGGGCTTCCATCGCTTCTCCTCCGCTGGCCGCCCTGCTCCCGGCATGTCCTTGGCTACTCCGTCCCCGTCACGGTGCCAACCCTTCGCCTCTCCCCCACTAATTCCCCCCCCACCCCAAAACCCCAGCCATCACCACCTCCTGACGGATCGGTTCCCGGCGGGCGCGCGGTGGCTCCGGCGGGTACGCGGTGGCTCCGACCGGCGTCCGCTCGCCGGACGGCGCAGGGAGGGAACCGGACTGTGGTTGACGGGGGGGGGGTGTGTGTGTAATGGGGGGGGGGTTTGGGGGGAGGCCAGCAGCCGGGTGAAAGCCACCTCCCGCCTGACTGCATCGGAGCGCGGCGGAGCCCCGGGGGACTCGCACCGGGGATGGAGTTGGCCTATTCAGGTTACAGAGACATGGCAGAGCGGAATTTGGCGCCGCGCCATCCCTTCTCCAGCCCCCCCCCCCCCGCCCTCCTCTTCCCCCCCCTCCCCACCACCACCACCACCACCACCCTCCCCTGCAAATTCCTCAGCCCAGCAGGAGAAGCCAGTGTAAGGGGACACCTGGGGGGACGAGGAAGGCAGAGAAGGGGGGGGGGGAGGCCTTGAGGAGGGGAGGGGGCACCGATTCGGACCCCACGCCCCCAGCGCCCGCCGTCTCCCGGGTAGAAAGCGAGCGGGCAGGATTGGTGCCCGTCGCCCCGGGGGGTTCGCTTCTGCTCTCTGTCACGCCAGGATAAATCTGGAGCGACTCCACCGAGCGCCGGGGGGCTCGCGGCGGCACACAATGAGCTCAGCCCGTGGCTTTCGGTGGCTGTTCTGGCAGCCACGGGGCCGAGGGGCTGGATGCACGAGGCCACCTGGTCCCAGCTGGGGCCACGTCCTTCCCCGGGCACGTAAACAAGCGGGGACCCAGGTGTCTCCACCTGCCCCTGGTTTTGGGGACACCAAACCCGTCGCTCGGGGTTGGCAGAGGGTCCGGCATTAGCGTGACCCCTGGTGGGGGGGGGGGGGGGGTGACTCCAGCTCCCACCAAAACCACCAGTCGCCCATCGCCGTGCAAACACCGAGGGGCCGCGCTGGCGGCGGCGGGGGGGGGGGTGTTAGAGGGAGGGAGGGAGGGGGGGGGATTTAAATCAGCTGATCGATAAAAACAAATCAGAGGGGGGATGACAGGCACCGAAGTGACAACCGCTCGCCGAGACCCGCGCCACGGACCACGCAACTTCGCCGGCGGGGCTGGGGTGAAGACCCCCCCCCCCCCTAATAAACACTCCCCACCTACACCCCCCCCCAACCACCTCCCAGCCCCGGGGCTGCTCCCCGCGGGTCAGCCCGCCGTTCCCCGGGGCCAGGCTGCCAGGGGAAGGGGAGGGGGGGGTAAGATGCTCTATGTCCCCCCCCCCCAAGTCCCCCGGGAAGCCCGGCTAACCCCAAACGTTGTTGACACGCTGGGCTCCGGCGGCGGCCTGCCTTCTAGCGGACGGAGCCGGCTCTGACAGCTGTCACTCAGCGCTCGCAGCCGGGGGGGGGGGGGGGGGGAGGCGACGGAGTAACATGGGGGGGGGGGGGGCGGCCAGGGGGAGGCGGCCGAACTCGTGGAGATCGCAGCCCCCCCCCCCCCCCCCCTCCGTCTCCCCTCGCCCTCCCCGCCGGGGGCTCGCCTCGGCCCCCCCCCCCCCCCGCACGCCCCTCCCCGCCCCAAGTGCCATTAAACTCCTGCAATTTGGCACCAACTCGCCGCGCAACTTCAGCGAAGGGGACGGCGGGGGGGGGGGGGGGACACGACGACGACGACGACGACACGACGGGGGACACGCCGCCTCCTTTCCCCCCCCCCATCCCCTCCTCCGCCCCGCTCTCCCCGAAGGGGGTGTCCCGTGTGTCCTCCCCCCTCCTCCTCCCTCCCTCCCCCCCCCCCACCTCTTTCCCCGTTTCCCACCCCCCGCCTTCCCAGTCTCCCCAGCCCCACACAAAGGCGGGGGGTCCCCGGTACTCACCCACCGGCTGCTGCGCTCCGAGCCCCTCGGAGCCCGCCCGCTTGGGGAGGCTCCTGCCGTCCGGGGGGGCTGCCTCCTGACCGGCCGCGGGAGTCCCGGAGCCCTCGGCACCGCTCGCCACCTTCAACGAGAGCATTTCCAGCGCCTCCTGCTCACATTCTCCCCAGGCAACTCCGCTCCTGCCAGCCCGCCCCCTCCTCCGTCCCCTGCCTGCTCTTTCCTCTCCGCTTTCCTCCTTCCCTCTCCCCCCCCTCCACCCCTCTATTTTATTTTTTTTTTTTTTCCGGGCTTTTCTCTCCCCTCTACCTCTTAGCTTTTTTTTTTTTTCCTCCCTCTCTTTTTTTCCTCCTCTTTTTTTTTTTTTTTTTTTTTTTCCTCCTCTCTCTCTCTCTCTCCCCCCCCCCCCCCCTTCGCCTCTCACACACACAAAAGGCAGCGGAGCGGGAGGCGGAGGGGAACCGACCTCCCCTCTGCGCCTCCGCCGCTCGCCGCCTGCGGAAAGCAAAGAAAGACACAGCGCAGCAGAGCCCTGGCTTGCCGCTGCCTCCCCCCTTCCTCCTCCTCCTCCTCCTCCTCCTCCCTCCTCCTCCTCCTCCTACCACCTCCTCCTCCTCCCTCGCTCTTGCCTTCTGCCGCTCCCGGCTTTGTGGGGGCTGGGATAAAAAAAAAAAGGGGGGGAGCGGAGCCGGCGGCGAGGCGCGCCCTGCCCCTCTCTCCTCTCCCCGGGGCTCGGCGGGGACCGCGGCTTCGCTTCGCTCCGCTGTCAGCGGCACGGCCAGCATCCGGCACCCCGGGGAGCCGTGCAGCACCACCGGGGCATGCCGGGCCTTGTAGTCCTTCCTTTTCCCACCCCCCCCTTTTTTTTTTTTTTTTTCCCCTCCTTCTTTTCCTCCCCCCCCCCCCCCCGCCCCTCTTTCTCCTCCCCGCTGCTGCGAAGCGCGCAGGGAGGGGCGCAAACGGGCGCGTCTCTTGCGCGCTTCTTGGGGAGGGGGGGACTTGGGGGGCATCCCCGGAGGGGGGGGGGGCAAACCACCGAAGGTGGTTTGCCCCCCCGCCCCCGGGGTGCCCCCCTCCCCCGAGGTCCCAGTGGGATGCGTGGGACATTGCTGCCCTCTCCCGGGTTGCACCCGCACTGCGCACCCCCCCCCCCACTAAGGATGCAGGGTTGGAGGGGGGGGACACCCACCCACCCACGACGGGACAGCCCCTGCAGCCCTTCTCCATCTCAGCACCCCCACGGAGCCACCCAAGTACACCCCCCCCCTCTTTTTTTTTTTCCCCTCCACTTTTAATTAATTTTTTTTGAAGCAAAAGCTCTGTCTGGGGCCTGGAAACTTCCTCGCTGGTTGGTAACACCCTGCTCCTCCACGTTCTTTGGGGTACGGCGCTGTGTCCCCTTCTCGGCCAGGTCCCAGAGGGGATGCCAGGAGGGCAGGCGGTGACCAAGGCCCCTTGGGACAGCGGTGGCAGAGCAGGGAGATGATCCCCCCAGCTCCCTGAGCACCCCATGACCTCCCTCCTCCCCATGGCTCCGTCGAGCATCTCCCCAGCACCTTCCCTCCAAGTCTCCGCCGATGTTAATGTTCCCGGAGCCGGGTAGATACAATATAATTAAAGTAGATAATACCACTGATGTTTGTTATGACATTGTGTTTTTGTGAGTGACGAGTGAAGGGTTAACTCCAGGGAATTGGGAATATTGCTTGGCTGCTAATAACACGTGAGTCATCGATGAAATAACACATGGGTGCAGGGAGAGACACAGCACCTGGCTTTACAGCAGCCCTCCGCCTCGCCTGCGTGGTGCAGGTTGGGGTTTGCTGCATGTTTCTGGATCAACAGGCAGCGAGGAGCCAATCTGCGCTCAGGATACGCGCTGGGCACCCCAGCTTTGCCGCCGGACTGGGATGAACTGGTGAGCCGGGGTCAAGCTGAGAGTTGTCTTCCAGCGGGGACCTATTGCACCCGAAAAGCCGGCAGCTCCGTCGCCGGGGCTCCGTGCACCCCAGTGGGATCAGCAGGGATGGATCGGGGACCGGCTGGAGTCTGGAGCCCCCGGATAAGGATGGGGACCGGTCCGCATCGCTCCTGGAAGCGGTGCAGAGAGGAGGCCTGGGCTCCAGCCCGGTCAGCAGAGGAATCTGCACACGCAGACAGGATCGCTGCAATTGCTGGTGGCTGAGTGAGCAACTTTGCAGGCTTCCTCGTCCCCTCACCCTGAATGTCAGCTTTGAATTTTCTTGCTATTTTTAGGGACGGTTCAAAAAACGGGGAGGATCCCTCCCTTCTCGCCTTGCAGGGCTTTGCACCCTATGAATATTGCAAGGCTGTGTAGTGCTGTACCTGCGTGCGCACTGGGGGAGCGGGACGGAGGGACGGGTCAGCTGTCTTGCACGGGCAGGGAGAGAAGGAGGTCGTGCAAAAAACATTACATTGCAAGCAGAATGGGTTAGAATGTAAAAGATTTATTAATTTAATCCGAAGCATTAAAAGGTCATGTATTAATCAAAGAGATGCTTAAAACTGTCAAAGTCCTTTGTCAGGTTTGAAGTGCATCTCTATAGTTATCATAAAATATATATATCAGTCTGGCATGGAGCCCTCGGCAGGGCTGGGAGCGGGGTTGAGGAGCAAAGCAAGGCACTTCGCAGCGGGGTCCCCGAGGAGGGGCACCCACGTTCCGGCCCCGCCAGGCTCCCATGGGTGCCCAGCACCCCCCCGCTGACCTGGGTGCCTTGTGGGTTACCCCATTTGTCCCCAGGCCTGGGTTTGTCCCCCCTCAAGTCGGGCTTGTGCCCCGCGGTTGTCCCCAGCGCTGCTGCACGGGATGGTCTGGGTTTGGGGCGGAGGTGGGGAGATGGATGTGATGGGTTTGGGAGCGGGGTCCTCCCCTTGCTGCCTGTTCAGAGACCCACCGGCGGGGCACGGGTGGCAGGGGGCATTGGGGCGGGGGAGCCGTGCCCACGCCACCCGTGTCACAACTCCGCGGGTGCTCAGCCCTGCCGGTTTCTCTTTTTACCTGGGGAGGTGGGTGGCGGAGGCAGGTCCCCAGGGCCACCCGGGTCACCCGGGCACCCTGTCCCCCTCTCCCAGCCAAGTGCTGTGTCAGCAGCGTTGGCGTGGACTTACGCTACCATCTAGTGGCTGCTTTGGCGAGCCGGGGCCACCGCTGTCCCCGGCTCTCAGCCCGTGTCCCTGCACCCTGTGGGCGGCTGGCCCGGGACTCCAACTCCCCCTCTCCCCAAACCCCAGGGGCGATGGTCCCGCTGCCCATCACCCTTGCCAGGATCAGGCCGCCTGGGTTTTGTCCCCCAAAAACTCGTTTTGGCTTAGGTGGGGGGTGGTGGGAGTCAGCACCCCAAAAGCCACCAGCTCCCCGGGGTGGGAGCAGGGGGTTTGGAGGCAGTGGGGTGCTGTGGGGGAGAACTGGGGTGCACAGGCACAGGGAGGCGAGGGGGACAGCAAAAGGTGTTTGATGCACGGCTGGGGTGCGGGAGCTGCCTTTGTGGAGAGCGCGGTCCAGAGACCCCGAATTTGTTTGGAGGGATCCTGCCCCTCCGGCATCTGCGGAGAATTGGGGCCAGCTAGATTTCACCTTGACAAATGTAACTGCAGCAGAAGAGACCCATCCGTCCCTGAATTCCAGCCCCGTGCTGCCCTGGAGCAGCAGCAAAAACCATCCCAGATTTCTCCCCAGTGCAACCATTGCTCAGCAGCTCCAAGCAGCACCGTGCCCCCGGGCACAGCAAGGCTCCCGCTGCACCTCCTCCCCATCCACGCGTGTCTGTGTTGTGACCCGACCATCCCCATGCCTCGCTTTGCCCAAGAAACCTCCGTTCCCAAATCCTGCTGCTTCCCCGTTGCTGTCATGGATGATGCTGCGGCCGGTGCATGGCTCTTCCCAAACCTCTCTTGTTTTTTTCCATGAAAAGGCGTCCCCTCCCAGCGACTGGTGCTGAGCTGCTGGGTCACTGCTGATAAGTCCCTCCGTGCCTCAGTTTCCCCTGTGGGGACACAGTCCCTGCGGGCCTGGCCCAGCAGTCCCATGCCTGCTCGAGCTTAAAACCACATTTTTGGCCATCTTCCACTGTTGTCTGGTCATCGCTGCCGCGAGGACGCTGCTCCAATCCATGACCCAGGAGCTCTGCGGGCTCTGCCAGTCCCTGGGGAGCCTGGGCTGACGGGGACAGGAACAGACCCGGTCCCTAGGCCTGTTTTGGGTGGGGATGGCACCTTCCCAACCACGAGGGAGACACAGCTCCCGGTGGTAGCTCTGGGCAAGGGGACCCCCTCCCGGGGAGGGTGGCAGTGCCACGGCTCCCTCGTGCCAGGGTCTGCAGCGCCGGCCATCTGCAGCGGTCTCACACCTGCGCCCACCGCGCGCTTGGCACCGGGTGGGCACGCTCGCTCCAGAACCCCCTGCCCGTGAGCTCCCGCCGCGCTCGTGCGGACCGAGGCTGGCACGGCGCAGGCAGAGCAGCCAGCCGGAGCGGGACCGCGTGGGCTGGGCAGGCACGGGCAGGGTTTGCAGGCAGGAGAAGGGAAAGGCGGGTCTGAGCGCGGTGGGGCTGGGGGGTCCTGGGGAACATCGTGGGGACCTGACGCTGCAGCTTCATGCTGGATTCGGCCTTCGGCTGCAGGCAGGGTGAGGGCAGGGGAGGTGATGCTGAGCTGCTTTTGCCTCCTCTCCAGAAGATGCTGCAGCCAAGGCTCGGCTCTGCGGCACTGCCTGCGATGCTGCAGGGACCGGTCAGCCGGGAGGGGAATGGGCCAGAACCCCCAGGTCTGGATGCTGAGCTTTGCCCACCCCAGCACCCGCAGCCGTGTTCCCTTTGAGCACCCAACCCAAGCTCTGCAGCAAAAATGAGCCCTGCAGCACCTTTGGGGGGGGGGGGTGTCCCAGCTTCCTTCCCTGCCTTCCCATCGCTCCTGGCTGGAGGCACCCCAGGGTTGACCCTGCCCTGGGCTGCCGGGAGCTGCCGGGGATCTGCGGAGGGTGACCCCGGGAGCGGGCGGATGGCCGTGCCCCCCCCCCAGCAACTGTCCCTTCATCCCTGGTCGATGCAGCCCAGCATTAACATAAAATCGATGCCGCCTTCCCTGCCCAGCCTGCGGTCACCCCGGGGCGATACCCTTTAACCCCTTCGCCCCTGCCTCGGGGCACCCATGGGGGGAGAGGGGGGAAGGACAGAAGGACGGAGGCCACACCAGGGGTCCTTCCCTTCAGCCCCTTCACGCAGGTCCCTGCAATCTTTGGCCCCGCTCTCTGTCCCCAAGAGCTTTCACGCTCATGACACCAAAGGCAAAAATTGGGGACAGACTACGGTGACACGACCACGGTCCTGCAGAGATTACTGCGGCACCACTGCATTTCAAAGCACGTGGCCAAATCCACGCGGGTCCCTGGGGCACGGCACGGCACGGCCAGCACAAACCCTCTGGCTCGGTCTTGACCCACTCCTGCCACCGGCACTGCCAGGGACAGGGGTCCTTTGCTGGGGACATGTGAGGGTGGCATCATTTCCAGTTGGGAGGGCAGGATCTGTCCCAGGCTGCGGGGAGGTGAAAGAGGAGCATTAGGAGGGCGGCAGCAGAGAGAGCGCATCGCCAGCCTTCCCCTCCACACCAGGCCAGGCCCCGGATTTACATTTTTATTCCTTTTAAAGTGAATTTTGCACTGGAGGGTATTGCCAGGTTGGCAGAGCGAGGGGCTGATCCTGCTCGCTGCTGCCCCGGTGTAACCCTGCCGGGCAGCCGGAGCGCGATGGGATCAGCCCCCCCCCCCGAATGCCCAAGCAGGCAGGAACGGGCAGGAAGCAGGCAGGAACAGGGATTGAGTCAGGACTGGCACAGCCAGGGCCCAGCACACCGGGGTCCATCCGGCAGCGCCCGTCACTTGTCCATCACACCCTGGATGGAGGGGCTGCCTGTGGACGCAGCGAAGGTGATGGTGAGCCTTCCTCCCTGCTGGTGCCCAGCTCCTCCCTGCTCCCACCCACCACCGCCTTCCAGCCCTCTCCACGGGTGCCCACCATGGCCGTGGGGCCACATCCATCTCCTCCCTGAGCCAGCACCCAGCAGCTGCAGGCAGAGGCTGCTGCCCCCCCCAACAGCCACAGCTGGGGTGCACGAACTTGGGGTCCCCATGGCCCCCCCGCCCCGAGCCAGCCCTGCTCTATAAAAGCTCCAGCTGCAATTAAGTGGGAGACTTTTAATTACCAGGGCTGAGCTGCGGAAGGACCCTGCCCAGCGCCGGTGCCAGGGGGCACAGGGGGAATGGGGGGGGGACGACGGGACACCCCAACCCTGCTTTGTTTCACCGAGCAGTGCTGTGCCCAACTCAGAGAGCTGGGCTTGCACTGGGATGCTCCCCCGGGCTGGAGGGCTCTGCCCCCAACGTGGGGCTGGAGAGGGACAGCACACGCGTCCCCGTGGGCCTGGGGACAAGGGACACATCGCGCGGGGGAGACGTGTGCACCCCACACGAAGGGAGAGCGGTTTTGGGGTGCTGGGTGTGCGTCAGAGCCTGCGGGCGCTGAATATTAGGGGGTGCGCGGAGCTGCGGGCAGGGTTGCACGGAGCGCACGCGTGCGCACACCCAGGACAGGCGGCGTGCGTGTGTCCACGTGTGCACCGAACACACGTGGGTGTGCACACGTATGCACGCCAAGCGCGGGGGCGATACGAGGTGGGGGGCAGCCGGGTGGGCAGAGCGGGCAGCCACAGCCCCAAGCCCCAGTGCTACCGGGGGGGGGGGGGGAATGACAGAGATGCTGCCGTGGCCGTGGGGTGCCCTGTGTCCCCCTTGGCCCCACAAATCCTACGTGTCCCTGGGTGCCCAGCCCCAGGCGTGGGGTGGCCGGAGCCGGTGGCTGCAATCTGGCACCGGGGCTCTGCCCGCTGCGGTCCGGTGCCAACCGCCTCCTCGCCTCGGCTGGCGGTGCCACGCAATCTGCTCTCCTCGCTTGGCCCCCCCCCCCCCCCCCGGCACTGGGCATCGTGCCATACTGCCCAGCCAAGCCTGGCCGGGGGCCTGGCCCTTCCCAGAGGGATTTTTCTCTGGGATGGGGAAGAGGGGAGGGAGGGGGGGGATGTGGCCGCATCCAGCCCTGCTGTGCTGCGTGCCCCTATTCCCCAGGGAATTTGCAGCCCTTGGAGGAACTGGGGTGAAGCAGGAGCCGGGGAGGTGCCCGGGACGGTGGCATGTCCCCTACCCCCCTGGTATGTCCCCAAATCCGCTGGCATTGGCCCTGTGTCCCCCTCCCCACCTGCCTGGGGCCTCCTTCCCCCCCAGCCTGAGCCCCCCCCCTGGATGGGGCCGGGGCCAGTCCCCCCTTCCCACCAGTGCTGGGGAATTCATTAGCCGGCCACAGCTGGGCCCTGCTGGGGAGGCCAAGCTGCAAAGAAAATTAACCTCTTCCTCCCCAGCCTCCAAGCACAGGACCCCCCCCCCCCCCCAGCACATCTGAGCTCACGCACAGGAGGGGGGCACCAGCTCCCCCCAGCCAGACACTGCCCAGGGAGCCCCCCCCCGCTAATTAAACCCAGGCTGCTGCCTCATTAACGCACATGCCTGGGAGCTAGCAGGAGGGGACGGTGCCCGCCGTGGGGATGCTGGGTGCAGGGGGGGGGGCTGCGGGGTGCCCTGCGTGGGGGCAGCTTTGCAAACCCAAATGCTTCCCAAACCCAAATGCTTCCCAAACCCTGTTTTTCCAGGCTTTTATTTGCAAGGGGAGCCGGTGCTGCAGCCCCGAATGGCCTGGGGGAGCTGGGGGGGGCCTTTCTCTGCTCTCCCCAGTGGAGGTGGCCCCCCCAGGCCGAGGTATGTCTGTGCCATGGGGCTGGAGGGGGTGAGGATACGGCCCTCAGTCCTGGCTTGGCTCAACCTGGGAGCCCCCCTGCATGGGGATGGGTGCCCCCACCCCAAATCTTGCAATCCAGGGTTGTCCCCCCAGCTCTAGCCACCCCCCCAACCCACCCTGCCTGCTGTCTATCCCCCTGCCGGGGCAGCCCCTCTCCCTAAGGGGGGGGGCGGAAGGACTCAGGCTCCCTCCACTTGTTAGAAAGGTTTTATTTCTCTCTATTTACAGATTGAATTTAAAAAAAAAATAAACAACAAATCCCTCCCCTCCCCTTTCCTCCCCCCCCCTTTGGATAGCACTGCCCCCCCCCCCCAGCCCTGCCCCATGGGTGCAGGGGGGCTCCTGGCCATGGGGAGCTGGGCTGGGGCCAAGCCTGGGACCACAGGCACCCCCCCACCCAGGAAATGGGGTGCCCAGGGGGGCAACCGGCCCCCAGGAGCCAGCTGGCAGGGTGGCATCCCCCCCCCCCCGCCTCCAGTGCCATCACATTCACATTGCGCCCCGAGTCCCCCCACCAGCCCCTGTTAATGCTTGCCGCAGGGTTTTGAGCCAAGCTGCAGCCGGGACCCCCCCCCCGAGCGCTGCGGGGGTGACCCCATCCCGTACCCCCCTTCCCACCCTGCATGGGGCAGTAGGAAACAGCCCCCAGGGCAGAGCTGCCCCCCCCCCCCCAGCCTGCACCCCTGGCCTCCCCCAGGACCGCTCGTCCCCCCCCCAGGACCCCTCGTTCCCCCCCAGTGCAAGCAGAGGTTTATGGCTTTCAGGATTTGACTCTACTATAAGGAGAGAAGATAAAAGGGGGGGGGGGCAAGGGGATCCCCCTAAATGCAGGGATCCCTGGGGGTGAGCTGGCTGCTAGGGTGAGGGGTATAAAATCTCATAAATTAAAGACGATATTAAGGATGGGGGGGTTAAGGTGACCTTTCCCAGGTCAGCTCCAGGATTTGGGGGGCTGAACCCCCCCAGGTGCACAGAGCTGAGCCGGGGGAGAGGAGATTGGGGTTGGCATGGGGAGGGCCACCCCCCCAAGGCGTCTGCTGCTGCAGGGCTAGGGGTGTCTGGGGGGAAACAGTGGGGTACCCCCACCTTCCTCCCCCCAGCCAAAGCACTTCTCAGGTTCAAAGCTGAGTGTAAAGGCAACGAGAGAGGGGCCGGGGCAGGGGAAGGGGGGCTGGGGGGGGGGAACACAGCTTTGCCCCCTCTCCGAGTCCAAAATCTTTGTGCAAAGCCCCCTGTCCTCCCCAGGGCACCCCCCGACAGGCGTTTTGGGGGGGGGGGGGGGCACAGGCAAAGGGAGCAACAACCGCCCTGCAAAAAGGGGGAGAATTGCCCAAAAACCACCCCAGAGCCCGGCTGGGGGGTGGCAGCACCGGGTCACTGGTTGTCCCCCGGTTGGTACTGGGGCTCGGTGGCGGTGAAGTAGTCCTCGAGGAAGGACTGGAGGTACTCGAAGGTGGGACGCTCCTCAGGCTCCCGCTTCCAGCACTGCACCATCACTTCGTGCAGGGACGGGGGGCAGTTGCCCGGGCACTGCATGCGGTACCCCCGCTCTACTTGCTCCAGCACCTCCCGGTTGTTCATCCCTGCGTGACAAGGACCACTCCTCTCAGCAACCAGCAACCCCATGGGGACAAGTCAGTGGGGAAACTGAGGCACGCCAAGGGACGCAGTGGCATTGCCCCGTGGTTCGGATAGGGAGCCCAGCTTAGCGCTGGTCTCTCTGATGGGGAAACTGAGGCACAGAGCAAGCCTTGCCAGTGGCAGTGCTGGGGAGGGTCAGCCCCTGCCCCGTCCGCACCCTGCTGCCCAGCCTGCCCCAAGGGTGCCCGCTGCCCCGGTGGGGCCGTACCTGGGTAGGGCACCCGGCCTTTGGTCACCAGCTCGGTCAGGAGGATGCCAAAGGACCAGACGTCCGACTTGATGGTGAACTTCCCAAAAAGCGCGGCCTCTGGGGCTGTCCACTTGATGGGGAACTTGGCACCTGCAAGGGGAGGCAGGTCAGCCACGGCTGGGGCACCCCACTGCACCCGCACCCGGGGTACCCCACACCTGGGGCACCCAGCACCGGGGATACCCCACACCTGGGACATCTTGCACCAGAGGCACCCTGCACCTGGAGCACCCTGCACTGAGGGTGTCCTGCACTCAGGGACACCCTGCACCCGGGTACCCATCAGCTTGGACACCCATCAGCTTGGGCACCCATCCCCTGGGACACCCATCACCCGGGGTACCCATCATTCGGGGTTTCCATCACCCAGCATACCCATTCCCTGGGATACCCATTCCCTGGGGCACCCATCACCTGGGGCACCCATCACCCAAGACACCCAGAATTGGAGATGACCACCCCCAGGCTCAGGGTGGGATGCAGCACGGAGGGGACAGGGCAGCGATCCCCAAAACAGCGGGGCACCCAATTGGCTCACCCTGGCGCGCCGTGTACTCGTTGTCCTCGATGAGGCGAGCGAGGCCGAAGTCAGCGATCTTGCACACCAGGTTGTCTCCCACCAGGATGTTGGCAGCGCGGAGGTCCCGGTGGATATAGTTCATCCGCTCAATGTAGGCCATGCCCGCCGCGATCTGGGTGGGGGGAAGCAGTGAGGACCCCCCCCGGATGCATCCCCTGGGGGGCACCCCCGCCCCGTGCCAGTCTCCCCAGTACCTGGGCAGCCATGTCCACCAGCTGGGGCAGCTTCAGGTAGCGGCCGTCCCCATCCTTTAGGAAATCCAGCAAGCTGCCTGCAAGGCAGAGGGTGCCAGTCAAAGCGTCCAAGAAGCAGCCGTGCCCACCCAAGGGTGCCCTCCCCTGCAAGCCGGGGACCAGCTCCCTGCCCGCCCCAGCTGTGCCCAGGCAAGGTGAGGTTTGCAGAAGAGCTGGGGGAAGAAAAAACTGGGGGGGGGGTGGGGTGTCCCTCGGGCAGTGCCCCCCACTCACCCTGGCTCATGAATTCCGTGACGATGTAGATGGGCTCCTCCGACACAACGGCGTAGAGCTGCACCAGCTTGTCGTGCCGCAGCCGCTTCATGATCTGCGCCTCCTCCAGGAAGGCCTCCGGTGACATGGTGCCCGGCTTCAGCGTCTTCACCGCCACCTTCGTCGTGCCGTTCCACGTGCCTGGGCCGGGGACGCGGGGTCACGGCGAGCCCAGGGGCAGGGCCGGGATGGAGGGGTACGTGGATGGAGGGGTATGTGGATGGAGGGATGCATGGATGGAGGGATGCAGAGGTGCATGCTTGCATGGATGGATGGATGGAGGGAGGGAGGGATGCAGAGGTGCATGCTTGCATGGATGGATGGATGGAGGGAGGGAGGGAGGGATGCATGGATGGAGGAGCAAGGAAATCAGGGCAGGGCAAGGAAGGGGCATGATACCACCATACCCCACTCAGGACAAGGAGTCCCCCTCACCCCACGGCATGAGGACAGGGCACCTATGGGCTCATTTCCTAACGCCAACCTTACCCCATACCCCATCCCTCCACGGGGGAGCCTGTGCCAAGCTGCCATCTCCCCCACAGCAGTGGGTACCGCCTGGCATCCCGGGATGCTGCCTGCCAGGGCAGGACCGGACTGCTCGTGCCCCCCCCGTGCCCCCCCCCCCACCCCTGGCCGGCTGGGCCAGCCTTACCCATCCACACGTCTCCGAAACATCCCATGCCGAGTTTCTTGTCGAGGCTGATGGATTCCCGCGCTATCTCCCAGGCGTCCTTAGCTAATCCCAGGGTCTGGGGCTTCATAGCGGGGCACGCGCGGGTTAGCAGATGGCACAACCCGTCGTTATATTCTGCGGGGGGGGGGGTGAGGGGGGGGCAGGGAGGGGAGGAGGGAGGGAGGGGGTGCGATGGGATGAATGCAGCATGCACGCCGAGCGGAGGGAGCACGGGGCGCCGGAGGAAGAGGATGACGAAGAGGAGACCCCCCGGCCTGGTCTTGACTCCTGCTTGTGGTCCCATCTGAAATGGGGGGGGCGGGGGGGCTGCTTGCCCACGCAGGGATGTTCATGGGGCATCCTGGGGTACCCGTTGTGACCCCAGAGCAGGACACGGGACATTTCCCCATGCTGCAAACGTGTCGCTCAGCCTGTCCCAGCAGGCAGGAGCCCTTCCATGGGGGGGGGGGGTTGCCAGGCCTGGGGGTGCCCCCGCCACCCTCCCACCGCTCGCCCCGGCTTGCCCGCCGGGCCCTACCCATCCACACTTCCCCAAACTGCCCGTTGCCCAGCTTCTTGAGGAGCTGGAGGGACTCGCGGGGGATCTCCCACACGTCTTTGGTTTTGACCGAGAGGTCGGCCAGCTTGGGCGTTCCTTTATGGCACGGCACGGCCAGGCGGCAGCACAGCCCAGCCGCCCGCTCTGTGGCACCGGGGTGGGGGGGACAGGCATCAGCATGGGCACGGACCCCCGCCAGCCCTTTGCCCCCCACCTGCTACCCCGGGCATCACCCAGGCTCCTGCATGGTCCAGTCACCCCCCGACATGCACACACATAAATGGGGTGCACCGCCCCCCCCAGGGACGGTCCCGCACCCCCTCGGGCTGAGTCGGACCCCCAATCCTCCCCGGCTGTGCCCAGGCAGTGGCTGATGCCCACCCAGACCCAGGAGCTATTTACCTTCTCCGGAGAGGCCGGGTGTTCCCTGCACCGAGGACACAGAAGAGGGGGGACCCCCAGGGGGTCCCCTAATGCCACCACCAGAACAGCCCCCTCTTTCTCCAGTTAAACCCAGCCAGCTGCCTCTTGCCCATCACCCCTCCATGCCACCCCCCCCAGTGCCCCCCATCCCACCGTACCTATATAGTGCTGGACCAGCTGCTGGACGGTGTCGAACTGGGCGCGGGTGGTGATGTAGTAGCCCCCGTTGTCCAGTTTCCGAATCTTATAGTGCTTCACGTGGTCTCCCTTGGCCTCGTCCCAGTCCCGGATGGAGAGGGAGTAGGCACCTACGTGGAGGGTGCGGGTCAGGGGGGGTCAGGGAGGGACGTGGGTCACAGCCCCCCCCCCCCCGTGTCCCCGTCCCTGTCCCCGTACCTTTTGTGGTCTCGCTCTCCCGGATGAGGAAGGTGCCCCTGCAGTTGCCGTGGCACAGGAGCTGCCGCTCCGCATCCTTGCGCCCGATCTTACCAAAGTACCACCTGCCGCGGGGCCGGGCTCAGCGCCGGGAGGGCACCGCCGAGGGGCACCCACAGGACCCCGCAACCGCGGCCCCTTGCCAGCACCGCGGCGCTGCCGGGGCTCGCCGGGGGTGCCAGGAAACCTGGCTCCGAGGCAGATGGGGTTGGGGTCTGCCTCCATCCCTGTCCCCCCTGTACTCACTCTTCTGCCTGGATAGAGTCCACGGGGGCCACGTAGTTGCTGGGGATGTAACCCGTGGTGCCCGAACTCAGCGACCTGGCCTCCCACCAGTCACCCTCCCTGGGGAAAGAGGAACCGAGAGTGAGGAGGAGGGACAGACAGACGGACCTGGCTGCCCTGCACCTCGCCTCCCCGCACACAGCACCCCCAGGTCCCGCTCTCCCCTGCCACGGAGGGCACACGTCTCTGCTGAGACCGCCCAACTCATGACACATGTGGCCCTGGCTCTCTTGCAGGTACCCAGCAATGGAGCTGAGGCAGAGTTTGGGTCCCCAGCCTGGGTCCTGCGGGGGGTACCTGTGGCACGGAGACACCTCCCCAGGGTGGCATGGGGGCACTGGGGGTGGCAGGGGGTCCGGGGGGGCTCACGTGTTGTTGATGATGTGGAATTTCTCCCCTTTCTGGAAAGTCAGGTCATCCTCCGTCCTGGCCTCATAGTCGTACAGGGCGATGAAGAGTGTCACGCCACCGCCTGCGGCACACAGAGGGGACGGTGGTGAGCCCCCGGGTTCCCCCCACACCCCGGCACTTCAGGGGTACAGCTGGACCCCCCCCTCCAGCACCCGGTCCCGCGCTGACCTGTGATGCCCCCGCTCCTCATGTGCAGCGTGTTGGAGGTGAAGACCCCCGGCCCCGTGAAGGATGGAGCCGAGGGCACCGCCGTGCCGTGGAAGTTGTTGAAGTCGGGGATGCGGGTGAAGATGGTGCCCGACTGCGTGGGGTCGGGGTCATACTGGGAGGTGGGGAGTGGGGGGGGGCTCACCTCACCCCCCACCTGCCCTTTGCCAGATCCCTTCTCTTTGCAGTGCACACACCCCATCCTGGGCACGGCCTGCGGGACAGAGGGACCGTGAGCCCCGCGCCCCCCCCCGGCATGGCACACGCGTGTCCACACGTGTGTGCACACGTGGTCCCAGTTAGAGCGTGTACACAGGAGCCCGTGCCCACCCCGCCGGCGCCAGGAGGAGTGGGGTCCTGCCACCTCCCGGCACGGCAAGCTGGGTGCCTGGGTTGTGACATGGGGACACCAGGGTCCCCCACGGGCACTGCCACTGTCAGGGACCAGGCTGCGAGGAGGGCAGTGCTGCCTGCGGGACCCCACGTCACCCCTGGCACCCACGGGTGCTCCCGTCCACGGCGACCCCACTCACTGCAACGGCTCCTCGGGTCACTTCAGCTGCTCCATGTCACCTTGGGGAGGAGAAGTGGCACCTGTGGACACCAGGGAGGGCATCAGGCGGAAGGCAAGAGCCCCGCACGGGCTGAAACACCCCTCCAAGGGCTGAAACACCCCTGCACAGGCTGCAGTACCCCTGCATGGGCTGCAACACCCTTGCATGGGCTGCAACACCCCTTCATGAGCTAAAACACCCCTGCATGGGCTGCAATACGCCTGCACAGGCTGCAATACCCCTGCACAGGCTGCAATACCCCTGCACAGGCTGCAATACACCTGCATAGGCTGCGATAATCCCACACAGGTTGCAACAGCCCTGCATGGGCTGCAACAGCCCTGCATGGGCTATAATAGCCCTGCATGAGCTAAAACACCCCTGCATGGGCTGCAACACCCCTGCATGAGCTAAAACACCCCTGCATGGGCTGAAACACCCCTGCATGAGCTAAAACACCCCTGCATGGGCTGCAATACCCCTGCACGGGCTGCGATACCCCTGCATAGGCTGCAATACTCCCACACAGGTTGCAACAGCCCTGCATGGGCTATAATAGTCTTGCACGAGCTAAAACACCCCTGCATGGGCTGCAACACCCCTGCATGAACTAAAACACCCCTGCATGGGCTGAAACACCCCTGCATGGGCTGCAGCACCCCTTCATGAGCTAAAATACCCCTGCATGGGCTGCAACACCCCTGCATGAGCTAAAACACCCCTGCATGGGCTGCAACACCCCTTCATGAGCTGAAACACCCCTGCACAGGCTGCAACACCCCTGCATGAACTAAAACACCCTTTCATGAGCTGATACACCCCTGCATGGGCTGCAACACCCCTGCATGAGCTAAAACACCCCTGCATGAGCTATAATAGCCCTGCAGGAGCTAAACCAGCCCTGCATGGACTGCAATAGCCCTGCACAGGCTGCAACAGCCCCGCATGGGGTGAAACACCCCTGCACGGACCGCGATACCCCTGCACGGGCTGAAACCACATCCTTGAGTGGGCGTTTGTCCCACCATGTCCTCAACAAACCGGTCACTTCCCTCCGGGGGGCGGGGGGGAGACGTGTCCCCCAGCTGCCCCAAGGCTGGAGGGAGAGCCGAGCCGGGTGGAACGGAGCCCCTCGAAGCATCCCCGTCGCCATCCCCTCCGCTCGGCGGGGGAAACTGGTGTCTCGGGGAAGGAAGAGCCCTTCTCGCCTCGCTGCGGTCAGGGCCCTGCTTTTCCGGCCGGGGCCGCGCTCGGCAGCGAAGGTGTCACGGAGGAAGAGGAGGAAATCGGACCTCTCCCGCCGTGGCTGCAAGGAGACATTTCTGTCCCCAGCCTTGTTACCTCCCCTGGGTGCCGGCCACCCACCCACCCCAGTCTGGACTGGTCAGAACTTTCCGGTCGAGGGTTCTGCAGCGATACCGCAGAGCTCGCCCCGTCTCCAGCCCGAGAGCGGAGGGCTTCACCCGGCAGCCATGTCCTGTCCCCTGTGCTCCGGAGAGCAGGAGGTGACGGAGATTTTGGGGCGGATGAGATGATTCAGGCGGGTTTCCCCCGTCACAGTCTTTGATTCACTTTCCTCTCTCTCGGTGGGGGGTGGAAAAGGCCCGGCTCTCCCCCTTTCACCTTCGCTTTCGACACCAGCAGTACGGCAAGACCGTGGCCGTTGCAGATACGGCAGCATTGCCAAATCCGAGAGGGCCTGGCTGGTTGGGGTTTTTATTTTTGCTGACAATAAGTGGCTATTTCAGCCGATGAACATCCCCAGCTCTCGCAAACTCTGTCCCCTCTGCGTGGGAATCACCCACCCCGTTGCTGGCATTGCGCTCAGAAACTTCCCATTTTGCTAAATTTCCGTGCCGAGCGCGACAGCAGTGCTGCCACGGCTGCTGGCAGGGACTGGGCAAGCAAGGAACATCTTCTAGGCAAGCACAAACCCGAAATATCGCAGCACCACGGGGTTTAGCCGCTGCTCGTGCCATGCCAAGCCACCGCGCAGCAGCGTTGCATCCACGCTTCCCCTTCTCTGGGCATCCACAAAACCCCCGAGCTGGTCCCTGCCACCTCCCAGCTGGGCAGGGTGGCACAAAACCCATCCCCTTGCATTGTCCTTGGGGAGGGGACGCAGCCGGTCCCGTGTCCGATGGCTACGCGCTGGCGTCTGGCCCCGACTCTCCCGAAAAGGAGCTGCTTGGAGCCTGGGAGCAGATGGCAACCGAGCCTTTCCCGCACCGGCTCCGCCGGCACCGGTCCTGGCCGAGCTGCCAGCTCCCGCCCCGCGCTGAGACCCAGCCAACTTGTTACCCCTGCCACTGCCCCCGCTCCGCCGGGCACGGCTGGGCACGATGCAGCCGCATCCCCGGCCGCCCATCCATCTGCTCCCCGGCCCCCCCAGGACACGGGGCGGTTCAGCCCCATCCCCAGCTCCGAGCTGCAGCGCGACGTCCCGGTGCACACCGGTGTCACCCTGAGCGTCACCCTGGGTGCCGAGGCACCCCGTGGGGATCGCCCCCGTCCCCTGCCTCCATTCCCCTCTGGAGAATACCGCCGACGGAGGGGTCAGGCTCCGGGGGGATGAAGCCGCACGGAGAGATATGGGGGCTGCTGGAAACGTCACGCACCCAGTGCCGTGGGGACAAGCCAGGGTGGTATTTGCCAGGCTGAGGATGGGTTCCCAGCACCCACACGTGCCACGGCTCCACGGGAAGCATGTGGGTGGCAGAGGGGCAACCTAACTGGCACCTACGCAGCGGGAGGAGGAAGCAGCAGGAGCACGGCGTGGGGGAGGAGGGCGAGGAAGAGGATGGTGCTGCGGCCGCCAAGGGGAACCTCAGGGCTGACAGGATCCCAGGCCTTGGGGAAGGTGGCAGCTGGGGGGACTGGGCAGGGACCGCAGCAGGACTGAGCGGTGGCTGCAGCCCCTTGGGTAGCCTGTGCCCCCCCCTCCATGCCTTGTCCCACCCCCTCGGCCCTGCACCCCGGTGGCTCTCGTTGCCCTGCCGCAACCTCCCCAGGGGAAGAGGAACTGAGATTGCTGCACAGCTCAGCCGGGAGCCTGCCCGGGCTCCTCCATCACCCCATGGCTCTGGACGTCCCTGGTCCCAGCGGGGAAACTGAGGCACGACACAGATGCAGCGCAGGAGGGGAAGGTGTCTCATTTTAGGACACACGACCCCGAGCCGTGTCCCCATCCCGTGCCCAGGACCCCCCCAGACCTGGGGAGAGGACAAGAGGACACATCTTGCCGCTCCGCGTGGTGGCAGACAGTGACATGTCTCTGCTCCTTCCCTGCCACCCCCAGCCCCGAGTCCAGCCCTGCGACCTGGAGCCAGGACCCTGGGGTAGATCCCTGCTCCTGCCCCAGTCCCCCCAGTTCACCCAGTGCCTGGCAAGTCCCGGGAAGCTCCCAGCAGAGCAGAGCAGCCCCTAGCCCAGCTCAGCCCCAGTGGGAGCAGGTTTCCTGAGGACAGGGTCCCGCTGTGGCCGGAGAGACCCACACCACGAGCATACGGCTCCGGACCACCACGAGACACGGGGAGACGGGCAGAGGCGGCGGGATGGGACACAATGCTCTGCCGGGAACACGCAGACAGGGTGACAGCCACAAGAGGATCCCCTGAGCGAGCGTGGGTTTCCTAATGGGGCATCCCAACCTGGTTGGGGCACGTAATGGGGCTGGAAGTGCCGGCTGTGCCCGTCGGCAGCGCGGTGGTGGCATGGTGCTATTCCCAGGCACTCTCCAAGGGCGATGCCCGCAGGGACACCCCTTCCCCTGCCTGCCCATGAGCAGGACAGGGTTCAAATGGGGCTGCCGGCCCCCCAAACCAGCTGTGTCCCAGCTGGGCATGGCCAGGGCTCAGCTGGCATCATCCCTGTGACAACTCCAGGAGGTGGCAGGACACCGTCCCCCCGCCGCCAATACCCCGGGGCAGAAGAGGAAGGACTTGCCACCCCCCCCAAAAGCGATCTGTCCCCACAAGCCCACCCGCCAGCGTCCAGGGCCATGGCAGGGGGTGTCCCTCACCCCCTACCCTGGGAGAAGATGCCCACGGTGGAGGGATCCCCCCCCCCTCCAGCCTCCCAGCCCCACCGCTGGCTGGGAAAGCAGGATTTCCGCTGGAAGAAGAGCAATTCCCGGATCCGAGGGGCTGCAGGGGCGGAGGGAGGGAGCCGGCCAGGGCTCCAAATACAATGTCCCAGGAGGAGCGGGGCGGGGAGGGAATTGTGCAGGGCAGGAAGCGGCGAATTCCTGTCCCTCCTTGGGACACACCAAGGACCGGGGACGAGGCAGAGCTGCAGGCAGCGGGGGGGAGCGCCCGCTCCGGCCAGGGCCTGAGCCCCCCACGGCTGCCCCCAGCTTTGGCTGGGGAGACCTCAGCCCCCCCAGCATCCCCCCCACTCCGTGAGCGCTTGCTGGGCTGGCACACCACGGGCACCTGCGGGGCTGGGGGGGGGAGCAGGTGTGCGTGTCCCCCCCAACCCGGCGTCCCCGAGGGTGCCGTGACCTGCCCCCTCCCCAGCACTCGGGTCCGGCGTGGGCGAAAGCACCATTTGTCTCCGCAGCCTCCCTGCCGCGGCGTCGCCGCCGATTAGTGCCGGGAGGGCGAGCCGGAGCTGGCGGCTGCCCCCAGCCCTCCCCACGTTGTAGCCCCGGGCGTGCTGCCACCCCGCTGACCTGCTGCCCCCCAGGATGGGGAGGATGGGGGTCTCCCGCCCCCCCGGCCCTCCACCCCAGCTCATTGCAGAGGCTGGTGTTGCCCAGGGGGGAGCAGTAAGGGCAGGGACCAGTGGCACCCCCCCGGCAGCCCCCCGGTGGGGGTCCTCCATGCCCACAGCTCAGCGCCCCATCCCGTGGCGGACCCAGAGCCACCCCACGTCACGGGGGGGGGCAACTCTCAGCAACCCCCCCAGCACACAGCAAAGGGATTTAGAGACACCCCCCCACATTGCAGGGGGCAAAGCCCCCCCCCCCTCCCCACCCCATACCCCCAACCAGCCCCGTACATCCCTCCTACCGTCAGCCCTCCCCGCTCCGGCTCGCATGGACCCCCGCTCCCACGCCGCTCCCAGTTCCCGACGGGACGGCGGGTGCCACCGCAGCGATCCGAACCGGGCCGAGGTGTCGAGGCGGGTGGCAAGGCAGGGCAAGACGAGGCGGACGCCGCGGGGAGAGCGGGAGCGCCTGTGCGTGTGTTTCCCCTGTCTCTTTGGCGGCTCTCGCAGCCGAGCAAGAGCTTCCCCTCCCCTCGCCCCCCCTTCCTCCCCGCTCTCCCAGCAATGGTTCATTGTACCAGCCAGCCCAGCCGGGGCGGCCGCCGGCTCACCCTCCGGCTCACCCTCCGGCACCGCTCGCCGGGGCCCACCGCTTGCCCGTGGAGGTGGCGTGGCGGGGGACGGGATGGTATCGGGGGGGTTCTCGGTCCCCAGCAGCACGGGGGGGGGACGCTGCTGCGGCTCCCCCGGGGCTCTGCCCGCTGGGATTTTACGGGGTGTGCGTGGGGATACTCGGGTCTGCGGGATCCAGCTCCGCTCCCGGAGGCAGGCTGTGCCAGGCTGGGGTGCTGCCTGCACCCATCCCAAGACAGAGCCTGGCGTCGCCCAGTTGCCCCCCTGACCCCCCCCCAGAGGCAGCATCCATAGGCAGGGGATGGCACGGGGACAGCGTATGGCGAACGGGGGGCTGTGACCCTGCGAGGGGCAGGAATAAGGTGACGGTCTGATGGCGGAGCGCACGCAGCAGCCACCCGTCCTCCTGGCACAGGGTCTCTGCCGCAGGGACTCTGCCGGGATGTGGTGAACTCGGGGCAGGGTAGAGCCGTGGAGGGGCAGCGAGCAGCCCACCTTGCCCGGCGGATGGCAGATAGCGTGGGACCATGTGCCGGGGGGGGTCCTGCGTGTCCCCCCAGGGATGGGGGTGCAGCTTCTGTGCAGTTGCTGTGGCTATCGATAGCCCACCAGATACCAGACCCCTTATCCAGATAAAGTTGCTGGTGGGGTGACCCCAAGATTTGGCATCGGTCACACCGACCCACAAACTTTGTCAAGCTCTGGGAGAGGGAGCGAGCCCCCCAGCACCCTGTCTGAGCCCCCCAGCACCCTGTCTGAGCCCCCCTGCACCCTGCCTGGGCTCCCAGTCCAGGGCACTGGGGCACCCACCCTGCAGAGAGCACTTCAAGCTTTTGGCACCCCAACTACCAGATCAAGGGGGTCTTGGTGGGGGTCCCTCGCTGGGGAACCCCCATGCCGATCCGGGGTGTTGGGCAGCCACCCCTCCAAGGCAAAACCTCCCCAGCTGAATATATTCCCTGCAGCTGCACCTGGGCCTGATCCTGCATGGCCCCACGGCCCCCAGCCACCCCCCTGCTGCAGGGGACGGTGACAACGAGGAGCTGGTGATATTTTTATGTACCTCACACCCCCCGCCGCAGTTTCTGGCGGGGGGGCCGTGCTCCCAAGCGGGGCTGAGGGTGTGTGGGGAGGACAGGGGGGGCTGCAGTTTTGCTCCAGCCCGGAGCTGGCTGCATCCCAGCTTGGCCACCCTGTCTCCCAGCACAGCCAGGCTGGATTGCATGCTGGTGAATGGGGGGGTCCTCTCCCATCTCTCTGGAGCCTTCCTCCTCCTCCTCCTCGCCCTGTGGTTAGCCCTTGCAGGCTGACCTCTTTCCTGTGTGACAGAGTCCGTTTCCTGTTCTCACGGGGCTGGGGGGGGACACAGGCAGGGCTGGCAGAGGTCCGGGGTCCCCACCAGGATGGGGACATACCCCTTAGGCTGATGCCACGCTCGCTTTGTCACACCCCCCCCCCCACCCTGACTCATCCTGGGCTCACAGCTCCCCTTTAATCCCAGCTTTGGGGGCTTTTGGGGCTCTCTGGGACTTGCTGAGGGGGGATCCAGACCCCGCTGGGGATGGAGCCAGCCCTGCCAGCATCCCTGGGAGGGGACAGGGCACAGCAGCGGTCACCTGCAGAACGATGAGCCCCTCCGGGCTCCCCCCTGGGCTCCCAGGACCCTTCCCAAATTGCAGCCTCAGGTGTTTCTGGCCGGCTTCAGCCCCAGGGAGGGTATTTACCCTCTGCCTTGAAAAAAGCTGCCTGATCCCTGCCTGCCCCCCCCCACCGCAGCTGCCTGCATGCTGGCAGGGTGCTCTGGCACAAGGCAGGGCAGATGCTGCCACCATGGAGGGGACAGGGCAGGTCCTGGGGTGTCAGAGATGCTGAATACTGGTCCCCTCGGGAGCACCCTCGGGGAGGGGTGAGACTGGCAAACCGTGGGGAGAGGGGCTGCCATGGGCTTCCTCCATCCCTGGGGGGGTCACAGCCTGGCATGGGACATCGCCTTGGAGGGGGGGACAGCCTTGCCAAGAGGGCTCCCCGCCTGCTCCCTGTGTGGAGGATGGAAACGGGGGTAGTGGCATATAAATCCCCCCCCCCTCCAGGAGTGTCCCCATCTCTCTCCCACCACCTGGGGAGGCTGGAGCCCTGGCAACGAGGGGCAGGGGAGCCCCCAGAGCCCTCAGAGGCAGGTAAAGGTTTAGGGGAAGGCGGGTGGTTTCCTTGTGTTGCTGGACGAAATGCTCCCTTGCCTCGGTAGATGAAGGTCTCCCTTTCAGCCCGGTTGTGGCCCCGTGCCTCAGTTTCCCTCCTTGTGGTCACAGAGGCCGAGCAGCGAGCGAGGGGTGACACGTGCTGCTTCCAGCCCTCTGCCCAAACCCTGGGGGCTGGGGTGGCTCAGCCCATCTCCTCGGGGCTGGCTGTGGGGTGCCCACGTTTCCCTGTGCCCCACGGCTGGTTCAGCCCTCTTTCTATTCAAGCCCCCCTCCCAGCAAAGAGTTCCCAGTGCTCCCAGTCTCAGGGCCTGGTTTGTTAACGCTGAGCCGCTCACAGCCCTGGCCCTCTGCTATGGGCACTGCCTCCTGCCCATCACCCTGGCGTCAGGGCTGCCTGGCAAAGAGCACGCTAGCCCCAGGGAGGCTCTCCCCTTGCACCCCTGCACAAGGAGGTGACGCACAGCTCCCAGCACCCCATTACCCTGCCAGGCTTGGGGGGGGCCCCCACGGATCCATCCAGTCTGCAACCCCCCCGCCAATGCTGCTTGTGGTTCTTTGGGGCTTATCCTGCACCTCCCGTCCCCCTGCAGCACCCAGCATTGCTCCATCTCCCTCTGCGGGGACCCTGCCGAGACACGCTCTCCCTGTCGAGCACCCCAGGGTGCCCGGCCCCCCCATGCACCCCGCCAGGCACCACATGATGCCGGTTCCTTCCCTCCTCCGGGGAGGGCCCCAGTTTCTGCATTGGCTCTGCCGGATTTCACCACCGCCGGCTCCAGCTTAAAGTTGAGAGCCGGTGGTGCTGGGTGAACCGGGAAGGCGAGGATGGGTGTTCAACGTTGGCTCGTGGCCTCTGCGCTCTGCGTCGCCGTCCGGGGTGAGTCTGTCCCCTTGCGGCACTGTCCCCGTTGGGGACACCCCAGGGCTGGGAGCTGGGGGCACCCAGGCAGGTCTCGCCCCCCTCCCCATGCTGCATTGCTGGGAACGCAGGGCAGGCAGGCTGGGGAAGCGGTTTCTTGCTTGTTGGGTCCCCAAATTTGCAGTTTCTCCAAGACAAAGGAGAGTTGGGGGGGGGGGGAGGCCAAAAAGGGGGGGGACGGGATGTGCCTTGAGGGCTTGGCAGGGCTGCGGGGGTGAAAATAAGGCTAAATCGAGCCAGATGGGCTTTAACCCGTGTACGAGCCCAAGCTGTTTCCTTGGCTTTGCTGCCTGCGAAGAGCAGGCAGGGAAGCCAGGCAGGCTGTCACCAGAAGCAGCAGGAGGGGACAAGGGTGGCAGGGGGGGACCATGCCCCTGCGGGACCCCCCTTTCTGGGTGGCCGTAAAGCCCAGGAGGGTTGCGGGGTTGCCAGAACCATCGTTGCTCCTCCTGCCCCGGGCACCGTCTGTGGGTGCCCAGACTCAGGGTGAGACAAGCACCCATGGGACGGCCTGGGGTACAGGCAGCAGGGGCTGCCAGTCCCTGCCTGCCCCAGTTTTCGGGTGCAGAAGTAGAGCCAGGTCTGGTCCCAGCTGCCCGGGGCAGGTGCTGCCGGGTCGCTCCCGGCGAGGAGGAAGATGCTGACAGAGGGAAAGACCAGTTCCCAGTGGCAGGCGTGTTGGCGTGGGGTTGCACAAGCTGGGAGCCCAGAGGGAGGTTCGGGAGGTCACCGGGAGACACCAGGAGGGACCAGCCAGCTCCCTTGCACCCCTCAACTATGCCCTGCTTGTTGGGGCACAGCTTGGCTGCATCATTCCTCGGAAACATCATCCCAAACCACAGCCACCAGCCCCGCGGTGGCACTGCCTCCCATGGGGACATCACCCAACAGCCACCCCAGTAGCTGGGGTTCCCTGGGGATGCAACATCGCAGGGCTCACTCCAGCGTAGCGGCAGGTTGTGGCATGGTGCCGACTCTGGATCTGGCCCTGGGAAGGTGTCAGTGCATCGGCGTCCTTTGCATGTGCCACCGGTGGGCTTGTGGAATTGCTTTCGGCCAAGCCCCTCCACCCCACGCAGGAGGGGCTGCAGGGAAGGGGAGCACCGGTCTGGGCACCCTCCTGCCCCGACCACCCTGTCCCCTGCTCGGCCATGGAGGGGGACAGCCCCCCACTCACCCCTGCCCCTCTCTGCCTTTCAGGACAGGACTATGGGCTCTCCCGCCCACCGCCTCATTTCGGCTCCATCTACCACGTCCGAGGTAACGGGACCCCTCAGCGACCTTTGCCAGGGGGGAGCGGAGGATGCTCAGCACCGGGCAGGACCAAGCCGTCCCAGCGCCAAACTGGGGCAGCTTCCCACAGCCGAGTGCCTCTCCCTGACCCGGCACCCATGGGGACAGCAGCTTGGTCAGCTGTGGGTCTGCATGCTCAGTGGGTGCTGGGGGGCTTGGGGAGGGATGTCGGGATGCTGAGGCCTCGGGGCTGACCCGCGTCCCACGCCGGGGGCCTCGCAGGTGTCATTAACCTGCCCTACGCTGAGATCGAGGAGCCTTTCGAAGCCTGGTACAACCTGACGGGAAACAAGAGCCGGATCCAGTACTACGGGGGTAAGCAGGCGGGCATCCATCCGCTCCGGGCTGTGCCCGTCCCGCACCGGTGCCACCTCTGTGCAAAGGGAGGATGCGGGCAGGACCGCCGTGCCTCAGTTTCCCCTTCCCACTGACACAGGGCAAGTGATAACCTACCAGCTGGCTGCGGTGAAGCCTTACGGGATGCGGTACAAGATCACGCCGGAGACCACCGAGAAGGAGGTGAACACCAGGAAATGCTTCCAGCTGCCCGGCTCCAAGGAGGACGTCGTCAAGGCTCAGAGCGTCTTCCCAAGCATGGATGGCTTCAAGGTGAGAAATGCCCGAGCCTGGATCCGACCCCCTGCCCGGAGCATCTTCAGGTTCTGGGTGGGGGTGCTGGGCAGCTGGAGGTGCTCCTCTCCATCCCAGGGGGTGCAGGGTGCTGGGACAGGCTAGGACATGCCCCCGCACCCCAGGGTGCAGGGAGGGTCACTTCCCCACCCGGATTGGGGCCGGACTCCTGGCTCCTTTCCCAACCCCGGCAGCCGTGTCGGGACGTGTTGCAGCCCACACGAACGCCCGGCGTTTCGGGATGGCTTGGGCAAGTTGCTGCATGGCGGCTCAGCTCCCGCCGGCCCCAGTCTCCGGCAGGGCTGGGTGCAGCAGGAGGGGTATAGCATGTGAGTGGCGGGGACAGCGAGCTGTCACCAAGCTGGACACTGAGCTGGATGCGTGCCCACAGGGCGAGAGCTTGGAAACACACAGGAAAAACCTGGAGCCTTTTGGAGGGGTGTGCAGCCAGGCCCCCCCCCCCCTGCTATGGGTGCACATACAGAACTGTGCACAGTGGGGTGTCCCCAGGACTGAGCTAGACAGGGGGACGTCTGTCCTGTGTTGCACCCCAAATTCTTGCCCCTCTTTCCATCCCATGCATGGCTGAGTGCTAATGGCCACGTAGCTGCTGGATCCAGCCTGAGAGCCCGGTACGGGCTGGTGCAAGGTGCTGTACATGCACCCGGAGCAATGGGCTCCTGCAAAGGGGCTGGGTGGGGAGAAGCATGCGTTGGGGGGGTCCCCACCCAAAGCCCCCCATCTCCCTGATGCCATGTCCCCCCCAGTTCCTGCGGGAGGAGTACTACCGGGGCCGGTACTGCGCCGTCTGGCAGAACGTCACCCGCTGGGCGCAGAAGAAGAACGTCTACACCCTATGGGTGACCAACTCCAGTTGCGGGGTGGCCCCCGTCCACTACGAGATGCGGGGCTACAACAGCCTGCTGGGCTCCCACTACGACAAGTACGAGATCGCCTACACCGACTTCGACAACAGCTTCCCCCCTTCCATCTTCGACCTCCCCATCAATGGTGAGCTGGGTTGGGCCCCCCCATCCTGCCCCTGGGGCTCGGGCTGATGGCATCCCCTCCTTGCTCCCCAGAGACGAAGAAGTGCGGGGTGCTGCCGGGAAGCGCGGCGGAGCACCGGGTGCTGGCAAACCCCATGGAAGACCTGGTGGGACGGCACCAGCCCTGGGCCCACGAGGTCTTCCACCACTACCGCAGGCGACTGGGGCGGCGGTACGGCTCTGCACGGGAGCTGGAGCACAGGCAGAGCATCTTCGTGCACAACATGAGGTACAGGCAGACGGGGGGATGCCGACCCCCTGGGGGTGCTCCTCATCCCCGGGGGGGTTGCACCGCTGTTGCGGTGGGAGATGGCGTCGGTGCCGGCTGATGCCATCCCTGCCGCGGCGGCAGGTTCGTGCACTCGAAGAACCGCGCCGCGCTCTCCTACACGCTGGCGCTGAACCACCTGGCCGACCGCACGCCCCAGGAGCTGGCCGCCCTGCGGGGCCGTCGTCGGAGCGGCGCTCCCAACAACGGGCAGCCTTTCCCCACCGAGCTCTACGCCGGCCTCATCCTGCCCGAGAGCCTCGACTGGCGCATGTACGGTAGGTACGGGGTCGGGGGAACGGGGGTCTCGCCGGCGGGGTGCTGCGGGGTGGTGTGAGGCTGCGATGAGGAAGGTGTGAGCCCTCCTCATCCGGGCCAGCGCAAAGTCCAACCGAGCTGCCCTGCTCTCCGTCTCTGCGCTGGGGACCCGGTGGGGCTGCGCTGTCCCTTGGGACCCACATTTTCCCTATGGTCCCTGCTCTCCTCACCAACTGGAAGATGGAGGAAGGGCTCATCCAGCAAGAGGCAGCTCGACTGGCACTTGGCCCTTGTTCAGTCTGGTGCCCCAGATATAAGGGGGTGCCAAATCAGGCTTCCCCTCATGTCCCCATCACCTGGGACTGACAACCCCAGAGCTTGACCCAACCCAAGGGCAGGGGTCCCACAGGTTTGCTGGTGCATTTGCCCCCCTGCTCTGCTTCAGCACCAAGCCCTGGCTGCACTGCCTCTGGGAGCACAGTGAGTCCTTGACTCCTGCCTCAGTTTCTCTTCCACTTGCCCTCATCCCCTGGTGCCACCCCAGCCTCTCACTCCCCATCCCGCTGTCCCCAGGTGCCGTGACCCCCGTAAAGGACCAGGCCGTCTGCGGGTCCTGCTGGAGCTTTGCTACGACGGGCGCGATGGAGGGTGCCCTCTTCCTCAAGGTGAGAGCGGGGCCATGCCCCACGGGGACAGCTGGGGTGCCCTGAGTGCCTGGCCCCGTCCCTGCAGCATGTCATCCCCCCCAGACCGGCGTGTTGACCCCCCTGTCCCAACAAGTCCTCATCGACTGCTCCTGGGGCTTCGGGAACTACGCCTGCGACGGGGGCGAGGAGTGGCGAGCCTACGAGTGGATCAAGAAACACGGCGGCATCGCCAGCACCGAGTCCTACGGCACCTACAAGGGGCAGGTGAGGGTGGCCCTGTATCCCTGCCGGGGTCCCCCAGATCTCAGGATGTGACCCCTGGGGCTTTAAAGCCATGGTGGGGCCAACTAGGATGGGTCAGAGGTGCTAATGGGCTTGGGACATGGGGATGTCACCTCGTCCCCAAGGCACCAGGCTCCCTGCAGTTCAAAGCCCAGTCTAAAGCCAAGCCTCAGGGCTCAGCCAGGCAGTTTCATCACCGCGTGCCTCAGTTTCTTCTTGCAAAACAGGGACAAGGCTTCTCCACCCATGGGTGGTGTCATGGGTCCCTCCGTACCCTGGGGTGCAAGGATGGAGCAGGGCTGCCCGGGGACAGGGACGCGGCTGCAAGACACAGGCAACAGCCCCCCAGGGCTTGGGGTGCAGAGCCAGCTCCCCGTGCTGCGTGCGGGCAATGCTGTGTCCCTGCAGCAACTGGGAAAACGTCCCACCATGGTGGGGAGGGGAGGGCAGAGGGGTCAGAGCCAGGGTGCTGTCCCAGCCTGAGTCCCAGATCACTCCCTGCATCAGAGCAGAGCTGCCCAGGGGCAGCCAGGGTGGGCAGGGTCCCAGCGAGGGGAGCTGGGGGCACCTGATGACACAGGTGTGTGTGTGTCCCCTGGGTGCTGCAGAACGGCTTGTGCCACTACAACCAGTCTGAGATGCTGGCCAAGATCACAGGCTACGTCAACGTCACCTCGGGCAACATCACGGCGGTCAAAGCTGCCATCTACAAGCACGGCCCCGTGGCCGTCAGCATCGACGCCTCACACAAGACCTTCTCCTTCTACTCCAACGGCATCTACTATGAGCCCAAGTGCGGTGAGTCGGGTGGCACACGGGGCACGGGAGGACCTGGGTGCCCAGGGAGATGCCAGGACACCAGGATCCCCTCCTCATTTTTGAGCAGCTTGGGCAGGGGTTGAGGAGGGGACTGGCCCCAGCGTGGCTGGCAGCCCTGGGAGCAGGGATGCTCTCCAGACAGGGATGCTCTCCACACAAAAAATATCTCCCATGTTTTTCCCTGCAGCAAACGAGCCGGGAGCGCTGGACCACGCGGTGCTGGCTGTGGGCTACGGGGTCCTGCAGGGAGAGACCTACTGGCTCATCAAGAACTCCTGGTCCACGTACTGGGGCAACGACGGCTACATCCTCATGGCCATGAAGGACAACAACTGTGGCGTGGCCACTGAAGCCACCTACCCCATCCTGGCCTGAGCCACCTCTCGGCTCTCTGGGGACAGCCCTCGGCGATGCTCGCGGCACCCATCCCTGGATCAGCACCTTTGGTGTGAGCCATCACGCAGGAGGAAGCTGGGGACACGGTGGGACAGGGCCATGGGGTGCTGGACAAGGGGCAGGATGGGGACCCAGCTGTAGGCTTGCCAATAAAGACCCTGGAAAAACTGTTTTCTTTGTCCTGTGGGACGGCAGGAGCCTCCTAGGGAGGGGACGGTGCCTGCCTGGCACAACCGGCTGGCTCTCGCAGACAGTCCCAGACACCCAGGGCGAGAGGAGCGGCTTTTCCAGCCCTATCTCTCGAGGTGGAGCACAAACAACCCCAGCGATTTCTGCTGAGACAAGAAATTCCTGGTGTGGGGGTGTTGGGGAGGGGAGAAGGCATCCACCCTCTGCCCCACTGCCCGGGTCCCTGTTGTGGCTACGGATGGGGATGTCACCGGCGGTGTTTGCCAATGCCACAAGCCAGGCTCCCCTTCACCCCGTGGGGCTGCTCCCCTCCACGGAAAGACACTTTACGCCGTGGCCACGGCTTACCTGGGTGCTCCTAGTTTGGACTCAAGCCCTTCTGGGAGAACGGTGTCAGCACACAAGGATCCTGCAAACAGGGGGGGAAGGTCTCTCCACCCTGACTCTGGTGGTCTCCCATCTTTGCTGGTATGTCCTTGGGGCAGGATGCACCTCCATCCACGCCGGCGTGCTGCGACGGCAGTGGTGGTGGTCCCTGCAGAGGTGCTGCAGCACGGGGTGCATCAGCCCAGCCCTGCACCCCGGGGTGCAGCTGAATCCAGCTCGATTCGTCCCTGGTGGTGCGTGCAGCCAGCCCACGGCGAGCCCTTATCGACTTTGTTTCGGGCTCCGGCGGCCACGCAGGCGCTCGCTGTCACCTTGGGCTGGTGGCCAGCTGGACACACAGCAAGCAGGGGGTGAAGGCCACTCTGCTTTCCTCCCCGGGCCTGTTTTTCTATGGAGCTCCTGACATTTCATCTGCATCTTTCCCCTTTTTCCAATTAAAACCCTCTAATTGCAGTCCTGGGCTTGCCCTGATGGTGTATCGGGAAGGATGCAGGGATGCAAACGGCCCCCATCTCCCCAGGACTGCCCGGTGCTGCCTTTGGTGGGGACACCTTGGCTCCCGTCCCAGGAGGGCAGGGAGCACCCAGAGGGGCTCCGGGGTGCCTGGCAGGGTCTCACCGCACCCCATTGCCCCTGCTTGCTGCAGATGCTCCCCCTGCTCGCAGCACACTGCATGCAGCAAAGCCCGGCTGCAAGGTGGGTGGGAGCCCAGGGACACCCCCAGCACCCATCACCAAGCCCCCGATCCATGGGGCACCCACCCTTGCCCGGGGAGATGATGCTGCCATGGGATGCCAAGGGGGTCTGGGTCCCACCCTGCTCCCCCCACCCCAAGCCCCGCAAGCACACGCCATCGGCACCCACTCTGGTGTGGGTGGGAAAGGCACCCATGGGTGCCCATGGGGGGGCAACATAAAACCACGCCTCCCCCTTGGTCTAGCCCCAGCCAAGGGAAGGACGGGGCTTTGCCCGTTGGCTGCCTGCAGCTCCCTGCCCGCCCACCAGTGGTATTTAAGCCACCCGTGGGTGCGGGGCAGCAGCGTGGGCTGGGGTGCACATGATGGAGGAGCTGGGGTGGCTGCTGGTGCTGGGGGCTGCTGTGCTACTGGGTGGGCATCTGCCCTGGCCGAGCTCAGGGAGGGGGGGGACAGATGCTCTGCCCCCATCGTGGGGCGATGCCATGGTACCCCTGGGCACTGCGGTGGTCCTGGGGTGCTGTGGGGGGTCCTCGCCCTGTGAGGGGGCTGCATGCCCAGAGCAGTGCTGGGGCAGTGGGTACGCTCTGCATGTGGCATGGGGGGGGTGCATAGGGTTGCCCCTCACACCCTAGGGTGTGCGTTGGGCTTTGGGGTGCCCCTGAGCTGGTTGCACCCCAGGGAGAGCAGGGATGTGTGTGAGGGCTCTGGGTCAGCCAGAGGGCTGGCAGAGGAGCGGGGACCCCCGGCTTGGGGACCCCCGGTCTCTGCCCTGCCTGGGTAGGTGGGAGCCCTCCCAGCCCTGCCACCAGCACAGGCTCCCCTGGGTCTGTCCCCCTCTCCTGGGGGACAGCGAGCCAGGGACCAGCACCGCTGCCAGCCCCCGCTGTGGAGAGTTGGGTAATCAGCAGCGTAAAGGGGTTTGAGTTTTGGGTTTGTTTTTCTTCTAGGAGCAGAGTGCAAGGCTTCTCTGGAGACACCCACATTTGGGGACGTCTACCATGTCACAGGTACTGCTTGGGGATGGGGCACCCCGCTGGGACGGTGTCACCGCCATGCTGCCCAAGGGGGTCCCGCATCTCCAGCCACCAGCTCCCACCCGACGTGCCAGAGCCGAGGAGGCTCCAATTCCGCCGTGCAACCTGGGTGCTGGGGTGCATCGCTGCCGTGGGGTGCTGCGGGTGGTGGCCACGGGTGGGAGAAGGGGAGTGATGCTGTGGGGTCCCGGGGTGCTCCCTGCCTAACCCGTGCTCCCCTCCCAGCTGCAGGATCGGGGCAGGGGGGTAGGGGGTGTCCCTGGGGCTCGTCCCACTGCAGCCCCCCGAGCCCAGCCCCTCTGTGCCCCCAGGAGTCATCAGCCTGCCCTACGCGGAGATCAGGGAGCCCTTTGAAGCCTGGTACAACCTCACCGGGGGGAAGAGCCGCATCGAATACTACGGCGGTGGGTGCAGGAAGGGGTCCATCCCCTCGACCCTTCACTATCCCCCACCTTCTGCACCTTTGGGTGCCCCAGGAAAGCCCTGGAAGCCATCACCATGCCAGGACTTGAGGGCTTGGCTTGACCTTAGTGCTGTCCCTGTCCCCAGGGCAAGTGGTCACCTACCAGTTCGGGTCCATTGAGCCCTTCGGCGCCAGCTTCAAGGTGACACCAGAGACCACCGAGACAGAGGTCAACGTCCGCAAGTGTTTCCGCATCAACGGCACCGATGGGGACCTCATCGCCCCGCAGAGCGTCTTCCCCAGCCTGGAAAACTTCAAGGTGAGCCCCGGGCATGGTCGTCCAGGATGAAGGATGGGGCAGGGGAGGGGACAAGGGACCCCCATGGGTAGAGGGTGTCTGATGGCTACCTGCCTACAAGGGCAGAGCAGCCTTCCCTGGCTGGGAACGAGTAAATACAAGGTGGTTTGTGGCCATGGGTGATGGAGGGGTTGCATCCAGCGTGGCATGAAGCAGGATGAGGTGCCATCACTGTGGGGTGCCCACCACCACAGTGGCGGTGCCGGCGTGGCACCCCGGTCCCCAACACGTGCGCTGTGCCCAGCGGGTGCGGGAGGAACGCTTCCGCGGGCAGCGCTGCGCCGTCTGGCAGAACGTCTCCTACTGGGGTCACAAGAAGAACGTCTACACGCTGCGGGTGGGCAGCTCTGCCCGCGGCCCCGTGCCCCTGCACTACGAGGTGCACGGCTTCAACAGCCTCCTGGGCTCCCACTACGACAAGTACGAGATCGACTACTCCTCCTTCAGCCACCGCTTCCCCCCCAGCGTCTTCCACCTCCCCGAGGGTGAGTGTCCCCGGCCACCCCACAGCCCAGCCTGCAGCCGGTGCTGCCACCGAAATGCAGCACTCCTTCCACCTTTTAAATTTGGGTTTGGGGTTATTTTTTGCAAGAGCCTGATAATTCGGGTGAATCGGTTTGGCTGGGAAAAAAGCAGGGGAGAAATCGAATTAATGTTGATAGCTGGGGTGATGCGGGTGCTTTCCCAGTGCAGGCTCCTCTGTGCAGGGTGCTGGGTGGGATAGTGGGTGCTCGGGAGCCAGCTCTGGTGTGGGTGCAGATCCCCCCTGCATGAACGTGTCTATACGGGATGGACAGCCCCAGTGTTTTTGGGGGTGACCATGCTATGCATCCCGACTGGGGGGCCAGGAGAGCCCGTCCCCACTCAGGAGGCATCAGCTGCTGCCCGTTCCTCGTGGCAGGGGTGCAGTGTGAGCAGTGGCCCGTGGCCGGCCCCGAACACCGCATCGTGGCCAACCCCATGCAGGAGTTTGTGGGGAGAGCGCCAGCGACGGACCACGTCCACCACCGCCTCTTCCACCACTACAAGGAGCGGTTTGGGAAGAGCTATAGCAACGAGGAGGAGCACGAACATCGCAAGCACACCTTCATCCATAACATGCGGTACGGGATGCCAGGGGGATGGATGGGCTGGGGGGGGCTCAGGGACGGGGTGGCCAGCGCGGGTCTCCTCGCTCCCCTCTCGCAGCATCGCTGCTCTGCCGCAGGTTCGTGCACTCGAGGAACCGCGCCGCGCTCTCCTACACGCTGGCGCTGAACCACCTGGCCGACCGCACGCCCCAGGAGCTGGCCGCCCTGCGGGGCCGTCGTCGGAGCGGGGCTCCCAACAGCGGGCAGCCCTTCTCCACCGAGCTCTACGCCGGCCTCGTCCTGCCCGAGAGCCTCGACTGGCGGCTGTATGGTGAGGAGGGAGCCGCTGCCGTTGGCACGCGAGGCCAGAGCGTGCATGAGGCTGGGGGCCAGCTGTGCACGCCAGGGTTTGCGTGGGGACAGCCAGCACCCTGCACTGCTCTGTTAAACGTGTCCCCATCCCGCTGTCCCCAGGCGCCGTGACCCCCGTAAAGGACCAGGCTGTCTGCGGGTCCTGCTGGAGCTTTGCTACGACGGGCGCGATGGAGGGTGCCCTCTTCCTCAAGGTGAGAGCGGGGCCATGCCCCACGGGGACAGCTGGGGTGCCCTGAGTGCCTGGCCCCGTCCCTGCAGCATGTCATCCCCCCCAGACCGGCGTGTTGACCCCCCTGTCCCAACAAGTCCTCATCGACTGCTCCTGGGGCTTCGGGAACTACGCCTGCGACGGGGGCGAGGAGTGGCGAGCCTACGAGTGGATCAAGAAACACGGCGGCATCGCCAGCACCGAGTCCTACGGGCCCTACCTGGGGCAGGTGAGGGTGGCAGCGCCGCTCAGGGTGGGGGTAGTGCCACCCCCTCCCCAATCCTTCCCCCCAGGCTCTCCCAAAACAGCCATCAGCCCTTTGGCAGCAAATGGAGGCTTTACTTCGGTTTATGGATGCTCCATCTGAGCTGCCCCCCTCCCTCCTTTCCCTTCACTGGGGTGGGTCAGACCCCCCCCCACCTGCCCTGGGACCCTGGTGCCACCTCAGCTTCCCCCCCCCAGAACGGCTACTGCCACTGCAACCAGTCGGAGCTGGTGGGCCAACTCGCTGGCTATGCCAGCGTGGAGCCGGGCAGCACTGCAGCACTGAAGGCTGCGCTGGTCAAGCATGGCCCCGTGGCCGTCAACATCGACGCCTCGCACAAGTCCTTCGCCTTCTACGCCAACGGTGTCTACGAGGAGCCCCACTGTGGTGAGTCCAGTCGACCCAGGAGGCTCCGTGTCCTGCTCTTTGGGGCTGGGATAGACAAAAATATTTGCAGCGTGGGATTTACCTCCCCGCTAAGCTCCCAGCCAGGGGATACGGGGCCACTCGCCGCATCGGGAACCACCTCCAGCTCCAAGGGATGGGGACTGAGATGGCTCTGTTTTCTTCTCTCCTTCCGGCCAGGAAACGAGACGTCGGCGCTGGACCATGCAGTGCTGGCTGTGGGCTACGGGGTCCTGCACGGTAAGAGCTACTGGCTCATCAAGAACTCCTGGTCCACGTACTGGGGCAACGACGGCTACATCCTCATGGCCATGAAGGACAACAACTGCGGTGTGGCCACCGCCGCCTCCTTCCCCATCCTTGCCTGATGGTACATGGTCCCACATGTGCCCAGTCCCCTCCATGTCCCCCTGGGCAGCTCCAGGTGGATGGGGGACTGGCAGAGGGATGCAGGCCCTGGGACGTGGCTGTGGGGCAGAGGGGGGCAGCTCAGCTGGGAGGTCGGAGGATGCTCCCAGCCCTCTGGAGAGGTATTTTATCAATTTTGGCAATAAAAGCCTGTAGAAGTGATCCTGTCTGTCATGCTGGGGTGTCTTCTGCCAGCAGCAGCCCATCCCCTGCCAACCACAGCCCTTGCCGTGACTGCCTTCTGCAGCCCTCTGTGTGATGAATTTCACCCAATGCTCAGCCCAGGCTCACCCCTGTTTGGGTTACATGTGCCCTAACCCCAGAGTTTTCAGTGCCACCCCCAGAAGTGCCAGTACCCCCTTCACCAGCAGCAGGAGGGAGCCTGAATCCAGTCTCAGAAGCTGGGCTGGGCTCAGGGCCCTCCTCTTCCCAACTGGACTCTGCCCCATCCCGACAGCCGGTGTCACGCTGGGAACAAGGGAGCTGCCCCCCACCTCAGAGAGCGGTCCCCAGTGCCCGGTGCCCCTCAAGACACCTCTGCTCAGCCTCTCTCCAGGCTCCTACATGGGTCAGTGCTTGGTGACTCGGTTTCCCCACCCATCTGGGGGGAAAGCAGAGCTTCTGGGGGTCTCCATGCTGCTGCCAGAAGTCCTCAGGACGGAGGGAGCCTAAATGGACCCAAAGGAGACCCAGCTCATTTCATCCAGGACACTTCAGGGGGGTTTTGTCCAACCTCCTGGGGAGCAGCTGGGTTTGGAGCTGCCACCCCAGAGCTGTTGTGCTCCATTCGTCTCCCCTTGCTCCAGTGCTTTACCCAAAACTGCATGGCCACGGGGAAGCCTGACCAAGAGCCGAGGGTCTCACGAGGCCGGTGTTGCTTTTGGGGTGTCCAGGCTGGATATCAGTCTGGTGTGAAGGTTCATTCTTGGGGCTCCAGTGCCCTGCTCACATCCGTCCTGGGGATGCAGCCGGGTAGGCAGCACCAGCAGGAAGCCCAAATCTCTCAGGTGAGAGCTGTTGGCACTGCCAGGCTCTGCCTTCCCAATTTGAGAGCCCAATTAACAGCTGGCCGGCTGGGGAGGGGAGCCTACAAAAGAGGAAAAGTCAGCCCTGCCTTGTATCAGCATGTGCACGGGCTGCATCTTCCTCCCAAAATGAGTTTCTGGTAGCTGAGAAGCGACATCCCCCATGGCTACACCCTTATTTTGTACAGCTAAAGGCTGGGGTCAGCCACCGTGCTTCCCCGCTGCAAGCGTTGGCCGGCAGCACCCAGGGAGCAGAGCTTCCTTCCAGGCGATGTGATTGCTTCCAATTGAGGGTGGCAGGTCATAATATTTTCTTGTTTTCTTTCACTTGTTCACCTGCTTATTTTACAATTTGCTGCACTGATTTCTGAAGTGGTCTTTAATCATTCTCAGCAGGGGTGCTGACTCGAATTCATGTCTGGGAGAGAAATGATCACTGCGCAGGAATAATGTGGTTTATTCTGTGGGAGTCCAGGTCTCCAGATCTTTGATTCTCTTGACTGCAGTCAATAAAACATGCTTTGACTTTCAGGGAACCGTGACTTTCAGGCTCCCTTTGGATAGGTGATGTTCTGAATTTGCTGCTGAACACGCAGGTGGCTTTGAGAGCTGGAGGTTCTGCACCCCCAGGAAGCATTTAGCAGGAGCCTGAAATTTTGCATTTGTGGCATTAGGGATAGCAGTTCCGAGCATGGGTAGTTAAGGATGGCTGGGAACTTAAAAAAGATCCATTTATTATATTTGAAAAAGGAGAAAATAAGAAAGGACGTCCCTGAAGAGAGGTTTGCTGTTTCCAGAGCCAGCTTTGGGTTCTGGCTCCCAGCCCGGGTGAGCTGCAACCACCAGACTTCCCTAGACACCCGAACCTCAGAGTTGCTCCAGGTTTTGCCAAGCATGGCAAAGAACAACCACTCTGAACCCTGCATTTTATTGAAAGCAAAGCTGGTCTAAAGGTATGCATTTAAGGTTTCCTTAGGAAGAGGCATTTTGCCTGCATACCCTGCATCTCCATCTTGCCAACTATGTAGGAAACTCCCCAGATTTGATACCTTGATGGTGAAGTATCAGCTGAGGCTGGTTCTTATGGGGAGCGAGCACTGCCCTGAGAGTGAAAGTTGACAGGATTTGGCACCTACTTCCCATATGCCCCCTTGAGAATCCCATCTTTTTCTTGGTCTGCAGCATGAAGTAGTTCAAGATGTCTCCGGAGGTCAGCTTCATGCTGAAAGCACAGGACTGAAGGTAGTCCTCAGTGGCGAGCTTCCAGTCCTGCACCCTGTCTTCTGCTCAGTATTTCTCATGGTCCTCTGCTACTTTCAGGGTCTCCTCCTTGTTCAGCCACCCCTACTTGACACCTGCCAACCAAGAGGTTGGTGCTCAGGTGCTTAAACTGGGCATAGGTAATGTCTGCCTGCAAGCAGATCCCTTTAGAAGCAGTCCAAACTGATGGTGGCTTTCATTCTGGAGGTGGGAGTCCATTTGGCCACCTCACAGGCTTTCCTGACCCTCCAAAAGCTCGTTTGTCCTGCCTCATGCTCTCTTGATGCTTCTTTAAGAATTGACCCATGAAGATGCTCACCAGATCGCCTCCCAGGTGAGTGTCCCCAGCTGTGGCTTTCACCTCAACAACATCCCTGTCTATGACGAAGATGCTGATGCTCCTCACGGCCCCTATTAAAGATGAGGACATTGCGCTCTCCATCAGGGTGATGGAGGCTGTAGACCAGGGCTGCTGACGTTGCCTCATTGAAGCCCCTCACCACAGTGATGCCAGCAATTACCCCAGCACCTTTGGTGGCCTGGTTCTGGGAGTCGCTGAGATAAGCTGGCACAGGGACAATCACTTCTCCTGGCTGCCCCGCATCAACTCATCCCCTGGGATGGGAATGGGAACCTTGGGGCAATCCTGGCTCCACGCTGGGCTCTGATCCACCCACTCTCGCAGAGCCCAGCACCGGCCAGGACATGGGGAGCGAGCTGAGACAGAGCATGCTGCCGCAAACAGCTCCCGAGAGGTGTTTTGTTTCCAGTGAAACGGCCTTTCTGTGGGTGAGAGCATCCAGATCTGCGGGATCAATCTGTCCACACATCCAGAAATTCAGGGTGGGCTGAGTTTGCCAAGCTAAATTATTCTCCGAGGAAGGGCGGCTGGGATTTCAGCTGGGTTTGGTTTTTCGCCCTGCCCTCGGCTGTCCTGGATACAGCACTTCCCTCCGGAGGCAGCTGCGCTCCAGCGCAGACCTCTGTGCAGCAATGCCAGGTGGCCAGAAAATGTGCTCCAGCCCAAAAGCTGGCTGCCTTTCAGTGCTGGATGAATTATCTGTGAAAACCTCTTACGGCTCGCACAAAACAAGGTAATTATTCAGCAAGCAGGGGACATGGAGAGAGCCAGAATATGAAAATATTATCTGTTAGTGATTTACAGAGAACCACAGACGGTGTCAAAGAACAGCAGCTGAATCAAACTTGCTTTGGCAACTTCTTGGCTCCCAAATGCTCCAGACGACCCGGGAGGGCTGATCGTGAGCTCCCAACAACACTCCTACACTCCGGGGAAGGGGCTCCTGGGGGTCTGGGTCTCCAGAGCTGGGTCAGGACAGAGCCAGGCGGTTCACAGAGGGAAAGGACATGTGTTACAGAGCCCTGAGGTTTTAGGATGGCAAAGACTAGGACCCAGGAGGAGGCCATCTCACTTTTGCTATATAATACAGCAACTGGAGCTTTTTTGGGGTACAAATGGTTGCATCCAATGTGATCTGAACGGTCTTTCAAGCTCTGCAAAGCTTGCTAGCGAGGCTATCCTGGAAAATCACTGAGGCAGTGGCTTTCTAAACGTTTCTTATTACACTTCCTTCGGTAGCAGCTTTACAAATGCTCTTCCTTAGCCAAATGTTTTTCCCTTGGCGACCGTGACTGCTCTGGCAGGTTTGTTGTTCACATTCTGAAACGAAATCGTTCCTTTTCCTTCAGCTCGAGAGGTTTGCAACTCCTCCTCCCCCCGCCCTCCCCCCTGACTTTTAGGAGGTTTTATTTCTTGTAACAGATCGCTGGCGGCGTTTACGTTTTCCAGGTGCGCTGTCAAACCCCAGAAAGCTGGGCAGCCCCAGTCCTCCACCTCCGCCTGATTTCCCCAAGAACCTCTCCTCGGAGCATCGCAGCCCCTGAGCAGCGAGGAGGGTTTTGTTTAAAGCCATCCGCCGCCTCTGCCAAGCTCTGCCTTCTGCCTTTACCGACTGGTATTTCCCAATCACAATCTAGCATCCAGCACAATGCAACGAATTTCATGAAATTAAGTATTTCTCCTACACACAGCATATTTGCCCGGTGATTATAACTAGTCCCCGAGGTAGCCAAGCACAGCAGAATTTCAGTTTAATATGCACACCCACGCAGCCTTACTAAAAACCCAAGACACTCCCCCGGTCCTTCTTGGGAAAGACTGAGCACTGCAGTGAGCATCTCATATTTCAGCTTCACCACTTGTACAGGCTAGGACTGGGAATACTCTGTCATCTGGTGTAAAGAAAGGTGGGGAAAGAAGTTTACCAAAGATTTCAAGGTATCCCTTACAGTCTGAGAGAGAGAAGGGTGTAAGAACACAGGAATGTCAGGGAACACAGGCACAAAAGGGAACAGTTCACACCGCCCTGGGTTTATTAACACAACTGTGAGTAGTTACTGCCTTTTGTTCACTCGATCGTGGATCTACAGAGCGAACTTTTAACTCCAATAGCCTTTGATTCCCCCATTTGTTCGGGCAGACAGCATATCCGTAAGCTCACAGCACCTGTTTTGTGTCACATTGTAAAAAATGACAACTCCTTGATTAAAATAAATGAGCAATTATTCAGCGTGTGCACAGCGTACGATCTGCCCTTGCTGCAGCGACTGGAGTCCAACCTCGTACCTCAAATGAAACGGGGGCGAATCTTCCCAGTGTCTGGAGCCGCGAACTCCAGCACCCAAGCTGTGGCGTAAACACAGCAAGCTGCAGTTTGCAACGCTGACCCTGCCCCAAACCAGAGGCAGATCCACCCATGCAAATCACAGTCTTGGCTGTGCCTGGGACTTGCAGATGAGCAGCTGCCCTAGCAGCGGGCCAGCAGCTGCTGGAGTCAGAGCAAAGGGGGAAACAAGTTCATGTGAAGGTTTTCCTTTCGCCGCAGACGCTACCTCCTACCTCATTCTCCCTTCCTCTTCCTCCAATTCTCCTTCCCTCGACCTTTTGGGCACAGTTCTCCCTCTGCCCCTGCCCTGCCTCCGTCTCCAGCCCCTGTGGCTCTGCTCCCCCTCGGCTCCGCTCTCCCGGTAGAGACACCTCCTGCTCCCCACGCTCTTCTGCTCCCTTCCTTCCTCCAGACCTGACCCTCCTTCACCCACCTCCGCAGAGGCCTTCCCCCACCCCAACCCCCTAATCCAGCCTCCCTTCCTCCTCCGGGCCGGCACCCTGCCCCTCACCCTGCCCTCCCCTAACCCACACACCAGCTACGGAGCTCCCTTTCGCCTTGCCCTGGCTTAACCCTACCACCACCCCCACCTCCTTCGCCCCTCTCCCGGCCCAGCTCAGCCCCTTCTCCCGGCCTTGGTCAGGCCCAACTCAGCCCCTTCCCCAGGCCCGGCCTAGCCCGGCCCAGCTCAGCCCCCGGCCCGGCCCGGCCCCACTTCCGGGTCCCCTCCCGCAAAGCCTTGTGGGCCAGCCCCCACCCTGCGCGATCTCGCGTGACCTCCCCAGCGCCGCGCGCGCCCCCGAGACGCGTCACGCGGGGGTGGGGGGGGGCGGCAGGGCGGTTGCATCACCGCGGTGCGCGCAGCGCTCCCCGCGTGACGTCAACGCTTCCCCTTCCCCAACGCCCGCGGAGGGAACGGGCGGGGGAGGGAAGCGGCGCCGCCCCGCCCCTTCCCCGGAGTGACGGCGCGTAGGCCAATGAGAAGCGGCGGAAGCGCGAGTGACGCGTCGGGTGACCAATAGCCAGGACGGAGCTGGTGGGTGAGGGCGGGGCAGGGCGGCCGGGCGGCCGGGGCGGGCTGGGCTGCGCCTGTCAGCGGGGCGGCGGGATGGCGGCGCTCTACGCCTGCACCAAGTGCCACCAGCGCTTCCCCTTCGAGGCGCTCAGCCAGGGCCAGCAGCTCTGCAAGGTCCGGGGCGACCGGTGGGGCCCGGGGCGGCCGGCGGGGACGCCTGGGGGAAGGGGACTGGGTGGGGGCTGTCTGTGAGGGAGCTGCTTGGAGGGGAGGGGGGGCTGAGGGGGTGAAGGGCTGACTGGAGCGTTGTTTGTGAGGGAGGGTGGGCAGGGGGTGTTTTTAAGGGGTCTGGGGCTGTTTATGGGGAGGCCCTGGGGGCATCTAGGGGGTCTGGGGCCTCGGGGTGGCTATCTGGGGCCTGAGGGTATGGGGTGGGCAGTTAGGGGCTGTGTGGATGGGGCCCTGGAAGCATATGGGAGGTTTTGAGGGACTGGAGGCATGGGGGCAGCTGGTAGAGGTTGGGGGCTGTTGGGGGGTTATGATGTTGAGGGGCTACTTGGGGGAGCTGTTTTCCAGGGGGACCTGAGGGTATTGAAGGCTGTTTGGGGGTGCTGGGGGTATTTGGAGGGCATTGGAAAGGGAGTCATGGGGCCATTGAGAGGGGAGGTGGGCACTGTTTATGAGGGAAGGCCTGGGTGCAACTGAAGGGCTGTTTGTGAGGGAGGCTGTTAGCAAGGAGAGAGGCCTGGGACATTTAGGGGATCCCAGGGTGTTTGGGAGTATCTGGGAACATTTGGGGAAGGTCTTATGGTATCTTGAAGGATGGAGGTAGGTTTTGGGGGAACAATCTGAGTGGGTGGGGAAGAGTGAGATCAGGGATGAGGTGGGGAATGAGGGGCAGGAAGTAGAGTAGCCTGGGATCGCTGAGGTAGATGGAGCAACGCAGGTCAGCATAGGGGAACCTCTGAGGCATGGGGTGAGAGGAGAGCAGGGCCAGAGGCACTCCGGGCACAGGAAGCTTGTGGAGGGCAGAGGTGTGAATAACTGTGGCAGGACTCTGTGTTCCTGCCCTGGGAGGTGAGGCCAACCACCATGACCCTTGTCTGTGGGCGTTGGGCACAAATAAGCCCTCGTTACGAATCTCAGTTTAATTCTGGCTCACCTGTGACACATGCCGTTCCTGTCACCCTTCCTCTGCTCTCAGCCCTTGTAAGAGCAGCATGACTGTACAGGGAGGAAATGTTTTGAGTTTGACAGATGTTTGTGCAAGTGATGGGAGTGGAGGTTAGCAGGTGATCTTGGATTTTGGAAAACGGTGTGTGGGAAAAGCACTGCATCTCACTGAACGCTTCTGTTGTTGCAGGAGTGCAGAATTGCGCATCCCATTGTTAAATGCACTTACTGCAGGACTGAATTCCAGCAGGAAAGGTAAATGCCCGTTGAACTGGGGACACGGATGTTTTCTTTAGAGCAGACGCACCCGGGGAACTGTAATGTTTCCCCATCTTCGATGGCTGAGCCTTAACCTGTAGATAGTTGCTGTGGAAGAGTTGGGGAATCTTTGGCCTTCTTCAAAGATTTGCTGGGCAAATTGGTGTGCCTCTGCGGTGTCCTTAGTTTTGCACCTTTTGCTTGGTTTTTATTTTTGGTCAGTGCTCAGATGCATCTTCCAGTGAAGGATCTAGGTGCATCTTCCCATGAGTTTTCCTCTTATCTGATTTCTGGTGTCCAAAAATTATTTCCTAACGCATTTCATTTAGCTGTGCTTTTGCCTTTTTTACATTTTAGCAAGTTATGTAGCTTACAGAGGAAGCATTGGTAAACCCAGAAGCTGCATGCAGGCATTGTGGGGGGTGTTCTTTACTGTGTTTGTTGGACAAATACACCTCTGTCCTGACCTGCCTTAACCTCATCATCCAGAGCAGACCTCCTCCACAACTGAGGCTGTCACCAGTGCTGAATCATGCCTGCTGCCAATTAGCTGGTGATCAGACTCCTGTATTTGTAAGGACAAAAAACTGGTGTCATCTGGGGACGCCTTAATTAAAAGATACCTCCTAGCAGTACCACTTTTTGGCAAATTATCCTCAACCAGATGGGGATAGGAAATGCACTTTGATATCAGAGTCCCTAGTGAAGATGAATACAGTCTCGCCACTAGAGACGGAGCCTAGGGGAGACTGGGATCCTAACCACAGAGGTTTAATTTTCTTTGGGGAAGTGTTAATAGAATGATCTGTCCTTCTTTTTAACAGCAAAACCAACACAATATGCAAGAAGTGTGCTCAGAACGTGAAGCTCTACGGAACAGTAAGTGAGCAGGGCTCATTCTCACCAGCCTCTTCTCCTTTCATCCTTCTTGTCTTTATCCTGCTGAATCCCAGAGCAGTTTATGGGCTGGCTCTGTTGTAATAGCATGACTGATCAATAATACGCAGGTCTCTCAAGCGTGAAGCTTTTACTTTTTTCTCTTCTTTTAGTACGGAAGAGAGCAGCTCTGCATCATTTGAGGCCAGGAAATGAACTATTCGATATCCAGCAGAAACAAGAGCTTGCTCACACAAACTGAGATTGCTGCAGGAAGCAGTGATAAATCTTTCTTTCCTACTTCACTGAAAAAGTGATTTTGATTGTTTCTATTTTAGTGATATGTATTTTCTAAAGATTTCATAGCACTTGATAAATGGTCTGGGTGCCATGGCTAAGTATACTTAGCTAGAGACTAGGGGTCCAAACGTAGTTATTTCTCCTGGATCAGCATTATACTTAGCTTGGAACGAGGAAACAAAAGTTTTGAAGTGATGGGGAGAAGGAGAAAGAGCAATCTATTAATGTAATTAGAAGACACTGCTGTATCAGTTGTTCTTCTCTCTTAAAGCCAAAACCCTGCCAGTACTGCAACATTATAGCAGCATTTATTGGAAACAAGTGCCAGCGTTGCACAAACTCTGAGAAGAAGTATGGACCTCCGCACTCCTGTGAGCAGTGCAAGCAGCAGTGTGCGTTTGACCGGAAGGATGATAGAAAGAAGGTCAGTATCTCTGTAAAAGGAGGCCACAAAGGTAACAGGGCTGATCACAGTGATCATCTGTCCATCTTCTTCACATACTCTCTAGCATTTCAAAAGGGGGTGTCTCTTGGTTATAAAATATTTTTCTGGAGTTGAGCTTTGCTGTGGGAGCTGTGTTTTGGAGCTGTTTAATCTTTGAGCCCCTCTGCTCCTTTGCCAGATCTACTGAGAAAGATCTCTTGAATTTGGCTGAAGGGTAGGTGCGCTGGCAAAGGAGAAGGGGCCTGGGAGTGAAATGTGAGGTGCCTGCTTGGGGAGAGGGATGGGGAATAATACTTGTGCCATAGCCTGAGGAGCTGGAAGTGTCATACCTCCACCAGGAAACCCATCCCATGGCTTCTGCACACCCTTTGCTTAAGCAACATAAGTGCTCCTTAGGAGGTGTGTATTTCTAAGGCCTGCTTCCTGCAGGCTATAAACACCTATTGTTTGTGTGGGATGCTGCACTGATAATCCCTGTCCTCCTGCTGATCCTCCTCGAGCAGAGACCCTTGCTGTTTTCGTCTCCAGTGACTACCCTGTCAGGTACCATTCCCTGGTGTTGCTTTGACAGAATTCCCACTAGAGTTAGCCTGTCCTGATGAACGGGTGCTATAAGAAGGTCTGTAAGCAAAGCTTGGCAGAGACTGTAGTTAACAATAGACAAGCTGCTATTAATGAGTACTGGCTGCGTTGCACTAGCCATGCCAGATGTACTTCTTACTCTTTCCAGGCACTCACGGGATCCTTTTTGAGTCGCTGCTTGTTTGTACGTGATCTTAAACCTGAAGGTTCTTCTTGTCTTCTCTGTGTTTGTTTTGTGGGCAGGAAGCAAGACCAAAACTTCTCCCCCTCTCTTTCTCTCTCACCTCCCAGGTGGATGGAAAGCTGCTATGCTGGTTATGCACCCTGTCCTATAAACGGGTCCTACAGAAGACCAAAGAGCAGTGCAAACACCTGAGCAGTTCTTCCCGGGCCAGCCTGCAAGAAAAGGAACAGTACAGTAGGCTCAGCAGTGGCAGCCACTATAACAGGTAACCTGCGCAAGCTTTTTTTGTTGTGCAGGGTGAGCTTGCCTCTGGGGTGAGAAAACGGTGCCTTGCTGCTCCACGCTCCTTAGGTGTGCTTCCTGAAGTAACTGGGAGAAGTGCCTGGGGGCTCGGTACCTTGGTGATGGGTTTTGGCAGTTGTCTGTTGTTGAGGAGAATCTGGCTAAGTCAGGCTTTGCTAGTTTGCAAACCCCCCTGTACTGTAGTCAGACTTGTAGTCCGACTGCTTCTTAGTGATTAAACTTAGTGAACTTGTACACAATTAAAGCTAAATTGCATTTGTAAAATTTAATGATTGAAATGTAGATTTTAAGCACGAGTTCTTCACCTACATACTGATCTGACTGACGCATTGTTTTCTGTTTATTTTTAGTCTCCAGCTACTCTTCAAGGAATGAGTTTTTTATCATTCTTTCTTGCTCTAGGAAATATTGTTTTAATAGGTTCAAAGTGGGTGGGAATATTTATCTGCTTCTCTGTCTTAGACTGCAAGTCATTCAGCTTCTGACATACAATTTCCTTGTTTTTCTAGCCAGAAAACCTTATCCACCTCTTCTATTCAGAATGAAATCCCAAAGAAGAAAGCCAAGTTTGATGCCATATCTGCCAATGGTGACAGGTGAGCCTATTACATGGGGAAATTGGGGGTGGGCGGTCTTGTTTGCTAAGTTTATAGAGTTCTGTGTGAATAGCAGGAAGCTCTTACGCTAGAGCAGGGATCTTGGGCTTTAGGACCTCGAGGGGCTGCATTAGCAGCTTTCCAGAACCTGGCGGGCTAGTGTTACTTGGCATTTAGGCATAGGTTTGAAGAAGAAAAGAATACGTAGTGCCTGTACCTGCTAGAATAGAAACTGCTTGTTGGCTGAACTCCCCAACAGTTAGAAAAACTGCAGCCAGATCAGCTTTATCCTGTCTGCAGTTACAGGGAGAGGGGGGCTGTTGGCTGCGCTGTAGAGTCAAGGTCTGCAGGTTTTGTGCTTTTGGGACTATCAGACTGATCTGCAGGGAGATGGCCTCAGAGGAGAGGATCAAGACCCACCTCCCGCTTCCCCTCCTGCCTTCTGGGGGAGGGACGAGCAATCAGACAGCTTTGCTTGAAAGCGTCCGATCCCATTCTGCTGTCACAGTTTGTGCTGGATTATGTTGACGCCGGCTGTGTGCGCAGCAGAATGGGAGTCACTAGCAGAAACGAGATTGAGATGGATTTTTATTTTTTATGGTCTTGTACATGCATATTTTCATTCCTGCCTTTCCTCTCTGATTCTCAGCGTTCCTTCCTCTCCCGAGATGCTTTGTCCCCCTATCCAGAGTGCCCCGTCCACGTTGGCGCAGTGGGCTGCTTCCCAACAGAGTCTCGGTGCCCACCATTGTCCTGTTTCTCAAGGCACTGACATCCTGAAGTGAGATCACCTGTTGTTTTCTCCCCTGTTGCCCTCCCTCCCTGGGAACTGCCTCATAATGGAAACTGTCCCTCTCGATGGATCTCTTTCCAAACAGCAGTGAATTGGGAGCACGGACCAGAGCATAGGCTCGTTAGTGCCAAAGGGTCTGTTAAAGCCACTGGTAATTAATTAATCGCTACCTGTCTTGAATGTCTTTTCTTTGAGATCACAGATCGCATCTCTTGATACTATTGATGCCTCTTCAATGTTTGTACATATGTGAAATGCTACGATGGGAAATAGAACTTAAATAATTTTGTAGGGCCGTGTTCCCACAGAGTGGTCTACAAGACAATTTATCATCTGAACAGTGTTTTCAGTTAAAAGTTGGAAAAATTTAAGGATTAACTGTGCCTTGGGAGCTGTGGCTGAGCACAGAGCAGTCAGAGAATTCATCTGACTGTCTTCAGTGCTGGTGGAGCCAGAGGAGAGACTGGAGACAGGTCCCTGGTAGAACTAGTGCAGCCCATCAGTACTGCTGCATCTTTCCCTCTAGAGAGGCTCCTGCTCACCTACTGAGGCTGCTTTCCGGGCTATAGGACAGCACCAGGTATTTTTATCTGCTTGCTAAAGCCTGGGGTGAGACCTAACAACTCATTGTAGTACCTATGCTGGCTAGAAAAATATCCAAGAAGCAAAAGGTTCCATGCTCTGGCATCAATTGCTCAGCCATTCGTTTGCAAAACAGGAGCATGTATTAGAGGAATCAAATGCCTTCATTTTGCTCTTGTGTCAGATGTTGTCAGTCTGGCTCCTGCCAAGGCTGTGGTCCTTGCCACAGACTTTTTTTGATGAATCCCAGTAACAAACTGTGTGTAATTTTAGCAACTACTGAAGAGCTCCAGCAACGTGCTGTAGAAAAGGCAAACTGCAGCTGCCTTAAATAGACACATGGCTGTGTTGCTTGTGTGGAGTAATAATGGTGGTTCATTAAGTGTGTTTTTGGAGTTGCTGTGTTTTTTTTGTGAGAATGAACCCCACAAAACCCTCCCCTCCTGCACCATTTTCTGTAAGATTGTCTCCCCTAGAGTTAGCCTGGAGTCTGGCTCACAGCCTGAGTGTGGAGTTAGGGTCTGCTGCAGTGCAAGGATGTTTTCATCAGCAGCATAGTCTGGAGTCGGGTGATACACAACCAGCACCTCTTTGCTGCTGAGATCAGCTGCAACTTTCTGTACAGTGTGTCTTGGCTCCAGCCAAACTTCTGATGCAGCCTTCAGCTGGGCAAAATTTGGGCACACTTGAGCTCAGTTGACTTTGGCTACACCTCCAACAAGCATCCAGCTTATCTGAAACTGTTGGTCCTTTTTGGATACTGTTGGAATTCCTTTACCATGTCTTACTGAATTCCCTCTGTATGTTTTTGTTTACATACTTAGGAGTGGATGTTGGTCCCAGTGGCTGTGATGTGGGGACTCAGCGATTTCCAGTGGTCATTTAATGGGTGGCATTGAATGGCTCATTCTGGGTGAGCTCTGTGAGGAGCTAACAGCACTGGCCCTGCTACACATGGAGTAGGTTTCCCCCGCAGTGACTCTTAGCACATCTTGCAGCAGACCTTGCCCTACAACTCCTGCTGTCCTGCCAGTGCCCCTCAGTCCTGGGCTACCCCTGTGTGTGTTGAGCACCTTGACTTCACCTCCAGACTCTGGTGCTGTGCTGGTCCTGATTCGGGCGGTGCTTGGTGTCCCCTCCTCTTGTGCAAGCACTGCCAGAAGTGGTTTTGTTACAGGCTCTGCAGATGAATATGCTGCAGTCCCTTCTCCTATGACTAGAGACAAGGTGCTAAATTGTGCTTTTAACACCAGGCAATGATAAGCGCTACTGACTGAGCTGGCTGGGGGAGAGAGCAGTGATGCTGGAGGATGCTGAGCAGCAAAGTTCATTTGGTAAAAAGATTCTCATTTGCATAGAAAAGTCCTGGCATATGCTTAAAGCACTGGGACTTGGGCTGAACTGTGCCTGCTTTTGGTGGTGTTAGAGGAAGTGTAAGTTCAGATGCTGGTTCCTATTGGCCTGGATGGATTTTTGCAGATGGGGGATATTTTTGTCTAAGGTGAAACTTGGATGCTGGTTTGGTCAGCCTGCTCTGTGCCTCTTTACGCTAGTCTGACTTGAATAGCAAAATCTTTAAGCTTGGCATTTGTTTTGCCTAATTTCAGCCATTTAACAGGTGTGGAGTTTAAGGCAGTCATTTTGGTTTCTTTCCCACTCAATAGAGAGAGGCAGGTGTCTTTGGAAGAGCTCCATTTTTTTTCCTCTGTCTCCATTGAAAGCAGCAGGAGCTCATCAATTCACTTTAATTAGAGGCGTGCATTTTAGACTGTTCGAACATGGAGAGCACATGTTCCCCTGACCTATCGCAAGGGGCTGGGATCCTGGGTATGGAATTTATTTGTAGGTAAAATGGCTCTTTTTTTTTTGGTTGGTTGGTTGGCTTCATTCTTAATCTGTTTGTTAAAGGAATGGAGTGGCTTGTATTTGGCAGTTTTCCTTCTAATTTTGGAGTCTCAGGCTGCTTCCTTAACGTGGGGTTAAAGACAGAGAAACCTTTCATTACTAACTTGTCAGTCTTTCAAAAAAAAAAAAAAAAAGAGGGGGCGGGGGGGAGAAAGCCGCTTCTTTAATTAGCACCTTAACACATTTGAGGGTGCATTTTGCAGCAACTGGACAGGAGAATACCTGCCTGCACTCATGTACTTGACAGGAGGGGATGCCTGGGCACTCTGAGCGCACCGTTACCCACTTGTGGGTGCAGACCCCAGGGTCAGGAGGAGGCCCTCGAAACTCTGGGGTCTGAGTGCAAGAGCAGCTCTGTGGAAGGCTGGTGGCCCGCCTGTCTCTTCTCCCCGCTGGGTGGCAGGGCCGGCTCTCACCTTCCTGGCTCCACAGTGTGCTTTGCAACAGGAGCTGCCAAGGAAGGAATTTTTCCTGTCGGAGCTGCTGGGAGCTGCTCAGGGAAATCTGAGCATCTCCCGGCGCTCTTGATCACCCCAGGATACAGCAGGAGGGAAGCTTGCCTGGGCAAAGGAATGCTGTAAGCAAGAGTTTGTTTTTAGCCAGAGGGAATCAGTGAGGAAGCCTTTTTTTCTCTGTGGAGGCTGCTTTTTTTTTTTCTTTCTTTCTTTCTTTCTCTCCTCCCCAGCATATTTGCACTGAGTGGGAAATTAATGCTACTGTTAGTAACATGCTTGCACACAGAAAGGTGCTGGAGCACCCACCATCATCTTGCACAGCCTCCACTTGGGGAAACTGTACTCGGGAACAGTTTTAAAATGGAGGTATTCTCTGCTAGTGTGCGTGCATGAACCTCTTCTGCACTTGAGAGCTGCCCAGCGTGACAAGCACCGTGGTAGATTCAGTGTACCAGAGACCTGCCACATCTTATGGTGTGGGCTCTGCTGTCAGCATGTTTTAACCATGCAAGACTCTTCCACCATGGGCTGTCTCCTACAGACCCTCAGTTCTGAGTTTTCCTTTGCCAAGCTTTCTCTCCCAGTGCTGCAGGGCTATCCTGTGACTTTCAGATCTGTGAAGCTGCCCCTGCTTAGTTTCCCTCTGTAGATCCCCAGCACAGTGGTGGAAAAAGCCTTTTCTTCTGCCACATCCTTGCTAACCAGTCCAATCAATGCAGACTGTGCTTTTAATGAGAAAATGGATTATTTCCAGGCACTAGAGGAGACCCCTGTGTGAGGTGAGCAGCTGGTACCCTCTGCCTCAGTGTACAGATGGGGGACTGGAAGCACAGAGGTGGCAGCATACTTGAGAGAGGCAGCGGTTTGGGTTCAGACCATGCCTTCCCCAGTCCGCTGCAGCTCCCAGCTTTAGAGCTGAATGCAGGCTTTAGGACATGTGTTGACCTACTCTGGAGGCTTTAAAAAAATGTCAGGCGTCAGGTAACCCTGGCTATTTATCTTTATAGCAGCAGTGCTGTCTGATAACGGCCAGACTTGAAGTAATCTTCTAGGTGAAGCTTTGTTGCCTTATTACTGTTAAATTTTTATACAGCAATTTCAGGTGTGCGCGGCTGGGAGTGTGCTGCCCTTTTAGCACCAAGAGATAAAAATCAGGCTTACCATTACAGCGGTAAGGAACAGAAGGCAGGCAAAGATCAGGTGAGCCCCCTGGTCCTGTGGCTGCAGCTTATTGTATCGTATGATCTGAAATACTGCTGTAGCGCAAGAGTGTGCGTGGGTGCCCAGATCACTGGGTATCTCATGGGGAGCTTTTGAATTACCAGTGCAGGAGAGTGACTTAAGCCAGATAAGTTTTTGGCTGGCTGCATAGGTTTAGAGTACCTGGTGGTACACAAGTGGTGTGCTCAGCTATTTCTCTGTCTTCCTGGAGAGAGTCTTTTCTGCTCGGAAGTGGTAATGAAGCTTCTTCCTAAATTGCTCTATCATGGTGGAATCAAAATACAAAAGTCCAGCATGTCTTTTTACCCCTTTTCCCTGCTGAGGACAGTGCTGACTTTAATCTAGGTGTCTCCCTTTGCTTTGTTTGTTTAACTTGGAGGTTATTTGTTTCTCTTTCACGTTCCCTCCTTGCCAGAATGTTTGTTTATATTTAGTGAAAAGTTTTGCTGTACATCCAAGGACTGCCTGTGAGCAAAGAGAGTTCCTAAGTGGTTGCATAAAGTTTCATTAGCTCTCTGCTGTCCTGAACTCTTTGGTTTGAAAAAGGATCCTTACTGTTTGAATGGTTGTTGCAGACACTGGCCGATGGTCACCCATAGCAGTCCCATGTCCCTGCTGATCATGCAATAATACAATTCAATATATCATGCTTACTCCCTGTTGCCTGTCATACCATGTGTTTCCCAAATTCCATGTGGCCTCCAGGGCAGGGATACAGGTAACACCTGCATTCAGGGAGTGTTTGGAGGACACAACGTGTATCATGAAATGATTCCCATTCTCCTTCGAATGCCATCTGTGGGAGTTTCCCTGCCTCTGTGAAAAGAAGGGGTCATGATGAGAATCTTTCCCTGTTCTTTGCTGCAGTTTTTCTCCGGACCTCGCCCTGGACTCTCCTGGCACTGACCATTTTGTTATCATTGCCCAGCTGAAGGAGGAAGTGGCTACTTTAAAAAAGATGCTGCACCAGAAAGATCAGATGATTTTGGAGAAGGAGAAGAAGGTACAGCCCTTGGCTTGCTTCCCCCCCACAACATGCTGACATGTTCACACAGATCACACTCCAGCAGAGTCTGACTTTTTATCTTGGAGTGAGCAAGACAATTTCTGGCTGTTTCCAGGCTGCCTCCTTTCCAAAGTGGAAGAGGCTTTCTGGACCCACCCAGGAGATCTCATTTCATAAAGGGTCATTTTCTGACCACTGTCTCGGAGACCTCCGTGTGGGGGCAAGACTGAGGAAAAAACACGCTGCTTCTTGCAGAAAGACAGTCCTGGCTGCTCCCACTTCTCTGTGCCACTCGGCGATACAGTTCTGGTCTTGTTGCACTCCCTCAGCCCACCCCAGCACGTTTCTGAACTCATCCAGTCTCACACAACTTCTGCAGAGGCATTTTCTGTGACAGGGTGCGTCTGGGGTGAAGGCATTAATTTCTTCTTCCAGCTCACTTGCTCCTTACTGCTTTTCTGCAGATCACAGAGCTGAAAGCCGACCTGCAGTACCAGGAGTCGCAGATGAGGGCAAAGATGAACCAAATGGAGAAGACACACAAGGAGGTCATGGAGCAGTTACAGGTGACAGCATTTTTGTTTTAATTTGCTGAGCTGTGCTGTACCCAGGAGTGACTGAGGACACTCCTGATCAGAACACCCCGTGAGCTTCTGCACACACAGCTCTGCTAACGCTTCTCAGCCCTGTCTTAAAGCCTCTCTGCTCTGCCAGGCAAGCCCCTCCCCAGCTCTGTACCAGGCTGCAGTGCATTGTAACCCCTATTTATATCCTCCTTGCTGCTCTCTACTTGGGTTCAGACTTACTGTATTGTAAAGTGCTGTGTTGTGTCCCCTATGGACTAGATGGTGACCATCAAACTCATTTTACCTATTGCCAAAATCAGCTTTGAACCTGTTTCTCCAGATGGCAGAACCTCTGTCAGCTCCCTGCACCACGTAGCTCTTATTGTGATTTATGTGACCAGTAAGCAGACAGAACAAAGCTCAAGAAACAATTGGCAGTTCCTTTAGCACTGTATCTCTGTAGTCCAAATAAAGAAGTCCCTGAGCTGGAGGGAACAGGGAGAGCAGGATTCTTGTCATGGCCATGGAAACGCTAGGCAGACTATCAGTGTGAATACACTCTGAGCCACCAAAGAGATCAGGTCAAAGGGGAGCTGGTTACAGGGAAGAAATCAGACACAGAAATGAACTTTGCACCCTTTAATTACTCTGGGGAGTGTAATGATCTAAAGCCCTAGCGATGGAGAAATGGGAGGGGATAAGACAAAAGGCTTGTATTCCCCCTGAGAAAACAGCCCCTCCTCCATCAGCACACACCCAAGTTAATTATCAGAGTGGAAGACGGGTTTTGGAGACTACAGCTGCTCTCAGAAAGCTGGTGCCTGCGAGATCCCCTTCATGATGCACATTCTTAAGCACTGTAAGCCTGTCTGAAGGTTGGAATATCTGTGCGGTGTGCCGAGGGCTGGATGTGCTTCCTGCTCCTCGTGAGCTGGGAGACACTGGTGGTTTGTATTTGAGGGACTGATGACAGCCAGAGCCTTCTGTCTCTCTTCTGCTTTATTGATCCCGCACTGCCTGTGTCAGCCCAGAGCTGTTTCTATCTTGTAGCTTTGGGTGGCCTGCAAAGAATCAGCTGGTGTTCTCACTCCAGTTCTGAATAGACAATTTTCCATTAGCGCAAACCACCACTTTTTGGTTGCCTTGACAGCCTTGGCCGTGAGGTCAAGGACTAAGTGGGAGGTGACCCCTCTCCTTGCAGTGGTTTCCCAAGGCAGGGCATGCTGGTTGCTCGGTGTGCGTGGGAACAGTATACCCTGCTGCTGCCTTTGCTGTAGCACAAGGAGGACGTCTGCCTTGAAAGCTGTCGGACACCTTCCAACAGTCTTAAACTTGCTCAATTCTGAAAAGAAAGAGGAAGCATCAGATCTACGAGCAGGTTTGCCTGCAGCCACCTGCCTTTTCTGGGTGGAGAGGGGTTTGCATGTCTGTGCTGTTCTGTACTTAGCTCGGACTGGGACTGCCCTGAACTCGTTCTCTCTGGTGTCCGAATGTTTTACTTCAGCTGGTATTGACTGAGGCTCTGGAAACTCTCTTCACTGACGGCAAAATAAAAGTTCAAATCCTCTCAGTGTATTGTAGGTGCCTTGAAGTGTTCATACGATTTGCTTTTTGAATGTGCTCTTGGTTTTTATTATTTTGTCTTTGTCTTTTCATGGGGGGAAGCAGGGGTGCCTGTATTCTTCCAGCCTGCAGGAGGCAAAAGAAGCTGCTTTACCGCATGCAGCAGTGGAGCAAAGGGTTTAATTCTTCTAATAACCCTTTGCATATTCATTCATTCACTGGAAACCAATGCAGAAGACCTGTATCTGGCTTCACATGGGTTTTACCCCTTATCCTACAGCTATAGCATGATTTACTTCATAGGCTGGAGGAGAGTGAGCTCAGAAGTTTGGTAAAAGGGGCTAGAGAGCCTTGTTTGTAAGTTGCCATGATTTTTAATTAGGTGCAAACAAGAGAGACTGTAAGTTACTACATGTTGGTGCTCTGATGGGTTTGGAAAGCTCCCAGTAGGGATGCAGGGTCAGTACAGAGTTGAATCCTGGTAAAATGTTGGTGGCATGTGAAGAAACGAAGCGTGAAGCAAAGCTGGAGAACAGTGAACTGATCCACCCTGCTTTTTTGAGAGTGTGGGATAGGGGAAGTTGGCCTTCAACTCACTAAGACAAGAGTCAGGATGGGGGCTTGAGTCTACCAGAGTTTTACTCCATCACTTCTCACGTTGTCAAAGCACGGTGGCCGGTGAAAAGGGAAGGAAGGAAAGCCAGTCCCGCTGACCTTGGTGAGTGTCCTTGACTGGTTTAACACGAGTTGCGCATTTGTCACCTTTCACTGTGGAAGCTGTTAACTTTCAGCCCACTTCTCAGTTACAGCCGAGGGACGTGAGGGGGAAGGGATGGGAAGAGCCCTTTTAGGTGGTTAGAGATGAGATGCCGGACTTGAGCTCGTGCTGTGATGCCGCGCAGCAACGTCTACCTCCTTTTTCATCTGCGCGCAGGATGCCAGCAGCTTCTGTCCAGGCAATTCTAGGATCCCAAGAGCTAATGATGATCCGTGCCATTAAATACCCATTTTCACTGTGTTTCCAGGCCAAGAACAGAGAACTCCTGAAGCAAGCAGCTGCCCTATCGAAGGGCAAAAAGCCTGAGAAGTCAGGAGCAATAACCTCCCCTTAAAACCAAACCCCCAATCTGGGAGCTTTCCCCAGCATTAGCCAAGGAGTCTAGGAGGCCTGCCTGATTGCTGGAAGCCAAAACCTCAGTGTTGTCACTATCCCACTGCTGTGGACTCGATGGAAACGCCTGGTGTGTGTTGCCTTTCGACAGCATGCTTGAGCGTGTCTGGTTTCGATCTCTGTTGAATACCGGTCTGTATCACGGTGATCCATGGGGAGAGGTCCCAGCCATCCTAAATCCCTCCCCGAAGTACTGCTTTCTGGAAGAATTTTTTTCCTAACCAGTTACTACCACTGCCAACCCTTTCTATTAGCAAACAGGAACCTGCTGCATTAGAGACTTCTTGCTGGTTCCCAACCTGCTGCTGTGAGGCAATAGCCGTGGCCAGTTGTTGTGCAGATAAGACGAGAGCTGCGTGTGGTGGGAGCTTGATTTTTCTTGAACTGTTCCCTCTTCAAAAGGAAGCCGATAAATCACCAGCCCAACAGATGTTACTGGAAGGTTGTGCCACTGCTGAGAACGGTTGATCCAGCTTTTTGAAGATGCTTCCAAAATGGGGGCTATGTATTTATCTTGGAGGTTTTTTTGTTTTGGTTTGGTTTTTTTCTTCTTTTCTATGTCAACTTGGCAAACCAAACTGCCTGGTTTTGTGTTTTCTTGTTTTGTTATGATAGCTTTTGGCTTGGGAGCCAGAGTGTAACGATACAGACCCAAACCCACCCCATAGCCCCCCTGGTGCCCTGGTTACTTGGTGACCTTTGGGGCTTTGATGACTTTTGCAGCTTGGTGTGATCAAGCGTTTCTTACTCCATTTCTTTACACGAGGAGAGTTCAAGGCTTGGATGTTCCCTCGGCTCCCCTCAGTCCCTGGATCGAGCTCGCCCTCTTCTCCCCCTTTCCCTGCCCCATAGCTCCCTTCCAGATGCAGAAGTAGGGGCTGGGTTGGCTCCAGGAAAGCGCTTACTCAGGCAGCGACCCAAGCCAGGGATTGTTTCTTGGGGCTCTCCAGGGACTTTTCTCACTGCTGATTAAAAGCCAGCAGAATAAAAAGGGCTATGAAAGTTCCCTGTAACAGGGATGTGCTGCTCAGAAACAGCACAGAGACCACAGACCCTTCCAGCGAGGCCAGCTGGGCTGGGTGCTCCCCAGACTCTGTCTTTTGGGGCAGGGAGTGGGGGAGGAATAAAAAGCACTTGGCCACTGCGGGGGGGGGCATAAAGCACCACACAGCTCTCAGCTGGCAGGAGCGCTCCTCAGCATCCCAGCACCAAGCTCCGTTCAGGGTGTAAAGAAACATCTCAGGGTTTGGAGACCCTCGGGGCGGAGGAGTAGGGGATGAAACCTCTGAAGGTAGGTAGTGAAGAGGAGAAACTGCCCTTTTGAGGCAGGGCCAGCTGCTCTGTCAGGGTTTTTATTAAGATTTTAACTAGAGATTGTGATTTTTATTTTTTTTTCATCTTTTTTTTTTTGTTACTAAAGACGACTTTACTCAAAGGCACTTTTTTTGATGATGTTGGCTTCCGGCATGGAAGGAGCACGCTGCAGCATCAGACACTCTGCCATGTGGTTTTTTGTTCTTTTTTTTCTTTTTTTTTTTTTTAAAGAGATTTCTGATGTGAAAACAAGAAAAAAAAGAGAAAAAAAAAGTTGTTACACTTTGCTGGAGTGTGACAGCAGGAAAATACCTAATTTTATACTTCACACGTTTTTAGAAAATGAGGTGCATTGGTGGGATTTTTTTTTAAATGGGGGCTTTGCTTTTTCGCTTCCCTCAAGATACAGAAATAAATAGAGGGAGAAAGGCCCTGTATATACTATTATGGGTTTTTTTTAATTGTGATAAATTGATCATGCAGTTGAGTAGCTGATGATTTGTAGTAATAACATTGTTTCTTTGTATGTTTGTAATAATGGAGATTTTAAAAGGGATGCTTTGATTTGTACAAAACTCTGACAACTGTAAAAGTGTTTTAAAAGATCCTCACCTGTGTCTGATACTTTCTATTTGCCTTAAAGAAAAGGGCGGGGGGGGGAGCAACCAAAGCACCCTTCCCTGCCTGGAACTGATTTATCTCCTGCTGACATCTGCCTGGTTGAAGCACCAGTCGTGCTGCTTTGGGGTCTGGTGCGTATGGGAAGGAGACGGCATTTTTCTATTGTTTGCTTCGTTCCTACTTTTGTTTCTATCTTTAAATCCTCCCAATCAAGCCTGTTGCTAGGATCCTCGTTACTTGGTTACATCCAGCTTCCCAGGACCCATCCGGCTGTATCCGATGAGATCTATTCTCTATTTTCTTCCCCAACGAGAATGAAGACAGAGCACAGAAACAATACTTGTCTTGGTAGGAAACAAAAAGATGAGATGGTAAGGGGGTTCTTTCTTTTAAGATACAGATGTAAGCGAGGCGAGTAAACACCATTTCTGTCTCTGAAGTCTTCCCCCATCTCAGCCATGAGTCTGGAGGAAAAACAGGTTGGTTGGCCTGGTTTTTAAAGCTTTTAATTTTCCACCAGAAATTTGGTAGCGAAAAACTCTCCGGAGATTTCCATTTGGAAATGCCCCTGTCGCTGTGGGAGCTGTAGTTCAGCATGTTGTGCTTTCCTGGTCTGCTGTCGGTGCAGCTGGCCAGGGAGACGAGCAGCGCCGTGGCACGCCGTGCTTTCCTCTGGCAGGGCAGGAGCTGCTGTGTCCTTGAACGTCTGTTCACGCAGTGCTGCTTGTAGCGCAGGGTGGGAAAAGGCAAACCCTAGCTCTGTTGGAACACCATGGCAGCTTTTCCAGCTCAAAATAATCTTTCCATATTACATTTTTCAAAGCCCGTAATTGCACACAGAACAGCCATATTTCTGGGAATCAGTTGTGACAAATACCCAAATTCATAGTTAAATGCGGGGAAGAAAAATAGTTGCTATGAAATCTTTCTTGTCAGTGCTATCCTTCCCATCTCTTTGTTATTCTTCACATCTCTTTGGCTTCTCATGCCTGTGAAAGCAGAGGCTGTTGTGCACTGGTCGGAGTTTTCATCCCGGGTTTGCCGGATTTCAGCCCCCTGACCTGAGAGCCCTGTTGAGGGAGCAATGTCCTCCTGCTTGAAGCACTGAAGCTATTGTAGCCTCACCAAGTTTCTACAACTCGGGGTGATGCCTCGTACAAGTGCCTGTGCTGGGTGAGGCCAAAAATCTGGGCTAGTTCCCTAACCCAGGCAGGGAGCCCTAGACTCAGGCAGAGGCTGCTGGGGATACTGGGGGAAAGGGTGCAAAATGAGGATGGTGTGTTCAGTGCATCCTTCACACTGGGTGACGTGGAGGCTTCCTGAGCTGAGCATTGCATCTGTGGCCTTGAGCAGCTCCTCGTCCCTCCTCCTTAGGCTCATTTTCAGATGAAGGTGCCTAAATCACACACTCGCAGCCTGCCACGACTGCCAAGTGGAAGGCTCGCCCCGTGTGAGAAGGTGAGCTTGGCAGCTCTTGCCCAGTTAGTGCTGCCTAAGCGTGCCAGTGGTGCTTTGCGTTTACGGGGCGCTTTATCTCTGCTGAGCGCAGCACAAACCTTGCCTATCCTGGAACGTGCCCAATTATCCTCGTTTACAGGAGGTCGGTCGGGAGATAGATGAGAGCTGATCTGCCAAAGGCTGGGCTGCGAGTCAGTGGGTAGAGCTGGAGGCAGCCGAAGATCCTTGCGCTCCACCGCTCCGCCTCCCGTGCCGTGTCTCCGAGGGGCTGCTCTGTCTCTGCCCTGGCAGAGCTGCAGGGAGGATTTCAAACGGGTTGCAGGCGATTTTTGCATTTCCCAGCCAGACCTTGGGTAAGAAATGGCTGGCTCCTGCCTTTATCTGCTAGCACATGCTTCCTTCTCTCTGTGGTTTATCCACTGCTTCTAAAGCAGTTTGAATGTTTGCAGAAGAAGATATATTTTGGTTTTAATTTATTACGGGTTGTGATTGCTTGATTCCTATTTCAAAGCTTTAGGAAAATATGGTTTTGTCAGTAACTGAACACACTTGAATATTACATACTCAGCCACCTGCTAGTAATGAAGTCAAGGTCAAAAATGAGACTTCCATTTTTTTGGTCAGTGTTTTTCCAGATTCCACTTGTTTCAGGTGAGCTGATGTTTGGCTGCCCCTTGCCTGCTTCCAGCAGAAACCTGTCCTGCAGATGCAGAAGCTCAAAATTTCCAGAGTGCTGACCTGGAGAGCTGGAGGTGGTTGGGTTTTCAGGGCACAATGAAAACCTCTTGCAAAGCATTTCCTGCGATCTACTAACCAAGAGGATTAGATTTTATTTTTTTTTTTAAGTAATTGCTTGAATAAATATCTCCATTCGAAACTTGCAGGCCCCCTGGCAAGGATTTGAAACTTTAGTAGGCAAATGAATATAAACTCTTTTGCAGCCTGACAGTGTGTACCCGCAGCAGAAGTAAACCCGCAGCAGAAATAAACTGACTTAACCAGCCGGTAATTACCCACAACACGCTCCCTTCCATTCCTCCCTAATTGCTGGGGCTTTCTGGGAGCGCTGGCTGAGGCAGCACGCCCTGGGGGCAACAGGCTTTAAAATTGTCTTTTAAACCAAAACCACTAAGGATCTTAAAATCCTTTAAAGCTTTAGTGACTTGTGTTCTGTAGCTGAGCCAGGAGAGGTAAGCCCAAGCCTTGTTCTGCAGATGAGGGAAGCAAAGGCAGCAGGATGAGCTGGGTAGAGAAGTGAAATGAGCTGGCCAAGGAGGGTGGGCTCCTCGCAAAGCCCATGGAGAGCATGGAGGGTGCTTCAGAGGTGAGCGGGAGCCCTGCGGAAAGCAAGCGGGGTTTTAGGGGTGGGAAACGTTCAGCGTTGCCTACTGATCTCAGTCATTTGCTAAGGGGGGAAAACTGGCCCAGGCAATGAGACCTGCTCCATTGGGATGGAGCTTTTCTCTTTTTCACAAGATTTCCATGAAGAAAACTTGGCTGCCCTTTGCCTTCTTCCAAAGGAAATCTCTAGAGGTCCGGGAGTCCAAAGGTGTTTTGGCTGTAACCGCCGTCCTTACCAGTGCCAGACCAGCCATCCGCAGTATCCAGTCCCTGCTCCTGGAGCAGGGGGATAGCGGCTCCTTCCCAGAGGCTCCAGAGCAACGAGGATCACTCACCAGTACAAACCAGTACAAACCATTGTTTCTAATGTGTTTATGCTGCGGAAGCCACATCCATCTGCCTGCAGGGCAGAAATCCTGATGGAGCAAGGTGCTGAGCGTTTGCTGGCCCAGGAGGAGCTGCAGTGCTGAGGACCACGCTGGGGGTCACCTTCCCTCCGTGGCTCCAAACGATGCAGCTGTGGAGGAATTCCCTTCTCCACCCCAGAAATAGTCTGGGCTTCCTTCTTCCAGCCCAAGGCCAGATGCCGGTGGGTTTTCCCACCAGAGGCCGTTAGTGGGGAGGTGTGGGGTGACCGGCCATGGTGGCAATCCAGCTCCCCAGTCTTTGGGCAGAAGTGGAGCACGTAAAGAAAGGAAACACTTGAACAATGGTGCATGTCTTATCCGTTCCAGGTACCCCAGGAGCTCCTTGCAGAGAGTCCCTGTATGGTCTCTGCTGCTTCCCTTTGTCCTCAGGGGCTGGGCTGGGCTGGTGAAGTACCAAAAGGCCGGACAAGGCAACGGCTGTCCCCAGCCAGCTTTGCTATTTGCTCTAAGGTGACTTTAGCAATCGGCCTTGCCTTCCTGTTTAGCTTTCTTGCAGCACACTGTCAAACTAAAGCAAGAAACTTGTACAGTCAGCATCTTGATAACTAGGGCACTGTCAATCCCTAAATAATTACTGAGCTGTTGCGTGTTCCCCGTGATTGGTGTTTCTGGGAACAGGGTGTTTGGGTTCAGCTCTTGGGTTCCTCTCTCAAGGAAATTTTGCCTCTCCTTTGCCACCCTTTTCTCAACGAATATCCTAAGAAGCCTAGCTGCAGCGCTGCTGTGTGCCCAGGTAAACCCCTGTAAATTAGCCAGCACGGGAAAAACCCTCCTACAGTCATATTTCCTTGAAGAATGAGCACTGCTGAGCTCAAATTGGGACAAAACATGAGACCTCAAGCGTTCTTGGGTGGGGCTTGTGGGACAAAAGGACTTGAGATGCTGAAGCTGCTTTGGCACTGCCTGGTATCACCCATTTCTGGCACAAAAGGGAAAGTACAAGCCCCTGGCAGCTCAGAGGCGGTGGCAGGTCATCTCCTTTTGCCAGGCTGCTGTCAATGAGGGAAGATGCTGCTGACACCCTGAGCCGGCTGCTGTGTGGGCAGGAGCATTGCAAACAGGCCAGGAAAAGTGCTGAGGCTGCAGGTAAGGCGCTGGCTGCCTCTAATCGGCCGGGATGGGCTGACCCAGGGCTGCGGAGCAGATGGGGGGTTGCGTGCTGCTCCGTATTGCTGAGCGAGTGTACTGCCTGGCTCGGCGACCGCCGGGCAGTGCTCAGCTCCTCCTGTCCCTGCTCTGCACGCAGGGGCCGTGGTGCTGGCCAGCCCTGCCGGCTCCAGGGCAAATGTCCTCCTGGCACAGCCCTCGGTGTCTTCTGATCGGATATTTTTATACTAAATATTTGGCAGCATCTCCAGCCCATGTCTCGAGCTGGACCGCTGCCTGATGCACACCCACAGCCCTGGGGTCCCCAGGTCTATTTTAGCCTGTCCCCCTCGGGTCCAGAGCTTTCTGGGGAGCAGAAAGGGGAGAACAGAGGCAGCAACCCCCCCCCCTCTGCTTTGCTTACACCATGTTGCCTTCACTGCTGCAAAGCAAGAGATGGCTTTTCATCTCCAGGCTGATGTGTTCAGCCAGAGCAAACGCAGAGCTCGTGGCTTCAGGTAGCTGCAGCGCCGGTGCTGGCCGGGGACCAGGCATCACCTTGGCTCTTGCCCTGTGTAAGGCAGCTCTGGGCCTCTCTGCGGGGTGTGACGGGGCCAAAGGAGGAGGCGATGGACCTGGACCGGGGTGACAGGGGCATCTTTGGCCCCAGGGGAGCGTGGGGCCGGGCACCCCTCGGAGCAGGCACCACCTGGACCTCGGATCAGATGCCATTAAACCCCCAAATTGTTCCTCGCAAACGACGCAAGTGCAAATACAGAAGCAGACACCTCGGGGTGGCCAGAGCTGCCCAGACCCCACACCCTCAGTTGCAAAACAACCCTAAAAATAGCACAGGGTGTTTGCAGGCTGCTGTGTACTGGAAAGGAGACAAGGATGAGGAGCAGCTGACCGGGGGGCATTTGAAACTCACTCTGTCCTCTCTCCCCGCAGCTGCGAGCGTGCCGTGACGTGCCGGCCATCGGCTGTGCCGCCAACACCGTGCTGCCGAGGCAAGCTGACATGTTCACTTAATTGGCAGGAGCTCAGGTCCAGAGCTGGAGGAGGCTGTTGCCAGGCAAAACCCGAGTTGTTTGTGCAGCGACTCCCGTTTGCTGGACTTTGCCATGTGCAGGCTGTCAAGCAGCACCAGATTGTTATCAGCGCTGCTGTCTGGGGCTGTCTGTGGTTGTGGGATTTTATTTTTTCCTTCTTTCACCTTCTTTTATTGGGTTTGGTGTTTTGTTATTCAAATGGACAGGAGCTGGCGTGGGCCTTGTAGAGGATGGGAGGGGAAAGCTGCTCTGCAACTCTTGGGGCTTTTCTGCACTGGGTTAACCAAAGTGCTCCGTGCAAAGCCGGGGGGAGCCTTGGGGTGCCCTGGGGTGGCAGGAGGGGGGGACGCAGCGATTGCTCATGGCCACGCAGAGCCACGGGACGGGCTCTGCCCGCAAGGTAAGACCAGGACAGCTGAGCCATTTTGAACAAACACCACCGCCCGCAAACGCGCGCAGGCTCCTCGCGTGCCTTTTCCACCAGGTTTCTTTTCCCTTTGGCCCCGGGAGACATTTTCCGTGACTCCCTGCGTCAAAAGCTCGGGAAAGTGCCGCAGCCGGGCTGGGCGGAGGGAACCTCTCCTTCCCCTCGGAGCAGAGAGCGTGGGCGGTGTGTGAGACACCCCCTGCCCACGGGGAGGTGGGGGCTCACGCTGCTGCCAGCCCGGGGCTCCGACCACGGTTCGCAGCATTCGCACCCGGCGGCCTCAACCCGCGGCCGCTCCAGGAACGGGCGGCGAACTACAACCCCCAGCATCCCCCGCGCCGCCTCGCCCTATTGGCTGACGGTCCCGCGTTGGCCACTCCCTCTCTTTACCATTGGTCGAGACGCCGAGGGAGGGCGGGGCTATCACCCTTACCCCTCCCGCCCACCGCCGCGCTATGAAAGCGGGCGCGGAGCGCGAAGAACCGGCGAAGGTTCTAGAGCCGGGGGGGGGTGTCCGGGGACCCCCCCACCCCGCCCGGGGCCGTTCTAGAGCCTAGGGGAGGGGAAGGGGGGGGGGTTGTCCCGGAGCCATGCCCATCGCTTAAGCCCCCCGCGCTGCCATGCTGCTGGCCGGTTCGCCGTGCCCCCCCGCGGGACCGGAGGAATACCGGGGCTGCGGGGCCCGGCGGGGCGGCGAGGTAAGGGCTCGGTGCTCGCCTGCCCGGGGCGGTCCCGTTTTGTATCGCCCGCTGCTTCTCCCCGGGATGGGATGGGGTGCTGTCACCGTGCGGGGCGCCCGGGGGGTCCCGCCGGGAGGGGCTGGAGGTGGCCCCGTGTCCCGTCCCCCCCCCCCCCGCCGTGGTCGGTTGCAGGGAGGGGAGAAGCCGGGCTGCAGAAATAACCCTCGTTTGCTTTGCAGCCAGCTTAAAAATAAGGGTGCTGGGGTGCGGGAGCAGGCTAGGGTGCTGGGAGCCCACCCAGGGCTCTCGGGGGTGGGGTGGCCCTGTCCTGGCAAGGGGACGTTGGGGGGGGCTGGATGGGGAGGTGGCAGGGTCTGCCGAACCCTCCAGGAGCTGCGATGTGCGTGGGAGCCGGGCAGGGGTCCTGCCTGCAGGTGTGGGCCAGGAGGAGAAGGGAAACTGAGGCAGGGGCTGGCAACGGGACGTGCCCGCTGGGATAGGTGGTGGCAGGGTGGGGGGCTCCGGGGGCTCCATCCAGTCATTCAGCTCATGCTGCCGTTCCCGGGCTGGGCATGGGATCTCTCTGATGTCCCCGTTAACCGCAAGGTCTGGGAAACCTCTCACATCGCCCAGGGCTTTTGTGTTTGGAGTCCAGTCTGCAAGACTGGAGTGCTGAGGTGTCCTTGGAGCTTTGCAGGACCTCCCTGTCCTTCCCAGGCAATTGGACCGGTCTGTAACTTGCCGAGTTTCCTGAAAAGTTGGGAATTGCCTCTATTTGTCAGACTTATTTTCCTCTCCGAAAAAAACATTTGCAGTTTTTCCTCTTGCTCCTGCATTCCCCTTCCCTCCGGCTTCCCCAGGGACAGCGGGATTGCTCTGCAGCTCAGGGCTTTGCTCGCGGGGAGTCGGTGGCTCCCCAAATAGCTGTGCCACCTCGGCGTAGCTGCAGGGATGGTTACTCCTGACATGGGCTGGAAGCTGGAAACCCCGGGACAGCAGGTGGGAAAGACCCCAGACAGCAGCGCTGCCAGGGAACTCCCTCCGGTACTTGTCCTGGCATGAGCTGAAGCCTGAAATCGGTGCTTTGGAGCAGGCTGGGGGAGGCCAGCGGTGGTGGGGATGCCTTAGACCTTGGCCGCTGACATCTAACAGGTACCACTGAAACTCCGTGGGCTGGGACGTTCGCACCCGCCGTGCAAGCGCCTCGGTTTTTTGTTCCTGTGTGCTGTGGCAGTGGGGTTTGCACCGCTGCAGGGCTGTCTGTTCAGCGGCAGCTCCGCTCTTCTCCGTGAAACCTCTTTGGGTTTTCAGGACGAGGTAGGGTGGGATTTGGGGATCCTGTTACCTTCCTCGCTGGAGCGCGGTGGCAGCTGGGTTTAGCTTTCCAGGAGCGGGTCTGGCTGGGGGTGTGGTGGGGGCAGCTCGTGCCAAGGGGGTGGTACTCGCACGTTGGCTCCGTGCGTCAGTGGGGCCGAGCCCCAGCGCTGGTCTCGCCCCCCAATATGGCCCAGGGACAGCCTCCTGCCCGGTTTTTGGCAGGAGCACGGTTACGAGGGGCAAACCTGCTCTGCCAGGTGGCTGCAGTGGTGTTTGTTTAACCTCGCCTTATCAGGACTGATTTTCCAACACCTGACTAAGCACTGGCACCCGGGTGGGGTGGGGGGGTGGCTCATTGCTGGGCATACCTATTCTGCTCCCAGGGGATTAACTTCTTCCCCCAGTGTCTCTGTTGAGATTCTCCTCCTGCTCTGTGCTGGCTGGAGCCTGGGAGCAGGTTGCGCGGGTGGCACGGGTCAGAGCATCACCTCTGTGCCTCAGTTTCCCCATCAGCAGAAGCAGGAGGTGATACCCTACCCGGTGGCGGTGCGCCGAGGGTTAACTGCAGTGCCCCTGAGCATTGCTTAATGCAGCAAAACATAATGAGCCTCTACGTAGGGATGATTAAAATGCACCTTCAAAGGTCACCCTGAGCTGTCACCGAAAAGCAGCGGGGTGGGCTGGGCTCCCCGGCTGCTCGCTGCCTTTGGGGTTGGAAGTCCTGCCACCTGCATCCCATGGATTTGCCTGCCGGGATTCTCTCTGTTGCCGTCCCCTCCCAGGGAACCTCTTGGAGCACCAGAGCAGCTCTTTCTCCCCAAACTGTGAGTCAGCGCGGAGCCAGCTCAGCACCTGCAGCAGCGATGGCATGAGCCATGACACGGCTGTCACCCCCATGTCGCTTCCGTGGTGACTCAGGGCAGGAGCACCCCGTGCTCTCAGAGCGGTCGGAGCCGGTGGATTCGGGCGCTGCTCCCTTTGCCAGGTTGGCTGCAGCCCGGTGCCGGCGAGAGCCCACGGCGTGCCGTCACCCGCTGCCCGACACGTTGGGGAGCACGTGGCCGCGCTGGCAGCTGCTGCGTGGTCACCTCGTGCCGTCCCACCCACGCCCCTTCCCCGCTCGGGAGAGGGTGCCAGGCTGCACCCGCTGCCTCGGGGCTGATTTGGAGCCAGCTGGCAGGAGAAGGCACCCGCCGTCACCTGGGCTGTGCCCGGCTCCAGCTTTCGAGTATCTCTCCTGGCGAAGCTGGCCCCGGGGCTTGTCCGTGGAAAAGACCCCTGGGAGAAGCGGCTCCCGGTCCCCTTGCTCCACGGCTGGAGAGCGGGACGTGGCGTCCTGCCGTCGGCACCCCTGCCCCGTGAGATGCCCCGTCTCCCGCAGGTGAATCCCGGCATCGGGAACTTCGCTGCCACCTCGTCGCAGCCTCTTCTGCCCGGTTGCAGGAGGCCGGGAGCTTGGCACCGGGTGTGATGCCGGATGATGAGCGTGGGGGGAGAGAGCAGGTTTGGGGGGCAGAGCTGCCCTTTGAGCTTCCCCGTCATTAACGGGCTGGAAGGTGTGTGTCTGATCGTGCCATCGGTTTTGGAAGGTGCCGCTGGGTGCTGTGCTTGCTTTTTTTCTGCATTGATGCTGTGGGTGCGGGGGTAGCCGTGTTTTGCCCACCCCAGGGAGCCTTTGACAGCTGTGGGTGGAAGGAGGTAATGTGGGGAAGGGAGACAGGGGGTCACTGGGAATTGCCTTGGTGCAGTGTGGCTGATGGGATGGGGGGAGCATCTGCCTGGCTGAGCCGCGGGAGGGAGGAGCACGGTAAAATGTGGGTCATGCCTTTGCCCACCCCCTTCCCCCCCAGGACAGCAAGAGCCGTGGGGTCCTGCCGGAGCAGCAGCCTTGCAGATGATCCCAAGTGCAGCTCCCGCTTCGGTCAGTTCACCCAGTAACTGGGGTGCTGCGGGAGCAAGGCTGTCCGCTTCCAGTGGTGAAGAGTGTGTGAGCACCCGCAGCCGCTGGGACGGGGTGCCCGGCTTCCTCCGTGTCCCCAGCGGTGCGAGCGGGGGGTCACCGGTGGCCATCGCCTGCCCTGTGCGTCCCCCCCTCCCGCGTCTCTCCTTGCACCCAGAGCAAAGCAGGGTGCGGGTCTCTGCCGGCCGACGCATCCCTCCGGATGGGCCGTGGGACCTTTGCCGTGTCCGACACCGTGGGCATGGCTGCTGCTGGCTCCGGTTCTCCGTGACACCGCTGCTCCCCGCTGGGTTTGCACGGGGGACGTGTGCCGTGGGATGGAACAGGGTGGTCCTGGGCATCCCAGGGGGGCTCAGACCCTGCCAGCTCCCTGAGTGGGCAGATCCTGACCCCAGGCTTGCGTCCTGCCTGCACGGTTGGTGCTGGGCTCCCATTCAAAAGTCCCAGCAGACGTGACCGAGCGCAAGCCTGTGCTCGGGGACAGGTCCCAACCTCACGGTGCCACCCTGGCTCCTGCTGGCAGAGGGCCCCGGGGAATTTCTGCTGGGAATGGGAAAAGGAGGCTGGTGTTTCCCCACCCAGAGCGGGGGCCCTGAGCACCTCCTCTGCGGTGGGCAATGGGTGCCACCGCTGGCACCTGTATCCGGAGCGTGGGTTGGAGGAAGCAATGCTGTGGGCGTTCGTCTGCTGGATGCCCTTTCTGCTACCGCTGCCCCGTCTCGGTCCTTATTTCACGTAAGCGCCGTGTCCCCCTTGTATTTGGGGGGACCGTGCACCAGCCCCCTTTCCCCCTTGCCTCCATCCGAGGGCTGGGAGCGCTTGAACCCTTTTCCACTCTTTTCTTCCAGCCCCAAACCAGGTTCTGGTTTCTCTGGAGGTGTTTTAGGGGGATTATTTTAGCTCTCGGGGCTGGGTGTTGCGTCCCTCCCCCGTCTGCGGTTGGTACCTGTGGGTGCTGCTGTGATGCAGGCAGAGAAATTTCCCCTGCGCCGTTGCAAACTTGCAAGCTGGTGGGATGCCGCGGTGCTAAAGTGGGACGGGGGAGGATTCAGGCTCTGCTGCATCCCTGTGTTTCATTTCTGGGGCTGGCTGGGGGGGGGTCCCCATGGGCACCGAGCCACCCCTGCAGCAGGAGGGCTGGGGGGGGTCCTGGTCCCCTTGTGTTCTAGTTGGGGGGGGGTCCTGCTTGCAGCATCCCCATTGCTGCCCCTGCGTGCAGCCGGCCCCCACCCGCCAGCAGAGAGGAGAGGAAGATCTGCTGGGAGAAAATATAGGATGGAAACACTTGCTCTTCCCTGGGGAGGTGGGGGGGGGGTGGAGATGGAGCATGGGGGGGTCAGAAAGGGTCCGAACCCTGTGCTTGGAGCATGGAGCGCAGCAGCTGCCCTGTAACCAGGTGGTTCGTTTCTGGTTTAACTGTGTTAACGGATTTGGGGGGGAAAAAAAAAAAAAAAAAAGCTGGTGGAGATGTTTATCGGCATTTTGTGCCTGGGGAGTGTTAGTGGGAACCCCGGGTGCCGTGTTTATGCTGGTGATTGCAAGCCGCAGTGCCCGGCTGCAGCCAGGGCCATGGCCAGATCCGTGCTGCTGCGGGACCCCCCCGGGCTCCGGTTTTCCCCTGTGTTTTCCCGTAGAGGTGGTAAACCAAGACCCAGCTCCGGTTTTCCCCTGTGTTTTCCCATGGCGGTGGTAAACCAAGACCCAGGTGCCGGAGATATCTCCGCTCTCCCGGCCCACGATGCCACAGCTCCGGTGTCCTGGCACCGTCCCGGCGTGTCACACCTCCCGGGGGTGCAGAGCAACACCCCTGCCCGATTTCATCAGGCTCTGCCCAGCCTGACGCAAGGGCGCGGGGGCGACGGCCGCGCGTCCCCGTGGCCCGTGTGGGGTGACTGCCTGAGTCACCCTTTCCGGTGCCGCCGTACTCGTCCCGCCACCGCCGGTTGCTCGTCCCGGGGACGCTCGGTGGCTCCCGGCTACCCCGGTGCCGGACTAAAGCTGCTGCTCTTTTCTTCCTAGGACGCAGGGGTCAAAGTCCCCCAGCAGCTGGGGAAGGGTCCCAGCGCCTTCATCCCCCTGGGAGAGGTAAGGGTGGTGGGGAGGGTCTTGGGTGGGTGCGTCCTTCCCTGCTGGGGGGCTCCTCCACCCCTCCCTGCCCTGGGTGGGGGGGACAGGGGGCTGTTAAGGACGGGTTCTCGCCCTCCCACCCCCCCCCCCCAGTTGCTCATGCCCAGTTGGGGTAGGGCTGGGATGGAGAAGGGTCACCCAGCTGGGGGGTATCCCAGTGGGGGGGGGGTGTCTTGTTTTAGAGGATGGGGGGAGCGGGTGTGTTGTTTCACCCCGGTGTTTTCCTGCCCCAAGTCCCTGCCTGTGCCTCAGTTTCCCCACTCATCCAAACGCGGCTGTCTTTCCCCTGTGCTGCAAAGGTAGCCCACCTCCTGCCCTGCCCACCCCACCCCAAAAACTGTGCCCTGAAATCCCCAGGACTCCCCATGCCGGAGCACCCACAGCCCTATCTCGGCACCCAGCGTCGGTGTCCCAGATGGTTCCTCCTTCAGCAGAGATAGCGACATGGTTTCGTCACCGCGGTGGGGGTGGAGAGGCTGGGGGGGGGGGGTGCAGCTGAGCCCCATCTCCTCCCCGCTGCACACCAGCGCCCAAATAAACAACCCAACGCCGTGGACTGAGCCGGCCGGGCTGTGCGGGGTCCGGCATGGAGACCCCCCATCACACCCAGCCCCCCGGGACTGGGAGGGAGGAGATGGGCAGTGGGGGCTGCCGGCGGTGTCCGTACCGGGCGGCAGGGAGGAGGCTGGGCACCACCTCCGACGGGGTGAGCGTCTGATGGGGTGGGATGGGTGCTCTGGGGTGGGATGGGTGCCCCTGGATGCTTGGGTCCTGCTAGCCACTGATGCTTGATGGAGGGGTCTCCCTCTAGGTTAGGGGGGGGCTGTTGGGAAGAGTGGGGGGCTGCAGCACACAACCCTTCACCACGCTCCTCTCCCCACGCCGGCAGATCCTGCAGGAAGGTGTGGACAGCAGCTTACGCCAGCTCCTCATCGAAGCCTTCGTCTCGGCGGGCAGGGTGGACAACATCACCATGGTCATGGGGCTGCACCCCCAGTATCTCAGCAGCTTCTGGAAGACCCAGTACCTCCTGCTGCGCATGGACGGGCCCCTGCCCTACCACAAGCGCCATTACATCGCCATCATGGTGAGGATGGGGGTCCCATGGGGTTACGTGTGGTCCCAGCGCCTCCGCGGGGTTTTTGCCCGGAGGCAGGAAGGCAGTTGGGACCCCAGAGATGCCCCCCCCCTCCCCAATCTGTGGTCCCAGAGGCTTGGAAGCCCCTTTGGGGTTGGTCCCGTGGTGCCCACCCAGGGTACCCCAGCAACCCCCTCCCCTCCAGAGCCCCTGAGGACTGGCATTGATGGGAGGGGGTGGGCAGAGACCCCTCTCTGGACTCGTATCCCCAGGGAAAACCCTCCAGGAGTGGTGGCAGCTCCCTGCCTTGGCTTCTCCAAGGGTTTGTAGGAGGGTTGTGGGGGGTCCCTGGCCAGCGCTGGGGGCTGAATGCCCGGCTCTCCCTGCAGGCAGCAGCCCGGCACCAGTGCTCCTACCTGGTGGGCTTGCACATGGAGGAGTTCCTGCGGGTGGGGGGCAACCCGGCGTGGCTGCAGGGGCTGCACTATGCCCCCCAAAAACTCAGGAACCTCAACGAGATCAACAAACTGCTGGCACACCGACCCTGGCTCATCACCAAGGAGCACATCGAGGTGAGAGCTGATGCTGCCGGCACAGATCCGCCCCCCCCAAACCACACTCGATTTGAGGGGCTTGACCCCAGGGACCCCATCCCTGCTTGCTCAAGCCCCCCACCCTCCCCAGGTTTAACCCTTTCAGGGCTGAGGGCGTCTCCAAGTCAGAGGGCAGGGTCTGCGCTGCTCCCAATGGATGGGGAAGGGATGGGGAAGGGGTGACTTGTCCCCCCACGGCTGGGGACTGTCCTGCTGTGACAGCAGCTAGCTTATGGGGGAGGCACATCCCAAACACCCTCCTGTCTCCCTGCCCTTGGCTTACCCTGGCTCTGGGGTGCGGTGGGGGGGTACGGCGCAGCGAGCGGGGGGGCTGGGGGGGGCTTCTTTCCAACCCCGTGTGGTTTGCAGGCTCTGCTGAAAACGGGGGAGAACAGTTGGTCGCTGGCGGAGCTGGTGCAGGCCCTGGTGCTCCTCACCCACTACCACTCGCTCGCCTCCTTCGTCTTCGGCTGCGGCATCAACCCCGAGGAGGACCAGGATGGGGGGCACGGCTGCTGGCCCCCCTCACCCCACAGCGACAGCAGCCCTGCCTCTGATGATAGCATGGGGGGCTCTGGGGTAAGGGGGGGGGCTTTGCCTTGCAGGTGTGGGGATGTGGGGTGGGAAGGGAGGGCGTGGTGGGGTGCTGGTCTGCTTTATGGTGCTTCCCCAGGGAATTGCCCCAAGGCCTTTTATTGGGAACAGCAGGTGCTTTAGGGCCGCGCAGTAGCATCCTCCGCGCAGTAGCATCCTCCGCGCAGTAGCATCCTCCGCGCAGTAGCATCCTCCTCAGGGCTTCCCCCTCCTCCCAGTCCCCAGGATAAGGCACGGAGGCAGCTGGGGGCCGGGTAGGACAAACCCAGAGGCAAATGCTCTTTAGAGCAGCCCTGGGGCTGCTCCAAGTGACAGCGGAGCTGAGAGCGGCCCCATGCTGCTCTGGGCTTGCAACCCTTCTGCAACCTTGCTCAACCTGGGGCAGCATTGACTCTGCCCTCTGCTTTGCCAGGGCAAAGATGCCATGCAGGAGGTGGAGGTGCTGATGGAGAGGATGAAGCTGCTGCAGGAAAGCCAGCTGGAGGAGGAGGGGGTCACGCAGGAGGAGATGGCGACGCGCTTTGAGCTGGAGAAAACGGAGAGTTTGCTGGTCACTCCCTCGGGTGAGGAGGTGCAGGGGTGCAGCTGGCTGAGGATGGGGTCCCAATGGGTCGGGGTGGGGAAGGAGCCAGTGTATGCCCAGGGAGGAGCAGGATCAGGCCCCCAGCTGCAGGGCTGGCTCTGTTTGGGATCATACCGCGTCGCTCACAGCCGCTGCGGTGGTGCCTTGCAGATATTGTGGATCACTCCCTGCAGTCCAACGTCCTCTGCTTCGTGGAGGACCCTGAGTTCAGCTACAAGGACTTCACGCGGAGGGGTGAGCAGGCGCCCCCCACTTTCCATGCCCAGGTGGGTGCTTGCGGTCCCGCACCGGCCGGAGGGTAAGGGGTGGCAGGTCCTTCTTGTCTTGATGGGGGGAGCAGTGGGGGTCTTTCCAGGGTCTTGGCATTGCACAGACAGCGTGGGTGCAGAGGGTGAAGGGCTGGGACCAGGCTAGAGCTGTCTGAGCGATGCAACCAGATGCTAATAGTTGGGGGGGTCAACATGGGGGGGACACACCCCAGCTTACGTCCCTGCCTTTGAAGATGTCCTGGTTTCAGCTGGGATAGAGTGCATCAAGCCCCTACCCCAGCATCTTTTCTCCGGCAGGATTACACCTGGGAGGACCACGGCTACTCGCTGATCAACCGCCTCTACCCCGACGTGGGACAACTCCTGGACGAGAAATTCCAGGTCGTCTACAACCTGACGTACAACACCATCGCCATGCACTGCGGCGTGGACACGTCCATGCTGCGCAGAGCCATCTGGAACTACGTCCACTGCGTCTTCGGCATCCGGTAGGTCCCCGAGCTGTGGCCGGAGCCTGTTCTCCACCCTGCGTAGACCCCACGAGTGGGTCCAGCCTGGGACCCTGTGATTTGGTCTTGGTGAGATTGTAGCTGCTGCTTAGGGTAAGGCAAAGTGATGCTGGTGGGGGGCTCAGCTTAGGTCCAGAAGGAGCCTGGGGTGTGCAAATGGGCAGGGATAAAGCCCGGGGGTAACGCACCCTCCTCTCTCCCCCAGCTACGACGACTATGACTACGGGGAGGTGAACCAGCTCCTGGAGCGCAGCTTGAAGGTCTACATCAAGACGGTGGCTTGCTACCCGGAGAAGACGACCAAGCGGATGTATACGCAGTTCTGGAGACACTTCAAGCACTCGGAGAAGGTGCTGGCCCATCCCTTTCCCTCCTGGCAGGGTGTGGGGGGATGCTGAGCCCCCCACCCGTGCCCTGACCCCATTCTCCATGTGTAGGTTCACATCAACCTGCTCTTGCTGGAGGCTCGGATGCAGGCGGCTCTGCTCTACGCCCTGAGAGCCGTCACCCGCTACATGACCTGACCGGCCTTTGCTCCCTCCTCCTCCTCCTGCCCCAGGTTTGGGGGAATGGCTGGGGGGAGCTGGTACCCTAAAGACTTTGCTGGAATATTGTCTCCCCCCCGTTAAGGGAGCTGGAGCTGTGGAAGGAAAGAGGGGGCTTCCCTGCCCCTCATCCCAGGAGAGGGGACCCCCAAGAAGCTGTCAGTGCTGGGAATACACCGGAGTGCTGCCCGGGGCTTGGCGGAGCTGGGGGTGCTCGACCGCTCCGTGCCTTTCTCGGGGTGAGCCCAGATGAATCCAAATTGGGGTGCTCGTGGGTGCTGCCTTTACCGTGCAGTGCTGGTGTTACACCTCTGTGCCACCTCCTGGCACCAAGACTGCCGCCACGGAGGGCTGCCCTCGTGCCAGGGATTACCACAGGGGGTCGTGGGCTTTGCCGCTGCTTTTTGGGGGTCTCATCGTGCTGGAAGACATGCAGCTGCTGGTGGGGATGCTGCCCTCGCACACCCTCCCCACCTCTCTGGCTCGCCCCCGAGGAACGCGCCGCAGGAGCGGTGGGAAGGATCCGGCCATCCCGTCGCCCAGCCGGGCAGCCCCCAGTGCCACTCGTCTCCCACCTGAGTCCCCCCCACATCAGGGTCTGCGTAGCTGGTGGAGAGACTGCGGCTCCGCATCTCCTCCCTGCCCTGACCTGGATGTTTCTGTTGCCTTCAGCGCCTGCTGTGACATGGGGACATCCCCTCCGTGGCTGGGGGTGTGCGCAGCCCCTCGCCGCTCCTCTCCGTGGACCCTGGCACGGCCGGACCCCAGCCCAGCGCTCGTATCGGGGCTGGCAGGGCTGCAGGAGGGGTTAAGCTCTGCCTGCCCGAGCCCCTGCAATTTGGAATGTGAAGTGCCTCTTAACCTGGGTCCCAGGGCAGGAGCAAGGTGAGGGTAGGAGTGCCTGCGGGGTGTTTTACACCTTTTTTTGCATCATTTTTCAGCCCCTGGCGCATCTCTGCTGCCTCAGCCTTCGTGGTTGAGGTGGGGAGCTGTGTTGGGGCACGGGGCTGCCTGGGGCTGCCCTCCTGCCTGCTGTGAAGGTGATGGAGTGGGACGTGGGGTGGCTGGAGCTTGACCCAAATGTGCCAGAGCATTTCCCAGCGGCGCGGGTCGCCGGGGAGGTGCCTGGTTGGGAGAATCCTGCTCCTGGCTCTGCTGGAGCGTGGGTCCGGGTCCAGCAGCATCGCCTGCCACTCAGCCACTCTTGGTTTGTCTCAGCTGAACCGTAGCTCCAGTTAAGTTATTTCTATATTTTTTTGGGTGTATTTACTCCTGACTGGGCAGGGAAATGCCACTGTGACTTTGCTACAGATCTTGTTTGAAAAAATAAAGTTGTTCTTTTTTTTTTTTTTCTTTTTCTGTTTTTCTTTTTCCAAATCTCTGCAGGGCAGCGCTGCCAAGCAAGTGGGTGTGAGATGCAGCTTCCCTTTGCCCTTGCTCAGCCCCGGGGACTGATCCTGCATAGTACAGTATGGGGTGGGGGTGTCCCACCGTTCTGGGGGTGCCTGGGAGCAGTCCTGGGTTGTCCAAGGGGGCAAATGGGGAGGCCTTGCAGTGACTATTCCCAGCCTCTCCTGGGTGTAGCACCCTCCCAGAAAGCCAGGATTTGGGGCACCGACACTCATCCCAATGTGGGTGTCCCATGGGATGCACTGGTCCTGCTGCTGGGATGGAGCTGAGCAGGCTGCAGTGGAGCTGGGAGGGGGGTGAAGCGGCACTGGGGCCACCCCAGCCCCGTGATATGGAGCCCAGCACTTATCAGGGTGCAGGCAGGAGCCCCTGGCAGCTGCCGATATGATCCCCAAGGAGGGCTTGCCTGTCCCCCTGCTCCAGCCCTGTCCCTGCAGACCGAGACACATCCTTGCACTGCGTGCCCGAAAAGCAGCAAGGAGCCAGATCCTGGCTCCGGGGGCTGTCCGGACCCTCCAGCCCCTGCAGACAGGCAGGACCTGCCGTGCTGCCCGTCTGAGTGGGGACACGGGGCTGGGGACAGCGATGCTGGATGGGGCTCGGGCACTACTGGCATGGTAAGGGTTTGCTGGGGGTTTATAGGACAGACCCTCTGTTTGCATCGTGCCCAGGGAAAAAATGCTCTTGGGGCAGCTCAAGGGCACTGGGGAAACTGAGGCAGGAGGGTCGGTCTCGGATTTGCCGGTCCTACCAAAGTCCCTGGACTGGAGTCCCCATCCAGGCGTCTGTCCAGGTCCTCTTCGCATGACGGGTGACCGCAAGCGGGTTTAGCAAATGTCTTGCAGAGGAGAGCTGCAAAAACCGCAGGTAAGGGTTAGTTTAATGCTTCCAAGGCACCAGAAACCCCCCTGGGGTGCAGGGGGGGGCCCTGCCTGTGCTTGCTGGGCTTGCAGGAGGCGTCAGCTGGGGCTGAGCAGTTTTCCTGCGCTGAGTCACAGCTTCCAAATATTTCCCAGCGTGTTTTTCCAGCCCTGGCCGAGGAGGCTGAGCCACCGATGGTGCCTTAGGGCTGCAGAGAAAAAAGCAAAGCTCCCCCCCCGCCCCAAGTGCTGTATTTTTAGGGTGTCACGCTGTAACACCCAGCCAGTGAGGGGACAACACCCTGCGGGGACCTGGGGGTGCTTGGGGACCCCCCCGGGATCCCTAGAGGAGCTCCTGCCAGGGTAAGAGCTCCCTGCCCCAGGGGGTGGTGGGTTTATTCCCCAAATATACTGAGAACGGCAACTATGAGGTTGTTTTTAAGTGAGCCTAGCATGATTTTAGGGAGGGTACTTTGAGATTTTTAATGCTAGTGGCTTTTCTACTGTATACATAGAGGCGTCTGGCTGCGGGGTCTCGGGGACCTGGTGTGGCTGGAGGTCTTGGTGGGGTGGCACCGGCAGTTCAGCTGCAAAGAGGGGAAAATTGTGTTTGTGCGTTGGTTTTTCAAAAGAAATGAGAAAATGGCATCTTTTAGAGACAGCTCAATGACAATCATTAGAGAAGGGTCAAGTCAAGGGGGAGATTCTGTCCGAGGAGGGATTTTTCCTGCTGCCTTCTGGCTCTCTTTGAGGCATGCAAAACATTTTGTTCAAATGGAAGAAATCCTCCAAGTAAAGGCGCCGTTTCTGGTCTCTAAGCCATGCTGGGAGGGGCCGAGCCTTTGGGGAAAGAAAAAAAAAAAAAGAAAAAAAAAGAAAAAATCCTTCTTTGCTGCAGTTTCACCCTGGTGCATCTGGTGAAAACAGCACCAGCGTCTCATGGGGTCACTGCTCTGCATCCCCACTCAGTCTTGCTTTTTGCCACTCAGTCTTGCTTTTCCCAGCAATATCAAATAACCAGGATGAGACTGAGTCCAACCGGGTGTCAGGACACCCAGGGAGCAGCAATGCCCCCCAGCACCCAACCTACAGCCCTGCAAACTCAGGCCAGGCTCATATTTAAACCCCAGCGCCTGGGCGATGCATCAGCAATTGCAAACCCATCAGGAATGGCGACCGGTTTACAACACCCGAGCAAGCGGTGTCCGGCGTGAGTCAGCGCCTTGCGATGATTTTCTCGGCTCTGGGTGCCGTGGGGCAGGTGGAAGGAGGGCTGCGAGCGTGGGGCTGCGCCGCGGCAGCGGCTGGGAGAGGTTTTGGCTTGGGCAAGGCTCCAAGCAGCCGGCTGGAGCTGGGTGCATTGCTCGCTTGCACGGTGCGTGATTTGCATGGTGGTTTGGTTTGGGGAGCAGAGGGCGTGAGCTCAGGTCACCTCCTCCAGTGCTTAAAAATATATATATGTACATGTATTTTTATTTTTATATATATATGTATAAATAAAGTGTATATATATACACAGAGATATATATATGTCTGTGCTTTCGGGGTGGCTGGCAGCAGCCCGAGCTCCAGCACCCCTCTGTACCAGCCCAGCATCCCCGGTGCACCAAGGTTTTCTCCCCCAGCAACGGTTTGCAGCCCAGTGCCGGTGGCATTGCCCACCCAGCAGCGAGGAAGGGACGATATCTGTTTGTGTGACTTTCTATTGTTTCTGCTGGTCTCCTGCTGTGTTTGCAAAAAGATGTGGAGTGACCCGGTCTGGGTGGGATGCCAGCTCCGTGCCCATCGTCCACCCCATCTTTGCTGCTCCTCTGCCCCTCTCCTCCGTTGAGGCCCTATTTAGACACCTCCCAGGCGGTGTCCGTGTGGATGTTACAGCCTCACGTTAACGTAGAGGGAAAAGGGTGCTCGTGGACCCGAGGGGAGAGCCCGTGGGCTGCTCGGGAGCCCCCAGCTCCCTCGTCCCCAGGGTTCAGCCCAGGAGGGAGCTGGTGCCTGGAGCCAGCGCTGCCCTGAGCCTCGCTCAGGGAGCTGCAAAGCAGGAAGGTTCTTGAAAGTGTTATTTTTAATCCCTTTTTTTCCATCCTACAGTCTTGCAAAGCTTGGCCTTAGCATCCAGTCCCGGATTAGGCTCCAAATTTTCCTCCCCGGTTGCCCCAGTTTTATTTTAAATCCACAAAGGGTTTACCATGGGCACT